>NC_052156.1:12343410-12974059 GCF_902713615.1 Scyliorhinus canicula | reverse complement strand
CGCTCTCCCTCATACCGAGAGTGGCTGACGTCTCCCTGCTCTGTTCACTGTAGTCAACACGCTTGTGTGAGTTGATTGCATTGTATGGGTCGACAGCACCAGATGTCCTCGACGTTTGTTTTCCTCCCTTTGGAATGTTTTTCTTTTGCCTTAGTGACCACATTAAGGGGATTTGTACTTGATTAAAAGCCACAATGTCCTGGAGTAAATGTCAGGAGTAAAAAAGGACATGGAGATCTGATAACTCAGTAACTCTCAACAAATTGAGATCTCAATCTAAAGTGACGTGCGATTGAATTAAAAATGGTCTCTCTCTCCCGCTAACGTTCCACAGTCCTGTTAAATTTACAGTAATCATTTTTCCCATTCAGGTCTTCCACTAACATTGAAACATTCTAATGCAGGGAACCACATTACCACACGATAGGCAGCAGCAGATCTCCCTCACCCTTGAAGACTTCCTGTTTCGACTCTTGTACGGCGTGGCTTTCATTTATACTAGGTGTCCACCGTGGGAATACACAATAGATGGACAGTGGGTGTACCTACACCTCAAGGATTGCAACGGTTCAAGAAGGCAACTTACTTGAGAACAAACCGAGTTTATTCAACCGCTCCTCATAGCTAATGCCCTCCATACCAGGCAACATCCTGGTAAATCTCTTCTGCATCCTCTCTAAAGACTCAACGTCCTTCTGGTAGTGTGGCGACCAGAATTGAACACTATACTCCAAGTGTGGCCTAACTAAGGTTCTATACACCTTCTGAAGGGCAACTAGGAAT
This sequence comes from Scyliorhinus canicula, assembly GCF_902713615.1. Taxonomy (NCBI): domain Eukaryota; kingdom Metazoa; phylum Chordata; class Chondrichthyes; order Carcharhiniformes; family Scyliorhinidae; genus Scyliorhinus; species Scyliorhinus canicula. The sequence goes on along the minus strand of NC_052156.1, from coordinate 12,973,276 downwards.
GAGCAATAAATACTGGCCTAACCAGCGACGCCCATGTCCTGTAAATGAATTAAAAATAAATAAATTTTTTAAAATCCCATTGCACCACTTCAGAGATTATTTCTGCCCAGTGTCCTTTCCAAAATCTTTGGTCAACATTTAAAAAAAAATTCAGAGTACCCAATTAGTTTTTTCCAATTAAGGGGCAATTTAGCGTGGCCAATCCACCTACCCTGCATATCTTTGGGTTGTGGGGGTGAGACCCACGCAAACACGGGGAGAATGTACAAACTCCACACGGACAGTGACGTGGGGCTGGGAATGAATCCGGGTCCTCAGCGCCGTGAGGCAGCAGTGCTAACCACTGCGCCACCCATATCAAGCAAGGGTAAGGCAGGCCATTAGTCTACCTCAGCCAGAGCAGGAATTGAACCCACACACCTTCAGAGCCACACACCAGCCATCTAGCCAGTGAGCTAACCGGCCACTCAATGGGATAGACCGAGTGAAACCAGAATAGTGCTGTCAGAACCCTGAGACAAGTGGGCAATGAGCCAAGGTTCAGAGTTTGAACATCTTGCGAGAAAGGTGTTTCTATCTCTTTGGCCACCTGCAGCCCTCTGAGCTCACTGCTTCTTCAATCCCGTGGCCCATCCTGATTTTCATTCCTCCACCACTGGCAGTAGCGCCAAGGCCCTGAGCTCCTGAATTCCCTCCCTGAACCTCGCCCCCTCGCTACTCTCCTTTACTCCTTTATGATCATAGAATGGAAGCAGCACTGAAGGAGACAATTCAACCCATCGAGTATCTGCCGGCTGTCTGCATGGGTACTCCAGCTAGTCCCACTCTCAAAGAAGAAAGAAACGTACAGCACAGGAACAGGCCCTTCGGCCCTTCAAGCCTGTGCCGACCATACTGCCCGCCTAAACTAAAATCTTCTGCACTTCCGGGGTCCGTATCCCTCTATTCCCATCCTATTCATGTATTTGTCAAGATGCTCCTTAAACGTCACTATCGTCCCTGCTTCCACCACCTCCTCCGGCAGTGAGTTCCAGGCACCCACCACCCTCTGTGTAAAAAAACTTGCCTCGCATATCTCCTCTAAACCTTGCCCCTCGCACCTTAAACATATGCCCCCGAGTAATTGACCCCTCTACCCTGGGAAAAACCTCCGACTATCCACTCTGTCTATGCCCCTCATAATTTTGTAGACCTCTAACAGGTCGCCCCTCAACCTCCGTCGTTCCAGTGAGAACAAACCGAGTTTATTCAACCGCTCCTCATAGCTAATGCCCACCATACCAGGCAACATCCTGGTAAATCTCTTCTGCACCCTCTCTAAAGCCTCCACGTCCTTCTGGTAGTGTGGCGACCAGAATTGAACACTATACTCCAAGTGTGGCCTAATTAAGGTTCTATACAGCTGCAACATGACTTGCCAATTCTTATACTCAATGCCCCGGCCAATGAAGGCAAACATGCCGTATGCCTTCTTCACTACCTTCTCCACCTGTGTTGCCCCTTTCAGTGACCTGTGGACCTGTACACCTAGATGTCTCTGACTGTCAATACTCTTGAGGGTTCTACCATTCACTGTATATTCCCTTTCTGCATTAGACCTTACAAAATGCATTACCTCACATTTGTCCGGATTAAACTCCATCTGCCATCTCTCCGCCCAAACCTCCAAACGATTTCAATCCTGCTGTATCCACTGACAGTCCTCATCACTATCTGCAATTCCACCAACCTTTGTGTCGTCTGCAAACTTACTAATCAGACCAGTTACATTTTCCTCCAAATCATTTATATATACTATGAAAAGCAAAGGTCCCAGCACTGATCCCTGAGGAACACCACTAGTCACAGCCCTCCAATTAGAAAAGCACCCTTCCATTGCTACTTTCTGCCTTCTATGACCTAGCCAGTTCTGTATCCATCTTGCCAGCTCATCTCTGATCCCGTGTGACTTTACCTTTTGAACCAGTCTGCCATGGGGGACCTTGTCAAAGGCCTTACTGAAGTCCATATAGACAACATCCACTGCCCTACCCGCATCAATCATCTTTGTGACCTCCTCTAAAAACTCTTACCAAGTTAGTGAGACACGACCTTCACTTCACAAAACTGTGCTGCCTCTCACTAATACGTCCATTTGCTTCCAATTGGGAGTAGATCCTGTCTTGAAGAATTCTCTCCAGTAATTTCCCTACCACTGTCGTAAGGCTCACCGGCCTGTAGTTCCCTGGATTATCCTTACTACCCTTCTCAAACAAAGGAACAACATTGGCTATTCTCCAATCCTCCAGGACATCACCTGAAGACAGTGAGAATCCAAAAATTTCTGTCAAGTCCTCAGCAATTTCCTTTCGAGCCTCCTTCAGTATTCTGGGGTAGATCCCATCCGGCCCTGGGGACTTATCTACCTTAATATTTTTCAAGACGCCCAACACCTTGTGGTTTTGGATCTCAATGTGACCCAGGCTATCTACACACCCTTCTCCAGACTCAACATCCACCAATTCCTTCTCTTTGGTGAATACTGATGCAATGTATTCATTTAGTACCTCGCCCATTTCCTCTGGCTCCACACATAGATTCCCTCGTCTGTCCTTCAGTGGGCCAACCCTTTCCCTGGCTACCCTCTTGCTTTTTATGTACGTGTAAAAAACCCTGGGATTTTCCTTTCCTCCTGCCCTTTCCCTGTAAAACTGCCTCCCCCCCCCCCCCCCCCCCCCCCCCCCCCCCCCCCGAACAGGCGCTGGAATGTGGCGACTAGGGGCTTTTCACAGTAACTTCATGGAAGCCTACTCGTGACAATAAGTGTTTAGGATTATTATATTATTATTAAACTGCCCTTTCCCTATAAACCTCCCCTTTCCCTGCACGGCCTCTTCAATAGTCTTCTATTTCCTTCTGAAAGCCACAATGGAAACTGCCTCTCCCACACTCTCAGGCAGCACATTATTCCAGGTGCGTGAAAAGGTTATTCCTCGTGTGGCCATTGGTTGTTCTGCCAATTACCTTGTACTTACTTATTCTCTGGTGATGGACACTCTCGCTTAAGTTGACAACTTCTCCAGACTCTCATGGTTTGAACACCCTGGTCAAATTTCCTCTCCACCATCTCTGGAATCTCTTAAGAACGACGATTCTCAATAAGGAATTCGGAAGAAGCATCTTTTCCCAAAAAGTGGTGAGAATGTGGTGCTCAGTACCACTGGGGGTGGTTGAAGTGATTAGAATTGAAGTATTTTGAGGAATCGTGACAGGCATACAAGGAAGAAGGAAATAAAGGTCTAAAATGACGGCTTTAGGTAAAGAAAGATGGGAGGAGATTTGAGTGGAGCGTAGTGTCGCTGGACTAGAGGCCCAGGGTACTGCTCTGGGGACCCGTGTTCGAATCTCACCACGGCAGATGGTGAATAATTTTTTAAAATCTGGAATTAAAAGTCTAATGATGACCATGAAATGATTATCGTGAAATCCTGTTTGGTTTAGGGAAGGAAATCTGCTGCCCTTGCCTAGCGTGGCGTACATGTGACTCCAGATCCACAGCAATGTGGTTGACTCTTAAACACGCCCCCTAAAATGGCCGAACAAGTCAAGGACTCGAAGGCGATTAGGATTGGGCCCCAGCCATCAATGCCCACATCTGATAAATGAATTTTAAAATCCACCAGCAAGGATTGGGTGGGCCAGGTGGCCTGTTGAAAATGAAATGAAATGAAAATCGCTTTTTGTCACGAGTAGGCTTCAGTGAAGTTACTGTGAAAAGCCCTTAGTCGCCATATTCCGGCGCCTGTTCGGGGAGGCTGGTATGGGATCAGTATCAGTTTCAGTATCGTATATCCTACACAGTGCTGTGTCAGGTTCATCTATCAACCCCTATCAAACACTTCTGCGACCAACCCAGACGAAAAATCAGAGGGGGCAGGAAACAAGAAAATCGTGACATTTTCTCTTCTTTTTGTCCACTTTATTAACTTTAAAAATATCGGCGATGGGGATAAAAGTTTGTTTGACAGGAGGTTGGAGCCATGCGCTGGTACCTCCTGGAATACCTCCCAACCCAATATGGCTACCCCAATTCTATGCTACAGAATCTCTGCTCTCCCTACCGTGAAAGAATATCGTCTCAGAGGGGTCATAGATTTTACAGTGCAGAAGGAGGCCATTCAGCCCATCGAGTGTGCACCGACTCTTGGAAAGAGCACCCCACTTAAGCCCATACCTCCACCCTATCCCCGTAACCCAGTCTAACCTTAGGGCAATTTACCATGGTCAATCCACCTAACCCTGCACATCTTTGGACTGTGGGAGGAAACCGGAGCACCCGGAGGAAACCCACGCAGACACGGGGAGTACGTGCAGACTCCGCACAGACAGTGACCCAAGCTGGGAATCGAATCTGGGACCCTGGAGCTGTGAAGCAACTGTGCTAACCACTGTGCTACCGTGCTGTCCACAAGGTATAAGAGTAATCTGGGCTGACTAATGCTCTTGCCCTCCAAGAGGGAGCAGATCTCCTGAATGCCTCCCCAGCTAAAGTGTGGCCCTCGACGTATCTGGATATGAGAGTTAAGCAGTGTGCTGCGTTTTGAGGCTAACTCTGGACCAATGCATTTAAATGCCAAACTAGGAAGAGAGGTTGCAGCTTCAGCATCCTGCTACGTTTTAAAGCTGCTGCTTGTTTGTTTTTAAATTTAGAGTACCCAAATCATTTTCTCCAATTAAGGGGCAATTTAGCGTGGCCAATCTACCCACCCTGCACATCTTTGGGTTGTGGGGGCAAAACCCACGCAGACACGGGGAGAATGTGCAAACTCCACACAGACAGTGACCCAGGGCCGGGATTGAACCTGGGACCTCGGCTCCGTGAGACTGCAGTGCTAACCACTGCGCTACCGTCTCCACTAAAAGTTGCTGCTTGTTAATTCACTGTCACCCAGGTTAACAGATGTCAGTCGGACCGAAGCACATTTTGGATTGATTGGGAGATTGCGCTTGTTCAACAGGTCAAGCTTGCTCTCAGCTAGGTTAATTACACAGCACTTTCCACAAGCAGATGATGGCTACAGTACACCACCAATTAGCCGCAGGTAACCAGCTTTAACCAGCCTGATTACAGTGTAGAGTTTCATACTTGTCACAAATTGACCTTTCTATTGCGATTAGCTGTAGGGGGAAGAAAATTCAGAGGCAGACAGGTTCGTGCGTTTGGTTATTGTCGGGCAAGGTTGAAAGAAAGAGAGAGCTTGTATTGCTACAGTGATTTTCAGATGGCGTGCGGCCACGATTGTCATGTTGGAAATGCAACAACCAATTTGCACAAAGCAAACGCCCACAGCCAACAATGTGGCAATGAGCAGAGAAGCTCCATTTTAGTGATTTTTGGTTGAAGTATAAATATTGGCCAGGAAACTAGGCAGATCTCACCATCTTAGTTTTCATGTGCAGTTATGGGATCTTTCACATCCACCTGAGAGGGAGGAGTGGACCTTAATTTATAGTCCCATTGAGAGACGGCACCTCTGACAATGCATCACTCCCCCAGTACTGCCCAGGGTCACAGTGCAGCAGTGGGCAGCAAAACCATTCAGCGTGTTCTTTGTATAAAAGTAAGTTTGCCAGATTGTTATTCAGAGCTTCCAGAGGAAACCATGCCTTGGAGGGAGGCTGGGATTTGCACCCTTGCGACAGAATTGCCAACCTTGACCTCTTTAAAGTTTGAGTTGAAGAACCAGTTCCCCCGTCCGCTGCGGCACAGGTTAAAGGTGAGGGTTGTCCCACGTACAGGGACGAAGATGTTTTTCCTCTTTTAGAGCGTTGTTATCTTTGGCATTCACTTTTACGGAGAGGCAGGTGAAATAAAAACCGCAAATTGCTGGAAATACCTGAGAGTTAATGGGCATGATTTTCCCGTCTCACCCACCCCAGGACCGGAAACTCCCGCCCGAGGTCAACAGACTTTTTGCTTGTCCGTCGAATTCTCCATCCTGCCTGCGATGATTCCATGGCGGGCGGGCAGGACCGGAAGGTTTCGCCCAATGGTTTGCGTCTTGACGACTCTCCTTCAGAGCTCAGGGAGTTAGAAATGTGATGGGTGGATACTAATTATGCTGCTTGTAGAGGCTGGTTTAGCACAGTGGGCTAAACAGCTGGCCTGTAATGCAGAATAATGCCAGCAGCGCGGGTTCAATTCCCGTACCGGCCTCCCCGAACAGGCGCCGGAATGTGGTGCCTAGGGGCTTTTCACAGTAACTTCATTGAAGCCTACTCGTGACAATAAGCGATTATTGTTATTATTATTTTTAGAATATACAGGGCAGAGGGAGGCCATTCGGCCCATAGAGTCTGCACCGACCCACTTAAGCCCTCAATTCCACCCTATCCCCGTAACCCAATCACCCCATCTCACCTTTTTGGTATCTAAGGGCAATTTATCATGGCCAATCCACCTAACCTGCACATCTTTGGACTGTGGGAGGAAATCGGAGCACCCGGAGGAAACCCACGCAGACACGGGAGAACGTGCAGACTCCACACAGACAGTGACCCAGCGGGGAATCGAACCTGGGACCCTGGTGCTGTGAAGCCACAGTGCTATTCACTTGTGCTACCCACAAATTATTTGTACTTTCTTCAACAATATTAAACACTGCACATTGCTCTCTTCAGCTCTGAGGAGGAGCCCTCCGGCCTTGAAACGTTAACTCTGCTTCTCTCTCCGCTGAAAGAAAATCTTTATTAGAGTCATTAACACTGCAATGAAGTTACTATGAAAAGTTCCTATCTGCCACATTCCGGCGCCTGTTCGGGTACACAGAGGGAGAATTCAGAATTTCCAATTCACCTAACAAGCGCGTCTTTTGGGACTTCAGAGGACAGAGTGCCTCGCACTGAGGCACTTACCCATCATGGTTCATCAGTTCATACTGAACAGCATGCTTCTCCTTATGTTGCTGATCGATAAGGAGCTGGATTCTCCCAAAATGAGACTATGTCCACACGCCAGCGTAAAAACAGCGAGGTTTTACTCCCGAAATTCCGATAAAAAAGTTGACCTAATTCAATGTCCTGCAGGGGGCTGATAGGAACCCGGAGTAAATCTCGCAGCTTTAGCTGCGGATATGGGCCTTCGCACTTCTGGTTCTGAGTCCGTGCATGCGTACGGTGGCGGCCTCCAGCGGTCGCGCCGTGCTCCATGGTGGACTCGGACCATGGAACCATACCGAGAATTGAGACCCCCCCCCCCCCCCCTCCCCCCTCTGATCAGCCGCGTGCCCGAGCATCTAACCCCACAGATCTAATCCCCGGTCGTCTATAAGGCCCCCACCGCCACGGTGTCCGATCCCCCTGACCAGGAACGCCGACATCCCGACCGGCAATAGGTGTTTAGTTCCACACCGCCGGGAACTCGGCCGGTTGGGAGCGGAGGTTTGCTGGGTGGGCCTCTGGCAATGGGCCCCCCGGCCACGCGGCGTACTCTGCCGTCACGCCGATTTTCGGGGCCCGGAGAATCGCAGGACCGGCGCCGGGTCTGATTACGGCGCGAAAGTGGATTCTCCGCCCCCCCCTGCGCCGACCGCCATTTCGACACGGGGCTGCGGAGAATATAGCCTCTGTGTGTTTGAAGGAATTTCTCCTTCACGTCAGGAAGGAACGGAAAAATACCTGCTCAGCATGAGCTGGGGTTTACATCCTGCCTCGACCTGGCAATCCAACGTGATAAATTGAAGCTGCTGATCGTGGCTGCTCTTGATCGAGATCGAGAGTGCATGAAGTTGAGAACTGCCTGCAGAGCTGAGTGAAACCCGATCAGACATATAAAACGGTTTTATGAGCGATAGGCACTGCTGTGCTGGGTGAGGTTCGGTTTAATTTATAGATGGTGTATTGTACTTCACACCATGTAACAGGAACATAGGCTCAGCACCACATTCTTCTCAATTGTATTTCTAGAAAGTTGGCTGAAGGGAACAATCAAATGAAGGGAGTGTTTTACCCCCAGGAAGGGGTGTGGGTCCCACAGGGAGGATGTCTCAACAATGTCAGCACTTGGGAGCACTCCCGATATATTTTTTTACAAATCGAATGGGATGGAAGGGGCAGAGAAGCCACACGGATTCTCGTGCTGAGTTCACCGCAAACTTTCAACACACAGCGGCCAGACACGCATGCTGGCTCACTGCTGCTCCCACCGGCCGCAGAGTGGCTCCAGACCACTCTCGTCAATTGTCCCTCCAGCCTGCGGGTACAGGCACAGAGCTCACCCTCTCCTCAAATGTTCTTGAAGAGACATATTTGCATTTATATTGCCCGTGTTTACACTCCCAGGATGGTCAAAAGCTACCTGCAACAATTGGCATTCGTCCCACGCCTTTAACATGGTTAAACTTTCCCAAGAACGTTAGCAGACAGAAGTAGCTGACCCACAGCTTGGCCAAGGAGGCAGGTTGCAAGGAGCAGATATTTGCAGACGTAATTCCACAGCTTGGGGCCCAGGGAGCTGTAGGCCTGACTCTGCCTGTGGTGGAGTGATTAAAAATTGGTCAAGAAGCCAGAACTGGAGGAACGCAGAGTCCTGGGAGGGTTGTCGGGCTGGAGGAGGCCCAGACAAAGCACATCGCAGAGGCAGCGCATCACAGCCTGCTCGTTACTTTGTTGCACAGATACTTTGTTTCCATAGAAACACAGTGCAGAAGGAGGCCATTCAGCCCATCGGGCCTGCACCAACCTTCCGAACGGAAGGTCTTCTCCAGAAATCGCGTGGCTTGGAGATGCCTTGATTATTCCGACGCTCAGTCACACAGATGTTAAGCTGAGGACCCTTCAGTTAAAACAGCAGACACAATCTGGTTCAGCATTATTTCACGGGCCACTCTCTCTCCCATTCCTTATATCAACCCCTCAGCTCTGAATATTCTCGGAGACTGCTTCCATAGCAGTCAGGGATTAGTGATAAATCTGAAGGATGCTAAAGGTTGGCGTTTGACGAAAAACCTTAAAACGAAACCTGAGGCCTGCTCTCTCATCCTGGGGTCAAGGCAGGGCAATTAGGAATGGAAGCCACTGGGTCTGAGATGAATGAATATTGACAGTGGGCACGGTACATGGGGATTAAATGACTCCCAACAGCTTGCAATGTGCAAACAAGTTCCCCATCATAAAATTGCCTGCCATAAAATTTGATCCATCTGAAGTATAACGGGTGGAGCAGCAGATACTTGAGAAGTGCTGATGGCGCACAGAATCCATATCATCTGTGAGGAGTGACCCAGTAACCTATGAGTGCTGTTGGGTATTTATGCACCTTCCATGGCGCCTCCTGGGGCATCATTGCTTTGTGAATGATTGGGCAGGAATTCCTTAAACCCGGCAACTGGAATTTCACAGAAATAGAAAACAAAAAGCAGTGTGTCGTACCGGGTGAGTGGGATAATGGTGCAGTCTCGTAGAGCTCATCTGAGGACAGAGCAGTGTGAACAATGACTCGTTAACCTGCTCACGATGGTATTAGTTGAGGGGACGGAATGTTCCTGACTACAGCGGAAGAACTGTCCGCCCTTCCTCAACAAGAGCCATTTGTATTTAAATGACACCTTTCATAGAATCATAGAATTTACAATGCAGAAGAAGGCCATTCATCCCATTGAGTCTGCACCAGTCCTTGGAAAGGGCACCCTACTTAAGCCCACGCCTCCATCCTATCCCAGTAACACCACCTAATCTTTCAGATGCTAAGGGGCAATTTAACATGGCCAATCCACCTAACCTGCACACCTTCGGACTTTTAAATTAGTCAAAGTCTCAAGGTATTTCACAGGATCCATTATCAAATCAAATTTAACAGCATCACATGAGCAGATGCCCAGAGAGGTGACCAATACATGGTCCTAAGGCGCATCGTAAAGGAGGAGAGAGGGGTAACGAGATAGAGATGTTTCAGGGAGCAACTCCAAGGTTTAAGCCCTGAACAGCTGAAGGCACATCTGAAAGAGTCTCTACAACCAATGAGGTACTTTTTCAAGAGTTGTCACTGTAGGAACTGCGGCAATCAGCTTGCACACAGCAAGCCCCCATAAAGAGCAATGAGATAATGATCAGAGTGTTCGGTTTATGGAATTGGAATAAATGTTCGCTGGGGAGAACGTTCATGGGCATCTTTGAAGCAGTACTGAGGGATCTTTTGCCTGCCCTCGAGGGGACAGAATGTTAAATTAAACCCAAGCCAGTGGATGAAGTAAGAAACTAAACGGTGACAATGGACCTATTTCCAGAATACAGCATTGCATATGTCCACGTCCTGTCCAGCATCCTACCCAGCGTCCTACCCAGCATCCTACCCAGCATCCTACCCAGCGTCCTACCCAGCATCCTACCCAGCGTCCTACCCAGCATCCTACCCAGCGTCCTACCCAGCGCCCTACCCAGCGTCCTACCCCGCATCCTACCCCGCATCCTACCCAGCGTCCTACCCAGCATCCTACCCTGCGTCCTACCCAGCGTCCTACCCAGCATCCTACCCAGCGTCCTACCCAGCATCCTGCCCAGCGTCCTACCCAGCGTCCTACCCAGCGTCCTACCCAGCGTCCTACCCTGCGTCCTACCCAGCATCCTGCCCAGTGTCCTACCCAGCGTCCTACCCAGCGTCCTACCCTGCGTCCTGCCCAGCGTCCTACCCAGCATCCTACCCAGCGTCCTACCCAGCGTCCTACCCTGCATCTTACCCAGCATCCTGCCCAGCGACCTACCCAGCATCCTACCCCACGTCCTACCCAGCACCCTACCCAGCATCCTACCCAGCTTCCTACGCAGCATCCTACCCAGCTTCCTACGCAGCATCCTACCCAGCATCCTACCCCGCATCCTACCCTGCGTCCTACCCTGCATCCTACCCCGTGTCCTGCCCCGTGTCCTACTCCGCGTCCTACCCTGCGTCCTACCCAGCATCCTACCCAGCGTCCTACCCAGCGTCCTACCCAGCGTCCTACCCAGCGTCCTACCACATGTCCTACTCCGCGTCCTACCCCGTGTCCTACCCTGTGTCCTACCCCGTGTCCTACCCCGTGTCCTACCCTGTGTCCTACCCTGTGTCCTACCCTGTGTCCTATCCCGTGTCCTACCCCGTGTCCTACCTCCCCACCCTGACCTGCATCTCAGCAATCTCTTGTTATAAGTGCTCAATCTACTTAATTAAATGGTGCCCTTCACTTGTGTCTCTTTACAATATAATTAACATATTATTAACATCATTCACACAGACCTTGGTTTAAAGTCAGTCAACAAGTGACTCAAAGTGCAGCCCGAGATGGTGTGCTAAAGGATTCTGGGTGGGATTCTCCAGCCGGCTAACCGCGTTTACCGGCGTGCCCCTGCCGGCAGTAGGATTCTCGATGGAGAATTCCGCTGTCTGTCTCTCCTTTGCAGAGTAATGGTTTGACCAACTGTTGCTCCATCTCTCTTACTGTCTCAGCAGAGATCGGAGTAATAATATCCCAATATCTCAATAAATGACGAGGAGGGATCTTATTTGGATTGGATTTAATTTATTGTCCCATGCACTGAAGTACAGTGAAAAGTATTGTTCTGCGTACGGTCCAGACAGATCATTCCATACATGAAAAAAAAAACATAGGGCATCCTTAAATACACAATGTAAATACATGGACACAGGCATTGGGTGAATCATACGGAGTATCTGTGGAGAAGATGTGGGAAGAGATCAGATCAGTTCGTACAAGGATAAGTCAGGAGTCTGGTAATAGTGGGGAAGAAGCTGTTTTTGAATCTGTGCGTGCGTGTTCTCAGACTTTTGTATCTCCCGCCCGTTGGGAGAAGTTGGAAGAGTGAGTAGGCCGGGTGGGAGGGGTCTTTGATTATAATCTTTCCCAAGGCAGCGGGAAGAGTAGACAGAGTCAATGGATGGGAGGCGGGTTCATGTGATGAACTGGGCAGTTCTCTGTAGTTTTGTACGATCTTGGGCTGGGCAGTTACCAAAAGCAGGCTGCGATGCAGCCAGATGCTTTCTCTGGAGTATCTGGGCCAGCCCACGGACCTCGGAGGATCTTCAGACCTGCAAGGGAACATAAAAGAGAAAGGTGTGTTCGAGTTCAGCTTTAAAAGGTTAGTATGGCTAGCAGAGATGTAGGAAGAGGATCTGTGTGAGCGACCTCGTAGAGAGTCACCACACACCAGCACCATCTTGCTTTTATGTTGCAACTTGCAGAATACTGAGAGGCCGAGATAGAGCGGACGTGGAGAAGATGTTTCCACTAGTAGGAGTGACTTGAACCCGATGGCACAGCCTGACACTGAAGGGATGATCCTTTAAAACTGAGATGATTTACTGGTCACAGAAGAGTCAGGTACGATTTCTTGTGAAAGTAAACTATTTACAGATCACAATCCAGGTCCCAGCCGGGACCTTTCTCCGAGGCTCCTATCCGGGCCGGCTTTTATGTCTAATCAATTACCTCACAAGTTGGCTCACACTGCAATGGAGGATATTTTGAAAATCCCCTAATCACCACATTCCGGCGCCTGTTCGGGTCCATTGGGAGAGAATTCAGAATGCCCAAATTATCTAACCGCATGTCTTTCGGGACTTGTGGGAGGAAACCGAAACACCCAGAGGAAACTCACGCAGATACGGGAGAACGTGCAGACTCCGCACAGACAGTGACCCAAGCCGGGAATCGAACCTGGGACCCTGACGCGGTGAAGCCATAGTGCTAACCACTGTGCTACCAAACTGCCCGCGAGGCTCATGGGGAGGCTAATGAGTCCCTCCTCATGAGGTCTCGTGAGGGTTTCAACAGATGTGGTGGAATTTCTTCAGCCAGAGGTTGAGGAGGCCAAATCACTGAGTGTCTTTAAGACAGAGATAGATAGGGTTCTTGATTAATAAGGGGTTAGGGGCAGAAGGCAGGTGAATGGGGATAAGAAAAATATCAGCCACCATCGAATGGCGGAACAGACTCGATGAGCTGAATGGCCTAATTCTGCTCCTATGTCTCACGGTCTTATGATGTCTTTGCATCAATGGTAGAAGGCCCACTTACTGGAAATACAGCACTCATTGTGCCCACATCCACACAAGCAAATCTGCAAGGTGATCTGATGGCAGGCGAGGCCTTTATACCAGCCAATGGTGCTCAAGAACCTGAGGTGTGAGCTAACATCCATTGACTTTTGAAAGTATCTGTCCCTACCGAACAACACTTAACCTCATCTCAACATGTCACTCGTGGCCGATATCCTCGATGCTCTGATGCAACTGAACAGAAACAAGGTTAAGAGTGGTGACCGATGGCAACTTTGTGCATGGAATTACACAGAATATCCAGCCAAAAAAACAATCACCTGACTGCTCTATAGTGGTCTTTCGGTTCCATTCAAGCCTCCTTGCATCCTACTTGGGGGCCGGATGGTGGAATAGTGGTACTGTCACTCGACTAGTAATACAACTCCCAGGGCTCTGGGGTCACGGGTTCAAATCCTGCCACGGCAGCTAGTGGAGTTAAAATTATTTTAACGGTAAGATAGAACCTAGAATTGAGAGCTATTCTCAGTAATGGTGACCACGATAACTATCGTTGAATGTTGTAAAAACACAACTGGTTTCCTTCAAGGGAAGGAAATCTGCCGCCCTTTCACGGTCTGGCCTACATGTGACTCCAGACCCACAGCAATGGGATTGACTCTTCAATGACTCTAAAATGCCCTCTGGAATGGCCTAGCAAGCCACTGGGTTCAAGGGCAGTTAGGGGTGGGTAACAAATGCTGGCCTTGCTATTCTGTAAGCCCTTGGGCTGGGATTCTCCGCTATCCAGCGGGGCGGGCAGTTCCGGCGCCGAGGAGTGGCGTGAACCACTCCAGCGTCGGGCCGACCGGAAGGTGTGGAATCCTCCGCACCTTCAGGGGCTAGGCCGACGCCGGCGGGATTGGCGCCATGCCAGCTGGCAGTGAAGGGCCTCCGCCAGCTGCCGCGAGTTGGCGCATGCGCGGGAGTGCCAGTGTGTACTGGCGTCATCCCAGTGCATGCGTTCTTCTCCAGCCGGCATGGAGGGAAAGAGTGCCCCCATGGCACAGGCCCACCCGCGGATAGGTGGGCCCCAATTGCGGGCCAGGCGACTGTGGGGGCCCCCCCGGAGCCAGATCCCCCCCGCGCCCTCTCGAGGACTCCGCACCGCCCACAGAGTCAGGTCCCGCTGGTATGGACCTGGTGTAATATACGCCGGCGTGACTGGCCGAAAACGGGCGGCCACACGGCCCATCGCGGGGTGGAGAATCGCCGGGGGGGTGGGGGTGGGGGGCTGCCAACGGCCCCCGACCGGCGTGGCACGATTCCTGCCCCCGCCGAAAAACTGGCACCGGAGAATCCGGCAGCTGGCGTCGGGGGGGGGGGGGGGGATTCACGCCGCCCCTCTGCGTTTCTCCGGTCCGGCGGGGGGTCGGAGAATCCCACCCCTTGTGTAATTGACTGCTTTCCCCATAAATGTATCGATGCTGATCTCCTCAGCTGCTTGCGGTAGCGAGATCCCCATTCTTACCACTGACCCGATGGCACGTTTGCCAGTTTCTATTCATGTTTTTTGAAGAAAACACAGTTTCAGGCAGGCGAGGAACTGCGTTGGGGGCGCGTTCACATTCCAAGGAATACGTGCCAGAAGAAGGTGAAGCCAAGCATTCGTTCCTGAGGGTTGAACCTGCCTGAAGGAGCTCTATAGCTTCTACAAAGACCTCCAATAACAATTGGCCATTGGACCGTTTCCAGAAATATGCCAACATCCTGCTTTTCACCAAAACAACCTCATGGTCCAAGTGCAAAGTATCAAAGATTTCCATTCATGGAGAAAGCTTTCGGAAATAACTTTACTTCATGCACTTCCTATATGGGCTTATTTTGTGATGTATCGCATGTGGGATACATCTATTTGGGAAGGTTGACTCTGTTGTAAATTATGCGTCTTCCTTGGGTATTGCATTTATTTCCTGACTATAAACTGGCCTCTCAGTCAATCCCCGCATCGATGGTGTTTCCAGCGGGAATCTGGCAGTTTCGGAGCAGAGTGTACTGAGATTACCTAAAATTAGTCAGTGGAGAGCGATTATAACCTAAATTTGCCAGTCGTAAATCAGCTGGAATCTTATTCTCCATTGATGTCAACGGTATTGCCAACTCTGATTGAGCATGGCCCCTGAGAGTTTCATCACATGACCTGCCCACCACTCTCCAGCCATTAATCGGCTGACCCATCCATTCTTGTGATGGACTGCCTTCCCAAACCCAATTGGAAAGCATGGAATCTCCAGATTGCAGAACGAGGCCACTCAGCCCGTCGAGTCTGCACCGAACCCCGAAAGAGCAGCTTACCCAGGTCCACTCCCCCGCCCTCTCCCCATATCCCCACCTTGGACACTAAGGGGCAACTGATCATGGCCAATCCACCTAACCTGCACATCTTTGGACTGCGGGAGGAAACCGGAGCACCCGGAGGAAACCCACGCACACACGGGGCGAACATGCAGACTCCGCGCAGACAGTGACCCAAGTCAGGAATCGAACCCTGGGGCGGGATTCTCCCCTACCCGGCGTGACGGAGGGTGCCGGCGTAGGGGAGTGGCGCCAACCACTCAGGGGTCGCGCCTCCTCCAAAGGTGGGGAATTCTCCCCACCTTTGGGGGCCAGCCCCGCGCCGGAGCAGTTTGCACCGGTAGACTGGCGCAAACACCCGGCGCAGTCGGTAGCGGGGCTGGCCGAAAGGCTTTCGGCGGTCGGCGCATGCGCCGGCAGTGACGTCAGCGGCAGCTGGCCGCTGACCTCACTGCCGGCGCATGCGCGATGCGGGGTTCTCCTCCGCGTCCGCCATGGCGGAGGCCGTGGCGGAGCGGAAGGAGAAAGAGTGCCCCCACGGCACTGCCCCGCGGAGTGAGCGGGGGGCCCTGATCGCGGGCCAGGCTTCCGTGGGGGCACCCCCCTGGGTCCGATCGCCCCCCGCCCCCCCCAGGACCCCGGGGGCCCGCTCGCGCCGCTGAGTCCGCCGTTTCTGAGGTGGTGTACACCTCGGCGGCGGGAGAAGGCCTCCCAGCGGCGGGACTTCGGCCCATCCGGGCCGGAGATTTAAAGGTGAGTTTTAAAAAAATGAAATCCCGCCGGCGCCAGCTGTTTTCACAGGCTGCCGGCGGGATTTGCACAACGCCGGTTTTTACCGGCGGGAGAATTAGGAGACCTGCGGGAGCGGAAATCACGCCGCTTCCCGCCAATTCTCCGACCCTGCGTGGGGTCGGAGAATCCCGCCCCTGGTCCCTGGCGCTGTGAGGCAGCGGTGCTAACCACTATGCCACCGTGCCCCCCCACCCCCCCCCCCCCCCATAATGATGCTTGCTGTCAACCATTCAGATCCCCCACCCTGCCCACCCCCCATCCCACTTTCAATATCTGACATCTGGTAAGGAGTAATGTTCAAAGAAAATGACTGAACAAAATAAAAATCCCTTTTTTAATACCGCAATGATTTTTTTCTAGGGTTATACACTGCAACATCCTGGAGATGATTTTCAATTGCTGGAGACTCCAGGCTGATGCTGCAGGTGTAGCTGTCGTGTCAGTGAACTATTGAAGAGTAAAATTGAACTGGGTGTACAGCCAGCGCTCCCGCCACATGGGAGGTGGTGGAGTAGTGGCATTGTCACTGGACCAATAATCCAGAAACCCAGGTTTCTGGGTTCGAATCCCACCATGACAGGTGGCCAAATTTGAATTTTGGGGGCGGCACGGTAGCACAGTGGTTAGCACTGTTGCCTCACAGCACCAGGCTTGGGTCACTGTCTACGCGGAGTCTGCACTTTGTGGGTTTCGTCCCACAGTCCAAAGATGTGCAGGTTAGGTGGATTGGCCATGATAAATTGCCCCCTAGTGTCCAAATAGGTGAGGTGGGGTTACGGGGATAGGGTGAGGTGAGGGCTTAAATAGGGTGCTCTTTCCAAGGGCCGGTGCTGACTCGCAGGGCCGGCCCAAGGCACCGGCAACTCGGGCAGTCGCCCGGGGCGCCATGTGCTAGGGGGCGCCAGACTCGGGTCCCGCGCATGCGTAGTTGGGCCGGTGCCAAATGCGCATGCGCGGTGGCCGCCCTCCCGCAGGGCCTCCGGCTCGCCTCGGGCCCACCCACCTTGCCCCGGGCCCGCCCACCCCGCCTCGGGCCCCGCCCACCCCGCCTCGGGCCCGCCCACCCTGCCTCCGCCTCGGCCCCCCCCCGCCTCGGGCCCGCCGCCCCCCCCCCCCCGCCCCCCCCCCCGCCTCGGGCTCGCCCCCCCCCCGCCCGCCTCAGGCTCGACCCCCCCCCCCCCCCCGCCTCGGGCTCGGCCCCCCCGCCTCGGGCTCGGCCCCCCCCCGCCTCGGGCTCGGCCCCCCCCCCCCCGCCTCGGGCTCGGCCCCCCCCCGCCTCGGGCTCGGCCCCCCCCCCCGCCTCGGGCTCGGCCCCCCTCGGCCCCGCCCCCCCTCGGCCCGGCCCCCCCCGGCCGCCCCCCTCCCCCGGAAGGGCGCCGAAGTTCAGCTTGCCCGGGGCGCCAGCAACCCTAGGGCCGGCGCTGCTGACTCGATGCGCCGAATGGCCTCCTTCTGCACTGTAAATTCCATGATTCAATCCCATAGGATTTCTACCCAGCCATGTCAGTTAAAATTACTCACAGGCCATTCAGCCCCTTTGGTGTCCGCCGGGTGTTTACATTCCATACGAGCTTTTCAGCTCCTCTTCATCTCCCTCTGTCGCCATATTGGTATCATGGGAAGCGTATTTTCAACAGAACAAAAGCATCAAACTCAGACAGCATCCAACCAAAAACTGAAAGTGTCTCTGGACCTGGACACAAATTCGCCGAGCCAAACGAAACGGCGGCAAAAACAAAATATTGGGAACGACCCGTCGGCCAGACAGCCTATGGGGAGAGAGAAAAATGAGGCCCTTTACATTGAGCCCTCAAGATGGGCTCCAGGGGGTTGGCCAAAGACTTAAATGTGGGGAATACAACCCCAACCTGCCACACATGCACTCGGCAACAGTAAATATCACTGCTGGTCTGATTGTCCTGTGGTGGAGAGAGAGAGAAACCTCACTGACTCATATAAATATTGGACTGTAAAGTATTTTGAAATCCGCAGAGGAGAACAGCTCAATCGATCTCCGAGTCCCCTCGTCCTTTCCCTCCCGATTCCCCGATGTTAACATCGCTCGCCCATAACGACTGCAAAACTCCCAAAAATATAATTCCAGCATATGTTGTGAGTGGTGACGTGGTCAGACGTGGAGCTTGCGCGGGTTGAATTTCAATTCTAACAGTGTACTCAGCACATTAACTCACTGACTTCAGTAACACTTTGAAACCGTGTAATGATGATTATCAATGGGACTTCTGGCTGACTTCAGTGAAATTCCGTTTATATCGCACGGAATTCCTGGATTTTTATGTGTTTTGGGGATCAGGTTCCCAGATTCCAACCATTCTTTCCCCCATGAGAACTGGAAAAAAAGTGTTTTTGGTTATTAACCCTTTCTTACTGAATTACATCGGGATGTTTAGTGTACACACTGTAAGTCCATTAGCCATTTGTGTGTGCACATGAGGGGGAGAAAGAAGTGAGCTATAGTATTTGAAGAAAACTCAGGGTACACAAGCTTTTTTTGGACATCAAAGGACAAAGAGAAGTTCAGCACAGGAACAGGCCCTTCGGCCCTCCAAACCTGCACCGATCCGACCATGCTGCCATCTGAACTTAAACCCCTCCTCTTCCGGGACCTCTATTCCCATCCTATTCATGTTTGTCAAGATGCCCCTTCAAAAGTCACTATCGTATCTGCTTCCACCACCTCTCCGGCAACAATTTCCAAGCTCCTACCACCCTCTGTGTAAAAAAAACTTGCCTCGTACATCTCCTTTAAACCTTGCCCCTCGCACCTTAAACCAATGCCCCCTAGTAATTGACTCTTCCACCCTGGGAAAAAGCTTAATCATTGGTTTGTAATAAACACAAAAGAAAAAGCTTTGGAATTATTTTACTTTTGACCAAAATGTAGGTTTTGCTGGCTAGGCCAGCATTTATTATCCATCCCTAATCATCCCTGAGAAGGTGGGGGCTGAGCTGGCTTCTTGAATCGCTACAGTCCATGTGGCGTAGGTACACCCACAGTGCTGTTCGGGAGGGAGTTCCAGGACTTTGAGCCAGCGGCAGTGAAGGAACGGTGGTGGTGTGTAACTCAGACAGGGTGGTGTTCCCATGCCTTTGTCCCCTTGTGGGTCGAGGTCGCAGATTTTAGAGGAGCTTTTGAAGGAGATTTGGCCGGTGCAGCAATAATGAACCAGTGGCGGGAGGGTGGGATTGGATGTTTATGTTGGTGGGTGATTTGCCGATTAGGCAAACTGCTGCTGAGCTTCCCGAATGCCCGTCGTGGCAAGCAGGAAGTGTTCCATCACAAAACCGGATTGTGACTTGCAAAGGCAAGCCGCCCCAGCTCTAGCGAAGTGCGGAGGAGGTCTTGTGGTGTAGTGGGTAGCGCTCCTGCCTCTGAGCCAGAAGCTCCCAGTTCGATTCCCACTCCAGGACGCGCTGGCCGAGGAAGGTGTGTTCCTAACGCGGCCAAACAGGCTGAGTGCGTCAATCTGCCAATCCTTCCAAACACACCAAAGGCTGGCGGTAAGAGTGAGAGAGCCGCCTGGTTAGCCACGCTTGATGTGGAGTGGCGCCCCCCTCAAGATATAACCGCCTGGCACAGCCTAGCAACCTGTTCTGGGAATGGTCAGCAATGAAAGTCTGCCTTAATGCACCACTCGGTGCGGGAAGAGAATTGGAAATTGGAACAAAGTATAGAGTAGGATTAAAACCGTCATTGAAAGTGCAGGAACAGTAGCTCCTGACACACTCTCCCTCCTGTAACGTGGCTAAGATTGGGGCGAAAATAAATTCTCGGGCCTGAATAGCACCAACATGCATACTCTTGTCACTGAAACAGATTCAGTGCTGTTCAGGCCTCAGTTGCGTGTGAGACGTTCCCAACAATGGGCTGCTTCTAACTAAACTTCAATTCATCTGTTTGAGTCGTGTGATACAACAGAATCCCGGGGCAATCTTATCTTCATCAAATATTCCAGGAACCAAATGGAAACTCTTGCTGTTTATTTTTTCAACCTGTTTTCACTGGCCGGAGGGTTGGTAACCAGTTGTTACAGATGTAAAATAGTCGGCCAAAGGGCCAGCGGGGGAGATGAGAAGAGCTTTGGTTACTCGGAGAGCTGTTAGGATCGGGGAGGTGTCTGTTGCTGTAAATAATGGTGGAAGCAGGCTGATTGGTACTTTTCAAAAGCTAATTCGGGGTGTAAGCTGAAGGGGAAGGACGTCAGCCTATGGGGAAAGAGCAGGGGAGTGCGACTCATTGGATAGGTTCCTTCAAAGCATTGGTCCAGGCATAATGAGCTAAATGGCCTCCTTCTGTGCAGTATTACTCAGGAATAAGTTTGATAGATCTTTGGGCACAATAAAGGAATGTGGGATCGTTAAAGGCTCCACAGAGGGGGTTTGAGAAAAGGGGTTTGAGAAAAGGTGGGGCATGTTTGTGACCGTGTTTGAGGAGCTGTTCGTCATAATGTGGGAGGGGGGTGAAAAAGGGTAAAACATTTGTACGGACTGTATGATTGATTCCCGGGGTGTTTATGTGTTGTAACCTGTTTTGATACATGTTTGTAATAAAAACATTTTTTTTAAAAAAGGGATGAGGGGTAAGACAGGAAAGTGGAGTTGTGGCCCGGGTCAGCAGGCTTTTTGAAGGGATCGAGGACAGGGATAGGTGATGTGCGGGAGGGCCTGTAAACCATGTCCAAATGTTTTGGGCATGTCCGAAGCATAGGGGATTCTGGCAGGGTTTGCAGACGTCATGTCCACGGTACTAAAAACAAGGGTGGCACCGAGTCCAGAGGTGGCGTTTTTGGAGTGTCGGAAGACCCGGGAGTGCAGGGGGTGAGAGAGGCTGACGTGTTAGCCTGTGCCTCCCTGGTAGCCCGCAGACAGATCTTATTGGCGTGGAGGGACCCGCAGCCCCCGAAATCGGGGGTTTGGGTTAGTGACATGGCCGGGTTTCTCAGGCTTGAGAAAATCAAGTTCGCCCTGAGAGGGTCAACGTTAGGGTTCGGTAGGGGGTGGCAAACTTTTTTCGACTTCTTCGGTGAAAATTAAACTGCTAGCAGATACAATAAGGGCCCGGGGGGGGGGGGGGGGGGGGGGGGTTTGGGGAGGGAGGGGGGTTAGGGGGGGGAGATACTTTAGGCGGGATCAGCGAGAGGAGGAGGAGGGACTGGGGAACAGTGTGTGTCAGCCATGTTGGCTGGGTGTGGTTGGGGGGGGGGGAGGTTATTTATTGAGTCATGTTTACATTTGAAATTGTTGTTAGAAAATCAGAAATGCCTTAATAAAATGTTTTTTTTTAAAAAAGGAACGCGGAGTTGATCGACAAGTTCCCGCTATGATCTTGTCGAATGGCGGAGGAGGCTCAAGGTTCCGTTTGACCTACCACCAATGTTCATGATTACGTCCTTATGGGTTCAGCCCATTGGGACTGGAGTTTGGTTTGCAATGCCTCTGCCTCCAACTGACGCCTGTCTTCCTATTCCTGTTGCAGGCAGAATGCGCCAACTTCATCAAGGTGTTGCATCCCTTCAACAGAACTCACCTGTACAGCTGTGGCACGGGAGCCTTCCACCCTGTCTGCGCTTATGTGGAGGTCGGGAGCAAATGGGACGTGAGTGCTGCCCCCTGCTGGTTGTTTCCATTGGTCTTACCATTATCGAGCAAGAGGTGGTTTTCTGCCTCTGTGTTGGTTCCTCTTATTTTTTTTAATCTATGGTGTGAATTTCTCCCCTGGGCCCAGTTTTCAGAGAGACACAGAAACATTACAGTGAAAACAGAAAGGAGAGACAGAGAAACTCTTTTGATGATTTTCTAGGAATTGGGGCCTTGCATAATAATAATGCGTATTTCACCACAGATTGGATCCTCTGAGACTTGGCACTGTCACAAAGGCAATCTGTGGAAAGTGATGCATTAAAGGACGTACAAAATGTTGCCTGTGCATTCTCACACGCATATGCATGTCTGATATGTGTGAGTATGAGCATGTGCACACGTGCATGGGATATGTGTGTGTGTGTGTTTGGGATGTGATATGTGCATGTGGGTGTGTGCATGTGGGTATGTAATAGATATGTGTAGGTTATGTGGCGTGTGCGTGTGGGTACGCGGTGTGTGTGGTGGGTCCATATGAGTAAGTGAGGTGTATGGGTTTGCGGTGTGTGCGTGTGGATTATGTAGTGTGTGTGTGGTGGTGTGTGTGCATGTAGGTTATGTCGTGTGTGTGTGTAGATGTGCGGTATATGTGTCAGTGTGTGGTGGGTCCACATGGGATAAGTGATGTATATGGGTATGTAATGTGTGCGTGTGGGCATGTGGTGTGCATGCGTGGGCATGTGGTGTGCACGTGTGGGTTATGTGGTGTGCGCATGTGCATCATGTGGTATGTGCGTGTGGGCTATGTGCTGTGTAGGTGTGGGTTATGTGGTGTGTGCATGTGGGTTATGTGGTTTGTGTGGGTGTGTGGTATGTGTGTGGCTGTGGTGTGTACCTGTGGGTTATGTGGTATAGGCACGTGGGTTATGTGATGTGTATGGTATGTGCGTATGGGTGTGTAGTATGTGTGTGTGGTTATGTGATGCGTGTGTGTGGTTATGTGGTGCATGTGTGTGGGTATGTGGTGCGTGCGTGTGATTGTGTGGTGCGTACGTGGGTTATATGGTGTGTGCATGTGTGTATGTGTTGTGCGTGTGTAGGTTATGTGGTGTGTGTGTGCGTGGATTATGCGGTGTGTACCTGTGGGTTATGTGGTGTTTGGGTGAGTTATGTGATATGTACGTGTGGATTATGTGGTGTGTATGTAGGTTGCGTGTGTTTCTGTGGTTATATGGTGCGTGTATGGGTTATGTGGTGTGTGGATATGTGGTCTGTACACGTAGGTTATGTGGGGTGTGCGTGTGGGTATGTGGTATGTACGTGTGGGTTATATGGTATGTATGTGGGTTATGTTGTATGTATGTGCAGGTTATGTGTGTGCGTGTGGGAATGTGAATCTTCTGTATGTTTATCTGAATGAGTGAAGATGTAGATATATATTAAACACATGTTATGAACACAAAACACTGAGAGCATTCCAATGTGCAAATGTGTATGTGCCGCACTTGGCAGCTGCTTCGCCGTTGATCTTGATGCTTTTGGCGTCAGTGAATCAGCTGTGATCCCTCCTCCTCTAGGCTATTGAGCAGATTCCATTGTACAATCATTCCAACTAATTCCCACAAGGTGAATTGTCAAATCCAAGATGTCCCAAAGGTTGCAGAAGAACAAGACGCTGTTTAATTCAAATCCTGTCAGTGAACATTGAACATTCCTTCCCTGACATTAATTAAATTTATGCTTGTGGGAGCTAACACTAACACACTGACCCTAACCCCACTCACCCTAACCCCACTGACCCTAACCCCACTGACCCTAACCCCACTGACCCTAACCCCACTCACCCTAACCCCACTGACCCTAACCCACTGACACTAACCCACTGACCCTAACCCCACTGACCCTAACCCCACTGACCCTAACCCCACTGACCCTAACCCACTGACACTAACCCCACTGACCCTAACCCACTGACACTAACCCACTGACCCTAACCCCACTGACCCTAACCCCACTGACCCTAACCCACTGACCCTAATCCCACTGACCCTAACCCCACTCACCCTAACCCCACTGACCCTAAACCCACTGACCCTAACCCCACTGACTCTAAACCCAATGACCCTAAACCCACTGACACTAACCCACTGACCCTAACCCCACTGACCCTAACCCCACTGACCCTAACCCACTGACCCTAATCCCACTGACCCTAACCCCACTCACCCTAACCCCACTGACCCTAAACCCACTGACCCTAACCCCACTGACCCTAACCCACTGACACTAACCCCACTGACCCTAACCCACTGACCCTAACCCCACTGACCCTAACCCCACTGACCCTAATCCCATTGACCCTAACCCCACTGACCCTAATCCCACTGACCCTAACCCCACTGACTCTAAACCCAATGACCCTAAACCCACTGACCCTAATCCCAATGACCCTAACCCCACTGACCCTAACCCACTGACCCTAAACCCACTGACCCTAACCCCACTGACCCTAACCCTACTGACCCTAACCCCACTGACCCTAATCCCACTGACCCTAACCCCACTGACCCTAACCCACTGACCCTAACCCCACTGACCATAACCCCACTGACCCTAACCCCACTGACCCTAACCCCACTGACCCTAACCCCACTCACCCTAACCCCACTCACCCTAACCCCACTCACCCTAACCCCACTCACCCTAACCCCACTGACCCTAACCCACTGACCCTAACCCCACTCACCCTAACCCCACTGACCCTAACCCACTGACACTAACCCACTGACCCTAATCCCACTGACTCTAACCCACTGACCCTAACCCCACTGACCCTAACCCCACTGACCCTAACCCCACTGACCCTAACCCCACTGACCCTAACCCCACTGACCCTAATCCCACTGACCCTAACCCCACTGACCCTAACCCCACTGACCCTAACCCCACTCACCCTAACCCCACTGACCCTAACCCCACTGACCCTAACCCCACTGACCCTAACCCCACTGACCCTAACCCCACTGATCCTAACCCCACTGACCCTAATCCCACTGACCCTAATCCCACTGACCCTAACCCCACTCACCCTAACCCACTGACCCTAACCCCACTGACCCTAACCCCACTGACCCTAACCCCACTCACCCTAACCCCACTCACCCTAACCCCACTCACCCTAACCCCACTCACCCTAACCCACTGACCCTAACCCCACTCACCCTAACCCACTGACCCTAACCCCACTGACTCTAACCCACTGACCCTAACCCCACTGACCCTAACCCCACTGACCCTAACCCCACTGACCCTCACCCACTGACCCTAACCCCACTGACCCTAACCCCACTGATCCTAACCCCACTGACCCTAATCCCACTGACCCTAACCCACTGACCCTAACCCACTGACCCTAACCCCACTGACCCTAATCCGACTGACCCTAACCCCACTGACCGTAACCCCACTGACCCTAATCCCACTGACCCTAATCCCACTGACCCTAACCCCACTGACCCTAACCCCACTAACCCTAAACCCACTGACCCTAACCCCTCTGACCCTAACCCCACTGACCCTAACCCCACTGACCCTAATCCCATTGACCCTAACCCCACTGACCCTAATCCCACTGACCCTAACCCACTGACCCTAACTCCACTGATCCTAACCCCACTGACACTAACCCCACTGACCCTAATCCCACTGACCCTAACCCACTGACCCTACCCCACTGACCCTAACCCCACTGACCCTAATCCTTCTGACCCTAACCCCACTGACCCTAATCCCAAGGACCCTAATCCCACTGACCCTAACCCCACTGACCCTAAACCCACTGACCCTAACCCCACTGACCCGAACCCCACTGACCCTAACCCCACTGACCCTAATCCCTCTGACGCTAACCCCCACTGACCCTAACCCCACTGACCCTAACTCCTCTGACCCGAACCCCACTGACCCTAACCCCACTGACCCTAACCCCACTGACCCTAACTCCACTGACCCTAATCCCACTGACCCTAACGCACTGACCCTAACCCCACTGATCCTAACCCACTGACCCTAACCCCACTGACCCTAACCCACTGACCCTAACCTTACTGACCCTAATCACACTAACCCTAACCCCACTGACCCTAACCTCACTGACCCGTACCCCACTGACCCTCATCCCACTGACCCTCATCCCACTGACCCTCATCCCACTGACCCGTACCCCACTGATCCTCATCCCACTGACCCGTACCCCACTGACCCTAACCCCACTGACCCTAACCTTACTGACCCTAACCCCACTGACCCTAACCCCACTGACCCTAATCCCACTGACCCTAACCCCACTGACCCTAATCTCTCTGACGCTAATCCCCATTGACCCTAACCCCCATTAACCCTAACCCTACTGACCCAAACCCCACTGACCCTAACCCACTGACCCTAACCCCACTGACCCGAACCCCACTGACCCTAACCCCACTGACCCTAATCCCTCTGACGCTAACCCCCACTGACCCTAACCCCACTGACCCTAACTCCTCTGACCCGAACCCCACTGACCCTAACCCCACTGACCCTAACCCCACTGACCCTAACCCCACTGACCCTAACTCCACTGACCCTAATCCCACTGACCCTAACCCACTGACCCTAACCCCACTGATCCTAACCCACTGACCCTAACCCCACTGACCCTAACCCACTGACCCTAACCTTACTGACCCTAATCACACTAACCCTAACCCCACTGACCCTAACCTCACTGACCCTAACCCCACTGACCCTAACCTTACTGACCCTAACCCCACTGACCCTAACCCCACTGACCCTAATCCCACTGACCCTAACCCCACTGACCCTAATCTCTCTGACGCTAATCCCCATTGACCCTAACCCCCATTAACCCTAACCCTACTGGCCCAAACCCCACTGACCCTAACCCACTGACCCTAACCCCACTGACCCTAATCCCACTGACCCTAACCCCACTGACCCTAACCCTACTGACCCTAATCCCACTGACCCTAACCCTACTGACCCTAACCCCACTGACCCTCATCCCACTGACCCTAACCTTACTGACCCTAATCACACTAACCCTAACCCCACTGACCCTAATCCCACTGACCCTAACCCACTGACCCTAACCCCACTGACCCTAACCCACTGACCCTAACCTTACTGACCCTAATCACACTGACCCTAATCCCACTGACCCTAACCCCACTGACCCGTATCCCACTGACCCTCATCCCACTGACCCTCATCCCACTGACCCTCATCCCACTGACCCGTACCCCACTGATCCTCATCCCACTGACCCTCATCCCACTGACCCTAACCCCACTGACCCTAACTCCACTGACCCTATCTCCACTGACCCGAACCCCACTGACCCTAATCCCACTGACCCTAATCCCACTGACCCTAACCCCACTGACCCTAATCCCACTGACCCGAACCCACTGACCCTAACCCCACTGACCCTAATCTCTCTGACGCTAATCCCCATTGACCCTAACCCCCATTAACCCGAACCCCACTGACCCTAACCCACTGACCCTAACCCCACTGACCTTAATCCCACTGACCCTAACCCCACTGACCTGTACCCCACTGACCCTCATTTTACTGACCCTAATCCCACTGACCCTAACCCCACTGACCCTAACTCCACTGACCCTAACTCCACTGACCCGAACCCCACTGACCCTAATCCCACTGACCCTAACCCCACTGACCCTAATCCCACTGACCCGAACCCACTGACCCTAACCCACTGACCCTAACCCCACTGACCCTAATCCCTCTGACGCTAACCCCCAGTGACCCTAACCCCACTGACCCTAACTCCTCTGACCCGAACCCCACTGACCCTAACCCCACTGACCCTAACCCCACTGACCCTAACTCCACTGACCCTAATCCCACTGACCCTAACCCACTGACCCTAACCCCACTGATCCTAACCCACTGACCCTAACCCCACTGACCCTAACCCACTGACCCTAACCTTACTGACCCTAATCACACTAACCCTAACCCCACTGACCCTAACCTCACTGACCTTAACCCCACTGACCCTAACCTTACTGACCCTAACCCCACTGACCCTAACCCCACTGACCCTAATCCCACTGACCCTAACCCCACTGACCCTAATCTCTCTGACGCTAATCCCCATTGACCCTAACCCCCATTAACCCTAACCCTACTGACCCAAACCCCACTGACCCTAACCCACTGACCCTAACCCCACTGACCCTAATCCCACTGACCCTAACCCCACTGACCCTAACCCTACTGACCCTAACCCTACTGACCCTAACCCCACTGACCCTCATCCCACTGACCCTAACCTTACTGACCCTAATCACACTGACCCTAATCCCACTGACCCTAACCCCACTGACCCGTACCCCACTGACCCTCATCCCACTGACCCTCATCCCACTGACCCTCATCCCACTGACTCGTACCCCACTGATCCTCATCCCACTGACCCTCATCCCACTGACCCTAACCCCACTGACCCTAACTCCACTGACCCTATCTCCACTGACCTGAACCCCACTGACCCTAATCCCACTGACCCTAATCCCACTGACCCTAACCCCACTGACCCTAACCTTACTGACCCTAATCCCACTGACCCTAATCCCACTGACCCTAACCCCACTGACCCTAACCCCACTGAACCGAACCCACTGACCCTATCTCCACTGACCTGAACCCCACTGACCCTAATCCCACTGACCCTAATCCCACTGACCCTAACCTTACTGACCCTAATCCCACTGACCCTAATCCCACTGACCCTAACCCCACTGACCCTAACCCCACTGAACCGAACCCACTGACCCTAACCCCACTGACCCTAACCCCACTGACCCTAATCCCACTGACCTTAATCCCACTGACCCTAACCCCACTGACCCTAACCCTACTGACCCGAACCCACTGACCCTAACCCCACTGACCCTAATCCCACTGACCCTAATCTCTCTGACGCTAATCCCCATTGACCCTAACCCCCATTAACCCGAACCCCACTGACCCTAACCCACTGACCCTAACCCCACTGACCCTAATCCCACTGACCCTAACCCCACTGACCTGTACCCCACTGACCCTCATTTTACTGACCCTAATCCCACTGACCCTAACCCCACTGACCCTAATCCCACTGACCCTAACTCCACTGACCCTAACTCCACTGACCCGAACCCCACTGACCCTAATCCCACTGACCCTAACCCCACTGACCCTAATCCCACTGACCCGAACCCACTGACCCTAACCCACTGACCCTAACCGCACTGACCCTAACCCCACTGACCCTAATCCCACTGACCCTAACCCCACTGACCCTAATCCCACTGACCCTAACCCACTGACCCTAATCCCACTGACTCTAATCCCACTGACCCTAACCCACTGACCCGACCCCCACTGACCCTAACCGCACTGACCCTAACCCCACTGACCCTAACCCCACTGACCCTAATCCCTCTGACGCTAACCCCCATTGACCCTAACCCCCATTGACCCTAACCCCACTGACCCTAATGCCACTGACCTTAATCCCACTGACCCTAACCCACTGACCCTAACCCACTGACCCTGTGTCACTGATCCTTAATCGTGGTACAGTGGTTAGCACTGCCGTCTCACAGCTCCAGTTGTCCCGGGTTCAATACCAGTCTCGTGTGACTGTCTGTGCGGAGTCTGTACGTTCTCCCCGTGTCTGCGTGGGTTTCCTCTGGGTGCTCCGGTTTTCTCCCACAGTCCAAAGATGTGCAGGTTAGGTGGATTGGCCATGCTCAATTGTCCCTTAGTGTCCAAAAGGTTAGGGGTTATCGGGTTACGGTAGGGTGGACCCGTGGGTTTATGTAGGGTGCTCTTTCCAAAGGCCGGTGAAGATTTGATGGGCCGAATGGCCTCCTTCTGCACTGTATTGGTTGTATGATTCTAAGATTCCCACTGGCCCTAATCACCTTATCTGGCAGCTCTATCCTTGTTTGCGATTCCCTGAGACCTGACCCTAATAACCTGAATCCGGATCTTGCAATCTGTCTCGTTCATTTTGTATCCCGGAAGTTCGGTCAAACCATCAGCCACTCGATGACATGAGGCAAAGAAATGTGTTGTCCACATTTCACCAGCTGTGTGACAGATGTCAGAATCTGAGCCATCTTTGAATCATAGAATCGCAACAGTGCAGAAGGAGGCCTTTCGACCCACCGAGTCTTCACAGACCCACTGAAAGAGTTCCCTACCCCCCCCCCCCCCCCTGTAACCCCACGTAATCTAACCTAACCCCACCTAAACCACCTAATCTTTGTCCCGTATCACCCAGGTCATTTTCTGTTGTGCAATTGAAGCCGTTACATACCTACAAAGTGCAAACAGACATGCCTGTACCTGCCCCAACATTTTTGCAATGTGTGCCGAGCTATGCCTAAGCAGTCAACTCCGTTGTCTTGATGTCATTGCAAGAATTGCTTTACCGTTCTGTTTGGAGAAAGCAACAACTCACATTTATATAGCAGCTGCCCCACCAGACTGTGACACAAAGCTTTTGCAGCCAATGAAATACTTTCAAAACGTAGCCATGGTTGCAGTGTAGGAAACGTCGCAGCCAATTGGCGTCCAGCAAGCAAGCTCCCACTGACGGCATGGACACACTGGCTGTGAGACACTGGCTGAGGGATAAATATTGGTTTGAGCACTGGGGAGAACTGGGCTGCTGTCCTCTAAACGGTGTGAGGAGATCTTTCACATCAACCTGAGTGAGGAGACTGGGCCGAACACCTCATCCAAAAGACGGCTCTGACGACTGTACAGCACTCGCTCAGTACTGCACTCAGACAGCCTGGATTACGTGTTCAAATCCACAAGCAGCACCTGAACCCTGAGAGATAAGATTAGCGACTGGATTATCCGAAGTGCTGATGCCGGGGCAGAATTAGTGGATTTTCATGACAGCAAATCTGGCGCCTCACCTGGACCGATTCAGCTACTGTTGAGGGGCTAGCACCGGCACCACGTAGACACAATTAGAAACGGTGTCAGATTTGCCCAATTCACAATTGAAGCTCAGGAGGGTGACAACTGCAGCCGTGTATACACACTTCACTCTCCTGTTTTACAGACGCCGAGCTCGAGTCCCTACTGGACACCGTGGAAGAGAGGTGGTCCACCCTGTACCCCGGCCCGGGAAGGAGGGCGCCAGTCGCCGCCCTTCGCCATGCCTGGGCACAGGCAGTAGTAGTCAACGCCACCAGCAATGTCGTTCGGATCGACCTAGTGCTCATCCGGGTACTTTTTAAAGGATGTGAGGCAATCCACCTCTACCACCCTCCCAGCCAGTGCATTCCTTGCCCTCTGGGTAAAATGGCTTTCCTCAAATCCCCCCTCAACCTCCTGCCCCTCATCTTGAGCTGTGTCCCCCTCGTAACTGACCCTTCAACTAAGGGGAACAGCTGCTCCCTATCCACCCTGTCCATGCCCCTCACAATCTTGTACACCTCGGTCAGGTCGCCCCTCAGTCTTCTCTGCTCCAGCAAATCCTTCGGGATGTTTCCGTTAAGGACACATGAGGAAGAAACCGGGAAGCCACCACATCATATCGCTCACTGAAACTGATAATGGGGAGAGGTTTCGATGAGAAACTGAAGAGGAAAGTGGAAGACGGTGAGGCGTGAGGAAAGCCAGAAAGAGCTGGGGAGTGCGACCAAATTTGGCAGCTTTTTCAAAGATCCAGCATAGATTTGATGGGCCGAATGTCCCCTGGTGCTGTGAGATTTTATGCTTGCACTATCCTTTCTGAGCTGTGGTTAACATCCTGTCATGTGTCTTTTTGCAGGAACACCAATTCAGGATTGATTTCAACCAGATTGAAGATGGCAAAGGAAGAAGCCCTTATGATGCCAAACATCTGTCCACCTCCATTCTGATAGGTGAGATATTGTAGCAAGATCAGTGTCCTCGGGATAGTCAGAGCTCCTTCCTCATGTCGAAGTGTAAATGTGGAGGCCCTGGAGGTTAGGGGCCCACTGGCTGGGGTTAGGGACATGAGCCCTGGGTCATGAATCTGGAAGGGATGTGTATACGGTCGCAATCTGGTGGCTCCGGATGTTTATGAATATGGGGTTCAGGGATTCTTGCAGATCTCCTAAGTTAGGAATGTTGAAGCCATAGATCTGAGAGTTTTGAAGGGTGCTGAGGGAGGATTTTTAGTTCGCTGCTAGTCAGGAATCTGGGAGGGGTGCATGCCGGGGATTGTGGTCGGACGTTTGGGAGGGCGGGTGTCAGAAAACAGGGGATTGGAAGATCTGAATTTGTGGGTATTTAACAGAAAGGTGTGGAGGGTGGGGGTGTCCCTGGAGGGTGGGAAGGACTGCTGGGGGTGTGGCAAGTGCAGAAGGATGAAGAAATTAAACTAGGACAAGCTAATTAACAATAC
Source organism: Scyliorhinus canicula (assembly GCF_902713615.1). Lineage (NCBI taxonomy): Eukaryota > Metazoa > Chordata > Chondrichthyes > Carcharhiniformes > Scyliorhinidae > Scyliorhinus > Scyliorhinus canicula. Next base: position 12,941,051 of record NC_052156.1, on the reverse strand, counting down.
AGATTTTCCTTCGGGAATGATTGTATCCTGTGTTCTAGCAACACCAGAGGAGAGAATGGGTGGAATGTTCTGATCTGCAGGTGGCGAGATTGGAGGTGGGAAGTGCGCTTAATTAAACAGGGTAGTGTTGTACCTAAACCCCGCTGCCTTTTAGGTTGTGGACTGGAATGTCCATGGTCAATCTTCCTGTCCCACCATCAAATAAGACCGTCAACCAGATATGATCTAAAGAAATCCATCAAAGATGCCAAAAGACAGTACCGGACCAAGCTTGAGTCCCAGGCTAGCCACACGGATCCCCGCCGTCTATGGCAAGATCTGCAAGACATAATGGGCTACAAGATGAAGGCATGTAAAATCGTCGGCTCCAACGCACCCCTCCCTGATGAGCTCAATGCATTCTATGCCCGCTTTGTGCAAGAGGTCAGCGAGACCGAGCCCTCCACCCCAGGAGCTGCGGATGAACTTGTATCTGAGATCCCCACTGCAGACATCAGAGCAGCCTTCTCGAAGGTCAACCCACGGAAAGCCACTGGCCTGGATGGGGTACGCGGACGGGCACTCAGGTCTTGCGTGGATCAGCCGGCGGGGGTATCAGCAGACATCTTCAACCTCTCTTTGCAACAATCTGAGGTCCCTATCTGCTTCAAGAAGCCGACCATCATCCCTGTACCAAAAGAAAGTCAATCAGCGTGCCTTAATGACTATCATCCAGTGGCTCTGACATCCCTCATCATGAAGTGCTTCAAAAGGTTAGTCATGGCAAGAATCAACTCCAGCCTCCCGGATTGCCTTGATCCACTACAGTTCGCCTACCGCTGCAACAGGTCCTCAGCAGACACCATTTCCATGGCCCTGCACTCTACCCTGGAACACCTAGATAACAAAGACACCTATGTCAGACTCCTAGTTATCGACTGCAGCTCAGCCTTCAACACCATCATTCCAACGAAACTCATCTCCAAACACCGTGGCCTTGGCCTCAGCTCCTCCCTCTGCGACTGGATCCTAAACTTTCTAATCCACAGGCCACAATCAGTAAAGAACACCTCCTCCACGATCATCCTCAACACCGGTGCCCCACAAGACTGTGTCCTCAGCCCCCTACTACTCCTTATAGACCTATGACTGTGTGGCCAAATTCCCCTCCAACTCTATTTTCAAATTTGCTGATGATACCACTGTAGTGGGTCGGATGAGACAGAGTACAGGAATGAGAGAGAATCTGGTGTGACGACAATAATCTCTCCCTCAATGTCAACAAAACAAAGGAGATTGTCATCGGCTTCAGGAAGCGTAGTGGGGAACATGCCCCTGTCTACATCAATGAGAACGAAGTAGAAAGGGTCGAGAGCTTCATGTTTTTAGGTGTACAGATCACCAACAGCCTGTCCTGGGTCCCCCATGCCGACACTATAGTTAAGAAAGCTCACCAACGACTCTACTTTCTCAGAAGACTAAGGAAATTTGGCATGTCAGCTACGACCCTCACCAATTTCTACAGATGTACCATAGAAAGCATTCTTTCTGGTTGTATCACAGCTTGCTATGGAGCCTGCTCTGCCCAAGACCGCAGGAAACTACAAAAGATCGTGAATGTAGCCCAGTCCATCACGCAAACCAGCCTCCCATCCATTGACTCTATCTATAATTCCCGCTGCCTCAGAAAGGCAGCCAGCATAATTAAGGACCCCACCCACCCGGGACATACTCTCTTCCACCTTCTTCCATCAGGAAAAAGGTGCCAAAGTTTGAGGGGACGTACCAACCGACTCAAGAACAGCTTCTTCCCTACTGCCATCAGACTTTTGAATGGACCTACCTCGTATTAAGTTCATCTTTTCTCTACACCTTGCTATAACTGTAACATTATATTCTGCAGTCTCTCCTTCCTTCCCTATGTACGGTATGCATTGTCTGTACAGCATGCAAGAAACAATACTTTTCACTGTCTACTAATACATGTGACAATAATACATCAAATCAAAAGTGGCCAATTAATTACCACTTAAGGGCCTCTTCCCACTGCTGCGGGGATTAACCCAGGTCCAGGCAAGCCTGTCAATGTGCAGCCAGCCGGTTTGCAGAGTCTGGGCTGCCTGACACCTGGGGCGGAGAAATCGCTTGATCAAAGGCACTCAGTGCCTGATCGATGGCATGGACATCTGGCAGGGAGTGCCCGCTGATAACCACCCCTTACCCTTGATTCTGAACCCCCCGTCTCCCCTCTCCACGTGATCCCCAACTCCGCTACCCACCCATTACTATCTTTCTTTTGGCTCCTGGGATTTTGGTTGGGGGGGGGTTGCTGTTCCGACAGCCATCACAGCCTCTTCTGTGGCACTGTCGATCACAGGAGCTGCCAGCTGCCGTTGCTGATTGGCCGGCAGCTTTTGGGGAGCATCCGGAACTCCGCCTCCAAGATCTTGATTCTGGAGGAAGGCCCCCTAGTCTGCCCGGATCTGCCTGACTGGCTTAAGGTCCGGCAGACCTTCCGACGAACAGACAGCGTGGGTCTCTCACCGCCTCTCCAGCCAACGGACGAGACCTTCACCGCCAACGGAGAATTTCACCCCACAGGCCACAGTCAGAAACATAACCACACAACAGTCAATCTTCAGAATCTTCCTCATCAGAAGGACTAACGTGCAAACTAGAATTTCTGTCTCTTTGATAGTATTTAAGGGAGTGTGAGATATTGTGGTTCATTGAAAGAATTAATTTTCATTTATATGGCACCATTTATAACCTTCAAGTTGTCCAAAAGCACTTTACAGCCAATGAAATACTTTCGAAGTGTAGTCACGGTTGTCATGTAGGAAATGTAGCAGCCAATTTTCACACAGCCAGCCAGCTCCCACTAACGGCAATGTAATAGTGACTAGATAAATTGTTTTCTCCAGATACTGGCTGGGGGATAAACCGAAAGAGCCAAAAGATGCAGATTAAAAATGTTTGGTTGTCTTTGTGACGCGATTATGTTACTATCAATTTGCATCCGAAAATTTGTTGGCAATTATCAACACCGCTGAGTGGTGCCAGACAAAATATGCAAATCAGTAATTGGCAGCCAATCCAAAGCTCGGGGCAGTGCAAGGAGTTCAAGGACTTTATAGCGGAACATTTAGAAAGCAGTGGCAGGATCAGTCAGAGTCAGCATGGATTTATGAAGGGAAAATCATGCTTGACAAACCTGTTGGAATTCTTTGAAGATGTAACCACTACAGTTGACAAGGGGGAGCCAGTCGATGTGGTATACTTGGACTTTCAGAAGGCTTTTGACAAAGTCCCGCATAAGAAATGAAAGTGCATGGGATTGGGGGAAGTGTGTTGAGGTGGATAGAAAACTGGTTGGCAGAGAGGAAACAAAGAGTAAGAATTAATCGGTCCTTTTCAAATTGGCAGGCAGTAACTAGTGGGGTGCCACAGGGATCGGTGCTGGGACCCCAGCTATTCACAATATATATTGATGATTTGGATGAGGGAACAAAATGTAACATCTCAAAGTTTGCAGATGAAACCAAGTTAGGTGGGAGGGAGAACTGTGATGAGGATGCAGGGATCCTACAGCATGATCTGGACAGGTTGGGCAAGTGGGAAAATCAATGGCAGATGCAGTATAATTTGGATAAGTGTGAGGTTATTCACTTTGGAAGCAAAAACAGGAAGGCAGATTACGACCTGAATGGTTGTAAATTGGGAGAGGGGAGTGTGCAGCGGGACCTGGGTGTCCTTGTGCACCTTTCGCTGAAGATAAGCTTGCAGGTGCAGCAGGCAGTAATGAAGGCGAATGGTATGTTGGCCTTCATTGCGAGAGCTTTCGAGTATAGAAGCAGGGATGTGTTGCTGCAATTATACAGGGCCTTGGTGAGGCCACACTTGGAGTATTGTGTGCAGTTTTGGTCTCCATTTCTGAGGAAGGCTGTTCTTGCTATCGAGGGAGTACAGCGAAGGTTTACCAGACTGATTCCAGGGATGGTGGGACTGTCATATGAGGAGAGATGGTCTAGGTTGGGATTGTTCTCGCTGGAGTTCAGAAGAATGAGGGGGGATCTCATAGAGACTTACAAAATTCTAACAGGATAGATGCAGGAAAGATGTTCCCAATGGTGGATGTGTCCAGAACCAGGGGTCACAGCCTGAGGATTCAGAGTAAACCATTTCGGACAGAGATGAGGAGACATTTCGGTACAATCATATTTAAGATCCCACAAGAAGAAATGTAATTACTGCACACTTAATACTGACGTGGTACTGTCTCACTCTCTTTGAAACTGCCACCATCACTCTTCCCAAACAATCCGGAGAGGTTGAATAAACTCGGTTTGTTCTCACTGGAACGACGGAGGTTGAGGGGCGACCTGATAGAGGTTTACAAAATTATGAGTGGCAAAGACAGAGTGGATAGTCAAAGGCTTTTTCCCAGGCTAGAGGGGTCAATTGCTAGGGGGCATAGGTTTAAGGTGCGAGGGGCAAGGTTTAGAGGAGATGTACGAGGTAAGTTTTTTACACAGAGGGTAGTGGGTGCCTGGAACTCGCTGCGGAGGAGGTGGTGGAAGCAGGGACAACAGTGACATTTAAGGGGCATCTTGACAAATACATGAATAGGATGGGAATAGAGGGATACGGACCCCAGTAGTGCAGAAGATTTTAATTTAGACGGGCAGCATGGTCGGCGCTAGCTTGGAGGGCCGAAGGGCCTGTTCCTGTGCTGTACTTTTCTTTGTACTTTGTTCTTTGTTCTATTTCTTCATCCAAAGAGTGATGAGCCTGTGGAATTCATTACCACAGGAAGTAGTTGATGCTAAAACATTGAATATATTCAAGAGGCGGCTAGATAGATATAGCACTTAGGGCGAATGGGATCAAAGGCTATGGAGAGAAAGCAGGATTAGGCTATTGAGATCATGATAAATGGCAGAGCAGTCTCGAATGGGCAAAAGGCCTCCTCCTTCTCCTTTCTTCTATTTCTCTATGTATATATAACATGTTTTCGTCTCTGGCACGCAGCCCCAAGCCCAGTATCGCCTCATGGGACCAAACGCTCTTCTGCATCTCAGTCAATGGTCTTGAGCGTGGACGTACCATTCAGTGAAATACTGAACTAAAGGGGTTGACAACGAGCATCTTCACCCCTTGTCTTGACTGGTTTAGTTGGGTGCGACAGTTGGGTCATATTGTCCGTGAACGTCTTCTGATCGCTGACCTGTGATGCAGCCAAATGGCCACTCAATACCAACTGCTTGGTGAATGGCCGGAAATATTGGGGCTGCTGACTGTTCCTGATCTTGGTCTTTTTGCTGTAGTTTTGGATGAACCAAGACAGGTTTATAGACAGAGACAATATCCATGTTTCTACCCCGATCAGTAAATATATGTAGGATAGAAAACTGGGCACATCTCCAGGAGGGAGCTGGTGTTGGAGGTTCAGAGCAGGACTTCATGGATTGAAACTGGTATAACTTCAGTTCGCTGTGTGTAGGTTACGGGTGAAGGGGATACCTCCAGTGTCTCTGGGTTGAGCTTCACTATGCATGTCCATGGGACTGTGGGCAAGGGTTCCTTATTTTTCTGGCAGACAGCGTCAGCTCCATTGAAATGAACTCCATCGGGTCAAAAAATCACAACTGGTGGATGCCCAGATATCACCCCGGGGAGTGGTCAGATGGGTGGAGGAAGCTTGAATTTCAGGAATCACCCACCTCCGGCAGAGCCCGACCCATTCAGGTATATGTGTTGACGGCCTGCTCCGAGCAACCGGAGATGATCAGGAACAGGAATTGCCAACAGTAATATATTTCTTCCTGTGCGATGCCTTTAGGTGAGGAGCTGTACTCTGGCGTTGCCACTGACTTGATGGGCCGGGATTTCACCATCTTCCGCAGCCTCGGGAGGCGCCACTCCATCAGGACCGAACAGCACGACTCACGCTGGCTAAACGGTAAGTGCCTGCCCCCCCCCCCCCCCCCCCCAAAAGGGGCCCCACCCACAAACACAAACATCCCCATTCTCGCTGCAGGTGCTGACTGATAGAGGGTGGAGGTTGGGCACAAGTTGGCTACGTGCTCTGTGCGGAATTTAGAAGCCTGGAAAAGAGGAGCAAGATTCGTCCATTCGGCCCATCGAGCCTGCTCCGCCAATCAACATGATCATGGCTAATCCTCTTTCTCAGCACCCATACTCCCACACCCTCCCCATCCCCCTTGACACCGAAGAGTTGGGAAATCTATTTATTTGCTTCTTAAATGTGTACAGCGACTTGGCCTCCACAGCCTTCTGTGGTCGAGAATCCCACAGGTTCACCATCCTCTTGAGTGAAGAAATGTCTCAGTCCTGAACGGTCTCCCCTGTATCCTGAGGCCGTGACCCCTTGTGAAATGAAAATGGAAACCACTTATTGTCACAAGTAGGTTTCAAATGAAGTTACTGTGAAAAGCTCCTAGTCGCCACATTCCGGCACCTGTTTGGGGAGGCTGGTACGGGAATTTAACCGTGCTGCTGGCCTGCCTTGGTCTGCTTTAAAAGCCAGCGATTTAGCCCCGTGCTATTAGTGCTTCAGGCGAACAGTGGCCGCCATTGCTGCAGCAACAACATTCGCAGAGAATGAGTGGATGCCACAAGAAGCCGTTGGCTTTGTGGGTGGGAGCTGAGCCCTGCAGTTTGAAGCTGGTAATTTAATAAAAGGGCTGGGGCTCAGACCCTCGCTGTGAAACTGCCTCCACTCAAACTTGAGATCGTGACACAGCAGGGCCCATTGCAAAAATGGCCTTCATGAATAACCTCAGCCGCTAATTGACGGGGCCAGATTTAGCTCAGTGGGTTGGTGGGCTGGTTGGTGATTCTGAGCAAGGCCAACAGCACGGGTTCAAATCCCATATCAGCTGAGGTTATTCATGAAGGCCCTGCATTCTCAACTGTGCCCCTTGCCTGGGATGTGGTGACCTTCAGGTTAAATTACCATCAGTCACCTCTCCTCCTAAAAGGGGAAAGTTTCCTTTGGGATTGTGGCGACTTTCTAATGTCATTACATCACGGTAGATAGCCATTCAGCCCATTGAATCCATACCAGCTCTCTGTGGAACATTCAAATCAGCCCCATTCTTCCACTCTGTTCCTGTTAGCCCCCCAGGTTTATGTTCCCATCCAATTTCCTTTTGAAATCATTGACTGTCTCCATTTCCACCATCCCCCGTATGGCTGACATATCATCTCGCTGTCAATCCTGTCACAGGAGCGCAGGAGATTGTGCTAAAACAGCATTCTGGTTGAAAATTTGAGATGACAATTCCCTGATCCCGTGTCGTCATTGGACATTGGGGAGCTAGACCCGCCGTACTCACAGGATTACCTCGTTAACGGGAATCTTGGCACCCGTTTGCTGGGCAGCCTGGCTTCGAGGCGACTGGCGAGCTCCTGTTACATCAAGAGAATTCAAAGAGAATGAGATACAGAGGGGGGCACGAGAAAGGCCAAGGGGAGTAAAGGGAGAGAGGTGTTGGGAAGAAGGGATTGAAACGGGCTGAGGTGGGAGAGGGAGAACTAGAGAGAGAGGGGGGGGGGAGAGGGGAGGCCGTGGAGAAGGAGAGAGGTGAGGGGACAGAAAATTGAGGAAGGTGGGGAGAAAAGAGAATGGAGATAGGAAAAAAGTTTGGGAAGGGAAGAGACGAATGCAGAGGAGTCGGGAAGAGAAAAACTGGAGCAGAGAGAAATGGAAAAAATAAGTAACAGGATTGAGGAAAAAAAAAATAGCGAGAGGAGAGAAGCCGAGATTAAGGCAGCGGGTCCTCTGTTGGGTCCCAATTCATTGCTGCTTTGCGCCACCATCAGGTGGTTTATTGTATAACATTGGTTGCACTGATTCTGTATCAAGTTAATTTTAAACAGAATATTTGCTTGCAATTTAAATTTACTATTTTGCTTCATGGCGCAACATGGATTCTTTCGGAATTGGAAGGAAAGTTCAATTTTCTGCCACCATATTTTATCCTAACTAACTTCTGTGGGGGCCACGATGCATCCAGCATGGGTTTGTAGAGTCAGGCAGAAAGTAACTTTATTAACAACAATATGTACACAGGGCCAGAAGTTCACTGCTGGTTCCCTCTCTAGCCAGTGCCACACCGGCCAGCTCGGCTAATGATTGCCCCGCCCTGGGGTAACTACTTGTCCCCAGCTGATAGGATCCGGGCAGGTTATAACACTAACCGTTATTTCATGTGAAGACATTGGCCCAAAAAGATCGGGAGCCTTATTTAATGAAATCATAATGACATCAAAGGGCTTCCCCATCGTATTGCCCCCCCACATTGGGATCTCCCCACTCTCATTGGCGAGGTTTATAACAGGTTTTTAAAAATAGGAATCAGGCGAAGGAAACCCACCAGGGCCCACAGGTAAGTAAAGCCCCTGGGTGAGGGACACAGGCCCTGGCTTTCCCTTGCACTGCCCGCTGGCAATGTTGGGGGTGCCCATGGCGATTCTGGTGTCCGTGGGGGCCTTGCCCATGTGCTTGTGGGGGGGGGGGGGGGGGTTCTCCGTGCGCATGGGGGGCTTTAGTCTTTTTTAAAAATCGGATCGGGATTCCCGACGTTGCCGGCTTTTTCCTGCTCCGCCTGCCAGCGTGGCAGCTAACCTCGCCTCCGGTTCCCGCCTGCACCAGCACTTGGTGCTAAAATGATAAAATTCCGCCCATCATCTGTACGTCACCCATTTCAGTTTCCACTTCACAAACCAGAGTTCGTGACACCTCACCGCCTCCCGCTCCAATTCCTTAGACAAGCCCGTGACCAGTTTTTAATCTTGTTTCTCTGCGCAGACCCCAAGTTTGTTGGTTCCTTCTGGATCCCCGAGAGCGACAACCCCGACGATGACAAAATCTACTTCTTCTTCCGGGAAATGGCCGTCGAGGGGCAGAACCTTGGCAAATCCACCTTCTCTCGAGTGGGCCAACTGTGTCGGGTATGTGATGTTATAAGCCAGGGTTTAGAGAACCCCAAAGTGTATCATGGAGTTCACCTGACCCACAACTTTTACTAGATTGTGGTATGGGGAGCACACGGCCCACTCTACAGGTGTGGTACAGCAGAAATGGAAAAGTATTTTTTAAAGCAAGACAATGTTTATTCTATGAACTCAAGTTAAATTTTCAAAACATACAGTGAACATCTCAGCAACCATTAATTCAAATACAACCCCCAAAGAATACAACACTAAGTAATCCTTAAGCTGTCCTTTTAACACCCATAAGACATTAAAAAAAACCTTTAAACAGAAGCACATTAGGTTAAAGTCACGAATGAGAGCAGTTATTAGTTTTAAATCACCAAAGAATCGATTTACAGTTTTTAGATTACAGAGAGAGAGAGATTCATACACCTTCTGGCTGTGACAAGCTATCCAGCTCTGAAAACGAAACTAAAACACACCCTGCAGCAAACAGCCTAAAACGAAAGTAAAAAAGCTGACAGACAGCCCAGCTCCACCCACACTCTGACATCACTGATAAACACCCATTTCTTAAAGGTGCATTTCTTAAACACCCATTTCTTAAAGGTACTCTCACATGACAGTGAGCAAACGCTGGGCAATGAATGAAAATGAAAATCGCTTATTGTCACGAGTAGGCTTCAATGAAGTTACTATGAAAAGCCCCTAGTCGCCACATTCCGACGCCTGTTTGGGGAGGCTGGTACGGGAACAGTGGTACGGGTACAATGGAGATGGGACATGTGACGTCTACCCAATGAGGCCCATTTAGGAGGGTGGGGGTTGGAGAAAGAGACCCCCCCTCCCCATCTCGACCTGGCTTCGCGGTCGGGAGATTTGCAGCAACGAGTGCAGTAGATAGCGGAGCCTTGTGATAAGTCACTGGAGCAGGAGAGTTGTGAGGAAAACTGAGATGCATCCCACTGACTATACAAACAGTTGATTACAGTTGTAACACTCTCTTGCACAGGAGCTAACAGGTTGCTTTGTCCAAAATGGTGTCAAGATTCTTGTTGGAGGTACACTCACCTCGGCGAGTAATCCATCATACTCCAGACTTGTGCCTTGTAGATGGTGGACAGGGGACTTCCAGTTGCGGCTATGCGGAGCTAAGCCACACATTCGGCAGCTCCTGCTATTTAGGGACTTTTGGGCCGTTTCGAGGGCCCCAAACGGAGCTGTTTCTACGCATCCCGGTGGGGGAAGGTGCCTGGAAGAACTTGCCCCACACTATATGGTGCTCACCTGGAGTGGGAAGAAGAAAAAGGCTGCAGTAACTCCCCCAAAAAAACGGGGGAAGAAAAACAAAATGGCGGCCGGCACTCCTGCTATTTAGGGACTTTTGGGCCGTTTTGAGGGCCCCAAACGGCGCTGTTTCTACACATCCTAGTGGGGGAAGGTGCCTGGAAGAACTTGCCCCACATTATCTGGTGAAAAAGGCTGCAGTAACGCCCCCCAAAAAACGGGTGAAAAAAAAACAAAATGGCGGCCGGCGCTCCCGCTATTTAAGGGCTTTTGGGCCGTTTTGAGGGCCCCAAACAGTGCTGTTGCTACATATCCCGGTGGGGGAAGGTGCCTGGAAGAACTTGCCCCACACTATATGGTGAAAAAGGCTGCAGAAACGCCCCAAAAAAAACGTGGGAAGAAAAACAAAATGGCGGCCGGCGCAACACCCGAGGACTGGTGGAAGTGGGCGCAGGAGCAACAGGCCTCGCTCCTACGTTGTTTTGCTGAGCTGAAGGCTGAGCTGCTGGACTCCATGAATGCAACTGCGACCAAGCTGCTTGGGACCCAGGCGGCACAGGAGGAGTCTATTCGGGAGTTGCAGCGGCAGGCCGTTGAAAGAGAGGAGGAGGCCGTGGTCCTCGTTGGGAAAGTGGAGTTGCACGAGGCACTTCATAAAAAGTGGCAGGACCGCTTGGAGGAGCTGGACGTTCGCACGAGGCGAAAGAATCTGAGGATCCTGGGCCTGGCGGAGGGGCTGGAGGGGTCGGATCTCCCGGCGTATGTGACCACGTTGTTGAGCTCGTTGATGGGAGCAGGGTCCTTCCATTTGCCCCTGGAGCTCGAGGGAGCGCACAGAGTGATGGCCAGGAGGCCCAAGGCAGATGAGCCCCCGAGGGCGGTGCTGGTGCGGTTCCACCGATTCAGTGACCGGGAGTGTGTGCTGCGCTGGGCCAAGAAAGAGAGGAGCAGTAAATGGGAGAATTCGGTAGTGAGGATCTACCAGGACTGGAGTGCGGAAGTGGCTAAGCGGCGGGCCAGGTTCAACCGGACGAAGGCGGTGCTTCATGCTAAGCAGGTCAGGTTTGGAATGCTGCAGCCTGCGCGCCTGTGGGTGACATACAAGGACCGGCACCACTACTTCGAGTCCCCGGAGGAGGCGTGGGCCTTTGTACAGGCGGAGAAGCTGGACTTGAACTAGGGCCTGGGAACATACTTTGGCCGGCGTTGTTTCCGCTGTGGCTGTTTTGTTCCAACTGTTTCAACTTTTTCAACTTCGACATGTGTGTTATGTATGCTGGTTTTCTGTTTGCTCTGGTTCCGGGTGGGTTTGTTTGTTGGGCATGGTTGTGGGGTAGGTGGGGAGTGTTGGGGGTTTGTGTTCTATATGTTCTCTTCTGTACGGGGCTGGGGATTGAGGGGAAACTGGATTTTGGGGAACTGCGTCAGAAGGATGGGGTGTGGCATTGTGAAAGCGCGGGCTTTCCTCTGGTTTCCCGCGCTGCGGGGCAGGGGGGTGGAGCTTGCGAGGGGGGAAGGGCCTCTACGGGTCTTTTTTCCCGCGCTGCAATAATGCCAAGGAGGTGTGGCAAGAGGGGGATGACCCCAAGCCGGGAGGGGATAGGTTTTGGCGGGAGCTGCCGGGGTCAGCAGAAGTCAGCTGACTCACGGAAGTACCATGGAGGGTGCGTCGCGGCTAGGAGGGGTCCTAGCCTGGGGGGGGGAGGGGGGTGGGGGGGGGATACCGGGTTGCTGCTGGAACGACTAGGAAGGAGCCGATGAGGGCCGGGGGGGAAGAGGAGAGGCGCTATCGCCATGGGGAACGGGTCGAGCGGGGTATGCTGGCCTGGGGCGAACATCTGCCAAGCTATGGCTAGTCGGCAGGGGAGGGGGGCGGGTTGCCCTCTGATCCGGCTGATTACCTGGAACGTGAGGGGGCTGAACGGGCCGGTTAAGAGAACCAGGGTGGTCTCCCATCTAAGGGGGTTGAAGGCGGACGTGGCTATGCTCCAGGAGACCCACCTGAAGGTGGCGGACCAGGTCCGTCTGAGGAAGGGGTGGGTGGGGCAGGTTTATCATTCAGGATTGGACGCAAAGAACCGGGGGGTGGCGATTCTAGTGGGGAAGAGGGTGGCGTTTGAGGCGGCTGAGGTGGTGTCGGACAAGGAGGGCAGATATATCATGGTGAGGGGTAGGCTGCAGGGAGAGAAGGTGGTGCTGGTGAACGTATATGCCCCGAATTGGGATGATGCTGGCTTCATGAGGCGCTTGTTGGGCCGCGTCCCGGACCTGGAGGCAGGGGGCCTGATCATGTGGGGAGATTTTAACACAGTGCTGGATCCCACACTGGACCGGTCCAGTTCAAGGACGGGTAGGAGACCGGCGGCGGCCAAAGTGCTGAGGGGATACATGGACCAGATGGGAGGGGTGGATCCCTGGAGGTTTGGGAGACCGAGAGCGCGGGAGTATTCCTTTTTCTCTCACGTCCATAGGGTTTATTCCCGGATAGACTTTTTTGTCCTGAGCAGGGGGTTGATCCCGAGGGTGCAGGATGCCGAGTATTCGGCCATAGCGATTTCGGACCATGCCCCGCACTGGATTGATCTGGAGATGGGGGAGGCGCGGGACCAGCGCCCGCTCTGGCGCCTGGATGTGGGGATGCTGGCGGAGGAGGAGGTGTGTAAGAGGGTTCGGAGAAGCATTGAGGGGTATCTGGTTACCAATGATACGGGGGAGGTCCAGGTGGGGATGGTCTGGGAGGCTCTGAAAGCAGTGATCCGGGGGGAGCTGATCTCCATCCGGGCCCACAGGGAAAGGAAGGAGAGGAAGGAGAGGGAGAGACTGGTGGGAGAGCTTCTGGAGGTGGACAGGAGATATGCGGAGGCACCGGAGGAAGGGTTGCTGGGAGAACGGCGCAGGTTGCAGGCCAATTTTGACTTGCTGACCACCAGAAAGGCGGAGACACAGTGGAGGAGGGCGCAGGGTGCGGTATATGAGTATGGAGAGAAGGCGAGCAGGATGTTGGCGCATCAGCTCCGTAGGCGAGATGCGGCTAGGGAAATTGGGGGAGTGAAGGATGGGGGTGGAAATGTAGTGCAGAAGGGGACAGAAGTAAACGGGGTCTTTAGGGACTTTTACGAGGGATTGTACCGGTCGGAACCTCCGAGGGGGAGAGAGGGGATGGAGAGCTTCATGAACAGGCTATGTTTCCCAAGGGTTCAAGAGAGGCTGGTTGAGGGGCTGGGGGCGCCGATAGAGTTGGAGGAGCTAGTCAGGGGGATCGGGCAAATGCAGTCAGGTAAGGCCCCGGGGCCGGACGGGTTCCCGGCAGAATTTTACAAAAAATATGCGGACCTGGTGGGTCCCCTGCTGGTGCGAACTTTCAATGAGGCGTGGGAGGGGGGGGCTTTGCCCCCGACGATGTCGCGGGCACTGATCTCTTTGATCCTAAAACGGGATAAGGACCCCTTGCAGTGCGGATCATATAGGCCTATTTCACTCCTTAACGTAGACGCTAAGTTGCTGGCGAAGATCCTGGCTACCAGGATAGAGGATTGTGTGCCAGAGGTAATTCATGAAGATCAGACAGGGTTTGTCAAGGGGCGGCAGCTCAACACGAATGTGCGGAGACTGCTCAATGTTATCATGATGCCGGCAGTGGAGGGGGAGGCGGAGATAGTGGTGGCGCTGGATGCAGAGAAGGCGTTTGATAGAGTTGAATGGGGGTACCTATGGGAGGTGCTGGAGAGGTTTGGATTTGGGGAGGGATTCATCAAATGGGTGAGGCTGCTTTACGCGGCGCCGATGGCGAGTGTAGTCACAAATGGAAGGAGATCGGAGTATTTTAGGCTTTATCGTGGGACCAGGCAGGGGTGTCCCCTGTCCCCCCTGCTCTTTGCACTGGCGATTGAACCGCTGGCCATGGCGTTGAGGGAGTCAGGGAAGTGGAGGGGTCTGGTGCGGGGGGGGGAGGAGCACCGGGTATCGCTGTATGCAGACGACCTGCTGTTATATGTGGCGGACCCAGAGGGGGGAATGCCGGGGGTGATGGAACTGTTAGCGGAATTTGGGGGCTTCTCGGGCTATAAGCTGAACTTAGGAAAGAGCGAGGTATTTGTAGTGCACCCGGGAGATCAGGAGGAGGGTATTGGGAGGCTCCCCTTCAGGAGGGCAGTGAAGAGTTTCAGGTACCTGGGGGTGCAGGTGGCCAGGAGTTGGGGGGCTCTTCATAAGCTTAACTTCACCAGACTAGTGGAACAGATGGAGGAGGAATTTAAAAGGTGGGACATGGTGCCGCTATCGCTGGCGGGCAGAGTGCAATCCGTCAAAATGACGGTTCTCCCGAGGTTCTTGTTCCTCTTCCAGTGCTTGCCCATCTTTATCCCTAGGGCCTTTTTTAAAAGAGTGACCAGCAGCATCATGGGATTTGTTTGGGCGCATGGCACCCCAAGGGTGAAGAGGGTCTTCTTGGAGCGGAGTAGGGATGGGGGGGGGCTGGCGTTGCCCAACCTCTCGGGGTATTACTGGGCGGCCAACGTGTCGATGGTGCGTAAGTGGGTGATGGAGGGGGAGGGGGCAGCATGGAAACGGATGGAGAGAGCGTCCTGTGGGGATACAAGCCTGGGGGCCCTGGTAACGGCGCCGTGGCCGCTCCCTCCCACGAGGTATACCACGAGTCCGGTGGTGGCGGCTACCCTCAAGATTTGGGGGCAGTGGAGGCGACATAGGGGAGAAGTGGGGGGCTCGATGGAGGCTCCGTTAAGGGGGAACCATAGGTTCGTCCCGGGGAACATGGATGGGGGATTTCGGGGATGGTATAGAGCGGGCATTAGACAGCTGAAGGACCTGTTTATCGACGGAAGGTTTGCGAGCCTGGGGGAGTTGGAAGAGAAATTTGGGCTCCCGCCGGGAAACATGTTTAGATATCTGCAGGTAAAGGCATTTGCTAGACGGCAGGTGGAGGGATTCCCTGCGCTCCCCGCGAAGGGGGTGAGTGACAGGGTGCTCTCGGGGGTCTGGGTCGGGGAGGGGAAGATATCCGATATCTACAAGCTTATGCAGGAGAAGGAAGAGGCGTCAGTAGAGGAGCTGAAAACGAAGTGGGAGGGGGAACTGGGGGAACAGATCGAAGACGGGACATGGGCTGATGCCCTGGAGAGGGTAAATTCTTCCTCCTCGTGTGCGCGGCTTAGCCTCATCCAATTCAAGGTGCTGCATAGGGCCCACATGACTGGGACGAGGATGAATAGGTTCTTTGGGGGTGAAGATAGGTGTGCCAGGTGCTCGGGGAGTCCAGCGAACCATGCCCATATGTTCTGGGCATGCCCGGCATTGGAGGAGTTCTGGAAGGGGGTGGCGAGGACGGTGTCAAGGGTGGTGGGATCCAGGGTCAAGCCAGGATGGGGACTCGCGATCTTTGGGGTTGGGGTAGAGCCGGGAGTGCAGGAGGCGAAAGAGGCCGGTGTGCTGGCCTTTGCGTCCCTAGTAGCCCGGCGAAGGATTTTGCTACAGTGGAAGGACGCGAGGCCCCCAAGCGTGGAGACCTGGATCAATGACATGGCGGGCTTTATTAAGCTTGAGAAGGTTAAATTCGCCCTGAGAGGATCGGTGCAAGGGTTCTTTAAACGGTGGCAACCTTTCCTCGACTTTCTGGCTCAACGATAGGGTACTGGGACAGTAGCAGCAGCAACCCGGGGTGGGGGGGGGGGGGGGGCGTTGATTATGTTAGCTTATTTTATTTAAATTTGATTTATCTAATTTTAATTTATGGTTAAGTTCTCTTGTTTGGGGGGGGGGTGGGGGAATGTGATACATGTGATGTTACGGTATGGGGGGAATTGTGGGTGTTATGGGGCTGTTAGTTGCATATTACTGCTTTTTGCTATACTTTTTGTTATATTTTCTGCAAAAAATTCCAATAAAAAAATTAAAAAAAAAAAAAGTAGATGGTGGACAGGTTATGGGGAGTGAGGAGATGAGTTGCTCACCACAGAACTTCCAGCCTCTGACCTGCTCTTGTATTTTTATGGCCGGATTCAATTCAGTTTCTGGTCAATGGTAATGAGTTTGACTGCCAAGGGGAGTTGGTCGGGTTCTGTTTTGTTGGAGATGGTCGCTGCCTGGCATTGACTTGCCACTTATCAGCCCAAGCCTGAACATTGGTCATTGGGTAAAACAGACACAGTACACTAACTTTTTTCAGATTCAATCAGGGAAGACGGTTATATGGAATTAGGTTGCAGATCTGATTTGATTTCATTTATGTGGAGATACCGGCGTGGACTGGGGTGGGCACAGTAAGAAGTCTTACAACACCAGGTTAAAGTCCAACAGGTTTGTTTCGAAGCACTAGCTTTCGGAGCACAGCTCCTCCCTCCGGTGGCTGATTTCCTTGATTTCATTGAATGGTGGGATCGGCCCGAGAGGCTGAATATTCTCCTCCTGTTCCTGTGCTGTTTAAGAAAGGAAAAACTTACATTTATATCGTTATAACTATCTCAGAACATCTCAAATTGCTTTACAGCCAATAAAGTAATTTTGAAGTGTAACCCGTGGAGTAATGGAGTGAATGCAGCAACTAATTAAGAAGCTGGTTTAGCACAGTGGGCTAAACAGTTTTTTTTTATAAATGTTTTTTTATTGAGTTTTCATATTTTATATATGACAAATTACAAGTTATTAGAGAGAGAGAAAAAAAAAAGGAAAACACAAAAATTTAACATGAATATTTACAGGTAAGCATCTTCATAACAATAATTGTGGCCGCCCCCTTTAGCCAGCATACATATTTTACATTCCCCAATATGGCCGAGGCACATGTTTATAGGCATTTATTTATAGTTTGGTTTTGGGCCTTGGCTTGCCATCAAACCCCCATACCGAGCCCGTAGCCCCCTCCCACCCCCTCCCCCCCGGCTACCTTCCCCCGATTCCCGTCCATTTTCCCCTGGTTCTTGGCCACCCGACTATTCTTCCTCATGTACGTTGGCCACAAACAGGTCCCGGAACAGTTGCATGAATGGCTCCCACGTTCTGTGGAAGCCGTCGTCCGACCCTCGGATGGCGAATTTGATTTTCTCCATTTGGAGAGATTCCGAGAGGTCGGACAGCCAGTCTGCAGCTCTGGGTGGTGCTGGTGACCGCCAGCCAAACAGGATTCTACGGCGGGCAATCAGGGAGGCAAAGGCAAGGGCGTCCGCCCTCCTCCCCAGGAATAGATCTGGCTGGTCTGAAACCCCGAAGACCGCCACTATCGGGCATGGCTCCACCCTCGCCCCCACCACTTTGGACATAGCCTCGAAGAAGGCTGTCCAGTACTCCACAAGTCTGGGGCAAGACCAGAACATGTGGGCGTGGTTGGCCGGGCCTCTCTGGCACCGCTCACATTTGTCCTCCACCTCCGGGAAGAACCTACTCATACGGGTTCTTGTTAAGTGGGCTCTATGTACCACTTTTAGTTGCGTCAGGCTGAGCCTTGCGCACGTGGAGGTGGAGTTGACCCTATGCAGTGCTTCGCTCCAGAGTCCCCACCCTATCTCCATCCCCAGGTCGTCCTCCCATTTCCTTCTTGTTGCGTCCAGTACGGTGTCATCCCTATCTACCAGTCGGTCATACATGTCACTACAGTTCCCTTTCTCTAGGATACTTGCGTCCAGTAGGTCTTCCAATAGTGTCTGTCGTGGCGGTTGTGGGTACGTCCTTGTCTCCTTTCGTAGGAAGTTTTTGAGCTGCAGGTACCGTAGCTCGTTCCCCCCAGCTAGCTGAAATTTCTCTGTCAGTTCGTCCAGTGTTGCGGTCCTGTCGTCCGTGTATAGGTCCCTGACTGTCAGTGTCCCCCGTCCTGCCTCCACCTTTTGAAGGTGGCGTCGGTCAGTGCTGGTTTGAACCTATGGTTGTTGCAGATGGGAGCCTTGTCCGACATTTTGTACAGGCCAAATTGCTGCCGCAGTTGGTTCCAGGATTGGAGGGTGGCTGTCACCACTGGGCTGGTGGAGTGTTTTTTGGGTGGGGATGGGAGTGCTGCCGTGGCGAGGGCCCGGAGGGAGGTTCCCATGCAGGAGGCCTCCTCCGCATGCACCCACTCGGCTTCTGGCTCCTGGATCCATCCCCTTACTCGCTCGGCTGTTGCCGCCCAGTGGTAGAATTGTAGATTCGGGAGGGCTAGCCCCCCCCTGGATTTTGTTTTTTGTATGACCTTCTTTGGGATCCTAGCATTTTTACCCCCCCCCATACGAACGCCATGATATGTTTGTCCAGCGCTTTGAAAAAGGCCTTGGGGATGTAGATCGGAATGGATCTAAACAGGAAAAGGAACCTGGGCAGTACGTTCATTTTGATCGTCTGGACTCTCCCCGCGAGGGAGAGCGGGAGTGTGTTCCATCTTTGCAGGTCCTTTTTAACTTCCTCCGTCAGGCTGGTGAGGTTCCATTTGTGGATCCCTTTCCAGTCATGGGCTATTTGGATCCCCAGGTAGCGGAATTTATTTCGGGCTTGTTTGAACGGCAGCCCCTTTAGTGCTGCCGCCCCCCCTTGCGGGTGGTGGGCTAAACAGTTGACTTGTAATGCAGAACAAGGCAGCAGCACGGGTTCAATTCCCATACCGGCCTCCCCGAACAGGTGCCGGAATGTGGCGACTAGGGGCTTTTCACAGTACCTTCATTGAAGCCTCCTTGTGACAATAAGTGATTATTATTATTATTACATCCAACGAGCACCAATGTAATTATGATCAGAGAATCTATTTTAGAGATGGTCATTGATGGATGTGTTTGGTTAGTTCAGATGACCAACCTGTGGTGTAGAATAATGCTAATGTTATTAATTCAATCGCTACGCTGACTGGGGTGGTTCTTGGGGCCTGTCTCCTTGCCCCACTGTGAATAGGCATGAACCAGCAAAAGTCAGGAAACCATGATGCTATTTATTTGGGGGATTGAGATATAAATATTGACCAGGACATTAGGAAGAAATCCCTTACTCTTTTTCAATATACCACTGCGGGATCTTTCACATCCAATTTAAAGAACAAATGTGGTCTCAGTTCTACATCTCCACTGAAAGATGAGATAAAGGGACAATGTCTTGGAGGATCAGCCATCCTCTGTTTGAATGATGGAGCAGTTTTGATGGGCCGAATGGCCTACCTCTGTTCCGATTTCCTTTGTTCCTACGATCCGCACTCGCCTCTGAGTCACAAGATTCACGTCCCACTTCTGGGCTTGAACATAAAGGTCTGGCTGACACTCCAGTGCGATACTGAGAGAGTGCTTCACTGTCAGTGACGGCATCTTTAGGATCAGACATTAAACCGAGGCCTCACCTCCCTGTTTGGGTGGATGTAAAAGGACCAAGTTTGAAGAAGAGCAGCCAGGGGAGCCCTGGCTGATCTTTATCCTTCAACCAGCATCACAAATACAGACTTTCTGCACATTAACATGGGGTTGTTCCTGGGAGCTTACTGTTGGCAAATTGGTTGCCCTGTTCCATAGATTGCAACAGTGACGACACTTCAAAAGTACTTCAATGTCTGTAAAGTACTTTGAGACTTCCCGTCATTATGAAAAAAGCTATATAAATGCAAATCTTTCCTTTTCTGCAAAAAGGTGGCGTTGAATGTTACAGAACAGAACCAGAGAAGGTTATTAATAGAGCTCTCAGTAGGGAATGGAAAGTTTTAATCATCCATTAATCTTTGGACTGGATACAGAAATGCCGCAGGAGGGTGCTTGAAGGGCATTGTAAGTGGTATGGTGACTGTGTAGAAGAGATTAATATCTGTTTACAGATGGTTTGGTGTATTCAACATCAGACACTGAATATGGCAGGAAAACAACTTCAAGAAGCAGCTTAACCCTCAGGAACAATCGATTGCTGTTTTCTGTTCTTCCCGCCTCTCCTTCTCACTCCATGATGCATCTCCCCCCCCCCCCCCCCCCCCCCAGCCTTCCTTGAACTGCTGATTATTGCTGGCATGAAGTCCTGTGGGCATTGTACGTTAACTAGCAGCTTTTGAAATTGAAAAATTGAAACTCGCTTATTGTCACGAGTAGGCTTCAATGAAGTTACTGTGAAAAGCCCCTAGTCGCCACATTCCGGCGCCTGTCCGGGGAGGCTGGTACGGGATACAGCTGGTACGGGCTGATACAGCTTGCTGACCTGGTTAATTTTGCGATGGGGAAAGAAAAGTCTAACGTTGTGGCTTTTGGTCCGTCATTGGATGCTGCTATATGTTTTTGACCCTTGTGTATCCAGAGGCAACAAGAGCCAGGGTTTCTTTTTGTGGTGGCTCACCACTCAAAGCAGCCCCCACATCCAAACACCCCCAAATCAGTTCCACTCAGGAGAGTGAAAAACAAAGGAAGCTGGGGCTTGTAATTGAATCTATAAAACATACTGTTATCACAGAATGAGGAAGAAGGTGATTGGTCCTTCAGATAATAACTGGCAAATTAAAAGAAGATCTGAAGAATACCGTCCAGAGTATCCGAGTATGACTGTCTAATAAAAATGTATTTGGGTTCGGGTTAAATTATCCAACTTATAACAGATTTCCCCCCAGCTTTGAATGTACTAATGGGTACAGCTATACCATCTTGACCAGTTTGCAAACTTATTTTCTGGTAAGCAGCTCAAAGCCATCATTCGAATTGAATTATTATTTTTTATGCATACATGGGATATGGGCATCGCTGGCTACTAACTTCATTGTAGTGTGGATGTAAGCCTAGTTGTGGCAATAAAGATCACATTATTATTATTTATTGCCCATGCCTAATTGCCCTTGAGAAGGTGGTGATGAGCTGCATTCTTGAACCGCTGCAGTCCCTGTGGTGTAGATACACCCACAGTGCCGTTAGGGAGGGTGTTCCTGGATTTTGACCCTGTGACAGGGAAGGAACGGCCGAAATAATTCCAAATCAGGGTGGTGAGTGGCTTGGAGGGGAACTTCCAGGTTCTCATGTGTCTGCTGCCCTTACCCTTTTAGATGGCAGTGGTTTGGAAGGTGCTGTTGAAGGATCCTTGGTGAGTTCCTGAAGATTCATTTTGGAAGCAAAAACAGGAAGGCAAAATACTACCTGAGTGGTTGTAAATTGGGAGAGGGGAGTGTGCAGCGGGACCTGGGTGTCCTTGTGCACCTTTCGCTGAAGGTAAGCATGCAGGTGCAGCAGGCGGTAAAGAAGGCTAATGGTATGTTGGCCTTCATTCCGAGAGGTTTTGAGTATAGAAGCAGGGATGTGTTGCTACATTGTACAGGGCCTTGGTGAGACCACACTTGGAGTATTGTCTGCAGTTTTGGTTTCCTTCTCTGAGGAAGGATGTTCTTGCTCTCGAGGGAGTACAGCGAAGGTTTACCAGACTGATTCCAGGGATGGCGGGATTGTCATGAGGAGAGATTGACTAGGTTGGGATTGTTCTCGCTGGAGTTCAGAAGAATGAGGGGTATCTCATAGAGACTTATAAAATTCTAACAGGACTAGACAGGGTAGATGCAGGGAAGATGTTACCAATGATGGGTGTGTCCTGAACCAGGGGTCACAGCCTGAGGATTCAGGGTAAACCATTTCGGACAGAGATAAAGAGACACTTCTGCACCCAAAGAGTGGTGAGCCTGTGGAATTCACTACCGCAGGAAGTAGTTGATGCTAAAACTTTGAATATATTCAAGAGGCGGCTGGATATAGCACTTGGGGAGAATGGGATCAAAGGCTATGGGGAGAAAGCAGGATTAGGCTACTGAGTTGGATGATCAGCCATGATTGTGATGAATGGCGGAGCAGGCTCGAAGGGCCAAAAGGCCTCCTCCTGCTCCTATCTTCTATGTATCTATGTATGTATCATCATGTGGATCGTACACATGGCTGCTACTGCGCGTCGGTGGTGGAGAGAGTGAATGTTTAGGATTGTGAATGGGATGCCTATCAAGCAGGTTGCTCTGTCCTGGAAGGTGTCAAGTTTCTTGAGTATTTTTGGAGCTGCACTCATCCAGGCATCACACTCCTGATTTGTGCCTTGCAGTTGGTGGACAGGCCTTGGGGAGCGAGGAGGTGAGCTACTGACTGCAGGATTACGAGCCTCTGACCTGCTCTTGGCCACAGTATTCACTGGGCTGATCCAGCTCAGTTTCTGGTCAATGGTAACTCTACACGGATCCAATCCTAGATTGTTGGCTCAATAGGAAGAACCCTGATTGCGCGACTTGATCTACCAAGCCATTGGAATTAATATTGAAGAATATTGAGAGTTCATCTGCTACTCCACCATCCATGTCCATGCCTTTCTCACCTCTAATGATTTTCCAGCTGACCTTCCACCCTGTACCCTCCATAAACCTGAGCTCTTTCAAACACTGCTGTCTGTGTCCTAACTTGCTCCAATTCCCATTCACCCATCATCCCTATGGTCAATCATCTCAATTAGCTCCAAGTCCAACAACATCTCAATTTTAAAGTTCTCACCCTTGTTATCAACCCCTTCCACCCCACCCCGCATCCCCACCTTCTCTGTAACTCCTTCAGCCCTACAACCCTCCAAGATCTCTGCAATCCTCTGGTGTCTCGTGCATCCCCAATCATCCATGCTTTCGGCTGCCTGGGCCCTAAGATCCGGAATTGTTTCCATAAATCTTTCCGCCTCGCCACTTGGGCTTCAGACTCTAAAGGCATCGAGGTCTATGGAGAGAGCACGGGAGCGCGGGAGTATGATTTTGCAATAGACGATCAGCCATGATCGTATGGAATGTCAGAGCAGGAATGGCCTATTCTTGGTCCAATTTTCTATGTTTCGTGGTACCTGACAATAAGGCTATTGTCCTTGTGAATGTTAGATGTTCGTGTTGGATGGTTGCGGGGGTGGGTGGGTAGGAGGTGTTTGAGGAGCGGGGGGCCAGGTGGGGGGGAATGGATGGTGGTGGCGATGGAAGGAAATGCTTAGGCTGACGTTACCAATCCAAAAACCCTTTCACCTATTTCAGAACGATCATGGAGGTCTGAGGAGCCTGGTGAACAAATGGACAACATTTCTGAAGGCCCGGTTAATCTGCTCTGTCCCGGGAAGCGAAGGGATTGACACTCATTTTGATGAGATCAGTAAGTAGCTTTGCTCTGTAGATGTAAATAACTTTCTTCCCCTCCACACCAATCACAACAGCAGCAGTGCAACTTAAGACAAATAAACACGATGCTCTGCGGAGACACAAGGGGGAAGAGAGCAGTCACAAGCGACTCTATATTGTGGTAATCGGTCGATAAGAAAAGAAAGATTTGCACTTATATAACGGCCTTCATGACCTCACAATATCCCAAAATGCTTTGCAGCTTCTCCAATGGAGTGATTGCTGCAATGTAGGAAATGCGGCAGCCAATTTATATACAACCAGCTCCCACAAAACTAAATGAAAGATAAATCAATGCCTGTCATTGAGAAGCATGGCATGATGCTGAAGCTTTTCAACTTGCACTCATCAGATCAAATGACAAATTTCAAACGATTGCAACAATTTAAATTGCAGGATGTTAATTGGTTGGCAGAGTGACTCTGATTGGCCGATGCATTGCAATGGAGGAGGCAATGACAAACTATAAACTCCCCAACTTTTGGGTAATTCAATAAAGGTGCAAGCTGGAACACATTCCTGTTGTTTGCAGAGAATGGGGATCTGTGTATGAATGTATGTCACCCCTAGTGGGGGTAAGTGAGCCACATTGCAGGCTTGACAGGGACCAGTGAGCTGAACATCTGTCATTGGGAAAATGCTGACATTTATTATTAAGGATGTTATAGCTGGGCACTCAGAAAATCTCAGTGTAGTCAGTCGGATTCAATGTGGTTTTGTGAAAGGGAAATGATATCTGACTAATTTATTGGAGGAACAAGCACTATGGATGAAAGGAAACCTGTTGATGTACTTAAATTTCCAGAAGGCATTTGAGAAGGTACCACATCAAAGGTTACTGCAGAAAATAAGAGCTCATGGTGTAGGGGGTAACATTGGCATGGTTGGAAGATTGGTTTGCCAACAGGAAACAGAGAGTAGGCATAAATAGGTCATTTCTGGATCGGTAAGATGCCACCAGTGGAGTGCTACAGGGATCAATGCTGGGGCCTCAGCTATTTACAATCTGCATCAATGATTTAGACGAAGGGACTGAAAGTATGGTTGCTAATTTGTTTTGCGACACAAACATAGTTGCAAAGTAGATTGTGAAGAGGAAATAAAGGGTTTGCAAAGATATATAAATAGGTTAAGTGGCTAAAGATTTGGCATGTGGAGTGTAATGCGTAAATATGTGAACTTGCCCACTTTGGCAGGAAATGATATTTAAATGGAGAGAAATTGCATAACTTTGCAGTACGGAGGGATCTGGGTGTCATGGTACACAAATCACAAAAAGTTAGTATGCAAGTACAGTGAGTGATTCAAAAGGCAAATGGAATTTTGTTGTTTATTGTAGGGGGAATGGAAAATCAAAGAGAATTTTGCCATAATTGGATGGAGCGTTGGTAAGCTTGTATCTGGAGTACTGTGTGCAGTTTTGATCCCTATTCCTGGGATCCTCGGGACTCACCTTAAGAACGATCCCGGGACTTTGCTCCAGGCAGAGAGCTGCAGTTCCTCTTCCGGACACTGCAGCGCTGTGCCTGGGTGGATTGGAGATGCGGGACTTCCTTCCAAGTGCAGACAGAAGTCCCTCCCACTGCCCATCAGAGCTCCATTGAGTGTGAAATGGCAGTGGGCTTCTGAGAATCGGCAGGAATGGGTTTCCATCCAAAGGAAACTTCCTTACCCTGGTGACTGGAATTTAAAAAATAAGATTACTGGATGGCGATTAGGAGTTATCGAAGAACGGGGATGCTAGTGAATGGAATTGTTATGGGCTGGATTCTCCGGTCTTCCAGGTGCGTGTTTCTTGGCGGTGCGCTGCTCGCTGGCGAGGGGGGCGTTATCTACTCCTGCCACTTGTCAATGGGATTCCCCATTGAAGCCATCCCATGTCGCCGGGAAATGCGCGGGTGAGGGTGGCTCTGCCGGAGGGAACAGAGAATCCCAATGGCCGAGAGAATTCCGGCCTATGAAGACCTAATCCTTTCGAATTACTTCTAGCCCCACTTCATATTGGCTGTGGAGTGGGTGTCTCTGCAAATGGCAAAAGCTTGTTAAACGCTGGTTGTGAGTAAAGTTCTGTCTGCTTTATTCTTCACTAGGGGATGTCTTCTTCCTCCAAACAAAGGATCACAGGAACCCCCTGGTCTACACAGTCTTCAGTACTTCAAGGTGAGAGAGCCTGGTGTAGATTTACCAGCATCTGAGATCAACACCAACAGAACGGGCGAGCCAGGAACCATCTGTGGGGGAGTTGGAAAAGTCAGATTCAGAACTTGATGGTTGTTCATTACATTAAGATACATTTAAGCCCAGACCCAGTTAACGGTTGAGTCTGGCAAATGAGAGCGCCTCTAGTTTAACTAATCCTGTTCCTCTCACTGCCAGAGCCAGTAAGCCAGGGACTTCTTCACAGAATGTGGCATAGAAAGAGGCCATTCAGCCCATTGAGTCCTTGCTGGTGTTTTTACTGTTTGTAAGAGGTTTGTTTTTCATTAATTTATGGAATGTGGCCATTGCTGGCAAGGCCAGCATTTATTGCCCATCCCTAATTGCCCCTGAGAAGGCAGTGATAAGACACTTTACAACAGAGTGGCTTGCTGGGCTATTGCAGAGGGTAGTTCAGAGTCATGCACATTGCTGAGGGTCTGAGGTTAATTTAGGACAGGACAGGACATTTCCTTCCTGAAAGAACTTCCATCGGATGGATTTTCATAAAAGTCCAGTTGTTTCATTGTCACCATTACTGACACTAGATTTCTCCTGCAGATTGATTCAGTTAAATTAATTCAATTTTCCCAGCCACCATGCAAGGGCTTGAACTCTTGGTCTGGATTGGACAGATTGCGATGGGGTCAGGGAGGTTAAATGGGTGTTGTGTGACCCACTCACTCATGTCCCCGCCTACTCAACGCGGCAAACCAGGCGTTGACCAATTAGGGGTCTGCTCAGCAGAAAGATCGACCAATTAGTGTTCGGAAGGGAGCCTCCGTGTCCAATCAGGTGACTTGGGCAGGATGTCAGGCAGGAAATGGGATAGGCCCACTTCACACTCTCCTTATTTTACATGTCAACCTATAGACAGTCGTCTACTAACAACCAAATGCTGCCACTTTCAGTAGCAGATTCTGCTGCTAATAATAATAATCTTTATTGGTGTCACAAGCAGGCTTACATTAATTAACACTGCAACGAAGTTACTGTGAAAAGCCCCTAGTCCGCCACATTCCGGCGCCTGTTCGGGTACAGTGAGGGAGAATTCAGAATGTCCAATTCACCTAACAAGCACGTCTTGCCAATAGCCATGGTCTTGTTTGCAGGCCTTTTCATCCACCCTTATGCCTCCTCCTCATACCCGGCAAAATCACCCCCAATGATTACTGAGAAATGGAGTCCGCAACCGAAGATTGCAGTCAGTTGGGTCTTGAACAAGCTCGGTAGCTTTGTTCATTGTTTTATTTCAAAATGGAGAGCGGGCCTCCGATTTTGGCACCCGCTCACCTTCAGTGTTATCAGAAACTGACGGGATGATGTCGCATTGCCGACCCAATCATCACGCTGCATGTTGCAAAAGTGCGGCGGGGGTGTGACTGGGGAGTGGCCTTGTGTTTGAGGTATTCATCCAGGCCTGTGGATTGCTATCCAGTGACAGAAACACTCTGACAAATTGATGTGGGATGTACATCCCACGGGAATGTGCCCGAGTCATACATCCCACATGGGAATCATGGACCTGTTGTTCCCTGGAAATGATAATGCCCTCTTTATAAAATTCTACTGTCCCAGCAAAATCTGCCAGCCTGGTCAGTTTTTATTTAGTGGCTAATGAGTTCCCCATTGCAATGAGGACATGACTGTGCTGCAGGATAATTTGCTCACGGAGCGATTTCAAGCTAACATTACTCAAAGTTAAAGATGTGCAGCCAGAGGTCCACGCGAGGCTTTGAGGGGAAAAGGAGATGGTGGATCTTGTCAAATGGTTTCCAGAGCAGACTGTTAAAGTCATTTGGCAGACTGCTAATTGTAGTAACTTTCAAACACGTGCCAAGACGTGGCTTGGCTGGTGATGATGAGGGAACTCAGATCCTTCCTGCATGCCTGGATCACAATGCCTCCGTACTCTGTCGTCAAGGTGGCCGTGGTGGAGAAGTGATTATTAAAAAAATTCTTTCACGGAGCATTGGCATTGCAGCCTGGGCCAATATTTTGTTAATTGTCACCTGCCTGCTTCTGGAAGGTGCCTTTTTCGAGGTATGCCACCAAATGCAACGGTTCACCCCGAGCAGCTCCGTGATACAGAACTCTGTGCTCTGGGGGCTGTTCCCAGGGATGCACATCAAGGTAAACATCAACTGCTGCTGGAGGACCAGTAACCCAGTGAATGGCACTGGTCCTCCAGCGCAAAGAACTGTCGATGCCAGAGTGTTGCAGGCTGGCACATTCCAAGGCACTGGACCATGCACTCAGAGAGGCACCGAAGCTTCAGGCAGGAGCTGCAGAGGCTCAGTGGAAAAGGTTGCTGTCTAAAATAATCCCGGTATTGTACATCGAGGGGCTGGAAACCGTGCAAAACCCCTCGGGTTTTATGCACCAGAGAATCATAGTATCTCTACTGTGCAGGGGGAGGTCATTCGGCCCATCGTGTCTGCACCAGCCCTCTGAAAGAGCACCCCATCCCCCACCCTATCCCCATAAACCCACCCAACCTGTACATCCCTGGACACGCAGGGGCAATTTTAACATGGCCAATCCGCCTAATCTGCACATCTTTGGACTGTGGGAGGAAACCGGAGCACCCGGATCTGGGAAACCCACGTAGACACGGGGAAAATGTACAAACTCCACACAGACACTCAAGGCTGGAATTGAAACCGGGTCCCTGGCATTATGAGGCAGCAGTGCTAACCACTGCGCCACCGACGAAGGTTTGATTTGAAGTGTAAATATAATGGTAATGGTGAGGGCATTGAGGCAGCCCCATTTGAAAGAAACTGTTCTGTTTTGCATTTTGTATAATCCTAAAATTTGAACTGTTAAGTAACGTACCGTTACACATTGTATGAATGAAGTATATTTTTGGAAAAATAATGTTACCGGACATCCAACAACGCATTGAGATGGGCAGCTCTGTGTGTAAATGCTGAGACCTGACTTCTGTCGCTGAACTGTCCAGCAGGTTGAAAGATTTGCTTGCTCCCTGCAGACTGGAATTGCAGCTGGACTGCATCCCAACCCTCCTCTGTTACAGTGGGCAGAGGCCCAGTGGACAGCTTGGGAGGGAGGGGTGAGGAGAGGGAGTTGTCCTGCGTTTACATACAGGGCAGAAGGAGGCTATTCAGCCCATTGAGTCTGCACCGACCCACTTAAGCCCTCACTTCCACCCTATCCCCATAACCCAATAACCCCTCCTAACCTTTTTGGTCACTAAGGGCAATTTGTATCATGGCCAATCCACCTAACCTGCATGTCTTTGGACTGTGGGAGGAAACCGGAGCACCCGGAGGAAACCCGCAGACACGGGGGAGAACGTGCAGACTCCGCACAGACAGTGACCCAGCAGGGAATCGAACCTGGGACCCTGGCGCTGTGAGGCCACAGTGCTAATCACTTGTGCTACCGTGCTGCCCAAAGGTTTCCCAGGAAGAAAAGTCAGTTGCGTCCCACACCGCCTGCTGAGGCTCTTTACAAAAGGCGACGTGACAGAATATACCATAGTTTTAAATGCGACGCTGCCTTTTCTGTGGTTTTAGCTCTCCTAGTGTCCCACCCGTTACTCAGTGTTTTATACTTGTTGCCATTTGTTTCAGCAACGTCTTCAAGGGCTCAGCCGTGTGTGTGTACAGCATGAACGACATTCGCAGAGCTTTCCTGGGACCCTTCGCACACAAGGAGGGGCCGAACTATCAGTGGGTGCCATACCAGGGAAAGGTGCCGTACCCTCGTCCAGGAATGGTAAGATCCAATTGAATCTAACAGTAACACAATGAACTAATTGTGAGGCAGCCCTGGAGTTCGCACTGAAGCTGTGCCCAGCTGACATTATTATACTGTCCAAATTGTGACGATTAATCTGTGCAGTCTCTAACTTCCAATGTTTCATAGAATCATCCAGCAGAGAAGGAGGCCATTCAGGCCAACATGCCTGTGCTATCCAATTAGTCCACTGCTTTCTGCTATCACTCTGCAGATAGTTCATTTTCCAATTCCCTTCTGAAAGTTACTATTGAATCTGCTTCTCTCTCTCTTCTGGGTGGTGAGTTCCAGGTCACACATTGCGCGATGAAAAATTCTCCTGCTTTTCTCCCTGGTTCTTTTGCCAATTATCTTTTTTTTTTAATTTAAAGTACGCAATTCGTTTTTTCCAATTCAGGGGCAATTTAACATGGTCAATTGACCTACCCTTCACATCTTTTTAGGTTGTGGGGATGAGACCCATGCAGACAATGTGCAATTGTCTGTTTGGGGCAATTTGGGGCATTTACACACAATTTGGGGCAGCAGGGTAGCATGGTGGTTAGCATAAATGCTTCACAGCTCCAGGGTCCCAGGTTCGATTCCCGGCTGGGTCACTGTCTGTGTGGAGTCTGCACGTCCTCCCCCTGTGTGCGTGGGTTTCCTCCGGGTGCTCCGGTTTCCTCCCACAGTCCAAAGATGTGCGGGTTAGGTGGATTGGCCATGCTAAATTGCCCGTAGTGTCCTAATAAAAGTAGGGTTAAGGGGGAGGTTGTTGGGTTACGGGTATAGGGTGGATACGTGGGTTTGAGTAGGGTGATCATGGCTCGGCACAACATTGAGGGCCGAAGGGCCTGTTCTGTGCTGTACTGTTCTATGTATGTAAACTCCACATGGACAATATTTGCTAATTGTTGCCCAGCTTACACAAATCATGTGTTTCCGGAGTAAACCTTTCAGTTGCCTTCCCAGTGCTTTTCTTCAGTCACCAACACTGTGACTTTACATGGCCTAGTTTATTACAGTGAAAACATTTGAGACTTTTAATTTCTCTTCCACCATCCTGGATTTAAAAAAAAATCTGAGGTACGCTCTCCTTACTATTTCCCATCAGATCACCTTTACCTTTACCGCTTGAGTATTTCTCTTATCCCCAGTTTCTATCCTTCACAGCCTGAAACTGATGTCGGAAACCAAGCTTTGATTTATGAACTAATTCATAATCATCTGCCATTTCTGCTGCTAACCTCGCAGTTTTAACCCTCTGCTCTTCCACATGAGTTCTCACTACATCAGGAATTGAATTTTTAAACTCCTCGAAAAGTTTAATTTCTCTGAGAGCTTCATACGTTTGATCTATTTTCAAAGTCCTTATCCACCTATCAAAATTACTCTGTTTGATCCTTTCAAACTCCATGTTTGACCAAATTCTTTCCTTAAATTTTTAAACCTTTGTCTGTAGGCTTCAGGCACTAGTTCATATGCACCTAAGGTGGATTTTTTCACCTCCTCATACGTCTCAGATACCTCCTCCGGTAGTGATGCAAACACTTCACTAGCCCTACCTACCAGCTTTGTTTGAACCAGTAATACCCACATGTCCTGTGGCCATTTCATTTGTTTAGCTACCTTCTCAAATGAAATGAAAAAGGCTTCTACCTCCCTCTCATCAAACCTTGGCAATGCTTGGACCCCACCAAGCCTTCGACTATTACGCTCTTTCTCACTATCATCATCACTACCCTCCAACTGTACGTTTCCCTTTACGTCTGCCCATTTTAGCTGACTGTTGTGTTTCACAGCCATTTTCTGAAGTTCAAACCCTCTCTCTTTTTCCCTTTCCTCTATCTCTTTCGTTTTGTTCTGCTAGGGCTATTCTTTCTTTGGTTCTTTCTTTTCACTCCTTTTTTCCCCCCCGATCTGTATCTCCCTTTCTCTTTCTTTTTCTCTCATTGCATATTCAAGCTGCTTTAATTCTTTTTCATGTTCAAGTTGCTTAATCTGCAACTGGATCTTTGCCATTTCTAATGAGTCAGACTGTATCTCAGGCAATTTTAAATGCTTAGCCACCCTCCATAATTACCTCACCTTTTCGCATTTTGTTAGGTGATGTCAACTGCAATATTTTTGACCAATCTAAAAGTCTGTTTTTAGTCTCTGTACGTAAGGTACTGCGTGTGACCGTCTCCATCCCCAAAAACTTCAGAGCCTACGAAAGAGCCATTGTCCACAACACACTCCCTACTTAAACTAAAATACCACACCTGAAAAGCAACCACAATATGCTCATCCCTCACTGTCTTTAAGTTCACTCCGCCAATCCAATAGATAGACTTTTAGCCCGGACGTGCCCCCAATTTGTTATGGGCCAGGGTCCAGAGAACCCCAAAGTGTCTCATGGAGTTCACCTGACCCACAACTTTTAATAGATTGTGGTATGGGGAGCACACGGCCCACTCTACAGGACAGCAGAAATGGAAAAGTATTTTTTAAAAGCAAAACAATGTTTATTCTATGAACTCAAGTTAACCTTTTTAAAACATACAGTGAACATCTTAGCAACCATCAATTCAAATATAACCCCCAAAGAATACAACACTATGTAATCCTTAAGCTGTCCTTTTAACATCCATAAGACTTAAAACAAAACTTTTAACAGAAGGTTAAAGTGACTACTGAGAGCAGTTATTAGTTTTAAATCACCAAAGGATCGATTTACAGTCTTTAGTTTACAGAGACAGAGAGACTCATACACCTTCTGGCTGTGACTGCAGCTATCCAGCTCTGAAAACGAAACTGAAACATACCCTGCAGCAAACAGCCTGAAACGAAAGCAAAAAAGCTGACAGACAGCCCAGCTCCACCCACACTCTGACATCACTGATAAACACCCATTTCTTAAAGGTACTCTCACTAGACACTGGTGTTTTATACATAGTGGGCAGCACGGTAGCACACGTGACTAGCACTGTGGCTTCACAGCGGCAGGGTCCCAGGTTCGATTCCCCGCTGGGTCACTGCCTGTGAGGAGTTTGCACGTTCTCCCCGTGTCTGCGTGGGTTTCCTCCGGGTGCTCCGGTTTCCTCCCACAGCCCAAAGACGTGCAGGTTAGGTGGATTGGCCATGATAAATTGCCCTTAGTGTCTAAAAAGGTTAGGAGGGGTTATTGGGTTACGGGGATAGGGTGGAAGTGAGGGCTTAAGTGGGTCGGTGCAGACTCTATGGGCCGAATGGCCTCCTTCTGCACTGTATGTTCTATGTATAGCACCAGCAGAGCCTCCCAGCTCTTATATTCCAGAGGTAGAATTTAATGGCCCGTTGCAGCGGGGGTAATGCCCTTAAATGAGGCAATGACTTCAGCGGGAACGGAAAATCCGGCCGGCATAAGATTCCACTCCATTGCTCGGCTGATGAGGCCAGTATCATCACATAGTCTCCAGCATTAACTCTCTCTTTCCAAGAGGCTTTACACAGTGTAACTCCTAATCTCCCACAGTCTTCCCATCGTCATCAAAATGGTCATTTCCAATCCAGGTTTGGCAGCTCCGCCATTGGCTGACTGACTGCATTCGTTTCGCTTTGGAATGGAAAATCCACGAGTTTAGCCTCGAACCTGGTTTCCCAATCAAGAGAGAATCTGGGTGATATTTGGGTATAGTAAGGTGGTTCATCAAAGCTGTGGATGCTCTGCCCTTGAGTCAAGGCTGAGATTCAGATGTTTCAACTCGAATGAGTTTGGGATTGGGTTGTCAACTCTGGCTCTATTCCAGGAGACCTCAGCAGGAGTGATGTCATGGCACAGACTAGTCGAGCTGAATGGCCTCTTTCTGTGCTGTATACTTTATTGTAGTTTGATGTAATACATGTTTGTCATAGAGTCCTACAACACAGAAAGGGCCCTGAGGCCCATCGCATCTGGACCAGTCAAAAATAAACACCTATGATCCCATTTTCCAGCACTTGGCCCACAGCCACGTCTGCCTTGGCAACGTAAGTGCGCATCTAAATACTACTTACATGTTATGAGGGCCTCTGCCTCCACCACCCTTTCAGGCAGCGAGTTCCAGACTCCCACCACCCTCGGGGTGAAAGATGATTTCCTCACATCCCCTCTCCACCTCCTCTCCCTTACCTTAAATCTATACCCCTGGTCATTGAACCCTCCACCAAGGGGTAAGGTTTCTTCCTGTCCACACTATCTATGCCCCTCATAATTTCATACATCTCAATCATGCCTCCCCCCCCCTCAGTCTCAACTGCTCCAAGGAAAACAACCCCAGTCTTTCCAATCTCTCTTCATCGCTAACGCTCCCCAGCCAGGCAACATCCTGGTGAATCTCCTCTGCACCCTTTCCAGTGCTATCACACCACTCCTACAATGTGTATTCCACCAGCTGCTGTGGTGGGATTTGAACCCCTGTTCCAGGGCATTAGTCTGGTTTTATGGATTACTAGTTTGGTATCTCCTATTTCATCTGAAGGTGCTGACTGGTTTGATTCCAGGCTGCTGATTGTCCTTCAGCACTATAACCAAATGACTATTCTTCATGTGTCAGCCAGGCTAGGCTCCCTGCCTGAACTATTCTGAAGCTAATTGCAGCCCTCAATCACTACCCCCACTGCATAGCCCCAACACAGACCTTCTGCCTCGAATAGACCAGTACCGCACCTACTTCGCAACACATCTGATAGAATAGGGATGCTTTAGCAAATAGATTATTATTATGATTGGCTGCAATGGGTTGAGCTCAATTGGCTCAACAGCTGGATCGTGATACTGGGCATAGACCTGCAGCGCAGGTTCAATTCCCTTACTGGCTAAGATTATTCATGAACGCCTCGCCTTCTCAACCATGTGAAGTGTGATGTTTCTCAGGCTAAATTACCACCAGTCAGCTCTTCCCCTCAAAGGGAAAAGCAGCCAATCATAATTAGAAAATAGAGTGAGCAGAGGACACCGATTTAAGGCGATTGGCGAAAGAATCAATGACCACACGAGGAATTCTTTTGTAACACAGTGGGTGGTTGGGGTCTGCAGTGGTTTAGCTCACTCAGCTAAATCGCTGGCTTTTAAAGCAGACCAAGCAGGCCAGCAGCACGGTTCGATTCCCGTACCAGCCTCCCCGGACAGGCGCCGGAATGTGGCGACTAGGGGCTTTTCACAGTAACTTCATTTGAAGCCTACTCGTGACAATAAGCGATTTTCATTTTCATTTTCAGTGCACTATGAGTATGGCAGAGGCAGATTCAATTGTTCCTTTCAAGAGAAAATTGGATAGGGACCTGAAGAGAAATAATTGCAGGGTTACGGGAAAGGCGGGGCAGTGGGACTAGATGAGTTGCTCTTTTAAAGGACCAGGATGGACACAATAGGCCGAATGGCCTCCTTCTGTGCTGTGGCCATTCAATGATTCTTTAATAATAATATGGAACTTGAGGTACCTGGCTTCATGTGGCTAGTTTTGCGGTATTCCCCATTTCCTGCTTCGTCCAGCAAGTGGTAAATAATCCATACCGTATTGCAACCGAGCCAAAGTTAACTAGATCTGGTTGTCGCACGATGAACATTTTCTCGTGTACTATCATGCTAGTGTTCCTGGAGATTGGAATGAACAAAGTTTTGACGGTTAATACTTATGTTTTCATATTTCCAGTGCCCAAGCAAAACTTTTGGCGGCTTTCAGTCAACCAAGGAGTTTCCTGACGATGTTGTGTTGTTCGCCCGTAACCACCCCCTCATGTACAATCCCATCAACCCCATTAACCATCGGCCAATCCTGGTGAAAACCAATGTTGACTACAGCTTCACTCAGATAGTGGTGGACCGAGTGGAGGCAGGCGACGGACGCTACGACGTCATGTTTATTGGAACGGGTAAGGTTTTATTTTTCGTTGGCCAGCTACAAGATGTCTCGAAGCAACCTTCTTTTGTTTCACACTTAAGCTGCTGCCGCCCTCCAATCTTTTCTTTCCATTTGGATTCTTAGATGTCGGGACGGTTTTGAAAGTGATCTCGGTACCAAAGGGAAATTGGCAGAACATGGAAGAGCTTCTTCTCGAAGAGCTGCAAGTCTTCAAGGTAAGATGTGGGGTGATAAATCCTAACTTTTTTGTTTCTGTTGCTGTATCTGGACCTTCACAGAAAGACACAGCACAGGAGGAGGATGCAGAGTCCTCGGTTCTTTGACTTCCCCATATCTCTGCAAACGTTCCCTCTTCAGATATTTATCTAATTTCTGTCTGAAAGTGACTCCTGTGTCCACCACACTTTCGGGCTCCACATTTCAGATCACAACAGCTTTCTGTGTAAATTAAACGTTTCATGCTGTCTTCGGCCCTTTTGCTAATGTCGGACAGCCATGTCCTCATGGGTTACTGGCCCCCGTACCACCCAAAGCAGTAGGCGAGGTTCTCCGTTTGCGAGACAATATTCTCCCACTGGAGCTGAATTGCACGTGATTTGTACTCTCGTTGGGAATGCAAGCCACGGACAATAAATTTGCATGGCGGGGAATAGGATGGATTCCCAAGGGAATCCCACTATCGAGCCGCCAGTTTCAACGGGCGACCCGATATCGGAGTCCAGCGGCTGCCCCCACCCCCCGCACCGCAAACCAGCACCCCCATCAACCCCCGCATCGCAAAGCAGCCCTCCATCCCCAGAATCTCTGGGTTCCTCCCCTTCCCCCAAGTACGGGGGTGACCCAACCTCTTCCAGGACCCCCTAAATATGGAGACCCTCCCCCTTCCGAGAGCCCCTAAGTAGGGTGACCCAATCAGAGACCCGTAACTAAAGGAACCCCCCCTCAAAGACTCCCGAACTGGAGGAAGCCCTCAGGGGCTCCCTAAGTAGAGGGACACCCCCCCCCCCCTCCCCAATAGATCCCCCCCGAAAGTCGGTGCAGAATCGGTGGGCCGAATGGCCTCCTTCTGCACTATAGGGATTCTATGATTCTCGGCATGCAACAGGTTGTTGAGCTTGAATCACCGTTCCGCTGGTTTGAGCATGTACTTCTTTATTTGCACTTGTAACTTCCCTGTGACGCAGTTAAATAAATTATAACATTTCCAGGCTATTCCTAAAGTTGTAATAATATGTTTGACATATAGACTATTGGTGCAACGTTCTACACCGTGGGCGGGATTCTCCGACCCCCCCCGCCGGGTCGGAGAATCGCCCGGGGCCGGCGTCAATCCCGCCCCGCCGTGTCCCAAATTCTCCGCCACTGGAGATTCAGCGGGGGCGGGAATCGCGCGGCGGTCGGCGGGCCCCCCGTGGCGATTCTCCGGCCCACGATGGGCCGAAGTCCCGCCGCTGATAAGCCTCTCCTGCCGCCGTGGATTAAACCACCTCTCTTACCGGCGGGAACAGGGGTCCTGGAGAGGGCGCGGGGCGATCTGACAGGGTGTGCCCCCACGGTGGCCTGGCCCGCAATCGGGGCCCACCGATCGGCGGGCAGGGCTGTGCCGTGGGGGCACTCTTTTTCTTCCGCCTTCGCCATGGTCTTCACCATGGCGGAGGCGGAAGAGACCCCCTCCCCTATCATGCGCAGTTATGGCGACAGTAGCCGCTGATGCTCCTGCACATGAGCGGACGTGCGCCGGCCGGCGAAGTCCTTTCGGCCCCGGCTGGCGTGGCGCCAAAGGCCGTTCACGCCAGCCGGCGGAGTGGGAACAACTCCGGCACAGGCCTAGCCCCTCAATGTCTCCGCACCTTTGGAGTGGCCCAACGCCAGAGTGGTTCACGCCACTCCGCCACGCCGGGACCCCTCGCCCCGCCGGATAGGGGAGAATCCCGGCTCGTAACTTTCTCAATGCAACCCAAATCTCCTGCACAAGTTCCGACACTATTTTTTTCAGAAAATATACTTTATTCATAAAATTTGTTAAATTATTTTACCAAAGATTCACCTTATATAAAATGAAATTCATCAGAATATTTCAGTATTTGACCTCTGAGCTGCTTCACTACACTTCTGATTACAGATCATATTTAAAATGCACATTTTGCGTCAAACATGCAGCCCGATACTGGTCCCCATCCTTCAGTATACTGTGGTGGGAGGACCTTTGAATGAGGCCTAGCCCCACAGAACCTTTGCAGCGGCTACCTTAAGTCTTGGTACCACCCTCTGTGTGCTGGCCAAAGCTGTCCATGGGTGAGTGTTGCCAACTGGCACAAATCCCTACACGTAAGCCAATTTGCAACACAACCTCCAACATAAAGACCAAGTTTGAGCTACTGGCATTGACTTTGGGAGGAAACCCAGAAATAATTGGGTCTGGGATTTGGAAGGTTCGTCATAATATTCTGTACAGGCTGTCTCTCAGACCAAAATAGGTGAGAAAGCTCCGGGATCCTTAAGGCAAAGAGGTTAACACTGTTGCTTCACAGCGCCAGGGTCCCAGGTTCGATTCCCGGCTTGGGTCACTGTGCGGAGTCTGCACGTTCTCCCCGTGTCTGCGTGTGTTTTCTCCGGGTCTTGAGGCTGAGGCTGTTTAGCACTGGGCTAAATCACTGGCTTTGAAAGCAGACCAAGGCAGGCCAGCAGCACGGTTCAATTCCCCGTAACAGCCTCCCCGAACAGGCGCCGGAATGTGGCGACTAGGGGCTTTTCACAGTAACTTCATTTGAAGCCTACTTGTGACAATAAGCGATTTTCATTTTCATTTTTTTCATTTCTTCCAGTTTCCTCCCAGAAGCAGCGAAAGATGTGCTTGTTAGGTGAATTGGACATTCTGAATTCTCCCTCTGTGTGCCCGAACAGGCGCCGGAATGTGGCGACTAGGGGATTTTCACAGTAACTTCATTGCACTGTTAATGTTGGCTTACTTGTGACAATAAAGATTATTATTATTATAAAGGCTTATGTCCACGATTTCTTTGAGGAACACCCGACCATTTTGGTGCTGGCCATATGCTGACTTTCCTGATCTCTTCTGTTTCAGGACTCTACATCTATAACCAGCATGCAACTGTCCTCAAAAAGAGTAAGTACAGCACCGAAACAAACCTTTATTTTCAGATTCTGGACACTCAATGATTGTCATTCACAGTTTCTCGCAGAATCGATTGGCAAGTGCCATAATGTGATTTTTTAAAAAAAATATTTATTTATGGGATGTGAGCTTCGCTGGCTAGACCAGCATTTATATACCATCCCTAATTACCCTTGAGAAGGTGGTGGTGAGCTGCCTTCTTGAACCGAGTTCCAGGATTGTGGCTGAGCGACAGTGAAGGAACGGCCGATATATTTCCAAGACAGGATGGTGAATGACTTAGAGAGGAACCTGCAGGTGGTGGTGTTGCCAGGTATCTGGTGCTCTTGTCCTTCAGGATGGTAGGGGTCGCGGGTTTGGAAAGTGCTGTCAGAATCTGGGATGCGATTGGAAGAACGTAAATATCTCGGTGAGCTGTCGGGGTGGAGGAGGTTCCAGAGATAGGGGGTCGAAGAATCGGCAGCAGGCTGTGCGAATCGCGCCACGCTGCCCCGACGCCAGCACACGATTCTCCGCAGTGAGGAGAATCGGCGCCAGCGTGGTTGGCACGACGCCGGTCGTGGGCCGCTCAACATGGCCGGTCCGCCGATTCTCTGGCCCGGATGGGCCGAATGGCCGTAGGAAAAGAGCCAAGTCCCGCCGGCACTGTGCCGTGCTGGCCCCCTATCGGGGCCAGAATTTGATGTGGGAGCGGCCCGTTCACGACGTCGTAAAACACGACAGCGTTTACGACGGCGTGGACACTCTGCCGCGGGATTGGAGAATCCCACCCAGGGAATGGGTGGAGGCTATCAGGGAATCAAAAACACGGATAAGAATTTTAAAGCCAGGAAATATATCAGGAAGTATTGGAGGGATGAGTGAAGGGGAATTGGCACAAGATTTGGGTGCATTTAGGTCTACGGAGGGTGCAAGGCAGGAGGCTTGTGTTGAATAACTGAGTCTGGAGGTAAAAGCATGGACGAGGGTTTCTGCAGCAATTGAGGTGAGGTCGGAGCTGAGCCTGGCGATGTTATCGAGGTGGAAATACACAGTCTTAGTAACGGAGAGGATATGTGGTCAGCAGCTCAACTCCAAATCAATCAAGGTGCCAAGATTGAGAATAATCAGGTTCAGCTTCAGAAAGATACAAGGAGTCGGTGGATAGGGAACAGACTTTGGGGTGGGGACCGGTGAATGTGGCTTAGTCCTGTGCACTGTTTAATTGGAGGATATTTCTTCCCATCCAACACTGGAAAGCAGACAAGCGGCATTACAAAGTAGAGGTGACAGAAAGGTTGAGAGTATTTGTGAGGTGGAGCTGGTATTGCTAATGGACACGGGGAAACCGACATTGCATTTTCGGGTGATGTCGCCGAGGGGCATCAAGTTGATGAGAAATAGGATGGGATCAATGATTAATCTTTGGCACACACTTACGCTGATGCACGGCAACAGAAAGAGGAGCCATTGCAGGTGATTATCTGACTGCAAATGTGAGATGACGGCATAGTGGTAATGTGTCATAATCCAGAGGCACAGACTCTGGGGAGACTGGTTCAAATCCCACCACGGCAACTGGTGGAATTTACATACCATTAATTAAACATCTGGAATTGAAAGCCCGCCTCTTAGTCATGCTGTCGATGAAACTATCATCGGTTATCATATCATCATGTCTTCAGGGAGGAAATCTGTTGTCCATACCGGGCTGACGTTTATGTCTATCCAGACCATAGCAATGTGGTTGACTCCCTCAATGGTCTTGCCGGCCTGTGAAAGAACATAAAATGATAAGAGTTGAATCTTCATTATGTTGGATGGTGACTATGGCTCACAACATGTGCAGCTGTGAAACTAATTGCAGCTTGATATGCATTGTGTTACTGTCGATAAGCTGTCACGGTAAATTACAATGTGGAGAATCCAGAATTTGACAGAATATTAAATTCTGGTTTTAGCTGTAAAGTAATTGAGCATGCCCCACAGTTCACGGGTCCATGTGCAGTAAGATTTAGGTTCATCACAGATTCAGTGCGGTTGGATGAGTTTGAATGTTGGGGCCCAAGAATTATCTTTAACACTCTGTACTGAACAGGGAAATGATTACAACCGGGTTTTCCCATTCCTGTCTGCCAGCCATCGTCTTCTGATAAAAGGTGTGTGCGTTTTGGGGGGGGGGGGGGGGGGGGGGGGGGGGGCGTCAGGGAAGTACAGATGTTGCAATCCGTTGACACTTATTGTCAAAGGTCACACCAACCAAATGGCATTTGAGCAAAGGGGTCGGAGGTCATCCAGGGAATATGTTACAAGGTATTCACACTTGCCAGCAATGGAAAAGGTGGCAGTGATGTCGGCAGGCAGACTTTGGGAGTCTCTAAACCAGGGAAGTGTTAAGAATGAGCTGTTCATTTGATTCCGGGATAGGATAACATTTCTACCTGGATACAAGGCCCATGTGAATCATGTTGCCATGAGGGAGGGGTTCAGAGGAAGTCTCGGGTTGCAGACTTTCCTAAAATATTAAGGGTGGCTTGCTCTCCTCGGGCCGGCGAGAAGAGAGAGCAGCTAGAGGCCGAAAATCTTCATTGGTTCACCACTCAGGAATCTGGCACTCGACTTTAAAAAAAATAATTTAGGCAGTTTAACATGGCCAATTCGCCTATCCTGCACATCTTTTTGGGTTGTGGGGGAATGACACAGGAGAATGTGCAAACTCCACATGGACAGTGTCCAGGCTTCTCGGCAGGTGCTAACCACTGTGCCAGAAACTGGCATTCGACTTGACAGACCAAATGTATGAGGAACTAGAACAAGGCTGGAAGATTTTCTGAGCTTGCGCTAGAGGGAGAATCTCCAGTAATGCTCTCACTGTGAAAGACAGTTCTGGGGAGAGAAGATACCAATTGTTAATGGGAAAGGACAGAAATAAACTTTTGGGGGTTAAGAATAACTTTGGACCTATTTCGAGAGAACAGAATGTTTGCTTAAAGTATAGTGCACAAATATACCTGGGAAGTGTGTTTTTTTTGATTGTGCTAAAAATAAGTTATAAGAATAAAAATAACAACTTTTGTGGCTTAAAGTGCAAGTTGCTGGCTAAGATAATGTTCAGTCAACGGAGTTTTCAGTTTTTTGTGACAGTGATGAGCACTGCTGCTTCCCAGCGCAGGGGACCCGGGTTCAATTCCAATCTTGGGTTACTGTCTGTATCAGGTTTGCACATTCTCCTCCCTGTCTGCCTGGGTTTCCTCCGGGTGCACCAGTTTCCTCCCACAGTCCAAAGATGTGCAGGTTAGGTGGATTGGCCATGATAAATTGCCCCTTAGTGTCCAAAGGCTATGTGGGGTTCCAGGGATAGGGCGAGGGAGTGGGCCGAGGAAGGGTGCTCTCTCGGAGGGTTGGTGCAGACCTGATGGGCCAAATGGTCTTCTTCTGCACTGTAGGGATTCTATGAAATCATGTCATCCTTTCTGCTATTAATGAAGTTTCTTTTTAAAATGTTATGGGTCTAAACGAGGTTTGTAAAAGGCTCCCCTGACAATCATTCACGTAGCCTGCATGAGATTTTAAAAACATTTTTTTAGTGTCCAATTCATTTTTTCCAATTTAGCATGGCAAATGTATCTAGCCTGCACATCTTTGGGTTGTGGGGGCGAAACCCACGCAAACGCTGGGAGAATGTGCAAACTCCTCACAGACAGTGACCCAGAGCCGGGTTCGAACCTGGGACCTCAGCGCCGTGAGGCACTGCATGAGATCTTGGGCGGAATTCTCCGACCCCCGGGGCCGGTGTCAATCCCGCCCCCGCTGTGGCCCGAATTCTCCGCCACCCAGGAATCGGCGGGAACGGGAATCACGCCGCGCCGGTCGTCGGGCCCCACGCGGCGATTCTCCGGCCCGTGATGGGCCGAAGTCCCGCCACTGACAAGCCTTTAACGCCGGCGGGAATCAAAGCACATCAGGTGCCGGCGAGATTGGCATCGCGGGCAGGCGCCGGGGTCCTGGGGCGGGCGCGGGGCGATCTGACTCCGGATGGTGCCCCCACGGTGGCCTGGCCCGCGAACGGGGCCCACCGATCGGCGGGCAGGCCTGTGCCGTGGGGGCACTCTTTTTCTTCCGCCTCCGCCACCGTCTCCACCATGGCAGAGGCGGAAGAGACCCCCTCCCCCGCGCATGTGCCAGGATGATGTCAGCAGCCGCTGATGTTTCGGCGCATGCGCGGACTTCCGTCGGCCGGCGAAGGCCTTTCGCTGGCGGGGCACCAAAGGCCATTCGTGCCGGCCAGCGGTGCGGAAACTACTCCAACGCGGGCCTAGCCCCTAAAGGCGCGGAGAATTCCACACCTTTGGGGAGGCCCGACGCTGGAGCGGTTCTCGCTACTCCACAACGCCGGGACCCCCCCGCCCCGCCGGGTAGGGGAGAATCCCGGCCCTTGACATTTTTCTCCTCAGTATTTCTGTGGGACAAGAGACTCGATAGTAGTTGTTGTTGCACTGACTGTGAAATTATTGCAGGGAAAATCGGCTTTTTATTTCCACTGGCAATTCTTCAGAAATATTTTA
Source organism: Scyliorhinus canicula (assembly GCF_902713615.1). NCBI lineage: Eukaryota > Metazoa > Chordata > Chondrichthyes > Carcharhiniformes > Scyliorhinidae > Scyliorhinus > Scyliorhinus canicula. Next base: position 12,898,247 of record NC_052156.1, on the reverse strand, counting down.
TGATTTTTTTTTCTGACTCATTTGTAACTATAGATAAATCATTCCCATCCCTAATCTTCACAGATGTCTGCCTTTGTTTTTGTTTTTCAACAGCAACAGCTGTATATTGGCTCCGATACAGCAATCTCCCAGCTTCCTTTACAGCACTGTAGTATCTATGGGAAGGCCTGTGCTGAGTGCTGCCTGGCCCGAGATCCTTACTGTGCCTGGGATGGAAACACCTGTACCAGGTACCTGGCAAACACCAAAAGGTAAAAATGGAGAGATGGAGGGGTGTGTTTTCATTGTGGGTCATTATCTCTTGTCATTATGGGTCACTGATATGGGTCATCCTCCCCCATCCTTGTGGGTTCACCCAGAAAAATCTTCCAGCAACTTCATTACAGCGTCCAACGTAAATTATTCCAAGGTACCTTCCCTCTGTGAATTCCTGTGACACAGTGGGTAGTGGCCCAGTCTCTGAGCCAGACGCTCCAGGCTAGAGCCTCACCTCAAGACTTGACGGCCAAGGAAGGTGCGTTCATAATGCGGACAAACAGGTTGAATATCAACCTGAAAATTCCTTCCAAAACACGTGCCATTGGCAGGCGGTAAGAAGGATTAAACCTGTGGTGGGAGAGCCATCACCAAGAGCTCAGGCTGGCAAGTTAGCTGTGCAGGCTGGTGGTGGGCCGGGTGGGGGGGGGGGGGGGGGGGGGGGGAGGAGGAGGTCCCCCTTTAATTTAATCCCTTCCCAGCAGGTCCCCCACCCCCAATCGCCTCTGAAAAGCTGAGCCCCCAACCCTTTTGCGAACCCTTCCTTCCCGACCTCCAAACAGTTACAAGGTTCTGCTCCATCATGAATGAGTGAGAGGCTAAAATGTGAAATTCTCATAACCTGGCCCCATTGCACCACCATTTCAACAGCGGCAGATATTGGGGTATCCAGGTGCACTGCTTTGGCAATTATCTTCCCAGGCTAAAAGTGGCAAGAGTGCTTCCCCGCCTGTAACCCGGGCCCCTCGAAGAAGCCTTCGGCCTCCTCCAGCTCCACTGTCCAGTGCCTTCCATCCGGAGCTTTCACAATCGCCTGGCCCTGATTGTCGCCTGGAGCTCTCTCACCGGTGCTGACACCCACCTCACAATGGCTGGGGAGACTAACAGGCAAACCTGGCTGCAGCTTACTGCTCCAAGTTGGCGCTGCTACACATGAGGCCTAGTTGAAGATCTGCAGGGCCGCCACCTTTGTGGCCTTGCAGGATTCTTTGGCTGTTTCCACACTCCTACCTTCTCATTAATATCATGATCATTGTCCTGAAATGTACAGTATAGCAAAGGATTGGTTAAGTTCCGACAGTCTTTACTCGTCAGTCAATACTGAAGTTCTAACTAAACGCCTTAATTTCCTCAATTGTTCTATATCCTGATCCAGTCCAATGATGCACCCGAAAGTTACCCCTCATGGCAACCAGAAGCAAAACGTCTTCCTGCTTTGAAGCAATGTGCCTTAATAGAGAGTACTCCATCCACACTCACAAATATAGTATGTCTTGTATTGTCTTGTCTCTCACCTGTCCTCATTCTGAACAATCTTTCTCCACTGATTCCTACTCTCCACTGCCCTCACTGCCTGTCCCATGGAGAGGCAGTTCCATGTTCTGATATTATCCATCCATACCATCTTAGCTCTTCCTTGCACACGTTCTCTGGGTGTTTTGCCTCTTATTGCATACACTCCCCTTCTGTTCATATCATGTATCCAGAGTATATGAGCTTCCTTGATATGACCAACATTGTCGTGCACCCACTCATTTGTCCGTTTGACCATCAATGACCCTGGAATATCCATCAGAGTCCTTTCATTTCAAATGCTGTTATTCAAACCTCGTTATTTCTCGACGGTCCCTCTTTCACAGACACAAATTGTCACTGGCCTTTTGGGGACTTACTGAAGATGAATTTTCGTTGTAATCGAGACGCTGTGGCTATTCCATACTCTGCTAAGTGAGTTCATGACACCATGACCCTTGTTAAGTCCAGCCCATTTCCACTGTGGACTGGATCTTGCGTGATGAGTGACCCAAGATAGCAGACCAACATCGCGTGAACATGTATTTTGATGGCATATTACATACAGAAGCACTGAGGGAACAAATGCCCCCAAGAGACCACACAGAGTTTGACATCTTTCGATCCACATAGATAGCTGTTGAATTGATTATGAGTTGACCATGACTATTTGGAAATCATTCACATTGCTGAAATTGTCATGATATGCAGACACACACATAATGATATACGGACAAGCAGCTAATGGACACAGTGAACAGCACATGACCAATAAGTAGGCAGAACACTCAGGGGAGGGATCTGACTATAAAAGGCACGAGGCACTCACACTCCGCCTCTTTCCACTAATGAACATCTAGAGAGTCAGTCAAGGGCGTTGTTACAATCTCACACCTCCAGCACGTGGCTAAGAGCTAGTCTGGTTCAGTCAGACAGAGTAACCACACTTAAGTTAGCAGAGAGTCGAGCTCACAGAGAACTGTGCTAACTGTGCTATTAGTTCAATAAACCTGATTGAACTAACTTCAAGTTCTGGAGTATCTTTCTGATCTAAGCTGCATCCAGTTGCAGCCAGTGTTAGACCAGTGTACTGAACACGACAGAAATGTGTCAGTTTGCCTCTGTTACTCCGACATGTTTGTGTGTTGAAGCCCCACTTCAACGTTTACGTACGCAATCTCGGTGCAGTACCGATGGGGTGCTCCATTGTTGGCGGTTTGTCCATTTTGTGAGACAATGAACTAAGATCCTGTCCATCTGTCCCGGTACCGGGTGGAGATGTGCATCTTAGATCCCGCGGTGCTTTCGGAAGAAGTGTGGAAAATCCTCCTGCTGACTTGGCCAATGTTCCTACTTCAACCGTGACCACCAAATCCACGTTAATTGGGTCACCCATTCAGTTGCTGTTTGTGGGATGTTGCTGTGTGAAAACTGGCTGCCCCATTGTCCGACTTAACAATCATTGCACCTCAGAAAGTCATTAATTGTGTGAGGAATTTTGAGGCATTTCTACGAGGCCGGCTAGGTCAGTCTAATATGTGTGTGTCTTCACAGGCGATTTCGACGTCAGGATGTGAGGAATGGAGATCCTAACACTCTGTGTTCAGGAGGTAAGTTTATATAAATTTTGATCCTGCTGTTCTACATTGGGGGGGGGGTCTCTTGGGGAGGCGGTGGAGTAGTGGTATTGTAACTAGATTAGTAAACCAGAGACCCAGAGTAATGCAATGGGGACCCAAGTTCAAATTCTGACACGGCAGATGGTGAAATTTGAATTCAATAAAAATCTGGTATTAAAAGTCGAATGATGACCATGAAACCATTGTCAAAAATAAACATCTGGTTCACTAATGTCCTTTAGGGAAGGAAATCTGCCGTCCTTACCTGGTCTGGCCTACATGTGACTCCAGACCTACAGAAAACAAAGAGAAAATGCTGGAAAATCTCAGCAGGTCTGGCAGCATCGGTAGGGAGTGAAAAGAGCTAACGTTTCGAGTCCAGGTGACCCTTTGTCACAGCTTTAACAAAGGGTCATCGGGATTCGAAACGTTAGCTCTTTTCTCTCCCTACCGATGCTGCCAGACCTGCTGATATTTTCCAGCATTTTCTCTTTGGTTTCAGAGTCCAGCATCCGCAGTAATTTGCTTTTATCCAGACCTACAGCAATGTGATTGACTCTTCACCGCCCCTTCTATAAATGCTAGCCCTGTCTGCAACGCCCACATCCCATGAACAAATAAAATACACAGTAGCATTTGTTTGGGATTTCTCCCTGGCCAATAATTGTCCCTCAATTGACATTGGTGAAACAGATGATCATATTGTTCTTTGTGGGAGTTTGCTGTGCGCAAATTGGGTGCTACGTGTCCTATGTCACAAGAGTGTGTCTCATTAAGTTGATGTCTTCTCTACACCTTGCTATAACTGTAACATTATATTCTGCAGTCTCTCCTTCCTTCCCTATGTACGGTATGCATTGTTTGTACAGCATTCAAGAAACAATACTTTTCACTGTATACTAATACATGTGACAATAATAAATCAAATCAAATCATGGCTTTAAAGTGCTTTATAGTGTCCTGAGGTTGTGAAAGACACAATATAAATGCAGGTCTTTCTTTTGTATTCGATCAGCTACAGTTTACTCCTACGTGTGTTCAGCTATTTCTTCGGGGTGACTGACACAGTAATAGAATATTATGACAGAGAAAGAAAGAGCCCATTCAGCCCATCGTGACTGACAGTCAAGTCCCTCTGGCCAACGTCCATATGTATAACCATTTGGCCGTTTGGAACTATTTAACTTCTTCTTCAATTGCCTTCTCTTTCAAAGTCTTGGACTGAGAGAGCGTTTGACGGTCAGCCCAGCTACCTTGACCCAAATGTCTTTGTCTTAAACAGGCAATTTTAACCAGACTGGTCAGACAGGGAACTCCGGGATCGGATGCAATGTCAGTTTAGCACAGTAGGCTAAACAGCTGGCTTGTAATGCCGAACAAGGCCAGCAGCGCGGGTTCAATTCCCGCATCAGTCTCCCCGAACAGGCGCTGGAATGTGGCGACTAGGGGCTTTTTAAAGTAACTTCATTGAAGCCTACTCGTGACAATAAGCTATTATCATTATTTTGCACTCTGCCCAATGTTGGACGTTCTGGGACTTCAATGATGAATAAAATTGTGCAGAATGCAAACCCACTATTGCTCCCATCAGTTTCGCAACAGGGTACATTAGGTTAAATTGTGAAGGTTGGCGGGAACTCACAGTCCAATGCTCACTTGGCATCCATGAGGTTTCCAACAAGAGTCAATGATATAATGCTGTGTCTGCCATTTACATAGCTCAGAGCTGCAGCTCTTTTCTATCATTTATGAACACCCTGGGTATGGGGGGGGGGGGTTGGCTGGTACGGTTGCGCAATGCTAAACACTGCTGTCTCACAGTGCCAGTGACCTGGGTTCAATTCCGATCTTGGGTGACAGTGTGGAGTTTGCGCTTTCTCCCCGTGTCTTGCGTGGGTTTCCTCCGGGTGCTTCGGTTTCCTTCCACAGTCCAAAGATGAGCGGAGTAGATGGATTGACAGCGCTAAATTGCCCCTGAGGATGTGCAGGTTATGGGGTTTACAGGGACAGGGCGGGGTGGACAGGCGAGTGGACATGGGTAGGATGCCCCCTCAAAGGGTCGGTGCAGTCTCGTTGGGCCGAATGGCCTGCTTCTGCACCGCAGGGATTCTATAATTCATGTTCCGGTTAGATCAGAAAAATGGGTCATGGTGTTCATGTTCCAGACCATGTTTCACTAAATGGCTGTCTTTGCTGCTGTCTATGCTGCGTAAAGAGCAATAGATTGAGTAGAAAGGCAGCTGAATAACATGGGATTTATCTCCCGGGCTTTATAAATAGAAATATAGGATATAAAAGCAAGGAAGTTCTACTATACCTTTATAAAACTCCAGTTAGATCCCAGCTGAAGTATTGTGCCTAACTCTAGATGACATTTTTTGAAGAACTTGAAGATTTTGGATAGAATACAGCAGAGGTTATCGGGAATGGTTCTATGAGCAGAGAAGGCGACGGGGAGATCTGACAGAGTCGTTTAAAACCATGACTGGTTTGAGAAAGGGGAACTGAAGAGACATTGGGCGAAATTCAACCGAAACATTTCTAAGTGACTTCACCCCCCACCCTTCATCTCTCCCCCCGCCCCCACCCAGCCTCAGACCCCTTGGCAGTGCCACCATGGCACCCGGGCAGTGCCCCAGCCAGCCTGAAAGTATCCCGGGCACCCGGCAGTGCCAGGGTGACAGGGCCAAGGTGGCAGGCTGGTAGTGCCAAGATGCCTGTATGCCAGAGGGAGAACCGGGAGCCAACCCATCCTGCCCTGACCACCCAGGTGTCTCCAGTGGCCTGGGAAACCCTCCAGGTGCTGTAATGCCTGGTGTATGTTTGTGCGGACCAGTAATAAAGGGCACCCGGTCCAGGCCCCACTGGCGAGGTCATTACTTGCAGGTCCCGGGAGAATCCAGCACAGACATATTCAAATGAGCCTCATGGCGCAGTTAAAGATGTGTATCTGGATCTTGCCCAGCAAGGGCGAGATCGAAATCGCAATGTCTCGTGAGGTTCAGATGAATCGCGCGAGCGTCACGAATCCCGTGAGAGGCCTCTTGCAGGATTCACCGGCCTCGTCGCGTTCACCTTCGGGCGCGATGAGGCTGTTCAATCGCACCCATTGCTTCCAGTGGCTGTGGGGGCCGATTAGTCACAGAACACAGATTTCAGGTGATTGGGCAAAATAATCAAAACGCCGCAAGAAAGAACTTGTTTATGCAATGAGTGGTTTTGATTTGAAAGCCACTGGATGGCGGAAATGGAATCAAAGAGCAGCTTTCAAAGGGAATTGGTAGAAAATACTTGTGAGAAAAAAATATTGGTTTGTGTGGAAATAGCTGGGGAGTGGGGCTAACTGGCTTGTTCTTTGCATGTGCTGGCATATACCCGATGGGCCGAATGGTCCTCTCCCATGCTGTCCTGTTTTACGGTTCCAGATTTCCGATTAGATTCCCTTGTGTTGCTGTCCTCACCCCCGACACTTGATTTTTATTTTTGACAGATCGACATCAGCACAAGGTAACGGAGAAGAAGCTGTACGGAGTGGAGGGCAGCAGCACCTTTCTGGAGTGCATCCCGAAATCCTTGCAAGCACAGGTCACCTGGACATTCCAGAAGCGCTCAGGAGGCCCAAGAGATGAGGTACACACAATTCCCGCGTTTTTAATGGGAGTTAGTGAGTGGGGAAACATCCTTCACGTTAATAAACAAAAGCCAGTGAGCGACAGGGTACTTTCGGGGGTCTGGGTCGGAGAGGGGAAGATATCTGATATCTACAAGGTTATGCAGGAGGCGGAGGAGGCGTCAGTAGAGGAGCTGAAAGCTAAGTGGGAGGGGGAACTGGGGGAACAGATCGAAGACGGGACATGGGCTGATGCCCTGGAGAGGGTTAATTCTTCCTCCTCGTGTGTGCGGCTTAGCCTCATCCAATTCAAGGTGCTGCACCGGGCCCACATGACTGGGACAAGGATGAGTAGGTTCTTTGGGGGTGAAGACAGGTGTGTCAGGTGCTCGAGGAGTCCAGCGAACCATGCCCATATGTTCTGGGCATGCCCGGCGCTGGAGGAGTTCTGGAAGGGGGTGGCGAGGACAGTGTCGAGGGTGGTGGGATCCAGGGTCAAGCCAGGATGGGGACTCGCGATTTTTGGGGTTGGGGTGGAGCCGGGAGTGCAGGAGGCGAAAGAGGCCGGTGTGCTGGCCTTTGCGTCCCTAGTAGCCCGGCGAAGGATCTTGCTACAATGGAAGGATGCGAGGCCCCCAAGCGTGGAGACCTGGATCAATGACATGGCGGGTTTCATTACGCTAGAGAAGGTCAAATTCGCCCTGAGAGGGTCGGTACAAGGGTTCTTTAGGCGGTGGCAACCTTTTCTCGACTTTCTGGCTCAACGATAGGGTACGGGGACAGTAGCAGCAGCAACCCGGGGGGGGGGGGGGGGGGGGGGAGACGGGGGACGATGACTATGTTTGTTTATTTAATTTAAATTTATTTTGAAGTTCTTTTGTTGTTCATTGGGGTTGGGGGGGTGGGGGATGGGATACATGCGTCGATACGGTCTGGGGGTGGTACGGTTATTATGGGTTATTTTGTTGCATTTCATTGTTTGTCGTTATGTTTTATATTTTCTGTAAAAAATTCCAATAAAAATTATATTTAAAAAAAATAAACAAAAGCCAGCAAACCCACCCTGCATTCCTGCCATCTAATCGCAATTCTGCTGTTTACACGGTGTCTCTCTTTGCCGCAAGTACTTCTCAACACCCCGAGAGATTAAAACACACCCTCGTTCGCTGAAGAAATAACAATGCAATCCAGCAGAATTTCAAACAGTTCCTGCTCCTTTGCAGTTTTAGCTGTGGCTAGCTTGCTGGCACCCCTCTTTGCCTCTGAGGTTCTGGGTTCCAGTCCCACTCCAGGACTTAAGTACAAAAATCTGGGCTGGCAGTTCAGTGCAGCGCTGAGGGAGTGTAAGCTGTTTTTATTTTTCAGGTGCGAAGTTTAATATTGTATTCATAATAAAATTTTGTTTTAGAAATACCGCTGAGGGAGTGCTGCATTGTCGGAGGTGGTGTCTTTTGGGCGGGGCGCTAAATGAAAATCACCTATTGTCACGAGTAGGCTTCAAATGAAGTTACTGTGAAAAACCCCTAGTCACCACATTCCAGCGCCTGTTCGGGGAGGCTGTTACAGGAATCGAACCGTGCTGCTGGCTTGCTTGGTCTGCTTTCAAAGCCAGCAATTTAGAGTTGTGCTAAACAGCCCTCACATGTAGATGTAAATAATTCGATGGTGCTATTTCTGATAAGAACAATGGATTTATCCCCGATGTCCTGGACAACACTCATCACTCAATCAACACCACAAAAACAGATTGTCTGCTCAATATAATTTTGTTGTGGGGGTTTTCTGTGCCACCACAGCCGCTGTGTTCCTACATGATACCATGTGACTGCACTTCAAAAAGTACCTCATTGGCTGTAAAGCACATTTTGTTTTGCAAGGTGCTATTATTACGATCCCAGACCAGCCCCCAAACGTGGCTGGGATACTGAACCGTAACCCCGATATTTTAGTTTCTTCGCAAGACTGTGCGGAAAGAATGATTCGCTCCAGGAGCGACTGCATGACAAAATAGGGCTTTGGTGTTTCTAAAACGAAACTTTATTATAAATACAATATTAAACTTCTAACTTCACACCCGAAAAAAAACAGCTTACAATTGCCCCTTAACACTACTATACAATTTCCCATTAAATAACAAGAAAAGAAACATACAGCTCACAATCCGGCTGAAAATTCAACTGGGCGTAGAGTAATACTTGGGGTACAGAACTGATCCAGGCTCTGGTTAGAACTCCTTCAGACTCTGGCTGAATATCTTCAAGTGGCTGCTTCAACTCGGTCGTGCCAGCCCCCTCCTTGTCTTCAGACAAGACTTCTCGGCTTTAAAATATTACTCATTTTTTTTTTTTACAACACTCCTGTTAGGAAAGAAACTGCATTTACTTGTGGCCTATCGGAGATCTGACCAGATCAGACGTCACTTCCAAAAGCCTTTCTCCAAAAACCCTGGGCGGGAATCTCTGTTCCGGTTACCGGCTAATGAGGTTTCCCATTGTGGGCACCCCCCTGCGCCGTCGTGAAATCCGCAGGCGTGAGTGCACTGCCGGCGAAATGGAGGATCCCGCTGACGGAGAATCCAGCTCTCTGTGTCTCCAACAGCTTTCTCCAAAACTCACTGCCTCTCTGCCTTTCTGGAAAACAATCTGCAGGCTGCAAAATCATATGAACTCCCCAGAGACCTCCCCAGTCAAACCACAGTCAATTAGCTTAGACTGAAAAACACATTCCTTCATCAATTTCACCCTCTGTTTCCTGGAAGCGAAACAAAATCCTTTTAATTCTTAACTTGCCCCAGTATTTAGAAGCCAATACTCCGAAAATCCTCCAATCATCACACTATATAAATGATTGTCCACACAGTCCTAAGCCAGTTGACCTCCAAGCTGTTCATCGAAAATTCCCTATAGTTTTGTTCTGTCTCACTTAAGTCCGGAGTGCTGTGAGTTTGCCAACTTTCCATTCATGTGTCTCTCCTGCCCCTTTGAATCTTCTCTCCTTTCCTTTTTTTCATTCCTGCTCTCCATTTCACTTCATCTCTCTCTCTGTCTTATTTCTTCTTCACTCTCCCGTTATCTGTCCCTCTTCCTCTCTGTGTATTTAACTCTTTTCCTTTAAATCTCTCTCACCCATTCTGTACGTCCATCTGTCTTTATTTTTCTATCTTTTTTTAGTTCCTCCTCTGTGTCCATTCCTGTCTCCTGCAGCGGTTTTCCCTTGTCCTTTTGCTCCTTTCATTCTCCACTCCTTCATTTTGTTTTTACACTTCCCAGAACCTTCCGCTTTGCTCATTTGGATCATAGAATCATAGAATCCGTGCAGTGTAGAAGGAGGCCTTTCAACCCATCGAGTCTGCACCGACCCTCTTAAAGAGCACCCGACCTGGGCCCACTAGCTCACTCTATCACTGTAATCCCCACCTCAGGGCAATTTAGCATGGTCAATCCACCTAACCTGCACACCTTTGGACTGTGGGAGGAAACCGGAGCACCCGGGGGAAACCCACGCAGACACGGGGAGAATGTGCAGACTCCGCACAGACAGTCACCCGAGGTCAGAATCGAACCAGAGTCTCTGGTGCTGTGAGGCAGCAATGCAAACCACTGTGCTGCCCATCATTGCTCATTTCTGTCAATAATACAAATTATTCAGGCAACAGCACTAAAAAGAATCCCAATCCAGATGGTGAAGCCTGAATCCAGCTGATTCAATTCTTCAGAATGGGTTTGTTTACAGAATGCATATGTCTGCATCTTGCCCATTTGCCCAGTGTCCCAGCAGTCTACCTTTACAAGAGCTCTAGGTAATTAAAGAATTCCCTTCACCTGTGTGCCATAACAATATAAATAACATACCATTCCCAACTGCAACGTTTGAATTGGTATCTCAATTAAAATATCACTTTTGCACTTAAATAATTCTGCCACGCACACTGTTGATCGGTAGGTAATTGCTATCCGCCAATGTGGGCAGGATTGTACACCCCCACGGTGGGTTTTGTGATGGTGGAGGTGGTCTGGCGTTAGCCGGCGGTGAGATCTACTGGTCCCACCGCTATCAATGGGGATCCCCGTTATTCACAACCACGAGTGTCGCTGTTGGCGGGACTGGACGTTCCCGCCAGCGGGAACAGCTGGAAAATCCTACCGATTGTTTGGAAATCTAGTTTAATAGCGGGTGTGAGTTACTGCCTTGGGAAATGTTCTGACATCATCTGCTCAGCAACCACTTTGGTTTCTCTTGGATTTGGTTCCCATTTGTTTTACACTCTGACATCATTGGAACAATGTAACACAAGAAGAAGGCCATTCTGCCCTTTGTATCTGTACTAGCTCCCTGAAGGAGCAGTTCACCGGGGGCTGCCAGCCCTTCCATTGAAGCCAGTTAACCCTGCTCTTTCCTCATCGCCCTGCAAATTTCAAGTCTTTGCCCAGTGCCCTTTCCATTTTACTATTGAAACTGCTTCCACTGGCTTCTCAGACAGTGCATCCCAGATTGTGATCATTCACTGTGTGAAGATTCTCCTCATTACCCCATCCCACCTTTTTTGTCTTCAATTATCTTCAATTGGTTGCCCTTCTGCTCATGGAATCAGTTTCTCCCTCTCTACCGTATCAAAACGTCTCATAATTTTGATCTGCCCTATTGAGCCTCCCTGTTAGCCCCGTCTGCTCGAAGGAGAACAGGCACGTTTCTCTAGTCACTCCTTATAACTGAGGTTTCTTATCCCTGGAACCATTCTGCGCAATCTCCTCTGCAACCCTTTCTAAGGCCTTGACCTCTGCATTATTATTGTGTGATGCCCAGAATTGGATGTCAATCTCCAGCTGACGTGGCCTCCCCTTATTGGTGCAAGCAGATCTGTCTCAATCTTTTTCAGCACTTCGGTCACATTCAACCAAGAAAGCTTTTAACCTCGTCTTATAGGACACTAGTTCTTATTGGAGCAAGAAAAGTGAACAAATTGCATAAAGACATAAACTCTAGATGGTTGGAGAGAAATTTGTGGTTGAATGTTCTTTGCTTCAAGTTTGTTTTGAAATATTCTCTATTGACGTTATGCCTTCCTTTACTCTCAGGTTCGGTTAGATGACCACATCATTAAGACCGACCGAGGCTTGTTGCTGAGGAACATCCAACGCAAGAATGCCGGCACCTACTTCTGCCATTCCATGGAGCTCGACTTCACCCAGACGCTCATGCAGATCTCGCTGGAGGTGATCAGGCTGGAACAGGCCGACGAGCTCCTCCGCAAGGACCCGGCCACAGGCCGGACCTCCTCCTCGGCCTTCCCCAACCAGAAAGTCTGGTACCGCGACTTCCTGCAGCTGGTCGACCACCCCAGCCTGAAGACGGTGGACGAGATCTGCGAGCAGGTGTGGAGGCGGAGGAGCAAACAACCCAAACACAAGCGGGCCCCGGCCCGTCACCCGCAGACCAAGTGGAAGCACCTGCAGGAGGTGAGGAAGGGGCGGAACCGGCGAACGCACAACCTGCCACGCGCAGAACGGGCTCCCCGCAGCGCTGTTGTGCAGTGAGGTCGATGAGGGGAAAACAATTGATGGAACAATCCTGGGAGTGATGGCAAGGACTGAAGTGATGCCTGATGGGTGTGTCTAGCACCAACTTTAACTACGCAACGTTTACATGAACACTGAGTGAAGGGACACTTTTCTCACTATTGAAACCACTATGACACTAACATCATCACTTTATGTTCTAGCGTGTTAGGAATTACTTCTCATATTTAAGGCTATGGATAGCAATAATAAGAACTAGGGCTTATTAGGATTGCCAGCAATCTCTTTAGGTCTTGGGAGGCTTGTTCTGCCCCTTCTGGGCATCATGATAAATGCGTCTCGTGCCTTGGGAGAGCCTTCCCCCTCTTTTCAACTCTGTCAAGAACATTGGCCGCAGAGGCTGAAGACTGGCATTACAGGGATAAGGCCTTGCTGGCTGGCCAAGAGTTTTTAACCCTTTGCGGCTCACATAATCCAAACGCCGCCACTGTTTCAAAGTACAAGGTGATGTCGCGAATGGGCGAATTGATAAAACATCCATGTAACGGAAGCCCCAAATACTCTTCACTCTGTGCCCTTGGACAAGCTGCAACCCAGTTGAGTTACACTGCAAAGTGTGGATAGAACAAGCCACAGATTGTTTAGCTTTGGATATGAATGGGCTGAAAAGGGTTAATTGAAGACATCGAGAGTTCTTGAAGAAAGTGATGATCTAGTAAAACTTTCTCTTTTTTTTTGATTTGACCCTTTAGTCAGGTGTTGGTACCTATGGGATTTATACCTTTCGATTGTTAAAGCTGGCATTGCATTGTACAATAGCAAACTTTGCTCAATCATTCACGCTTCATCACTCCAAGCTCTGGAGGACAGCCGTGTCTCAAATCATTCTACTCCCGATGAATGGACGACACAGTAACAGTCAGGAAACACCACGCACAGACAAAAAGGAACTTCAGAGAAAGGGCCTTGCAACGCACTCAAGCTTGGCCAAGGGATTAACAAGAGGATAAGCTTTGATAACGCTGCTTCATTGAAACCCAAACTCGAACAGCAGTGAAAGGAGGACAGAAGACTTTGAGTAGGATTAGTCAAAGACTGTCCACCAGCAATGCTTTTCCTGCCTTCAACCTGAATGAATATGTCTCATTGGTGCTTTAAGAGGGAACGGAGATGGTGGGGGTGAGGTTGGTCTGATCAGTCCGGTAACTAGCACAGAACTAGGACAGAGGACATGTTCGTCATCATGAAAAAGGCCAAAAAGTTAAAGGTTACATATAAAACCACAACGCGGAGTCAAATATTCCAGCCCATGCTGAGAAAAGTTGCAACCAATGCCTTGCAGTCTTTCTATTGGAGGGGGGGGGGGTTATATATTGAATGTCATGGGGAAGCGATAAGTACTGCGTTATTTATCAGGTGAAATTTGTGTTACACGTTGAGGTACTAAACTGTCACTCTTTATGATTAGGTTTCCAATAAATTGTTTTGATCATGAAAGAATAGGTTTAAGATAAGTTATGTGTGCGTGGCAATGAGCTAACTGTGGGACTAACTTGTGCAGGGTTGGAACTTCTGCATTGATACTAATAATTAACTGAAGTATGAAACATTCCGCTGAGGAGCTTGGCTGAAATGCCCACTCAGAGCAGCCCGTTACGCCATGCCACTTGCTGACTCAAAGAGAAAAAGGAATCGGAGCAAATTGCTGGGAAGGGGCAGAGCGTGGGAAACGTGGGTCAACAGCTAGGGAGAGAGGTAGGTGGGTGAGACAAAGGTCAGGTACAAGGTTGTCAGTAAGTTGATGTTGGTGCGGGTGGTGGGGGTGCGCCCAAGACTCTCGTATAGTCACAGTGGCTGGAAACCGCACAAGATGAATAGTGAGGAACTGGTCAGGTTGGAAATCAAAACAAAACCGGGGTTTACGCTTATGAACAATACGCTCCAGGAGCAGAAGTGGCCCACTCGGCACGTCGAAACGAGGATGTTTAACGGAAGTTCTCTCATCCTCTTTATTTCTGATGTGGAGATGCCGGCGTTGGACTGGGGTGGGCACAGTAAGAAGTCTTACAACACCAGGTTAAAGTCCAACAGGTTTGTTTCAAATACGAGCTTTCGGAGCGCAGCTCCTTCCTCTTTATTTCAGTCTCCCTGTGTCTGACTGAATATCTATCTCTCATGCATCACTTCAGTCTGTCTTTCTCCCTCTCTATCTCTTTCTGTTTCTGTATCATGGCAGGTGGGTGGTGAGGGGTGGTAAATGGGAAGAGTGGGGAAGAGGAAAGTAGTTTGGTCGAGTCAATTTCTTTGTGTGTCTTTCAGTCACTGTTGCTTCACAGCTCCAGGGTCCCAGGTTCGATTCCCAGCTTGGGTCACTGTCTGTGCGGAATCTGCACGTTGTCCTCGTGTCTGCGTGGGTTTCCTCCGGGTACTCCAACTTCCTCCCACAAGTCCAGAAAGACGTGCTTGTTAGGTAAATTGGACAGTCTGAATTCTCGCTCAGTGTGTACCCGAACAGGCGCCGGAATGTGGCGACTAGGGGCTTTTCACAGTAACTTCATTGCAGTGTTAATGTAAGCCTACTTGTGACAATAAAGATTATTATAAAGTCTTTCTATCTTTCCCCTACTTTTCTCCCCACCCCCCCTCTCTCTGTCTCTCTCTCTCCCTCTCTCTCTCTCTCTCTCTCTGTGGCTATGTCTATCTCTCTCTGCGCACTAGTTTAAATTAAGTCTTGAGAGTAGATCTAGGGGCACAGTATAGAACCAGCTGGATATTGCCATGGGCGATCTTCAGGATCTATCTGGATGGATGAACCAGGATGTGACATCTGGCGTTCACTCATCATTAATTAACTTGTGATATGAATTCCATGTTTAGATCCAACATGTACTTGACTGAGAAATTGGCTCACCCTAGTGTAGATTATACTCACAAAATTAGTGATAGAAATAATTTCTGGTTGTATTGCTGTCAAAAGATTAAAAAATGTAGGGACAATGCTGAAAGAGATTTTAAAATGTGTTGAAGGCTTGGGAGCACCATGTGACTGAACTATGTTGCAAAATCATGGCTGCTCTTATCAAGAATGAGTTTTGGTTTTTGAAGGAAATCCTTCCATTTGACTAATTAATCAGACACTGTGCTAACATTCCAATAAATCAGGTGACTTTTTACCTCTGTCGATCTGAGTGTTTAGCACTGAAAAAGAAGCTGAATAAAGAGGTTTTGACGATATTTTTATGGGCAGGTGCAGCATTAGCTAGCTGGTGGAGGTTATGGAGGCCAAGATTGTTGTTCTATAAGTATGGAGCAGTGGAAGTGGGAATGAACAAGGTTCTGGAAAGAGAGAACCAAAGAGCCTTGGGTGGGTTACAAGGGATGATGTCAAAGAGGGATTGGGACCCAGACCACAGAGGTGATTGAGGATGGAGATGGAAGACAAGGAGGACTTGGTGAGGGTGCAGAGTTTGAAGAAGAGCTTAGGATCAAACAGTTACGACCACGTGACGAGGTGGATCAGATATTTGGAACGAGATAAGTCTCTCAGTAATCACTGAGGATTGGAATCTTAGACAGCGATATTGGGCACTTCTCCTCCCCATTGCAGTATTAAACCCTATTGGGGAGCTAGCCCTTCTGTCTAGATTGTATTTGAACTTGAGTGTTGAAGGACAATGTTCTTGGACACCGTGACATCTTTCATTCTGCCTTCCCTACATTTTAAAGTTTGAGTTTCACACTTGAAGCAATAGTATTGTAGCTCCTGCCTTGCTGCCCAGCAGCCCTCTTCTGTCTGGGCTTTATCTAGAGGTCTTAGTTGGGGAAGACAGCATTCTAAACAACTGAGCTGCCTGATTGCCTCAGATGCTGAGCGCATTAAAATAGAAACGATGGACTGGTAAAAACCATTAGGTCATTTAGTACAGTCTTGATACTTTTAGCAATAACGATTCACAAAAAAACCACTCACCAACAGCCATGGAATCCTCTCGAAGAAACAGGAAAAAGCAGGTTCAAAAAAGTTCAAGTCCAATTTCGGGTGGGGTGAAAATCTGAACCCCCCCCCCCCTTTAGACAATCTAAACTAGTGCAGGGTATTGCCCATGGTTTCCATTACTTAATATTGCAGCTACTATTAAGTTGCTGTGATGTCTGTCCCAGGCAGGAACAGCTCCAGCTCTCTTTTGGAAGTAGACCGTGAATCATCACTCACGCACAGGCCAGTAACTTGCTCCAGATGTCCACCATCCTCTGGGAAAAGACAGAATATCCTGGCATCCAAACCTAGTTCTGCACATGTGGAATTTAAACACTTGATGCCTGGTCCAGCTAAGTGACTTGTCAACATGCACACATTCTAGCCCTTTCATTGTTTTCAGCATTTGTCTAGATTTCTTCAATCTTTGCGCCTTAAGAAGTAAATGTGCCAAGCTACGACAAGGAAGCCTACCTGGGTAACAAAGGTGCATTAGAAGGTGAGGGTGTAGTGGTATTGATTAGGAATACAGAGATCCAGGGTAGTGCTCTGGGGACTAGGGCAGATGGCAGAATTTGAGTTCAATAAAAATCTGGAATTGAAAGTCTAATGATGACCATGAAACAATTGTCATAAAAACCCATCTGGTTCGCTGATGTCCTTTCAGGAAGGAACTCTGCCGTCCTGACCTGGTCTGGCCTATATGTGACTCCAGAACCACAGCAATGTGGTTGAACTTTTAACTGCTCCTCTGGAATGGCCCAGCAAATCCACTCAGTTCAAGGGCAATTGGTGAATAAAGTCATGGCCCTTCCTTTGAACCCATTCCAAAGCCTCTACATCACTAACCATTGAGGTGACCCGAAGGAGTCTAGCCAAAGCCTTATACTTGTTGAATGGTGTGGTTTGCTTTCCATGATAGGAGCTGGTTTAGCACAGTGTGCTAAATAGCTGGCTTGTAATGCAGAATAATGCCAACAGCGCAGGTTCAATTCCCGTAACAGCCTCCCCGAACAGGCGCCGGAATGTGGCGACTAGGGGTTTTTAAGGGGCCGGCTTAGCACAGTGGGCTAAATAGCTGGCTTGTAATGCAGAACAAGGCCAGCAGTGTGGGTTCAATTCCTGTCCCAGCCTCCCCGAATGGGCGCCGGAATGTGGCGACTAGGGGTTTTTAAGGGGCTGGCTTAGCACAGTGGGCTAAATAGCTGGCTTGTAATGCAGAACAAGGCCTGCAGGGTGGATTCAATTCCTGTACCAGCCTCCCCGAACAGGCGCCGGAATGTGGCGACTGGGGGCTTTTCACAGTAACTTCATTGAAGCCTACTTGTGACAATAAGCGATTATTATTACAAACCGTCTTTGCGCAACCTTGTTGGTTTTCACTAACATTGCACAAAAAAATCCACTCACCAACTGCCATGGACTCCTCTAGAAAAAGCAGAAATAGTAGGTTGAAAAAAGTTCAAGTCCAATTTTGGGTGGGAGTCACGATCTGAGAAAGGATATCTCTTCCCTCCCCTCTCTAGACAATCTAAACTAGTGCAGGATAATGTCCATGATTTATATCATCAATCTTAGAAGAAGCGTGCACTAAAACAGCAATACCTCTTACTCTGTCAACAACCTTCAGCTCCGGTCCTTTGTCGGGACTTGGTGCAAGTTACGTATGGGCAGCAGAAGTTTGGAGATCAAAATTAGGGAGAGCGTGACCTACCTAAGTGATATAACATTGGTCAGACACAGGGCCATTTCCTCATTCATTGCATCAAGATCTGCTTGCAGTAGCTTAATCTCACCACAGACCTAACACTCGCACATAGTGTCAACTAATGTACAACGGTCTAATCATGAAATTAATAGATGATACTAAAATGCTCACTAATACGTTTCTGTATTTTGTCAAAAGCTCACTGTCTTAAACCAAAGATTATGTAAACTGTCAGGCTCTGAAACATTCCCTGGGTGTCAATATTTGGTGGCTTAAAGAATACACCTACTTTTTCAATACTGTACAGACAGTGATGTGGTTTTTAATGATTTTGTATTAATGTTTAAAGTTTCTGTTAATAAAGTTTATCATATCACTCAACATAATAACCTGATATTGACTTGTTTATAATCTGCGTTGGCACGGTGATTATGGATTCAGAGACATAAGTTTAAAGGCCAGATGGGAAACTGAGGAATTATAATTCAGTTGACTAAACTAATGAGGTGGCGACACAGTGGTTAGCACTACAGCCTCACGACGCTGAGGACCCGGGTTGCTGTCTCTGTGGAGTTTGCACATTCTCCCCGTGTCTGCGTGGATCTCACACGCACAAAGCCAAAGATATGCAGGGTAGGTGGATTAGCCGTGCTAAATTGTCCCTTAATTGGAAAAAATATTGGGCACTCTAAATTTATTTCAAAAAAACAAAACTAATGTGGAATAAAAGGCTAGACTCAGTAATGGAAACCACAAAATTGCTGGGTTGATGTAAAAACCCATCTGGTTCACTAACGTCCTTCCGGAAAGGAAATCTGCCGTCCTTACCCAGTCTGGATTGCTCATAACTCCAGACACACAGCAATGTGGTTGACTCTGAACTACCCCTCTGAAATGGCCCAGCAAACAAACTCAGTTGTTTTCAAGAAGGCAGCTCACCACCCTCTCAGGGGCAAGTAAGGATGGCAGAAATGTCACACGGGCTTCACGCGCAGCCCGCCCCCGCCGGCAGCTGGATTCTCCGTTCCCGCAGCCGGCCAGAGGGGGTTTCCCATTGTGACCACCTCCACGCCTTTGGGAAACCCGCAGGCATGGGGGCATTGCCGGCGAAGCGGAGCATCCGGCCAACGGAGAATCCAGCAGGTTGGCTTTGCCAGTGATGCCCATGTCCGATGACTACATTTTTAAAAAGCCCATTTGTCTGCTCCGCCTGCCACAAGATCACCGCGGGACGCGGACCATGTCAAGGTCCATTGACCTCAGGCGGGAATTTCTGGTCGCCGGGCGTGTGCGGCTGGAGAATCCCGCCCCAGATGTGGTCGTCTGTGTTTGCTTACGTCGATGTTTGCTCACTCATCGCCATTTTTTAAAATGGAGAAATCCAGTAAAGGACGAAATGCCATGTTGTGTAATGTTGAGGTTTAAAAGAGCGAAGGGGAACATGAGATATATTGCACAGTACTGATTGGAGGATAATGATAAAATCTTGGAGATTGTAGTCCAAAAGAATGGACGTAAACAATTCCATGATTTCCAGTGCTCCTCAGGCGGCATGAGTTCTGGAAGATTTAGGGTAAGAAACTGTCCCGTGTGGAGGTGCTGATAGCAATGCTCTGGAGGCCAGGGATTGCTCTGGGTGCCTGTGCTACCATGCAGTCACTTCCTGAGCAGCCTGTGCAGTGTTGCTGGATTGGAGGATGCATGTTGATGCATCCCCTCCATGCATCCGAAGATCTCAAATAGACCCTATCATGAGAGGCAATGGTGTAGAGGTACTGTCGCTGGATTAATAATCCAGAGACCTAAAGAAATGCCCTGGGAACCCAGGTTCGAATCCCACCACCACAGATAGTGAAATTTAAATTCAAAACATCTGGAATTAAAAATCTAATGATGACGATGAAACCATTGTCAATTGTTGTAAAAACCCATCAGGTTCACTTGTCCACTGGCCTACCTGTGACTCCAGACTACCGCAATGTGATTGACAATGAATTGCCCTCTGAAATGGCCCCGCCACACAGTTCAAAGGCACTTAGGGATGGGTAACAGATGCTGGCCCAGCCAGTGATGCCCCCTCCCATGAACAAATAAGGAAAATGATATCTCGCGGCCTAAATTTAGGTCATGTGCGTGCAGGCAATCGCATCATCGTTTCCTCGGTAGACAACCAGCTTCAAGCTGCACGGTGGGCCATGTGTGAGTGCTATTCACAGGACCAGGCACATAACTTTCACATTATATAATTGTTTTTGGAACATTTTGCATTGCAAATTGTCTTGGGAATATCCTGGAGTGTTTGGGAAGTGTTTTAGTGAATTTCATGAGAATGCTGTGTGTATATGGGCGGGGGCGGGGTGGGGGGGGGGGGGGGGGGGGGGCGGATGCAGGTTTCGGAGGTGTGGGTGCGAGTGCCTACACAGCCCCCCCTCCGGCCTGGGCTCCTGTGGCTGGTCAAGCAGCACCAACCCTTGGAAAGAGCACCGTACCCAAGCCCACACCTCCACCCTATCCCCGAAACCAGTAACTCCACCTACCCTTTTCTGGACACTAAGGGCAATTTAGCATGGCCAATCCTGCACATCTCTGGACTGTGTATTCAAAAGCAGGAACTCAGCATGGGGGAAGGTCGATGTGAGGAGAGGGTGGTGGGAAGGGAAGCTAGAGGTCCATGATCGTACCATCAGCAGCTTGCTCATCATTGGACGAAATGGTGGCAGAGTGGTTCGCGCTGCTGCCTCACAGCTCCAGGGACCAGGGTTCAATTCCAGCCTCTGGTGGCTGCCTGTGCGGAGTCTGCACGTTCTCCCCGTGTCTGCGTGGGTTTCCTCCGGTGTTGGAACCAACAATTCTACGGACACGTGCTTGTAGGATTAGAATAGTGGTTTTAATATACTC
Source organism: Scyliorhinus canicula (assembly GCF_902713615.1). Taxonomy (NCBI): domain Eukaryota; kingdom Metazoa; phylum Chordata; class Chondrichthyes; order Carcharhiniformes; family Scyliorhinidae; genus Scyliorhinus; species Scyliorhinus canicula. Next base: position 12,877,372 of record NC_052156.1, on the reverse strand, counting down.
ACAACAGAGCCAGCCGGTTAGCCATTGAACTTTCGGTGAACTGGCCGACTGACCCTGTGGCACTGAGCTTTTATACAGGAGCTTCCGGGGGAGGAGTCCTGGGCAGAGCCAAGGGAGAAGCCCCATACAACTCGAGCATTCCCAGAGCTACTCCCCCTGGAGGACAGGTAGTGCAACTGCACTTACAATACAGACACATGTATATACAGATTACAATCCAGTGTGAATCACATTCACCACATCCGGGTGCTCCGGTTTCCTCCCACAGTCCAAAGATGTGCAGTTTAGGTGGATTGGCCATGCTAAATCACTGCTTAGTGTCCAAAAGGTTAGGTGGCATTCCGGGGATAGAGTGGAGGCGTGGGTTTAAATATGGTGCCCTTTTCAGACTCGATGGGCTGAAAGGCCTCCTGTGATGTAAAATCTATGATTGCATCATTCTCAAGGTTCTCAGCAAGGTTGGATGCCAGGGGCCCCATCGCATTTAGCCCTTGGTACAGAAAACACAATCAGGTCTTTTTCATTATCCATTCAGAGAACGGTTAGACTCAACTGCCCATAACAATGAACAGTATTTGAAATGGAGCATCATGGAGTAAAGGCCTCTCAAATATGAACTCTGCCGTACTCTACTCGATCTACACCAAAGTAAGGACACAGAATTAGCTCAGTGACTAAAGGGAATGGAGGGGATGGAGGTTTTTCAGTCAGGAAGCTACGTTATCGAAGTGCGAGGCAAAGCAACAAGGCAGTTTTAGATCAAAACGCTGATCTATTTAACAAAGAACATTATATACATCGAGGGCCAAAGGGCCTGTACTGCACTGTTTTGTTCTATGTTCTATGTTCTTAACACAGGTCTAGTTCCCTCAACTCCTGCAGTTACTCTGATGATACCCCAACAACCAGATCTGCGCCTCGACACCCGATAAACTGAGGTTTATGTGCTCTGTCCCCATGGGCTCTGAGAGGGTCACATGACCTGCAAAAGATTGCCTCCTTCTGCACTGTAAATTCTATGATGCTGGGGCTGGTTTAGCACAGGGCTAAATCGCTGGCTTTGAAAGCAGACCAAGGCAGGCCAGCAGCACAGGTTCAATTCCCGTTCCAGCCTCCCTGAACAGGCGCCGGAATGTGGCGACTAGGAGCTTTTCACAATAACTTCATTTGAAGCCAACTTGTGACAATAAGAGATTTTCATTTTTCATTTCATGCTACGATTCTATACCACACAAGTATTATAAATTACCTTGATAGTGGTGTCGGGAATTGTATTATAAGTTTGCAAGTACTTTAAAAAAATTTGTTCATGGGATGTAGGCATCGTTAGCTGGACCAGCGTTAAGAGGCACCCCCATTGCTGTGGATCTGGAGTCACATGTAGGCCAGACCAGGTAAGGACAGCAGGTTAGTGAGCCAGATAGGTTTTTTACGACAATCACCAATGGTTTCATGGTCATTATTAGACTTTTTAAATTACAGATTTTTATTCAAATTCAAAAATCACCTCCTGCCGTGGTGGGATTGGAACTCTGGTCCCGAGGGCCTTACTAGTCCTGTGGCAGTACCCCTACACCGCTGCCTCCACCTAAACTACTGCTACTTGCAAAGTAGTGGATCACAATGAGGATATCTATAGGCTTCAGGATGATAAGGAAACTGGAGTTTAGTGTGAAGTGTGAAGAGATGTACTTTGCTGAGTTGAATGACCTACTTCCTCTCCTAAGTCTTATGGTCTTGCAGGTGGACTGAAACAGAACAACAGTACATGACAAAAGGCACTTGTTTATGTGAGATTCAGGCAGGTGGTCTGCATAAGGGTAATAACACTGGGATCCTCCATTTCACTGCGTCAAATCTTTATCAACCTTAAAGGGAAAGCTAAACTTCAAGAAAGAAACTATTTACAGACGACATTCACGGCGGACTCCTGATCTACCAGATCACCAGGAGCTTAACTCCTCTCATCCACCGGGTGGCAGAGTTCACTCGCTGGGGCTCCTGTTGCTCATTTCCCGTGGCCATGTTGATCTCTGACTTGGGGCTTCTCTGACACAGGGGTGGTGCCCACGAGCAGCCTGACCAGCTCTCTGACAGCTGAACACCTGTCCCAGTCCCCCCTCCCGGTTGGCGAGTCGCTGTCAGCATCATCGGGCTGCACTATTCATGGCCTTGTCTCCTCCTTGCTGGAATTCACAAGTCCAATACTTCAGCTCCTCCTTCAGCCGGCTCCTCATGGCTTCTGGACCCGTCCACCGCGCACGCCAGCCAGCCCAAGACACCGCTCCCTGTTGAAGTTAAAACTCACCACTATTCTTAGAATTCCCCCTATACCAAAAAAAGGGTCGATATTCTAAATGGTGAACAGGGATTCTCACTCCCTGACTCCGATGCAGGCTTCGGTGGGTGCTATTCAGGTCAAACTATATTTTCAAGTTATCCCCCGGTATAACCCATACCTTCACCGAAGAATTTTACCTACTTACCCCGTAGTAGCATCAATGTCCTGGGTCCTGCGTTGTTAAGGAAATAAAGTAGGCTAATAACTTTTTCAGGTTAAGTAAAGTTATTTTATTATTATTTTTTTCTTTTAAAAGCTGCAAACACTTTCTTTACAGAAAGGTAAAAAGATCTTGCTTCTGGCTGCTGCTGGTTGGTTGTAGAGACCTTTAGGCCCACCTTGACACTCAATCTTCTTTAAACTCTGGTCTTCTTGAATTGTATTCGCTGGTGAACTCGGTTGCTGTGTCCCATCCTTCCCATGTACCGAGCTGTGAGAGCTGGCTCTGGCTCTGCTGTCTGTACCCTTTCTTCCGGTGGTTTATATTCTCTTTCGAAGAGTTATTAAGTTTTAACGACTTTATTGTAAATGGGCTTGTTTCACTTTAATAGTTTAAAAGTATCTTTGATGTAAACATTTTACTACAACTAATTATTCATTTTGGGCATATCGTCTCCTCTCAGATCTGATTAAAAAATGCTTTGGTTTCAATAGTTAACTTTTATTTCTGTGATTTCGAATTGTTTAATTTTCCAATTGTCCCCAGCTCATAACTTTGCCTTTGATTTTGACTTAAATTATGTTTCTCGTAGACAGGTCGTCTCCAATTTTCTTTTAATTGACTTGATGTTCATAGAATTTTACACTTTAGAATTGACACCAAATTCGACTGAGCATCATCCATCCTTTCCAGCTGTTTACTAAGAGAGTTTATTTCAATTAAGGTGTGAAACTTTGCTTTTAGCTGTATGCTAAAATTTAACTTGGTTATGACTTGAAAGACTTGCCTGTTTTAAACATTCGTCACTTAATGCAATTGAAACTCTCATCCATGCTTTTCCAGATGCTTCCTGAGATAGTTACATTCCATGAAGGTGTGAGCCATTGTTTTAGCGTACCACATGAAACCTGTGTGTTTGCTAAACCTGCTTGTGAGCAAGAATCTGCCTTTTATAACCCTGCTCTTTGAAGCTGCTATTAAACTTTTGTGGGATCTTTCCCTGTATCCTCTCAAACCAGATATTGCCAGACTTCCATGTTTCAAATGACACATTTTTCTGTATTTTCAAGAACACTGTACAGAGTGGCCCTCAAGGGTGATGCCACCATCAATTCACTCAAGACATGAGTAGAAGTAAACCGTGGCTTTAATCAACTTAGAACAGTGCCTGCCTGCGACTGAAAATTGCTGAGAACTGCCTGCAGGTTGACTGCTCTTTATACCTGCCTTGAAGGGGGAGGAGCCATGGGCAGAGCCCATACATGCCCCATCATGTTCCACTATGGATAATACCATACAATGGACCATGGGAGAAGCCCACAAGGGCAACAGTATGGCACAGATACAAATATACAAATACGAGTGCGACAGCACAGATGCAAATACACTGGTGGATTATTAGTATAATACATTCACCACAAAGGGCTGACCGATTCCTCAGTCCCACCAATCTCTCTCAGCATCGCCATCTGCTGGTGGAGACCCCATTACACTTGCAAAGTATCGATGAGCTGAGAGACGTGGGTCTCGATCCACACAAACCCGTAAAGTCAAAAGTCGATAAGGTGAGTAAAATAGCCGTGGGTTACATGGGTTTTTAATTTTTTTAAATATTAATTTAAAGTGTCCAGTTTTTTTTTCCAATTAAGGGGCAATTTAGCATGTCCAATCCACCTACACTACACATCTTTGGGTTGTGGAAGTTTGACCCACGCAAACACCAGGAGAATGTGCAAACTCCACAAGGACAGTGACTCAGGGCACAGTCAGGTTTCAGAAAGGGGACAGAGAACATAGAACAGTACAGCACAGAACAGGCCCTTCGGCCCTCGATGTTGTGCCGAAACTTGTCCGAAACCAAGGTCAAGTATCCCACTCCCTGTCATTCTGGTGTGCTCTATGTGCCTATCCAATAACGATTTGAAAGTTCCTAAAGTAAAGGGAATTAAGCAGGAACTTACAAGAGTGGAAGGAATTCAGTTATGAGGTCAAGTTGGAAAATCGAGGATTGTTCTCCTGGCAACAGGAAAAATTAAGGGCAGACTTCACAGAGACTTTCAAAATGATGAGAGGTTTTTGATAAAGTAAAATTGCTTCCATCCAGTGGGACAATAACTGAAGGTAATAGTTCAAAATGTGTGTGAGTGCACGTGTGTGCGTGAGTATGTGCATGAGTGTGCGTGTATATGTCTGTGTGCATGTGAGTGTGAGTTTGTGTACGTGAGTGCACATGTGTGCATGTGCGTGCATGCGTCAGTGTGTGTGAAAATATGTGTGAGTGTTCTGTGTGAATGTGCGGGTGTATGTGCAGAGGTGTGTGAGTGTGTGTCTATGTGTGGTTTGTGAATGTGTGTGTGTGAATGTGTGTATGTGTACAAGTGTGTACAAGTGTGTACAAGTGTGCTATGTGAAGGTAAAATAAATCAGACGAAAATCATCGGCCAGGATTTTCTGGTCGTGTCCGCCCCAAGAGCGGAAATTCCCGCCCAAAAATTCCCGCCCAAAGTTGATGGAGCTTTAAATGCTCCGTCAAATATTCCGTTCAACCCGCGCTAATTCCCACGGCGAGCGGGACTGTAATACTTCCCCCCTTTAAAACGTGACAGTCAGCACACGGTGTGCAGGTTTCAGTGTGAAACTGACCCCTGCCCAAAAATGCCAGCTCCTTGGTGGCACCAACCGCACCTGCACTGGCAGCCGCAGTGTCACTGAGTGCCCGGTGTGCAACCATCCCTGGCACGCGGCTGGCCGGCATCAGGGGTTACAGTGATTCTCCTTTTCTTCAAGCACCTATCAACCTATTCTTAAATGTCAGCCTGGTCTCTCTTTCATCCACCAGTTCTGATACTGCAGCATTGTGAATGTGAGCTAGTGTGTCCCATCTCCTTACCATTACCTTCTGTGTCTTTTTCTGACTTATCGACCCTGTGTACTATCAGCATTGTTGTGCAGTCAGTGATTCAGGCATGAGCAGTTCCTAGCGAGGCTTACCCTGTCCTTCTCTCCCTCTGCTAACACTTCCATGTACCTCCTGTGACACCTAAATGCAGATGTTCATCTGGGATCAAAGGCACTGGTATCTTTATTTTCCCTTTCATCACAATGACTGGAGTTTGGGAGGGATGTCCACAATGAATCAATCAAATCCCTACAAGGAAAGTTTCCGACATGTTGCGAAATTGTGAAACATTGGGTGAAAAGTTTCCTCTTCCAGGGATCTCCAGTGGAGGGCAGCAGTGTGCTGTGCTCAGAATTCACTGGCCCACGTTGGGTTGGATCTTTCATTGTGCGACTGTCAAACGCTCAAAAAAAGGGGCTTAAAAGGCGATGTGAGGAACTGCCCAGAATGTGAAGGAGTTTGATGAGGGAAATGAGGATTAAGTGGTTGGTGAGGCAGAGGTTGGGAGAATATCCTTTGGCGGCGAGGATACGGAATGTCCAATCAGAAGCTGAAGTGAAAACGGAATTTGGAAACAGCTTTAAAACGCATCTTGCTCAATATTAATGGGCCTAAATAAACGAATAGCTGCTCCAGACAGCTCAGGCAGATATGGTTCTCTTATACTAAGGAAAACCAAGGAATATTTGGAAAGGAAATAGATTTGATACTCTGGCAAAAAACACCCTGTCACTCATCACAGAGCTTGAGTATTGCTGAAAAGAATAATGTTGCGGAAGCTTTTCATCTCGTACGCATCAGTTAATCGCAAGAATGTCAAATTTCAAATAATCGCAACAAGTTATACTACAGGAGGATAGGGTGCTGATTGAACATAGAACATTACAGCGCAGTACAGGCCCTTCGGCCCTTGATGTTGCGTCGACCGTGAAACCCCTCTAAAGCCCATCTACATTATTCTCTTATCGTCCATATGTCATCCAATGACAATTTGAATGCGTTTAGTGTTGGCGAGTCCACTACTGTTGCAGGCAGGGCATTCCATGCCCTTACTACTCTCTGAGTAAAGAACCTACCTCTGACATCTGTCCTATATCTATCTCCCCTCAATTTAAAGCTATGTCCCCTCGTGCTAGACATCACCATCCGAGGAAAAAGGCTCTCACTGTCCACCCTATCTAATCCTCTGATTATCTTGTATGCCTCAATTAAGTCACCTCTTAACCTTCTTCTCTCTAACGAAAACAGCCTCAAGTCCCTCAGCCTTTCCTCGTAAGACCTTCCCTCCATACTAGGCAACATCCTGATAAATCTCCTCTGCACCCTTTCCAATGCTTCCACATCCTTCCTTTAATGCGGCGACCAGAACTGCACGCAATACTCCAAATGTGGCCGCACCAGAGTTTTGTACAGCTGCAACATGACCTCATGGCTCCGAAACTCAATTCCTCTACCAAGTCACCTCTAATTGGCTGAGCCATTCCAACAATCAGCCTCTGTTTGCAGTTGTGTTCAAGCTCTGAGTGACCAAAGCACAGTCAGTGATTTGGACACCAAAAGCATTCAGGCGAAACTCTCGCAGAAGCAACTTTGTTGGACTGGATGCTGTGTCCGGAGGGCTGAAAAACGGTCTCCCCCAACAGGCCCTGTTTTCTCAACCCTCAAATAGCCAGGGTTCCAAGGGGGGAACAGACAAAATATTTTAAAGACACAGCGAAGCTCCCCTTATGGCGCAGCAGCATTGACATTGATAACAAGGAGTTGGCTGCCAATCCTTCAAAATGGTGACACCGTGTCATCAAGCTGCATCATGCTTTGCGCCCCAACAACATCTTAGTGATGAGGTGGAGCGCTGATTGGGAAGTAAAGAAAAGGAAGCAAATCCTCCACTCTGGATCCCACCACGTCCTGGGACTCCCTTCCCCATGAGCCCAAAGATCTGTGGGTCGGAAACCATCCTGTTCACTCACATGAAGACCCAAGGCAGACACATTCAACCCTGACTAGACACAATCCTCGAATCAAGGGACAGCCACGACAAGAACGTGAGTTCAAATCCCACCCTGGCAGTTTAAGAATTTGAAATCTGTTTTAAAAAGCTGATGTCAGTAAAAGCAACATTGAAGTCATTGGCTTATTGTGGAGAAAAACAACTGGTCCTGTTGAAGGAACTGGTCCTGTCCTTCCCTGGTCTGGCCTACATGTGGCTCAGTCCCAAACCAATATTCTTAGGAACATAGGGACAGGAGTAGGCCGTTCAGCCCATCGAGCCTGCTCCGTCATTTAATACTATCATGGCTGATGGGGCACATCAATGCCTGTCACACCCACTATCCCCATAACCATGCGGGCGGCACAGTGGTTAGCACTGCTACCTCACAGCGCCAGGGACCCGGGTTCAATTCCAACCTTGGATGACTGTGTGAAGTTTACACATTCTCCCAGGGTCTGTGTGGGTTTCCTCTGGTTTCTTAGGTGGGGTCACGGGGATAGGGCGGGGAGTGGGCCCAGGTAGGGCGCTCTTTCAGAGGGTTGGTGCAGATTGAGGGGCTGAATGGTCTCTTTCTGCACTGCAGGGTTTCTTTGGAAACCCTTTACCTTAGTGTTCATCACAAATCGATCAATCTCTGTTTTAAACAGAGTCAATGACTGAGCTTCCACAGCCCTCTGGGGTAGAGAACTCCAAAGGATGACAACCCCCTGAGTAAAGACAGTGGGCGGGATTCTCTATTTGCCAATTTTGTAATTGACAATCGGGTGGAGAATCCCTTTTGACTCCGAAATCCGGGGTAGCGGCTGTTTCACTCAGGTTTCATATGCTCCCCCCCCCCCCCCCTCTGAAACGGCGTCATCGTAAAGGCCCTCCCCCGATCCTCTGCCCCCGATGGGCCGAGTTCCCGACGGCGTGGGACACGTGTGGTCTCAGCCGTGCGGGAACCTGGCTTGGTGGCTGTGGATTGTGCCCAGCGCCGCCATAGTTAGCCGGGATGCGTGCTGCTGGCCCGGCGGGGGGGGGGGGGGGGGCTTCTACGAGGGCCATCTGGCAGATTAGGTCCATGCATGGCTGGCGCTATATTTAACGGCGCGACCGCTGCAGGTTGTTGCCGTGTGCATGGGTGGCCACGGACCCGGCCATTTTCTGACCGTTTATTTCGGGGAGGCCGGGAGTTTTACGCGGCGTGACTGCTAGCCCGTCACCGGTTTCAGGATCGGTGAGGGGGCGACGCTGATTTTTTCCACGTAAAACGCCACAGATCCTCCGCACTTAGCCTCAGAAACGGAGAATCCCGCCAATTTCTTTGCATCTCGGTCCTACGTAGAATCCCCCTTATTTTGAAATTGTGCCCCCTGCTTCTAGACTCCCCAACCGAGGGAAACATCTTACCTGCAATATGTCTATTCCTTTAAATATTTTGTAACTTTCGATAATGTCACCTCTCATTCTTCGAAACTCTAGAGAATACAGGCCCAGTTTTCCCAATCTCGCTTAATGGTTCTGCCAGACCTGGAACCAGTGGCGTGCAGAGGGGGGGGGCCGACGGTGCGCTGGCCCCGGGCATCGATTGGATGGGGGCAGCAGCGTGAAGAGAACGGAGCACGCACCGCGGGCGGCCGGAGCGCGCCTGCGCACCGCGGTCGGCCGGAGCGCACCTGCGCACCGCGGTCGGCCGGAGCGCGCCTGCGCACCGCGGTCGGCCGGAGCGCGCCTGCGCGCCTGGTGAACAAAAAGGGCGCGAAATCTCCCGAATCAACGGCAATCAATGCCACCATGGGTGAGTTATTTATTCTTTATCTTTATCTTTTGATCCATTTTTAAACTCTTCTCTGCACCCTCTCTATAGTTGTCAATTTACTAAACTGTCGTGCCCAGAATTTGACATTTGGGCCAGGGGCACCCATTTGGGACAGAACCAGTATTTTATGAAGATTCATCATGGCCTCTTAACTTTTACCCTCTTACCCTTTATACTTAAAGCCCAGGGTCCTATAAATGGGAGATTCTCAGAGACAGGGGCAGCACGGTAGCATGGCGGTTAGCACAAATGCTTCACAGCTCCAGGGTCCCAGGTTCGGTTCCCTGCTGGGTCACTGTCTGTGCGGAGTCTGCACGTCCTCCCCGTGTGTGCGTGGGTTTCCTCCGGGTGCTCCGGTTTCCTCCCACAGTCCAAAGATGTGCGGGTTAGGTGGATTGGCCATGCTAAATTGCCCGTAGTGTCCTAAAAAAGTAAGGTTAAGGGGGGGGGGGGGGCTGTTGGGTTACGGGTATAGGGTGGATAGGTGGGTTTGAGTAGGGTGATCATTGCTCGGCACAACATCGAGGGCTGAAGGGCCTGTTCTGTGCTGTACTGGTCTATGTTCTATGTTCTACTTGACTGCAAGCTGCTGGAGCTCGGATCTTGAACAGAGCTTTATATCTGGATTTGGGGACCCTTTATGCACTGGCATAGTGCACAAACAGGCCCCACATGACCAGGGTTTTGTGAAGAAGAAGGGATCTGGAAATGTGTCGACTGTGAAAATTATATTTGTGGAAATTGGGTGAAGTAATGCCGTTGTTTGATGAGACTTGGTACTAAAGCTTTAGAGAAATGAAGATGGAATTTGATTTGAAGAAGTTCAACGTTTTGAAGGATATTGTGGCTGAAATGAATGTGATACGTGCTGAATGGGCTGACTGAGAAATGTGTGAGATATGTCTTTGTATCTGCTATGTGTAATTTATCGGTCATATTATTGCAATTTTCCTGTTAATTCATGTTTAATTTACGTTGATTTTGGTGTGATTGCTAATATAAAAGTGAAGTTTTGTATATTGGTCTTAGTTGGGTTGTTTGTAGTTTGTTTCCACAAGGGTCATAACAGTATTTCCATGACGTTGCTGCTCTTATCCTTCTCCATGGGGGTTGCAGAGGAGGGAGGCACAACTTTCGAGACATAACATCTCACCCATTGCTGCAAAGCAAAATGACTGAAGAAGAGAACAATATCCCTAGAATCCCAGCGCTAAGGGGAAATTGACTAACTCTTACAGCGCAATTTAACCTCAGGCAGCCGTCCTATACCTTAGAGATGACCTAGAGGCAGCTTGGGGCCTGTTGTGAAGGTGAGTGAGTGCCTTTAAATTTGCTTACCTTTCACCGGGAGCAGGGTTTGAGGGAATATCAGGTAAGCTCTTCGTTTCTTTTTCTTCTTGTTTTTTTTAAATCTAGAGGTGATGTCAGGGAAGGCAGTACAATGCTTCTCCTGCAGAATGTTTGAGGTGAGGGACGCCGTCAGTGTCCCTGCTGATTTCATCTGTGGGAAGTGCACCCAACTCCAGCTCCTCAAAAACCGTGTTAGGGACCTGGAGCTTGAACTGGATGAACTTCGGATCATTCGGGAGGCAGAGGGGGTCATAGATAGGAGCGTCAGGGAAGTAGTTACACCAAAGACTGGAGATAGATGGGTAACTGTAAGAGGGACTGGGAAGAAGCAGTCTGTGCAGGGACCCTAAGCCATGGGGTACGGGCCTCTGGCACGGAGTCTGTCCCTGTTGCTCAGAAGGGAAGGGGGGAAAGGAGTAGAACATTAGTAATTGGGGACTCAATAGTCAGGGGCACAGATAGGAGATTTTGTGGGAGCGAGAGAGACTCACATTTGGTATGTTGCCTCCCAGGTGCAAGGGTACGTGATGTCTCGGATCGTGTTTTCCGGGTCCTTAAGGGGGAGGGGGAGCAGCCCCAAGTCGTAGTCCACATTGGCACTAACGACATAGGTAGGAAAGGGGACAAGCATGTCAGGCAGGCCTTTAGGGAGCTAGGATGGAAGCTCAGAGCGAGAACAAACAGAGTTGTTATCTCTGGGTTGTTGCCCGTGCCACGTGATAGTGAGATGAGGAATAGGGAGAGAGAGCAATTAAACACGTGGCTACAGGGATGATGCAGGCGGGAGGGATTCAGATTTCTGGATAACTGGGGCTCTTTCTGGGGAAGGTGGGACCTCTATAGACAGGATGGTCTACATCTGAACCTGAGGGGCACCAATATCCTGGGGGGAGATTTGTTAGTGCTCTTTGGGGGGGTTTAAACTAATTCAGCAGGGGCATGGGAACCTGGATTGTAGTTTTGGGGTACGGGAGATTGAGAGTATAGAGGTCAGGAGCACAGATTTGACTTCGCAGGAGGGTGCCAGTGTTCAGGTAGGTGGTTTGAAGTGTGTCTACTTCAATGCCAGGAGTATACGAAATAAGGTAGGGGAACTGGCAGCATGGGTTGGTACCTGGGACTTCGATGTTGTGGCCATTTCAGAGACATGGATAGAGCAGTGACAGGAATGGTTGTTGCAGGTTCCGGGGTTTAGGTGTTTTAGTAAGGTCAGAGAAGGGGGCAAAAGAGGGGGAGGTGTGGCGCTGCTTGTCAAGGACAGTATTACAGTGGCGGAAAGGATGCTAGATGGGGACTCTTCTTCCGAGGTAATATGGGCTGAGGTTAGAAACAGGAAAGGAGAGGTCACCCTGTTGGGAGTTTTCTATAGGCCACCTAATAGTTCTAGGGATGTAGAGGAAAGGATGGCGAAGATGATTCTGGAAAAGAGCGAAAGTAACAGGGTAGTTGTTATGGGAGACTTTAACTTTCCAAATATTGACTGGAAATGATATAGTTCGAGTACATTAGATGGGTCGTTCTTTGTACAATGTGTGCAGGAGGGTTTCCTGACACAATATGTTGACAGGCCAACAAGAGGCGAGGCCACATTGGATTTGGTTTTGGGTAATGAACCAGGCCAGGTGTTAGATCTGGAGGTAGGTGAGCACTTTGGAAACAGTGACCACAATTCGGTGACCTTTACGTTAGTGATGCAAAGGGATAAGTATACCCCGCAGGGCAAGAGTTATAGCTGGGGGAAGGGCAATTATGATGCCATTAGACATGACTTAGGATGTGTAGGTTGGAGAAGTAGGCTGCAAGGGTTGGGCACACTGGATATGTGGAGCTTGTTCAAGGAACAGCTATTGCATGTTCTTGATAAGTACGTACCAGTCAGGCAGGGAGGAAGGGGTCGAGCGAGGGAACCGTAGTTTACCAAAGAAGTGGAATCTCTTGTTAAGAGGAAGAAGGAGGCCTATGTGAAGATGAGGCGTGAAGTTTCAGTTGGGGCGCTTGATAGTTACAAGGAAGCGAGGAAGGATCTAAAGAGAGAGCTAAGACGAGCAAGGAGGGGACATGAGAAGTCTTTGGCAGGTAGGATCAAGGAAAACCCAAAAGCTTTCTATAGGTATGTCAGGAATAAAAGAATGACTAGGGTAAGAGTAGGGCCAGTCAAGGACAGTGGTGGGAAGTTGTGTGTGGAGGCTGAGGAGATAAGCGAGATACTAAATGAATACTTTTCGTCAGTATTCACTCAGGAAAAAGATAATATTGTGGAGGAGAATGCTGAGACCCAGGCTATTAGAATAGATGGCATTGAGGTGCGTAGGGAAGAAGTGTTGGCAATTCTGGACAAGGTGAAAATAGATAAATCCCCGGGGCCTGATGGGATTTATCCTAGGATTCTCTGGGAAGCCAGGGAAAAGATTGCTGAGCCTTTGGCTTTGATTTTTAGGTCATCATTGGCTACAGGAATAGTGCCAAAGGACTGGAGGATAGCAAATGTGGTCCCTTTGTTCAAGAAGGGGAGTAGAGATAACCCCGGTAACTATAGGCCAGTGAGCTTAACGTCTGTGGTGGGTAAAGTCTTGGAGAGGATTATAAAAGATACAATTTATAATCATCTAGATAGGAATAATATGATTAGGGATGGTCAGCATGGTTTTGTGAAGGGTAGGTCATGCCTCACAAACCTTATCGAGTTCTTTGAGAAGGTGACTGAACAGGTAGACGAGGGTAGAGCAGTTGATGTGGTGTATTGGATTTCAGTAAAGCGTTTGATAAGGTTCCCCACGGTCGGCTATTGCAGAAAATACAGAGGCTGGGGATTGAGGGTGATTTAGAGATGTGGATCAGAAGTTGGCTAGTTGAAAGAAGACAGAGAGTGGTAATTGATGGGAAATGTTCAGAATGGAGTTCAGTTACGAGTGGCGTACCACAAGGATCTGTTCTGGGGCCGTTGCTGTTTGTCATTTTTATAAATGACCTAGAGGAGGGCGCAGAAGGATGGGTGAGTAAATTTGCAGACGACACTAAAGTCGGTGGAGTTGTAGACAGTGCGGAAGGATGTTGCAGGTTACAGAGGGACATAGATAAGCTGCAGAGCTGGGCTGAGAGGTGGCAAATTGAGTTTAATGTGGAGAAGTGTGAGGTGATTCACTTTGGAAAGAATAACAGGAATGCGGAATATTTGGCTAATGGTAAAATTCTTGGTAGTGTGGATGAGCAAAGGGCTCTCGGTGTCCATGTACATAGATCCCTGAAAGTTGCCACCCAGGTTGATAGGGTTGTGAAGAAGGCCTATGGTGTGTTGGCCTTTATTGGTAGAGGGATTGAGTTCCGGAGCCATGAGGTCATGTTGCAGTTGTACAAAACTCTAGTACGGCCGCATTTGGAGTATTGCGCACAGTTCTGGTCGCCTCATTATAGGAAGGACATGGAAGCTTTGGAACGGGTGCAGAGGAGATTTACCAGGATGTTGCCTGGTATGGAGGGAAAATCTTATGAGGAAAGGCTGATGGACTTGAGGTTGTTTTCGTTAGAGAGAAGAAGGTTAAGAGGTGACTTAATAGAGGCATACAAAATGATCAGAGGGTTAGATAGGGTGGACAGCGAGAGCCTTCTCCCGCGGATGGAGGTGGCTAGCACGAGGGGACATAGCCTTAAATTGAGGGGTAATAGATATAGGACAGAGGTCAGAGGTGGGTTTTTTACGCAAAGAGTGGTGAGGCCGTGGAATGCCCTACCTGCAACAGTAGTGAACTCGCCAACATTGAGGGCATTTAAAAGTTTATTGGATGAGGGCATAGTGTAGGTTAGATGGCCTTTAGTTTTTTTCCATGTCGGTGCAACATCGAGGGCCGAAGGGCCTGTACTGCGCTGTATCGTTCTATGTTCTAAAGATAAAGAGGTCAGTGAATAGCTCTAGAACGGGTGCAACTACGTTTTCTATAGGTTTTTTGGTGATATTTAATGAAATATTTACGTGGGGCTTTGGGGCATACAATCAAGATTTGCCCCGGGCATCACCAGACCTCTGCACGCCACTGCCTGGAACAGGTCTAGTGATCCTTCGCTGCACTGCCTCTATGGCAATAATATCCTTTATTTTTTATTTATTACTGGCTCCTAACTGCCCATTAAATTATGGTTCAAGAGATCATTCCTCCATCATCATCATAGATTTTACAGTGCAGAAGGAGGCCATTCGGCCCACCATGTCTGCGCTGGCCCTCTGAAAGAGCACCATACCTAGGTCCATGCCTCCACCCTATCTCCGTAACCCTAACGTTTTGGACACTAAGGCACAATATTAGCATGGCCGATTCATCTAATCTGCACATCTTTGGACTGCGGGAGAAAACTGGAGCACCCAGAGGAAACCCACGCAGACACAGGGAGAAAGTGCAAACTCAACACAGACAGACACCCGAGGCCGGAATTGAACCTGGGTCTCCAGAGCTGTGAGGCAGCAGTGCTAACCACTGTGCCACCCTGCCACTCCAAAGGCAGTACAACCTGACAGATAGCGTGGAAAGCCAGCACGTGACTTGATGCCGAAACCCGGGATTGAACCAGGGACCTTTAGATCTTAAGTCTGAGCTATTTCGGCCGATCGTCGAATCCCTACAGTGCAGAAGGAGGCTATTCAGCCCATCGAGCCTGCACCCGGAGAAATCCACGCAGACACAGGGGGAAAATGCAAACTCAACAGAGACAGACACCCGAGGCCGGAATTGAACCTGGGTCTCCGGAGCTGATGTCTGAAAGACACCCTACCAAGGACCCAATCCCAATCTCCTATCCCCGTAACCCCACCTCGGGACAATTTAGCAAAGCCAATCCGCCTAACGTGCCCATCATCCCTCAACACAATTAGTGATGGGTGAACCATGTCCACTGTGAGGGTGACAACCAGCCTGAAAATTAATGTTCCAAAAATTGTTTGAGGCTTTGTTTATTTCTTTGGCCTTTTCCGTCTGCTCCAATTGGTTGGGTGCTGGTGGCGAGGGTAATGGGAGTTGTTGGGGAGAGGATTATGCTATCTATGCATGATGTATGACTGGGATGGGCCGGATGGGATTTTCCTCTTCTCCAGGCGCACATTTCTTTTCCCTTAAAGTGCACATGTTTCACAAGGCAAACATTATCCAGTGTCACAGGCTAATGCTATTATCAGGGCCCGTTTAATCAAAGGGCGATCATCACTCCCGATTAAAATGGTGAGACAGGAGGCGGCGCGACGTGTATACCGTTCACAAAATGGTCCAGTAATCTGCCACCCCAGAATCAGGCTGCTCAAGTTGATTGAACACCAGAAAGAAAAAAAAACCTCACCTCAGATGGCCTCAACACTTTGATCCACCACTTGACTCTTCCCTTGACAGTCAGTCAGAGCAAGTGGCGGGGGGCAGGGGGCAGGTGTGGTACAGTTAGCTTTCTGTTCAGACTGGATAACTGTTGACACAGTTTATGGGATGTGGGCATGCAGTCGCAGCAGCACATCTTAGAAATGAGTTCACCACCTGGGCAAAGCTGCCGTAACACACACGGTTGGTGGGTTTTCATGATGGAACGTCTAGGACTGTAAACCACTCATTAAAGCATAGCGTCAGACAGCCGGTTCCCAAATGTTCAGAGGGTTGGACAGGGTAGATACAGTGAAATTATTTCCACTGATGAGGTAATCAAGAAAGGGGATGTCATCTTAAAATTCAGCCTTGGTTAGTAGGAGGGAAACCAAGAATCACTTTTTCCACACAGGGAGGTAGATTTTTAAAAAAATTATTTCATGGGACACGGTGTCACTGGCAATTAGGGCGACTAACTCTGGCTCGACAGACTCCAGGCAATGTCATATGACCTCCGATCTCTGCCTGAACCTCCCCCAATCTCTGGCCCTTGGTGTCTCAGCCAGGTTTTGAACCACAGACCCCCAGGGATTACCACATCCCCCAGGACCTGACACCCACTCGATTTTAGGCTGAGTACCGCTTCTGCCTGGTACACCATCCGAAACGGGCGGCTTTTCGGTGGGCGATGGGGGACCCAGCCCCGCAATGTGGGGCGGGGGGGGGGACCCAGCCCCGCAATGTGCCCCCCCCCCCCCCCCCCCCCCCCCCCGCAAGCTGGAGTTGTTCCATCTCAGAAACACTGTGGTCGGGGAGGGGGCCCACAACAATCCCCTGACTCCGCAGAGAGAGACCAGCGCCTCAGTCCAACTCCAGGGGCGGCCATCCTTACCACAGGTAGAACAGGTGCTCAGCAAACATCCAGCGGCCATCAGCCACCTGGACAAAAGCCCTGCCTGCCAACTCCATCCACTCATTGCCTGCCAACTCCATCCACTCATTCACTGCTTGCCAACTCCATCCACTCATTCACTGCTTGCCAACTCCATCCACTCATTGCCTGCCAACTCCATCCACTGATTCACTGCCTGCCAACTCCATCCACTCACTGCCTGCCAACTCCATCCACTCATTCACTGCCTGCCAACTCCATCCACTCATTAACTTCCTGCCAACTCCATCCACTCATTCATTGCCTGCCAACTCCATCCACTCATTCACTGCCTGACAACTCCATCCACTCATTGCCTGCCAACTCCATCCACTCATTGCCTGCCAACTCCATCCACTCATTCACTGCCTACCAACTCCATCCACTCATTCACTGCCTGCCAACTCCATCCACTCATTCACTGCCTGCCAACTCCATCCACTCATTCACTGCCTGCCAACTCCATCCACTCATTAACTTCCTGCCAACTCCATCCACTCATTCACTGTCAGCCAACTCCAGCCACTCATTCACTGCCTGCCAACTCCATCCACTCATTGCCTGCCAACTCCATCCACTCATTCACTTCCTGCCAACTCCATCCACTCATTCACTGCCTGCCAACTCCATCCACTCATTAACTTCCTGCCAACTCCATCCACTCATTCATTGCCTGCCAACTCCATCCACTCATTCACTGCCTGCCAACTCCATCCACTCATTGCCTGCCAACTCCATTCACTCATTCACTGCCTGCCAACTCCATCCACTCATTCACTGCCTGCCAACTCCATCCACTCATTCACTGCCTGCCAACTCCATCCACTCACTGCCTGCCAACTCCATCCACTCATTCGCTGCCTGCCAACTCCATCCACTCATTGCCTGCCAACTCCATCCACTCATTGCCTGCCAACTCCATCCACTCATTCACTGCCTGCCAACTCCATCCACTCATTCACTGCCTGCCAACTCCATCCACTCATTCACTGCCTTCCAACTCCATCCACTCATTCACTGCCTGCCAACTCCATCCACTCATTCACTGCCTGCCAACTCCATCCACTCATTCACTGCCTGCCAACTCCATCCACTCATTAACTGCCTGCCAACTCCATCCACTCATTCACTGCCTGCCAACTCCATCCACTCATTCACTGCTTGCCAACTCCATCCACTCATTCACTGCCTGCCAACTCCATCCACTCATTCACTGCCTGCCAACTCCATCCACTCATTCACTGCCTTCCAACTCCATCCACTCATTGCCTGCCAACTCCATCCACTCATTGCCTGCCAACTCCATCCACTCATTCACTGCCTGCCAACTCCATCCACTCACTCACTGCCTGCCAACTCCATCCACTCATTTACTGCCTGCCAACTCCATCCACACACTCACTGCCTGCCAACTCCATCCACTCATTCACTTCCTGCCAACTCCATCCACTCATTTAGGGAGAGAGCTCCAGGATTTTGACCGAGCGACAGTGAAGGTGCGGTGTAATATTCCCAATTCAGGATGTTTTTTGGTTTGGAGGGGAACCTCTAGGTTATGGTGTTCCCGTGTATCTGTTGCCCTTGTTTGTCCTTCTAAGTGGTAGATTTTAGGGGTTTGGAAGGTGCAGTCTAAGGACCCTTGGCGAGTTGCTGCAGTGCATCTTGTAAATGATGTGCATCGGGGGTGAAGGGAATAAATGTTTAAGTTGGTGGAGGGGGTGCCAATTTTAGTCTACAATTGTACAATTGTTCTTATAAGAATGAGTTTACTGTTGATGCTCACTGCGCTTAATTAGTTAAACCCGCATGTGGACTCCGAAAAAGTAAATAAACTGCAGAAGTTGCTGTAAGCTAGATAGAGCTGTACATATGGAGCAGACATTTTAAACACTGTGAATAAAAACTGTGACACACCCAGAAACTAGTGTCAACTCTGCATAATTCCCAGGCATATAAAATATACAGCACTGATCAGGCGGGATGCTTTGTCCTGGATGATGTCGAGCTTCTTGAGTGTTGTTGGAGTTGCACTCATCCAGGCAAGTGGGGAGTATTCCATCACACTCCTGACTTGTGCCTTGTAAATAATGGAAAGGGGAGACAGGAGGCGGGTTGCTCTCCCCAGAGTTCCCAGTTGCTGACCTGCCCCTTGTAGCCACAGTATTTATGTGGCTTCTCCATTCAGTCCCTGGTAAATGATAGCTGCCAGGATGTTGATCGTGGGGGATCCAACAATGGTAATGCCATTGAAAGATAAAGGGGTGGTGGTTAGATTCCCCCTGTTGGAAATTAAATCTGGGATTCTCTCCCTCAAAAGTGATACTTGGGATTTCGGAGCATCTAAGACCGAGGTTGGTAGATTTCTGCCGAATAAGCACGTCAAGAGATGTGGTATGCAAGAACCGTGATCTAACTGAATGGTGGAACATGCTTAAAGGGCTGAATGTGTTAATATATTTGTTTTGATCAGAATGCTGGCTCCTGTATTGCAGGTTATAGCCCTTCGTGAAAGTTCCTGGAATGACGGTCAGTACTGGGGTCAGCGAATGTAGGAGAAGGCCAATTTTAAATGCGGGAGATCCAGTGATCCTGAGGTTCCTGTATCCATCTATCGGATGCCATGTGTGAAAGGAACAGGCAAGCTGAGGAGGCGGATGAGAAAGCCCCGATTAGACAGCGGCGACATTGCATTTTATGGAGTGTGGGTATCGTTGGCTTTGAACTGAGCGGTTTCCTGGGCCGTTGTCAGAAGGGCAGTCAACAGTCAACCACATTACCAGATCCCGTGAGTGGGTTTTTCCCAGAGGTGGAGGACAAATGTGACCAGTGCCAGGGAGGCCCGGCCAACCACACCCACATGTTCTGGGCCTGCCCCAGGCTTGTCGGGTTCTGGACAGCCTTCTCTGAGGCGATGTCCAAGGTTGTGGGGGTGGAGAAAAGGAGGTGAGGCCCAACGATAAAAGGAAGGGGGAGAGGGGGCAGGCCCAGGAAAGGACCCTGAAACAACGAATGAAGGGAGGCAGGGTCGGGGGAGGTGGGGTGGGTGTGGGAGGTGGGGTGGGCGGGGGAGATCAGCATGGAGGAACATTACATGTACATTGTAACCTGCACAGTGATCCATCCTGAATATATAATGTATAATATGTTAAAACTTTAATATGGCAGCACGGTAGCATTGTGGATAGCACAATGGCTTCACAGCTCCAGGGTCCCAGGTTCGATTCCGGCTTGGGTCACTGTCTGTGCGGAGCCTGCACATCCTCCCCGTGTGTGTGTAGGTTTCCTCCGGGTGCTCCGGTTTCCTCCCATAGTCCAAAGATGTGCAGGTTAGGTGGATTGGCCATGCTAAATTGCCCTTAGTGTCCAAAATTGCCCTTAGTGTTGGGGGGGGTTACTGGGTTATGGGGATAGGGTGGAGGTGTTGAACTTGGGTAGGGTGCTCTTTCCAGGAGCCGGTGCAGACTCGATGGGCCGAATGGCCTCCTTCTGCACTGTAAATTCTATGATCTATGATCATTAAAAAAAGAGTCAACCACTTTGCTGTGGGTCTGGAGTCCCGGGTAGGTCAGACTGGGTAAGGACGGCAGATTTCCTTCCCTCAACGGATATTAGTAAACCAGATGGGTGTCTGTGACACTCAAACAATAATTTCATGTCACCATTACTAATTACTTTTCAATTGCAGATTTTATTAGTTGAATATAAATTGTCCCAGTTGCTCTGCTGGGGTTAGAATCTGAGATGACCTGAACAGGTCAGTCTTATTTCCGGCTCACAGTTAGGAAATACAGCAACTAAGCAACACTCCCAGCCGGGACCATCCCGAGATGCTGGGACCATCCCGAGATGCCGGGGTCATCCCGAGATGCCGGGGTCATCCCGATATGCCGGGACCATCCCGAGATGCCGGGGTCATCCCGAGATGCCGGGACCATCCCGAGATGCCGGGACCATCCCGAGATGCCGGGACCATCCCGAGATGCCGGGACCATCCCGAGATGCCGGGTCCCATTTAACGCGGGGAATTAACGAGTCCCCGCCCCTCAGCGGGGAGCTCCTCCCCCACGAGCCCTGCGGGAAGATCAGTTTGGCCGCCCCCTCGGTCTGTGGGGGTTACAGCAGAAGCCATGGGCCCAATTCTCCGACCCCCACGCCGGGTGGGAGAATCGCGGGAGTGCCGGGCGATTCCCTCCACGCCGCCCTGGCACCCGCACGCGATTCTCCCACCCCCCCCCCCCAAATGGCGTTCCGTGTTTCACAACAGGCTGCTCGGAGAATCGCTGCTCGCCTTTTCTAACAGGCGAGCACCGATTCTCCGGCCCGGATGGGCCAAGCGGCCTTCCCAATATGACGGGTTCACGCCGGCGCCAACCACACCTGGTCGCTGCAGGCGTGAACAGCGCGCAGACGCTGCGTGTGCGGCCTGTGCGGGGTGGGGGGGAGAGAGGATCGAGCACCGGGGTGTGCTCAGTAGGGGTCTGGCCCGCGATCGGTGCCCACCAATCAGCGGGCCGGCGTCTCTAAAAGATGCACTCTTTTCCCTCCGCTGCCCCGCTAGATCAATCCTCCATGTCTTGCGGGGCGCTCGCGGGGAGGACAGCAACCGCGCATGCGCGGGTGATGTCATTTACGCGCCGCTGGCCGCGTAATTTACGCGGCGCCATGGCCCGCGGCATGTAACTGAAGCGGCGCCGCTCCTAGCCCCCTGTGGCTGGGCGAATAGGGGGCGAGGAGCGGCCTCCAACGCCAGAGTGAAACACTCCCGTTTTCACTCCGGCGTCGGCACTTAGTCTCCCGATGGGAGAATTTCGCCTCATGTCTCCGGATTACTACATGAGTGACCATCCCCACACCACCATCTCCCCAGCTAATCCGCCTTTATCAGGTTGAATGTCACAAGGTGAATAAAAGTCAAGCCCGGTGCAAACTGAGGAGCTCCAGATAGAAATAAATTCACCCACGGCACAGGTTTAAAAAGAGGTGACTGCCCCTTTAAGAACGAGCAAGCAAAGGCTCCTGTAAAAAGACTTAATTCTTTTTCAAAGTATGAATCACATTTATTTTTCCAGATGCTGGTCAGATGACCCCTGGCAAAATTAAACACGTTGATTTGTACCCCATGTCATATATTTGTACAGCTTGGTGTGGGAGCAGGGTTTCTTATTAATATTTTCTGTGTATGACTGGAACTTTCCTCCGAGCATCGAGTTGTGTTTTGCAAGAGCGAATGCAGAGTAGCTCACACCTGAAGCCAGGGTCTGGTAACTCGAAGCTTTATCGGCTAACGACATTCCGGGGAGGAGCGCCGTTCACCATTAAAGGTCGACTGGGATCTCGAACCCTGCCGGTGTGAGGAGAAAAATAAATGTTTTCTTTACACCTTCTGTTTGCCTTCAATCATGTTTTTCCACAAGGGGAAGCAATCTATCAAAATGACATCTAATTAGAGTCTGATCCCTTTGACCGGTCGCCCCAGGGTCCTGAGGTCCCTCCTCTGCACCCTGGCACTGGGGAACCCTGGAAGGTGGAGAGTCTCGGTCAAACCCTCAATGTTAATCTCATCGTCTTTAGCAAATGGGGTGGTGGACAGAAGGATGTGGTCACACGGACAGCGGCCTGAAGTAACCATGGTGATTGGCACTTCCTGTGAGTCACACGATGTTAAGAGAGTTCCCACTCCCGCAGCATGTGTTTACACGGAGAGCTGAAGAGTAGCTATCACGGGACAGAGTCCGCACCGGGCAACACATTCTGCCCCTCCCGCCAGCGTTATCTTCCGGTCCGGCCAAAGGCCACTCCCTGTGGCGGGTTCCCCAGTGACGGGGCAGGCCAGCCATGCATAATGCCGCAGGATACCGCCAGCGACCAATGACAAGCTGCCTTCACTGCCGGAAGACATACCGGGGGGTGGGGGGGGGATTGGAAAATCCCACCCAAAGTGTGCAGTTTCCAGAGGGGGATTAATTATAAATTGAGAGTCACGTGCTGCATCCAGCACTGATTGACCTGTGGCCCAGTGAATAGTGCCATTAGCCACATGCGTTGCAGGAGACTTTCCTCCTCCTTACCTGTTCGGTAGCATAGTGGTTAGCACAGTGGCTTTACAGCTCCAGGGTACCAGGTTTGATTCTGGCGTGGGTCACTGTCTGTGCGGAGTCTGCACGTTCTCCCCGTGTGTGCGTGGGTTTCCTCCGGGTGCTCCGGTTTCCTCCCACAGTCCAAAGATGTGCAGGGTGTCATAATATATACCAGTATATCATGGTGCAGACACACACTGATGGACACACACAGGGACCAATCAACATGCACAAACACTGCAGCCAATCACCAGTTAGAACACACGCACTATAAAGACAGAGGGCATCACTTTTCCCGCTCATTCTGGATGCTGCCTCTCAGAAGCACAAGAGCTCATCAAGTACAGCACAGACTCTCACCACGTGCTGCGAGATTCAGCTGGTTCGGACAGGCACAGGTCTCTAGTTAAACTAGCATCGTTTAAACCCACAGTTATAGTATGTCTAGTATTTTATAAGAGTTAATAAAATAGTGTTGAACCTTCTTCAGTGTTGGTGGCATATGCCTGCTTCACGAGTCCACAGTACCCAACCCCTCACAGGGTAGGTGGATTGGCCATGCTAAATTGCCCCGTACTGTCTAAACAGGTTAGATGGGGTTACTGAGTTACTGGGATAGGGTGAAGGTGTGGACTTGGGTGGAGTGCTCTTTCCGAGGGCCGGTGCAGACTCGATGGGCTGAATGGCCTCCTTCTGCACTGTAAATTCTATGATTCTATGATACTTTTCTCATCTCCCCCTTCCCCCCTGCCCTTTTCTGCATTTACACACTTGCACACTTGCACATACGAACACACACACCCACATACATACACACATACATGCACACTCACACATACATACATACATACATACGCACACATGTTTAGCTCACAAGGCTAAATCGCTGGCTTTTAAAGCAGACCAAGCAGGCCAGCAGCACGGTTCGATTCCCGTACCAGCCTCCCCGGACAGGCGCCGGAATGTGGCGACTAGGGGCTTTTCACAGTAACTTCATTGAAACCTACTCGTGACAATAAGCGATTTTCATTTTCATTTCATTTCATGTACATACATAGACATGTACATACACACATGTATGCGCACTCACACATACGTACATATTCTCCTCCCCCCTCCTCCTCCGATCTGTCGGGTATGTTGATCTGAATCTGGACTTGATGTAGAATCTGTTGTAAGATGTTGTGTGTAGTTCATTAGGTCTCATAAAGAGTTTCTGGGTCTTGTCAAGTGTAACTACTAATAACTATATACAGATGTATATTATAAAGTCTAAGCTCAGAGCTGTGTCCATGCTTGCCTCTACACATGTCCCTGTCCAGTACAAAACTGCCCTCTAGGCTCGTGCTAAGGCACTGTGGGCAGTACCGTAACCAGATTCCGAGGGGCGCGATTCTCCGCTGCCCACGACGGGTCGGAGAATAGCGGGAGGGCCTTCCCGACATTTTTCCCGACCTCCTGCTATTCTCCACCCCCCCCCCCCCCCCCCACGGCCGCCCCACGACACGAATCGCTGCTCGCCGTTTTTTACACGAACAGCGATTCTCCCCTGGCCGATGGGCCGAGTTCCCAGGCCTTTACGGCCGTTTTCACGAACGCAAACACACCTGCTCTCACCGTTCGTGAAAATGGCCGCAAAGTGCTGCGGCCGTGTCAAGGGTGGCATCACGGGCAGCGGGCCCGATCGCGGGCAGCGGGCCCGATACCCGCGCACTCTTTGTTCCTCCGCCGCCCCGCAGGATCAGTCCGCGGGGCGGCTGAGGGGCATGACGGCCCACGCATGCGCGGGTTTGACGCATATGCGTGATGACATCATCCGCGCATGCGCGGGTTGGAGCCGTCCAACCCGCGCATGCGCGGCTGACGACATTGTGCGCGTCAGCTGCCGTGACGCTTGGTGCGCGGGCTTAGCGGCCGTCGCTAAGCCCGCGATGCCGTTCTTCACGGTGCCGCGCTGCTAGCCCTGACCGGGGGGGGAGAATCGGGTCCCGGGAGGGGGCGCGGAGGCTGCCGTGAAACACGGCCAGTTTCACGGCAGCCTTTACGACTCGCCGCATTTGCGGAGAATCGCGCCCCTCGTTTCTGTGCTTTTCTTTGGACAGAAGGAGAATGGAAACTAGAAGGAGCTGTGGGAGCTTCAAGAGACTGAGGGGCAGATACAAGGAATCATCAACACTGGTGCACACACACACATACATATACACACCGATATATATACTGGGCAGCACGGTAGCACAGTTGATAGCACAGTTGCTTCACAGCTCCACAGTCCCAGGTTTGATTCCCGGCTTGGGTCACTGTCTGTGCGGAGTCTCCACGTTCTCCCCGTGTCGGTGTGGGTTTCCTCCGGGTGCTTCGGTTTCCTCCCACAGGCCAAAGATGTGCAGGTTAGGTGGATTGGCCATACTGAATTGGCCTTAGTGTCCAAAAATGTGAGGTGGGTTACTGGGTTACGGGGATAGGGTGGAGGTGTGGGCTGAAGTAGGGTGCTCTCTCCAAGGGTGCATACTCGATTGGTCGAATAGCCTCCTTCTGCACTATAAATTCTCTGCATACACACATGCACATTCATACACATGCACACATACACACTTGCAAATACGAACACACCCACATACATACACACATACATGCACACTCACACATACATACATACTCACACATGTACATACATACACACACATACACACATGTATGCACACTCACACATACATACACACATACATACATATTTGCACATATATACAACCACACATAAATACACCCACATACATATAGAACATAGAACATAGAACAGTACAGCACAGAACAGGCCCTTCAGCCCTCAATGTTGTGCCGAGCCATGATCACCCTACTCAAACCCACGTATCCACCCTATACCCGTAACCCAACAACATCCCCCTTAACCTTACTTTTATTAGGACACTACGGGCAATTTAGCATGGCCAATCCACCTAACCCGCACATCTTTGGACTGTGGGAGGAAACCGGAGCACCCGGAGGAAACCCACGCACACAGGGGGAGGACGTGCAGACTCCACACAGACAGTGACCCAGCCGGGACTGTGTATACACATACACAGATACACACAAATACATACACACACACATACACACATGCATGCATGCACACACACATGGACACATATACATCCACAAATACACACGTCCACATACACATATGGAAACACACATACATACACACATATACACACTCACATGAACATATACACACTGACATATACACATGCACATTTACACACATGCATATAGACACACATACACCTATGCACACATACATACACACACATGTATACACATACACATGTACACACACATGCACAAATATACACATACATACACACACATGTACATGCACACATGTACACACACATATACACATACACACACACTCACGCACTGGATCAGTAACCTGGATTTCCCTCTCTAACAGCACTGTGAGTGCAGTTACAGTACACAGACTGCAGCGGTTCAAGAATGCAGCTAGCCACCACTTTCTCAAATGCAGTGAGGGATAACGGTCTCGCATATTCCCACGTCCCCTGAAATAATAAAAATAAACACACACATACCGACAATACTAGTATCCTGTGTGTGATTGTGGATGAATTCGGGGGAGGTTGTTACTGCTTCCTTTGGAGCTCGCATTCACAGGACTGTACAGAACATAAGCCCTGGCACAGACCAATTGAATTAAAAAGTTTGACACCATCCAGGACAAAGCAACTCACTTGATTGGCACCTCTCTCATCCACTGAAGCATTTAACCCCTTCATCACTGACGCACAGTGGCAGCAATGTGTGCTATATAAAGGATGCACTGCAGCAACTCACCAAAGCTTCATTGACAGCACCTTCCAAAACAATGACGTCTATTATCTAAAAGGACAAAGGGCACGATTCTCCGGAAAGATTTCTAAGTGTGGCAGCGAATGCGAACGGCCGCGAGCTTCCCGGAGCTCAGCCCAGCCAGGACCCAGCTGGGACCCAGCCTGATGCTGAGCCTGTGGGACAGGGTTAACGGAGCTGATGGAGACATTAGGGTCCGTTCAGGACTTTCAGAGGGAGATTTCAGCGACACTCCAGCAGATCCACAGCCAATCGAAGGAGTCCCAGAGGCTACAGGTGCAGGAGATGTTGGCGGCAATGCGTGGCACCAAGGCCAACGCTGCTAGGGTGGCAACCGCAGTGGAGAGCCTGGCGGACAACGTTGGCATCATGATTGAAGGTGTCCAAGACGTCACGCAGTCGGTGATGGCCATGGCTGAGGGTCTCGGCAGACAGTCCGACTCGATGGGAGATGTGACCCAGTACCAGGCTGACCTTGATGAGGTTCTGTGGGGCATGTCCCGCTCTGAGATGGGAATGGCCGAGATGCTGCGGAGCTTGTCCCATTCACGGGTGGGCATTGCCGCGGCGCTGCGGAGCGTGGCCCAATCACTGAGGGGCATTGCCGCGGCGCTGCGGAGCGTGGCCCAATCACTGAGGGGCATTGCTGAGGGTGTCAACACCATGATGCAGACCACGGGGAGCCGCCAGGGCTGCAGAACCAGATGATGCAGGAGCAGCCGGGAATCGACCCAGCTGCTCTCCGTCCCAAGGTGAACCCGAGGGCCCTATGGGCACCGACCGGGAGGAGAGGGCGCTGCGTGTCAACCCGGACCCGTCCCATGGAGTGGTGACAGTGACAACCAGCTCTCCCAAGTTCCACCCTTTGATGAGGCCGCGTCTCGGGGTCAGCACAGGGGACAGGGCGGCACAGCTGTGTCTGTGCCACTGACAAGTGAGCCAGGCCCCTCCAGCCCCAGAACCCCCAGAAGACGCCCGCCAGGGGCATCGAAGGCCATGGGACGAGGTAAGCAGCTGGCTGCCTCCACCTCAGATGTGCATCCTGGGGACACACCTGGAAGAGACATAGCGGTAGAGCTAGGAAGGCCAAGCACATTGAGGATCTCCAAGAGCACCAGGGAGGGGGGGTTAGGTAGGGATGAGAGGGGTGGAGGGGGTGGTGGAGAGTGGGGTGGCACCATCTGGAGTGGGGAACTGTATGGCACATGTGACACATGAAAAACACTTGATCACAAGCAGTATGACGCCTCTGTCACTTTCTTCCGCAATGCGGGTTGACCTCCAGACCCTGGGCCCATCTCTCCAGGCATCTCCCCCTCCCCGCATCACCCAACCTCCGACCGTGGACATTTCCCTGGGTGTTTGGATGTTGGCTGCTGCGTGTGTGGTGTTGCCTCCCACAGTGTTCAAGCAGAATGTACAGTCATCAAGGTGTGATTGGGATGCTCGGCAATGACTCCCACAGGCTACATGGCCTGCCCACCCACGGGAATCCATTTGGGTTGTGTGAAATGCTCAGTTAACCACGATTGCCAGTTCCCCATCAGCAATATCCTTCAGCCGCATGGATAGAGGCCTCAGCAATCTGTGGGAGTTATGGGCGGTTGGTGGGGCAGATGGACAGGGACAGGGATTGCCCCCAGAATGGGTACACACATTCCAGGAATTGGCAAGCTGCTGCCATGCATGGTTGCCCCCCCCCCCCCACCCCCATCTCTTACCCCCTCCCTCCCGCTCCTATGGTGACCCATCCCTCTGGGGGGGTGCCCCCCCACTGAGGGTCCCTCATCTCTCGCCGAGCACTGGGGCGGCAAGCCCAGTGACCCCCGGGCTCTTTGCCTGTGAGCCAAGATGGCTGCTCACCTCTTCGGTTCCCCGCAGAAGCCCTTCTGCCAGGTTCACGGTTTTTAAAAGGAGTCCGAATCTGTGCCAGTGCGACCACTTTCTGGGGAGGCCGCTGAATGACAGGAGGCCGTAGGATATGGGGTGGCTCCCGTTAATTGTATGGAAATGGGGTTGAAATGGTGATAATCGGTTTCTCGCCACGTTAGGACGTGATCCCGATTTCGCTGATGTGAGTGGGCCGGTTTCATCACAGACTGTTTGCCGCTTGTTCCGATTCCCGTTTTCTGCCTCCCCCGCTATTCACCGGCCTCGCTCCGCATCGAGCGGGTACGCAACAAGGCCGGGAAAGCGCGCCCAAAGGCAGTAGACACCTGGGAACACCACCACCTGCAGGTGCCCCTTCAAGCCACTCAACACCCTGACTCAGAAAGATATCGCTGTTCTGTCGCTGGTTCAAAATCCTGGAACTCCCTCCCTAACAGCACTCTGGGTGTACCTACCCCACATGGACCACAGCAGTTCAAGAAGGCGGCTCACCACCAGCTCCTCAAGGGAATTAGGTGAGGGCAATAATTGCTGGCCTAGCCAGCGATGCACACAGCCCGTGAATTATTTTTGAAAAATGTCAAAAGTCCTGTTTGTATGCTGCAGACTTGATGTAACTGAGTATCTTCAATATAAAAGATGAACTGAATGAGAGAGTGCGGATTGAAAGTCCCTGAATCATCAGCTTTACTGAACACATCCTTTTTATAAGAGACTAATGATTTACTTTGACTTTCTCGGGCCCTTTTTATTTTCTGTTTTGTTTTCAGCATTTCCTCTCTTCGCTTTTAGACCCCAATTCAGTTCCTCAAACCCAGAGGCTGATTTTCGGCCTCTGTCCATCTCTGGCCACTAGGAACCGCACTCCAGCAAGAATTGCCTCCGTCAGGAGATGAACCATCGTAAAGCACATCAATGGATGTCAGTGAATGCACTCACAGGCTTCTGTTTGCCGAAGAAAAAAGATTTGATTAAATCCATTTAAGTTCTTAAACACCTTCACCGGATGACCCCCTCGATCTTCTGTGCTCCAGGGAATACGTGAAGCCCATGTCACCATCTCCCATCAGATGGACTGCCTTGATTTCCCAGGGGCTTCCGCTATATGACAGCTCTGTGCTGGAATCCAGAATTGTGTTGGGACAACACCCCCTCCTTCCCCCCCCTCTCCACCTCCCCCACTTCTTCCCTCCGCCAGCACACTTGGCCCTGAGCGCTGTGAATGTCCCGGGATCGGGTGAGCAAATGTGTTGGCTGCCGTGACACTGGCACGAGGGGACATAGCTTTAAATTGAGAGGAGATGGATATAGGACAGATGTCAGGGGTAGGTTCTTTACTCAGAGAGTAGTAAGGGCGTGGAATGCCCTGCCTACAACAGTAGTGGACTTGCCAACATTAAGGGCATTTAAATGGTCATTGGCTAAACATATGGATGATAAGGGAATAGTGTAGATGGGCTTTAGAGGGGTTTCACAGGTCGGCGCAACATCGAGGGCCGAAGGGCCTGTACTGCACTGTAATGTTCTATGTTCTATTTCTGAAATGTCTTTCATCACCGTCTCCTTGACGCTTAATTCCAGAAACAGTCTGCCCGCTGTTCCAGTTCCGCGCAGAGCAGTCGTCTAATTCTGCCTGTATAACATTTCGCTCACCGCTGATTGAGTTGCTGAGCCATTAATTAAATAGACAGGCGGGTGAGGGTTTGAAACTGCCTGCATTTATTCGGGGCCTGAGAAAATCTGGACCCACCTTGTAGCAGAGTGATTACTCAGCCATCAGAGTTTATTTGTAATCCATTTCCAATTAGCTAATGGAACTTTGCTCCAAGCGATAAACACATCCTGTAATTAAGGCTGTAATGGAAGTCGGCTAATGCTATTTGCTCTGATTGCTCGGTATTTAGTGCATTTCCTGCTTCAGAGCCTGCAGTCCAAATGTGGGATTGGGTTGAAACGTGAAATATTTACTACTTGTGTTTGCTCCCTCCTCCCCTGGGGTTGCCCCCAGTGTGGCAGTTCCGACAAGGTAAACATGTGAAGATGGATGTCTATGCTGGTCATTCCCTCTCATTCACCTCCTATTCTCATGCTATCCTTTCACACACTTTCTCCTCCCTGCCGGCCTCCTTATTGCATTCAAGCCAAAACTGTCTACTCTTCTAATTCATTTGTGCTTCCCTCCAGCTTGCAGCTTTTGCTTTCTCTGTTCTGCTTCCGCGTCCTCCTACAATCTTCGGGATTTTATTTATTTATTTATTTTATTGTTCTAATTAAGAGGCTATTTAGCGTGGGACCCACGCAAACACGGGAAGAATGTGCAAACTCCACACGGACAGTGACCCTGGGTCGGGATCGAACCCGGGTCCCCGGCGCCGTGAAGCAACAGCGCTAACCACTGTGCCTCCGTGCCCGCCCAGGCTTTTACAACTACAGTCATCCTTTCCTCGCCATTTGATTTATCTCTTCCTTGTACTCTGTTGCTTAAGGGAATGCTCTATCAGAGATGACTTCCATCGGAAAGACGTTAAACCGAGGTCCTGTTCCACTCCGCCCTCCCTGATGGATGTAAGAGATTGCACGGGACTATTCAAGCAACAGGGCAGCTCTCCCCATCACCCTGGCCAATGTTTATTCCTCAACCGACAACATCAAAAGGAGATTATCCGGTCTTAATCACATTGGGAGCTTGCTGTGCAGGGTAGCATGGTGGTTAGCATAAATGCTTCACAGCTCCAGGGTCCCAGGTTCGATTCCCGGCTGGGTCACTGTCTGTGTGGAGTCTGCACGTCCTCCCCGTGTTTGGGTGGGTTTCCTCCGGGTGCTCCGGTTTCCTCCCACAGTCCAAAGATGTGCGGGTTAGGTGGATTGGCCATGATAAATTGCCCGTAGTGTCCTAATAAAAAAAAAAGTAGGGTTAAGGGGGAGGTTGTTGGGTTACGGGTATAGGGTGGATACGTGGGTTTGAGTAGGGTGTTCATGGCTCGGCACAACATTGAGGGCCGAAGGGCCTGTTCTGTGCTGTACTGTTCTATGTTCTATGTTCTAAATGTTGCTGCTGGGTTTCCTCCGTGTTCAGCAGGGACTTCAATGCCTTTAGTTGGTTGTAAAAAGCTTTGGGATGTTGTGAGTACATGAGATGTGCTGTTTAAAGATGAGACGTTCTTGTCGGTTCTTCGTTTCCATTTGAAAAGAAATTGGAAAATGCCACAAAACCCGCTGACCCTTTAACTTTTCTGTGTCTCCTGATATGAAGCTATTCTGCACAGCACACTGCTGGGCTCTCCACGATAGAACAAAGAAAGAACAAAGAAAAATTACAGCACAGGAACAGGCCCTTCGGCCCTCCAAGCCTGCACCGATCCAGATCCTCTATCTAAAACTGTCGCCTATTTTCTGAGGATCTGTATCCCTCTGCTCCCTGCCCATTCATGTATATGTCTAGATACATCTTAAATGACGCTATCGTGCCTGCCTCTACCACCTCCGTCGGCAATGTGTTCCAGGCACCCACCACCCTCTGCATAAAGAACTTTCCACGCATATCTCCCTTAAACTTTTCCCCTCTCACCTTGAACTCATGACCCCGAGTATTTGAGTCCCCCACTCTGGGGAAAAAGCTTCTTGCTAACCACCCTGTCTATACCGCTCATGATTTTGTAGACCTCAATGAGGTCCCCCCTCAATCTCCGTCTTTCTAATGAAAATAATCCTAATGTACTCAACCTCTCTTCATAGCTAGCGCCCTCCGTACCAGGCAACATCCTGGTGAACCTCCTCTGCACCTTCTCCAAAGCTTCCACATCCTTTTGGTAATGTGGAGACTAGAACTGCACGCAGTATTCCAAATGTGGCCGAACCAAAGTCTTATACAACTGTAACATGACCTGCCAACTCTTGTACTCAATACCCCTTCCGATGAAGCAAAGCATGCCGTATGCCTTCTTGACCACCCCATGGTTTTTCAGTTGATGTAAAGGATGGTGAGCCTGTTACCTACATGGCGTCGATAAAGTTGAACTGAACACACCGATAGGCATCAATAACAGATGCTGAGGTCTATTCTCAGAGGCTGAAAAACAATAAGTTGGTAAGAATGGCTGGACTTGTACACAATCACGTCAAACGCTTTGCCTGGTGTCTGCTGCATACAACGGAGAAGACTTGAGGAGATTAGGTGAGTGCCATTGGCAGAAAGCATTGAGTTTAGACTGAACAAGATAGGTGCAGAATAAACGGTTCCATTTTTATTCAGAGTAGCATCGACTAAATTGGCATTAGCTGTGAAAGAGGAAATCCATTGAATTAAACTCCCCCATGGACATGAATGGTCGGTGTGTATTCACTTGCCTTGTTTCTCGCAGACTTGTCGTGGTGTCAAACGGTATCTGCTCCCACAGTGCCAATGATTACACTGCTCTGATTGCACTGCTCAATACTATTGCACATACGTACAAAAAAATAAAGATTTCTTTTCTGCTTATTCGTTCATGGGATGTAGGCGTCACTGGCTTGGCCAGCAGTTACTGCACATCCCTAATTGCCCTGGAGAAGGTGGTCGTGAGCCGCCTTCTTGTAGTCCATGTGGTGTAGGTGCACCCACAGTGCTGTTAGGGAGGGTATTCCAGGCTTTATACTCAGCAACAGTGAAGGAACAGCGATACATTTCCACGTCAGGCTTTTGTGTGACTTGGAAGGGAACTTGCAGATGCTGGTTCTTCCACATACACGTGCTGCCTTTCTTTACAAGTGTTAGAGGGATTGGAAGGTGCTGTCAAAGGAGGCTTGGTGAGTTGCTGCGATACATCTTGTAGATGGTACACATGGCTGCCACTGTCCGTCAGTAATAGAGGGAGTGAATGTTGAAGATGGTGGAAGGGGGAGCAATCAAGCGGGGCTGCTTTGACCTCAATGGTGTCCAGCGTGTCGAGTGTTGTTGGAGCTGCACTTTTCCAGGTAAGTGGAGAGTGTTCCATCACACTCCTCACTGGTGCCTTGTAGATGATGGACAGGCTTTGGGGAGTCAGGAGGTGAGCTCATAGAATCATAAAATTATAAAATCCTTACAGTGTAGAAGGAGGTCATTCGGCCCATCGAGTCTGCACTGACTGAGTTGAGGAGGAACCTCTTCACCCAAAGGCTTGTGAATCTGTGGAATTCCCTGCCCAGTGACACAGTTGAGGCTACCTCGTTAAATGTTTTTAAGGCAAAGATAGAAAGATTTTTGAACAGTAAAGGAATTAAGGGTTATGGTGAGTGAGTGGGTAAGTGGAGCTGAGTCCACAAAAAGATCAGCCATGATCTTACTGAATGGCAGAGCCGGTTCGAGGGGAAAGATGGCCGACTCCTGCTCCTAGTTCCTATGTTCTTGTGACCCTTCAAAATACCACCCTACCTTCCCCCCCATTCCTGCAACATTACCCTAAGGGGAAATTTAGCATGGCCAATCCACCTAACCTGCGCATCTTTGGACTGTGGGAGGAAACCGGGGCAGTGGAGGAAAACTACACAGACACGGGGAGAAGGTACAGACTCCGCACAGTCACCCAAGGCCGGAATTGAATCCATGGGCGGAATTCTCCGACCCCCTCCCCTGCGCATGCGCCAGTATGACGTCAGCAGCCGCTGACGCTCCGGCGCATATGCGGACTCTGGCCGGCCGACGAAGGCATTTCAGTCCCGGCTGGCGGGGCGCCAAAGGCCGTTCGCGCTGGCCGGTGGCGTGGGAACCACTCTGGCGTGGGCCTAGCCCCTAATGGTGCGGAGAATTCCGAACCTTTGGGGAGGCCCAACACTGGAGTGGTTCACGCCACTCCGTCCCGCCGTGACCCCCCGCCCTGCCAGGTAGGGCAGAATCCCGGCCCAGGTCCTTGACACTGTGAGCAGCAATGCTAACCACTGTGCCACTGTGCCGCCCCTCAGTTACTGAGAATTCCCAGCCTCTGACCTGCTCTTGTTGCCACACTATTTAATGGCTGGCCCAGTACAGTTTCTGGTAACCCTCAGAGTGTTGATAGTGGGAAATTCAGTGATGGTAATGTCTTTGAATGTAAAGGGGTGATTATTTGATTCTCACTTGTTGGAGATGGCCACAGACTGGCAGTTGTGCAGTGGGATTGTTCCTTGCCACGTGTCAGCCCAAGCCTGAATATTGTCCGGGTCTTTCAGGATCTGCACAAGGACAGCTTCAGTATGTGAG
Source organism: Scyliorhinus canicula (assembly GCF_902713615.1). Classification (NCBI taxonomy): domain Eukaryota; kingdom Metazoa; phylum Chordata; class Chondrichthyes; order Carcharhiniformes; family Scyliorhinidae; genus Scyliorhinus; species Scyliorhinus canicula. Next base: position 12,842,531 of record NC_052156.1, on the reverse strand, counting down.
GAGTCGTGAATGGTGCTGGACCTTGTGATGGTAACCTTGTCTGGAGGTTCCTTGATCACAGTGATCAATGGTATTGCCAATCTGGGATGTTGTTTCCGGTTGCAGTTGAGATCTACGATCTTGTCCTCGATGCAATAGGACTGCACAGTGGTTGAGGAATGGAATTGATTGAATTTGTCCTCAGTACCACCTCACTGTTGCGCCATCGTGCGTAATGTCTTCATTGGGCCTTGGTTCTGAATAAATCCTTGTCACCTCAGCTGGTTGCTACCTACCTTCCGTGGGATCCTGGAAGCAATTTTTATTTTTTCAAAAGGTATATAATATTCAAGGACAACTGTTGCCCCCAGCCCCAGCTGAGATTCCCCAAAAGTCGTTACCCGCCGGCTGGGATCCCCCAAATTGTACAAACCCGCGTGAGGAGGGATGACTGGGTCTGTGCCTTTGTTCAACCCACCCTCTGCTGGTTAGGTTCAATCTAACAAGGTTCCTTTCCCTCGGACCCCAGACCCAATAGTCATGTTTAAAAGGAGCCAATTTAACCAGGCTCCCTTGAGTTAAGTTGGAGTAAGTTTATTACCTACCAAAAAGGCAAGGGGAAATGGTAAAACACATGCATCCACATTCATACGGATTAGAAGTAAGAATTGAGACCAATCAGTAAGCATAAATCAAAAGTTATACAGAACAGCCCGTGACTTGCGAGGAGTAGATGATGGTGTATTATGGCAGTAAGCTTCAGGAGGCGAAGAGTTGATTCTTCGATTCAGGTGTTTTGTGATTTGGTAGAGAGATTTCAAATCTTTTGCGAGCTGCAACCTTCTGCTAGTTGATTGGCTTCTACAGTCAGAGAGAAAATTTCAAGATGTTCCTGCAACAGGTTGCTATTTTTGCAGGGGTCCTGCTCCATTTCTAGTATCACACACCTCCAGTGTGGGCAACTCCCAGCTGCTTTTCCTCACAGCGCACACACACACACAGACCAGCAGAGCAGACACAGGCCCGTTTTAAGCCAACTATTAACCTCTTCTTTGTGCATTCCACAGGATCTGGAATCCACGAGTGGGACTAGGAAGGACCCTTCAGATGCCATAGCCAGTATGTTCCTATGTCTTCACCAGAGATGGTAATCAATCTTTGGATTCTTTTAGAAGTGCCTGATCTGGAAACACAGTGAGGACGTCCATTCCCTCTTAGAGAAACATTCCTGTCGGTGGCTAACTACATCCATCTTTGGAATCTGTGTCCATTTTCAAAATATAAAACTCAGAGGCTGGATTCTCTGCACCCCGACGCCGGAATCGCGGCCGACGCCGAGGCGGAGAATCCCATTTAACGCCGTAATCGGGCCCGGTGCAGGTTCAACAATTCTTCGTGCACCGTAAATTGGCGTCACCGGGGAGAACTCCGCGCCGCCGGGAGACATTCACAGAGGCCTGCTCAGCAATCCTCCGCCCCGGACCGGCTGAGTTCCTGACGGCATGGAACTAACCTGCTATTGCTGGCCGGGTGCTCGCGTGGCGGCTGCGGACTCAGTCCACGGCCGCCCTGGTCGAAGGCGGGCGGGCGGATCGGAGGCCAGGGGGGTCCTATCGGCGGCTGGGGAATTAATGTCCGGGGTTTAAGGGTCGGGCGTGCGGCCGATTGGGGGTCTCCTTTGTGGGTCTACCTCCGCGGTCCAAGTCCGCCATGGAGCATGGCGCGACCGCTGGAGGCTGCCGCCGTGCGCATGCACGACCTCTGACCGGAAGTGCAGGGGCCCGTATCTGCAGCAAAAGCTGCGAGATTCACTCCTGGTGCCTGCTAACCCCCTGCAGGGCTGAGAATTCGTTTCACTTTTTTTGCAGGATTTTCAGGAGTAAAACTCCACCATTTTGATGCTGATGTGGGGACAATAATGGAGAATCCAGCCCCAGAGGTCTTTTTAAAGTCCGATATTTCTGTGTATGTTATGGACGGGATTCTCCGTTGCGCCGGTAATCCATCCCTCCTCGGGGACTTTCCGATGATGTGGGGTTACCCACAATGGGAAATCCCAATGGCCGACTGGTGGGACAGAGTGGAGAGCAACATAACCCTGTTGTCCAAGAGTTGCATAGACTGGGGTTTTCTGTACCTGCCTGCAGTTGGGATTTTCTGATGCCCCGAAAGTCAATGAACCTTTGGGCTGGCTCTCCAGAATTTCCATTCCCGCCCGTGACTGGTCCTGCCACGGGCGTGTCCGGAAAATCCCGGCCCACAGTTACCTTGTCTCCATATTCGGCGCAATGCGTCTATGTCAGCACTCATGCTTCAGGCTTCCTCCCATCAAAAGCAGGGCATAAAAGAGTCCGTTACTTGTACCGAAAATGGGAATGTAAATTGTCCTCGCGATCCATTTGAACAACAGTATTTTGTTTTTGTAATCTCGTGCACTCCTGATAGTCAACTTAAGGCTGGAACATTTTGGCAGAAGCTGTACTAGATGCATTACTGACAAATGAGGGCATGGCCCTTTGCTTATTGTCACAGTGAAGGAAATCTGCTATAAGAGAACCGTGGACATTGGAAAGAATGCCTGCCCTCGAGCCACTTAACCCCTGAGCCACTCTAATAAGCCCCAGGAGTCTCTCTTGCAGTGTGGAATGCCTGACAAGGATCGCTGTGTTCCTGCTTCAGATGGGAACTCACGCTTCTGTTTGCTTTCTGCTGACTCATTGCAAAGAGCAAGAGGAGTGGGGCAACTCATTGGGCAGCCCCTTTCGAGAGCTGGCAAAGGCACAGTGGACCAACTGGCCTCCTCCTGTGGCTCGTGTTTCTGTGATTCCTCGGAACAGCTGAAGAGACTGCATTCAGCTCAACCTTCCCAAGGCTGTGGAATGTGCATCAAAAAGCACCCCAGCTCCCTCAGAGTGCATCTGAAAAATACTCCTCTGTCTGTCTCACTATTGCCAATTCTGCTCAGACATGTTCTTGGATTTCTTGCCTCCGACCACCTCCCTCCCCCTCGGTATTCCAACTATTGGTTGCTCCGGATGCCCATCCCCCATTCCACAGCCAATTGGAATGTGAACAGATTCTCCACGAAACGATCGGGTGTTTTTTTTGTCAAATCACCTCTTTCCTACCCCAGCCTCCTACGTGTTCATATCCAGTAACAAAAATGTTCAAAGAGATAAAAAAGAATGTACAATTGTTATTAAGGCCCCATTTTTATCTCCAGGGGTTACTCATGGCAGTGATCCGGAAACTAATCTTCAATTTCTGGAGAGGGCTGATCCTGGAGGATTGGCAGCTCTTCACTCTCCCTGGGAGGCGGTGGTGTAGTGGGATTGGGCGGGATTCTCTGGTTCCGCCGGCAGCTCATCCCCGCCCACAGGCGGTGTGGGTGGCCTCCATGGAAAATCTCATTGACAAGCGACGGGAGTAGAGAACCCCGCCACCTGCAAACGGCACGCCAAATTCTCCATCCTCACTAGCAGGACCCCCCAACGGAGAATCCCGGCCTATTTACTGGACTAGTAATCCAGAGACCCAGGGTAGTGCTCTGCGGACCCGGGTTCAAATCCTGCCATGGCAGGTGGCGAAATTTGAATCCATCAAAAATCTGGAATTAAAAGTCTAATGATGTGCAGGTTAGGTGGATTGGCCATGCTAAATTGCCCTTAGTATCCAGAATTGCCCTTAGTGTTGGGTGGGGTTACTGGGTTATGGGGATAGGGTAGGGGTGTGGGCTTGGGTAGGGTGCTCTTTCCAAGAGCCGGTGCAGACTTGATGGGCCGAATGGCCTCCTTCTGCACTGTAAATTCGATGATGACCATAAAATCATTGTTGATTGTCATAAAAACCCACCTGGTTCACAAATATCCTTTGAGAAGGAAATCTGTCATCCTTACCTGGTGCAGCCAACACGTGTGTCCAGATTCACAGCAATGTGGTTGATTGTGGCAGCCACTCAGTTCAAGGGCAATTAAGGATGTGCAACAAATTCAGGGAAAGAAGAGATGCCGATGGAGCCTCTGTGCCTTTCCCAAATTGCGTTTTCTATACTGGTCTGTCCCCAGAACTGTGCCAATAACCCATCTCCAATCCTAACAGGGAACAAAGTGACTTTCTATTTCTGTGCATTTTGCTGTGGGTCGTGAAGCATTTAAATTATGTGAACGTTGTCTCGTCACTCTCTCTGATTTCTGTCCATGGAAGGTGAGCAAAGGTCACAGAATATCACTGGTACAGCTTCCATCTGCTTGAAGCAAGCCCTTCTAAACAAATAGAGCAGAGGGTGGCGAGAGGCGAGCTTGTTAACTTTCATAATAATTAAAATCTTTATTAGCGCCACAAATAGGCTGACATCAACACTGCAGTGAAGTTACTGTGACAATAGTCTGTGAGAGTGAACAGCCTACCGCACCTTAAACAGACAGCATGTTTGCAAAAAGGTGCCCGCCAGATCTCATGTGTTGATCAAAATCTCAAAGGATTAGCGCCCCTGCTGTTAAGCTGGGCAATTTTAATCCAAAGTGTTGAGCTCCAATTATTTACACTTTCAATGTTCCAATAAGGGCTGATCCTGCCCAAATAGGGCAGCACGGTAGTTAGCACAATTGCTTCACAGCTCCAGGGTTCCAGGTTCGATTCTGGCTTGGGTCACTGTCTTTGCAGAGTCTGCACATCCTCCCCGTGTGTGCGTGGGTTTCCTCCGGGTGCTCCCGTTTCCTCCCACAGTCCAAAGATGTGCAGGTTGGGTGGATTGGCCATGCTAAATTGTCCTTAGTGTCCAAAATTTCCCTTAGTGTTGGGTGGGGTTGCTGGTTTATGGGGATAGGGTGGAGGTGTGGACTTGGGTAGGGTGCTCTTTCCAAGAGCCAGTGCAGACTCAATGGGCTGAATGGCCTCCTTCTGCACTGTAAATTCTATGAATAAGGTTAGCACTCATTTTCTCAGCTCAGGAGAATACAAGTCATTTTTACTTCATTTCTTCCTAAAGGACAACCCTTTTCCATCTGTATTCAATCCATTTAACTTTGATCGCACCCCCTCTGAGACAAGTCTCTCCTTCCTTAGGTACAGTAAGAAGTCTTACAACACCAGGTTAAAGTCCAACAGGTTTGATTCAAACACGAGCTTTCGGAGCGTAGCTCCTTCCTCAGGTGAATGGAGAGGTATGTTCCAGAAACATTTATATAGACAAAGTCAGATTTTCCGGCATCTCCACATCATGGCTTCCTTAGGTAAGGAGACCAAAGCTGTACACAACCCTGAACAGATCAGCAAGACTCCCCCACTCTTAGACTACAACCAGTAGGTCTTATGGCACAGTGGTCGCGCCACTATCGATAGACCAGAAGCTTTCGGTTTGAGTCGAACGTCAGGACAAGTTGGCCACAGAAGGAACGTTAACAACATGATAATCAGCCCAGGAATACTACCACCATTTTCCCCACTATTGCCCAAAGGGAAAACTGTGTATGTGTGTGTGTGTGAAGATACGATTTAAAAAAATGACCACAACCCCTTACAATAAAGGCTAAAATACCATTTGCCTTCCCAATTGCTTGCTGCTCCTGCATATTTTCTTTTTGTGAATCGTGTGGTGATATGATCTGCATACTCGTCTGCCATTGGGCCAGAACGTCGGCTTACCATTGGCCCTGGTCGGTCATGTGCCTCTCGACCAATTGGCCGAGAGGCTGAGTTAACCACGCCTCTATTAACGAGGTATAAATGGTCAGACGCCTGACGATCGGCCCTTTCCATTGTAGACGATCGCAGAGCTGTGTTCTAGTCAATTAAAGCCTGACTTTGGTAAATCACTCGCCTCGCGTACAATTGATGGTACATCAAATCGAAGGCAAGGACTTTGGATGGTCTTAACACCAGTCATTTTGTTGGAAGCACTGCCCCAAAATAGGCAGTGGTTGTTATCGCACAGTCTGGACTGTCATGTTTCAAGAACAGGCAGGCTCCACTTGGTTCAAATAAACCTCACCTGGGGTTTTTTTCTTCCCCAAAATAACAAGAGCAGTAACTTTAAACTGGGAAAACAACTCTCTAGGTTTGAACAGGCAATTTTCGCAAATCTTGTCTCGGGATTGAGTTTCAAGCAGTCTGAAGACTCTGATATTATCTTGAGCTGTAATCAAAAGAGAATCTACGCAGGTTGGAAATGTGTAATGTTTTTTCCAGTCTGTGGGCTTTGGGCCGTGCCGTGAGTGTAGGGTTGTCAAGTATAATTAACTGCATTCGGGGTGGTTTCATCACGTGACTTGACCTCCGGACGCCAACCATTAAATCGGCCAATACATCCATCTTGTGACTCACTGCCCTCCTACACCAACTAGAAAGCAAAAAAGACACATTACCCAGGATGATGCTTGGCTGGCAGCACCTTATTTCCAATACTTTGCATCCGGCAAAAATAAATTTTCAAAGAAAATTAAATAAAACCATCTTTCTTTAACATCCCTTTGATTTTTCTCCACAGCACTGTCCTGGAGATTAATCTTCAATTCCTGAAGACACCAGGCCAATCCTGGAGGTTTCGCAACCCTGCAGGAGTGGGTGTTGCTATGATAACTGTCCATTGTCCTTTGCAATTCAAAGCGCCATTTCTTCCAGCACCCCTCCCAATGTACCCCCCTTTCCTCCTTCTCTTCTGCTGGCGATGGCGGGAACCAATGCCAACAGCCCTCTGGTACCTCCACCAAGGTTAGCCCAGAGGCCATCAGTGGATGCGAGAAGGGACAACCTAACTGAGCCTGAATTGTCCCCTTCTTTAACTTTCAGACATCCACATTTCTCAATGGGAACTCAATGGGAATCAGGGGCAGATACCTGGTAGACGTGAGCAGTGTTTGTTCCTCAACTGTTGCAACAACAAAGACAAGCTGGCTAGTTCCCAGACTGCATTTACTAATGAGCCAGGCGCAACTCCATGCTCCAATTGAGTCTCCTCCTGCCCTGCTTCATCTCACCCTGTCAACATCAGCGTGGATTCCTTTCCCACTCATGGACCTACCTAGTTTCATTTAAATGCATAATTTATACCCTTCACCTCAAATATGCTAGCTTGTAACAAGGAAAAAAACTCCTACATTCTTTCCTGTCTGCCTCAGAAACCTGGACAATGAGTAAAGGTCTGTGGAATAAAATAAAAAGTGGGTGTGAATAAGTTCCAAATACAGACCATAGGAAAATGAACAGGTGCTTGAAATTGTGGGCATCGCTGGCTGGGCAATCATCTATTGCCCATCCATAATTATTCTTGAATTGAGTGGCTTATTAAACCATTTCAGAGGGCATTTAAGAGACAAGACTTTGGGGCTGGATTCATATGTAGGCCAAGAATGAACAGCAGACTTCCTCCCTAAAAGGACCTGAGTAAACCAGATGGGTTTTTAACAACAATCGACAATCATTTCATTTCAATTCCAGCATTTTATTGATTTCAAATTTCACTATCTGCTGTATTGGGATTCGAATCCAGGACCCCAGAGCATTCCAGGGGCTGGTTTAGCACAGGGCTAAATCGCTGGCTTTGAAAAGAGACCAAGGCAGGCCAGCAGCACGGTTCAATTCCCGTACCAGCCTCCCCGAAAAGGCGCCGGGATGTGGCGACTAGGGGCTTTTCACAGTAACTTCATTTGAAGCCTACTCGTGACAATAAGCGATTTTCATTTTCATTTCATGTTTCTGGATTCCTGGTCCAGTGACAATACCATTACGCACCCCCTCCCCAATTGACATAGAATCCCTCCAATACAGAAGGAGGCCATTCGGCTCATCGAGTCTATGTCAGCACTCTCAAAGAGCACCCTACCTAGACCCACTCCGCTCGCCCTATCCCCGTTACCCCCACCTAACCTGCACATCTTTGGACTGTGGGAGGCCACCGGAGCACCCGGAGGAAACCCACACAGACACGGGGAGAACGTGCTAATGCCACCCAGACAGGCTGGAATCAAATCAGGGTTGCTGGCTCTGTGAGGCACCAGTGCTGACTACTATGCATCCGTGCCGCCCATGCAAGGCAAGGCGCGTGTGGCACACCATGACTGCAGATCTGCTGGGTGGAGTGGCTATAAGCAGAACAGGGCGGGAGAACAGCTATTCCTTGTGATCACGTGTTCCACATTCCAACCTCTCTCTGGGTAAGGAGCTTTCTCCTGAACACCCTATAGGATCAGTTTACTTGTGCAAACTGAAACGCTAAATTGAAAAAAAAAGCATCCCACGCATCTCCCCTGCTCTTGTGTAAGTGGCATTCGATTGGAGTTCTGTGTTTAACAGTTAATTTTAACAACCGCTACGTCGGGATCCATTTAACCCGAAGGGAAACCGGTTTTCCCAAGCATCCCCAGTTCCTTGTGTCGGTTGTATCTCAAGTTGTAAACTGACCCCAATTTTCCTGGTTCACTGTCACAATGAAGCATGCGAAAGAGAAGATTAATGGCAGGTAGTATGGTCTGAATTATCCTGGAATGAATTGAGTGCGAAAATCTGAAGATGGGGCTGTCTGCTTATGCTGCAAATTATGACAAGACATTCGATAGCTGCCCCATCAAATTGCTGATCTAGTGTGGCGTTCCGAGGAGCGTGCAACTGGATTCCTTTGCTCTGGAATGTTACTTTTGGCAATGGGAGAAGGAATGGTGGTGGTGTCTTGGGACGTAATATCCACACCCTGAAACCTGCTGAGACCATTGAGTTTTCATTTCAAAAGAAGGGAGAGACAGCAGTGTTTCGCTACCCGGCCCTTTCTGAATAACTGCAGACTGTTTACGGTGGATTTGAATTCCAACCAGGCCTTCAATCGATGTCTGGTTTCCTGCAGGAACCCAGTGAAATCATCAATGTGGGGATTGAAGGATTGAAACTTCGACAAAGAAGAAACTCACTTATCACCAACCAATCCAACAAAGAATTCAAGGGAAATTTCTTTAGACATAGATTGGTTAAGGCATGGAAACCGCTCCCACACAGAACAATTGAGGCAAATAGCAATGACGCCCTTAAAGGGGAGCACATGAGGGAGAAAGGAAGGGATAAAGTACGGTGGAAGGAGGTTTGTGTAGAGTTTAAGAGCTAGCACAGACCAAATGGGCTGGATGGCCAGTTTCTGTGCTGTAAATTCTCAGTAATTTGCTTCAGAAAATCCCCCAGCAAGGTGCAATGTATTTTGTTTCTGCCCCAATCTGTTGGTCAGAATTCTCCTATCCCGCCTGGCAGAGGAGAAACCAGCAGGAGACAAAAATGTCGGAATCCCGCCAGTGTAAGTCTACGCTGCAATTCAGCGGGTTACTGACAGGTCGGCCTTCCCGCTGGGTCGCGGCGTGAATGCCATTTGGATTTTTTTGCATTTTATGAATATTCATTAAAGTAGCCGGGCGCCGGCTTCCCATCAGGCCTTTCAATCTTTCGTCTGCTGGAAGTCACGCCAACCTGATGGCGAAAGAGTGGCGTGCACAAGGCGGTCCTACCCCCCCCCCCCCCCCCCCGGCGAGAGATTTTGAGATGTGTGCAACAAAGCCTTTCCGCCGCAGTGCCGTGCTGCTCCTGGTGTGCTGCACACCACTCTGCCGGGGCAGACCCCCTTCCTGCCTCCATCTCCATGACCTTCATGGACAGCATCGTGCTGCTGCGGAGCCCATGGACCCTCCTGTGACACCGTCTCAGATCACTGCAGTGTCTCTGGGGTTGGGGAGTACAAGGGTGTTGTTTCCCACCCCCCCCCCCTTTGGGGTCACACCAGGGTGTATCTGGACAGCACTGTCCTGTGGGACCCCGCAGCCACCACAATAGAAGTTCAAAGTTCAAATGGGGGTGGAGTGCGAGGTGAGGGGGTGGTGGCCTGACAAAGACAAGGGGGCCAATGTGCAAGGAGGATCCCTCCGCTCCTGCAGCCCTTTACGGATTCTAACCCCTTTTTTTATATTGTCTCTCCACATTATTCCTACAAAAATGCATCATTTCCCACTTCTCTGTCACCTATCCGCCCACTCCACCAACTTGTCTGTGTCCTTTTGAAGTTCTATCCTGTCCTGTTCACAGTTGACAATACTTCCACGCTTTGTGTCATACACAAACTTTGAACTTGTTTCCTGCACACCAAGGTCTAGATCATTAATATATATCAGGAAAAGCAAAGTCCCAATACCGACCACTCGGGAACATCACTAAAAACCTTCCTCAAGTCCAAAAATTACCCATTGAACATTACTCTCTGCTTTCTATCATTCAGCCAATTTTGTATCTGAATTACTCCTGTCCCTTTTATTCCATGCTGTAACTTTTCTTAGACGTCTGTTGTGTGGCACTGTATCGAATGCCTTCTGAAAATCCATGTACACCACATCAACAGCATTATCCTCATAAAATTTTTCGGTTATCTCCTCAAAAAACTCCAGCAATTGATTGAAACACTATTTCCTCTTTATAAATCCATGCTGGCTCTTCCAAATGAACCCACATTTGTCCACGTGATTACTTGTTCTATCCCAAATAATTGTTTCTGGAAACTTGCCCACCACTGGTGTTAAACTGACTGGTCTGTAATTGCTGGAGCTTTCTGAACAAGGGCATAACATTTGTAATTCTCCAGTCCTCTGGCTTCACCTCCGAGTCCAGAGAAGATGATGCCCAGCGTCCCGACAATTTCCATTCTCACTTCCTTCAATATTCTTGGGTGCATCTCATCTGGTCCCGGTGCCTTGTCAACTTTCAGTACTGACAGTCTATTCAGCACTTCCTCCTTATCAATTTTGAACCCTTGTAGGGACAAAGTTTCTTTGTCACAATGTCCTGGGTAACATCAACCTCCTTGGTAAAGCCAGATGCAAAGTATTCATTTATTATCTCAGCCATGTCCCCAGCCTTCGGTCTAGCCTACATGTGACTCTTAAATGCCCCTCTGAAACAGCCTAGCAAGCCACTCAGTTCAAGGGCAATTAGGGATGGGTAATAAATGCTGGTCAAACCAGCGACGCCCAGATCCCATGAATACATTTTTAAACAATGCACAAGTGACATCCTCTGACTTTGTCCCGCCCGCAGCTGGCAGGTTCAAAGGTCCCTGCGCCATATTTAAACAGCAGTACAGCACAGTCGTATCACCAGACCGTGCAGGATGTCAGCAACCCAGAGTCAGTTCTTCATCAACCACCTTGCCCCATTTGGACTTCTACCCGTCTAAACCAGACCTAAAAGTGAACTCACAGACCCATCACACATCTACAGGGATCTCATTCAAGGCCAGCTCGAAAGACACCACCACTCGCTGTCCCACATACGTCTTCATCTCCCCTCTGGCTCATTCCGTCATCACCTCCACTCGCTGACCATCCACATACATCAGGCATCCTCATTGTCCTGGCATGCATCCTGCTGACATTCTCTCCATCTGCCTTCATGCAGGAAAAGCTCGCACACAGCGAAAGGGAGAGATCCCAGACTGGTGGGGGGATGCCCAAACTCAAGGTCCTCATAGACATTGTGATAAGAGTAATTTAGCTGGCTGGCGAGGATGTGGACCGTCTGTGTGCTGACAGTGAGATTATAGAATTTACATTTACAGTGCAGAAGGAGGCCATTCAGCCCATCGAGTCTGCACCGGCTCTTGGAAAAAGCACCCTACCCAAGATCAACACCTCCACCCTATCCCCATAACCCAGTAACCTCACCCAACACTAAGGGCAAATTTGGACACCAAGGGCAATTTATCATGGCCAATCCACCTAACCTGCACACCTTTGGACTGTGGGAGGAAACCGGAGCACCCGGAGGAAACCCACGCACACACGGGGAGGATGTGCAGACTCCGCACAGACAGTGACCCAAGCCGGGAATCGAACCTGGGACCCTGGAGCTGTGAAGCATTTGTGCTATCCACAATCCACACTATCCACAATGTTACCGTGCTGTCCAATAGGTTGCTGGTGCTCTACCAAGTGAGGAGCCAGCATTGCAACATCCGTCAGACAACCGTGCTGTGAGCGATGTCTCCTGTTCCACAAACCCCAGCCAGGAGCCCTCGGGCATCCACATGGAGGAGGATCAGCTGGTGCACATCCTGGGGTCATCCACCCGAGTGACTCTGAGAATGTCCCACCCATCTGAATCCCCTCTTCCTGTGACCCCTTCAGCTAATGATCGCCCCTTTCTTTCACAGGTACATCTGGGAAGCCCCCAAGGGGGCCAATGAGATAGGTCCTCAACGCATGACACCAGCACAGAAGAGGAATCCACAGACTCCGGTATTGAAGAATGATCACGGCGCTCACCCTCACCTCCACCAGAGCAGAGGCACATGCCTCAGTGGGACCCAGTTTTAGAGCCGCTTTGGGCACACAGTCTGGTGAGCACTGATTCAAAGGAGGCAGAGCCAGGGGCATCTCAGGTTGCCGGTACTCAGAGGATTGCTGTAGGCTAGGGATCGGCTGAGTCTCCAGTCAGGTGAGGAGCCTCTGGGCTCGGTCATGCCTCAGTTACTGCGGCTCCAAAGATAAGGGAGGGAAAATCAAGAAGGGATTTCTGCTACACTCTTCAAATTGCAAGGCATGATGGAGGATTCTGTCCACCTTCAGGCAGAGGAGTTAGCACCGACAGGCCAACGCATGCCAGTTGCTGTGGAGATCTTGGTCCAGGACCTTTGTACATGGGTACATCATCTCGGCAGGGAGCAGGAATTTGAGTAAGGCCCTTTATCTGCCTGGTTTCTGGCCCACATCTAAATCTCACATTTTGGTCTGAAGTGAGCTTGCCGAAGGGATTTTACCCCCTCCCGACTTGGGTTGCAACCTGCATTTGACCCCGACATCGGGGTCACGACGTAAGCCAGGCAATCCTGCAGAGTCGGAAGTGTCGAATGCTACTGAACAAAGAAAGCATCATGAAAATATTTTTTTGGTGTTCATTGTTTACAGAATCAAGGAACTGTAGAATGGTTACAGCACGGAAGGAGGCCATTCAACCTGTTGAGTCCATGCTATCTCTCCACAGGAACAGGTTAGCTGGTCCCACTCCCCTGCCCTTTCCCCACAGCCCTGCAGCTGTTTCACCTTCGATGTTTACCTAATTCCTTTTCGAAAGCTCGTTAGGTCTGCCTCCATAACCTTTCCAGGTAGTGCATTCCGGATCTTGATCACTTGCTGCACAAAACATCTTTTCCTCAAGCTGCAAACACTTCATTTGCCATGGTGAAGAATGTAGGAATTTCAGATATACATTGTATTATATTGTGGACAGCGCGATAGCACAGTCGTTAACACTGTTGCTTCACAACTCCAGGGTCTCAGGTTTGACTCCCGGATTGGGTCACAGTCTGTGCGGAGTCGGCACGTTCTCCCCGTGTCTGCGTGGGTTTCCTCTGGTTTCCTCCCACAAGTCTCGAAAGATGCTGAGGTAATTTGGATATTCTGAATTCTCCCTCAGTGTACACGAACAGACGCCGGAATATAGCAACTAGGGGCTTTTCACAGTAACTTCATAGGAGTGTTAATGTAAGCCTACTTGCGACAATAAGGATTATTATTATTTTTATTATTATTATTGTATGTATTTGGTGCTGTAAGGGTTGAACACCTGGGTTTGTCTGTGTGTGTGTGTGAGTCTGCTGCAGTCATGTTTTTAAAATCCTGGATTGAAAGACAGCTAAGTTTTTTGGGAGTCAGGGGTGCAATTAAAGCATTGTAAAAGTTTAGGCGAATGGATTTTTGTTTATATTAAGAGGGTTCCTGTGGAGTCGTTAATTAGAGAACGTGGGCTGGATTCTCCGTTTCTTGACGTCGATTTCATAATCGGCGGTCGGGTGGAGAATCCTTTTTTACCACCGAATCGGGGGCGGTGGCTGTTTTCAGATGCTCCGCCCCCTCCAAAACAGCGTCACCCAGGGAGTACGCCACACACCGTTGGGGCAGCTTTAGGATGTTACCTGAAGACCTGCCGCCGATGCTCCGCCCTCAATGGGCCGAGTTCCCGACAGCGCGGTCAGTTTTCATGAACCCGGCTTGGTGGCTGCGGACTGTGTCCAGAGCCGCCACATGGGGGAGCCACGCTGCTGGCCGAGGGGGGTGGGTGGGGGAGGGTCTTTGGCGAGGGCTGGGGGGACTAGCGAGGGTTGGCTCAGGGTTGGCGAGAGGGGTCCAGAGTGGCCTTATCTTGCAGGTCGGGTCAACGCACGGCCGGCGCCATGTTGTCCGGCGCGACCACTGCAGGTCGTTGCCATGCGCATGCGCGGCCACGGACCCGGCAATTCGCCGGCCGTTTATTTCGTGAAGGCCGGGGGTTTTACGTGGCGTGGCTGCTAGCCCCTCACCGGTCGGAGGGTCGGTGCTGGGGTCTCACCGATTTTTTTCATCGCGGAACTAGTCACTTCCTCCGGACATAGCTTCAAAATCGGAGAATCCAGCCCATTGCGTTCAGTTTCGTAAAATGATGCAGTTAATGGAAGGAGCCAGGGGCTGAAATAGTCAGATGTTGAGGATTGAGTTTAGTTTTAGATTGGGATGTGAACAGAAGTCAAGCATCTGCTCTCAATACAGTTCCAGTTAAAGATCTGTCTGTAGACTGACGAGCAATTTCTTTCTGAGCAGTTCAGAGTTAGTTGGGAGATGGAAGTCAAGCTATGAAGGCAGATTCTGAAGACTTCAGCTGGAGATTCTGCTTTGTCCCGACAGGGTCAGGTCACTTTCTTTAAAGCAAAATATTTCTCTTTCTCAAAGTGGTGTATCCAGCCATCCCTGTCCAACAAGTACTCCTGAGTGCTAACTGTATTTAACAGGGGATTGGGATCCGAGATGGTTTTGTTGTCTGAGTGGGAGTAAAGATAGCAGTTAAGGGTTATTGTGTCACTGTGTTGATTCGCAGCCTTTAAGGGGTAATTGTAAAATATTTTCTTGTGTAATGTTAAAGATATTTTATTACTGTGTTAGCAATAACGTTTGTTTTAATATACCATATCTTTATTTTGTGTGAAATCACTCCTGGAGTGAGGCATCCTTTGCCTAATAGTCTAATAAAATTAAAATTAAATATTTTCTGTCCAGTATCTTAGTCATTGTTGGGGTCTGATCTGGGATCATAATACCGGATCGCTTTAAATTGATATCTTATGATTCGCAACTCTTCCGGAAGAGTTTGTTCCTGAAATGAAATGAAATGAAAATCGTTTATTGTCACGAGTAGGCTTCAATGAAGTTACTGTGAAAAGCCCCTAGTCGCCACATTCCGGCGCCTGTTCAGGGAGGCTGGTATAGGAATTGAACCGTGCTGCTGGCCTGCCCTGGTCTGCTTTAAAAGCCAGCGATTTAGCCCAGTGTGCTAAACCAGCCCCTTAAAGGAAAATCGCTTATTGTCACAAGTAGGCTTCAAATGAAGTTACTGTGAAAAGCCCCTAGTCACCACATTCTGGCGCCTGTTTGGGGAGGCTGGTACGGGAGGAAGGTCCTGTGTATTCTGTCCAGATTCCTCATCATTTTGAACACCTCTATCAAATCTCCCAACTCTTTGCAAGAGAAACAACTCCAGCTTTTCCAATCTATCCGGGTAACTGAAGTCTCTCACCCCCAGTACCACTCCCATACATCTTTCCTACACCCTTGCTGTAGATGTGCTGGGTTCCAATCAGTGGCGACCAAGGACTTATAACAACAAGCTCTTACCGGCTTCCACACTGCCTCGCTCCAGGGAGAACTCCCGCACTTCTGACACGTGACCCTTTAAGTCGCTGCGTCAACATGTCATCACGTGACAACCTAGTCTGCACTCGCTGAAACCTTTATGTTTATATGATGAATCCTAAAATAAACCCAGGTTAGGAATTAGGACATAGGCAGTGTAGGTAGGCGTGAATTGGGGTGACTCTTAAATCTTGTGGGTTGGAAGTGGGCTGACATCCATTCTGTTTCAGAATAAAGCCTTTAGAGATATTAGCGCAGTGGTTTGCACTGCTGCCTCACGGCGCTGAGGACCTGGGTTCAATCCCGGCCCTGCGTCACTGTGCGGAGTTTGCACATTCTCCCCGTGCCTGCGTGGGTTTCACTCCCACAACCCAAAGACGTGGAGGGTAGGGGGATTGAGCACGCTAAATTACCCCTTAATTGGAAAAAAAAAAGAATTGGGTACTCTAAATGTATTCATAAATAAATAAATAAAAGAGATAGAGCCATTGAGTCCCAGCTGGACCCTGTCACTATCACCACAGCTCTCCCTCAATAAATTCCACATCAGCCAAGCCACTGACCCTCTTTGATGAGTTCAGTTAAACACAGGCTTGTCAGATCAGCGCAATAAAAAAAAATGTCACAACTTGGAAATGAGAAACAGCCCAGATAAAACACGTGTAATTACTTTTTTTTGGTAACACAGTAAATTATTCGGTGCATCTCGCTGCGAGACTTTATTCAGCAACATTGAACAGCTGCTGATGATGTATCTGAGGGTGGTTATTCAATGCACAGACTCACTCATGCAATTATATTTCAATTATTTTCATGCTGACTGCGCACAGGATGTTATTGAATGATTAGGTCAGGGCACACCCCAACACTCCCATCTCATTTCGACAAATAAGCTTCATACATTTTTCTATTTTTTTCGGCCGCATTATTCCTCAGAGATGAGCAGGGAGATAGCTTTGCTGGATTTATTACCAGTATAATGCACTTAAATAAACTCGTTAAATTAAGTTAATTTGACTTAAATTAGGTGAAATGTTAGAATCTTGGCTGCAACAGTGTAGCGTTGTCTTGCTGTGCAGAGTTTATTTCTGTTTTGTTCCTTTATCTTTTCTTTGTACCTTTTTACATACAGTGCAGAAGGAGGCCATTCGGGCCATCGAGTCTGCACCGACCCAGTTAAGCCCTCACTTCTACCCTATCCCTGCAACCCAATAACCTCTCCTAACCTTTTTCGAGGGCAATTTATCATGGCCAATCCACCTAACCTGCACGTCTTTGGACTGTGGGAGGAAACCGGGTCACCCGAAGGAAACCCACGCAGGCACGGGGAGAACATGCGGACCCCACACAGACAGTCACCCAGCGGGGAATCGACCCTGGCGTTGTGAAGCCACAGTGCTATCCACTTGTGCTACCGTGCTGAAATTCACTCGGACTCTGGCAGCGCTGCAGGTTACAACACAACATTATTTTTTTACAAGAGCTCACACGTGGGGTGAAGCTCCCTCTCTCGTGGAGCCTGGGTGCTGCCTTTGACCTCCCAACCCAGCATCAGGCAACCGGGATAAGATTCTTTCCCATGGTCGGAGGATTCATGGGTTTCCAGGTAGTGTAGAGCGGGCGGTCACGTGATGATGCGTCACTGGTCACGTGTCGGTAGTGCGAGGGTTCTCCCCGGAGCGCAGGCAGAGACCCAGCACGTAAGCGCACTTAATAAACTGCTGTTGTTGTAAGTCCTTGTCGCCAGTCTTTGGAACCCAGCATCTTTACACGGTGCCAGGGATTGGTAGAGAAACCCGAATGGCACAGTGACTCCGCCGCTTCGACCTGCTCGCGGCCGTTGAAAACGTTGCGGACAACTGACCCAAGTTTGAGCAGAGTGGTGTATCTGATTTAATGCTGGGTTATCGGAGTAATCGAAGAAGATATTGGCATGCACTTTACTGAATCTAGCCCCCCTCCACACCCGAAGCCCTCCAGAAATTTGAATCTTTTAGTTTACAAATTGCGGAGGAGAAAGAGGACCCCGAGATACTCATAAAAATGTTTAAGAACATTTGTTTGCCAATGAAGAACATCATACTTGGCAGTCACAAGCTTACCACTACAAACTGAAAATCTGGTGAATCGATTCAGCCCTAAACCACAGCTCCAAAAATCCAAGCAAGAAATGTGCATTTGGCATTTTCCCACGTACGACAAAGCTCCTGGGTGAGCCACTTGTTCGATGAAACATTCTCTTCCCGCTTTCCACTGGATAGACCTCCCTCCAATGACGAATTGTGTGGGCCAGCGCCCTCTTCACTTACCGATGCTGCCAAGGTTGTTGCTTCTGCTGGGGGATGCACTTCATCCCCATTCGCCACAGATGGTGCCAGCATTACCGGCATGACGCTACTTGACCGGTCCTGTGAAGCATCACACGCTTGTCTCCCTGTCACATGATCCACATGTTCCTGCCCTCTATTGCCTGGAACATTGATGACGTACAGCACCAGTCTTTTCCATGTCTTTCCCCGGCATCCACTCTGGACCTCTCCCAAAGTTCCTTGTGAAAACCAGGTCACCCACCCTGAAAGCTCTCTCCGATTTGCTTGAATCGTGACACACCTTCTGGACGCCTTGCTTTCTCTCCACCTTCCCCGCCAAGTTTGGAAATATAAGATCCAGGTACGTCCGAAGACACCTATCCATCTGTGACATTATAGAAATGTTGAGTATACAAAGAGTTAATATCATGTTACAATTAACCACTAGATGGAGCTAGATGCCGTACTATATAAAGCACTGACTCTCAGGCTTCTAGGGGAGAGAGTGAAAGCTGGAGTAGAGTGCATAGGAGAGATCTAGAGTATAGTTCGAGTTGGAGTGTAGTGACTAGTGTTAGTAGAGTGTACATTACAATAATTATTATCCAAGCCTGTACTTAGTTTGTAAGGAGCCCGGTTTTTCATCGATGCTTTAATGGTCTGGATCGCTTTCTCTGCCAACCCATTGGATGCTGGATGATAAGGTGCTATTTTGACATGTCGAACCCCATTTGGTTGTAAAATATAATTAAACTCACTGGTGAAAGGTGAGCCATTATCTGACACCAGGACCTTTGGCAACCTGTGGTTGGCAAATGTCTGCCGCAACCTCTCTATCATCGCCTTTGAGGCTGTGGGTCTTATCAGGTGCACATCCATCCACTTTGAATGGGCATTGACGATGATAAGGAACACGGCACCTAGAAATGGTCCCACAAAATCGATATGGATCCGTGTCCACAGCCAAGCAGGCCACTCCCAAGGGTAGCTGCTGCTGCGGCTGGCAAAGGTCACACTGGTTGACGACACTTCCTTGTCCAGACATGGTCACCAGAGGTAGCTGCGTGCTAGCATCTGCATCTTGGTCATGCCTGGGTGGGCTGTGCGTAACTCCTTTATCTTGTAGCAGTGCTTCCCGGCTGTTGGCGGCGGGGGGGGGGGGGGGGGGGTGGATAGAGGGTCACTCCCCACAACAACACTCAACTCCTCTTTTTAGCTTTGATAGGGCCGAATCCGTTCAGATTTTTCATTATTCCAACTGCGAAGGCCATTCTTTTTACCTTCAGCAGTACTGGATCTCTCTGGGTCCATGTCCGGACATGCTGGGTGGAAATTGATAGATATCCAAAATGTTCAGAGTAAGTATGGTCTCTTGTTGCATTGCCGATGGTGAATCACTATGTAGCGAGGGTAGGCGACATAAGACATCTGCGTTCGCAATGTGAGTACTTGGTCTGTGCTGGAATCAGTACCCATAGACTGCTAACAGCAACGCTCAATGCTGGACTCTGGCGGAGGCAATGGGAGGAATGCCTTTATCATCCTTGAACAATAATAATAATGGTTTGTGGTCCCTAACTATTGTGAAGTGCTGCCCAGATACTTATTGATGAAATAGAGGTGCTAACAGTGGACAGGTTGGGTATGAAACTCACATAATAATTTACCATGCCCAAGAAAGACTTCAGTTCAGAAACGATGTGAGACATTGATGCCTCTTTGACAGCCTTGACCTTCTCCGTTATGGTGCGCAATCCTTGAGCATTGACTTTGAAACCCAGGTGTGTGACCTCGGAAGACTGAAAGTTACACTTCTTTTGTTGGAGCCTTACTCCTGCATCCTTAAATATCTTCAGTACCTCATCCAGAGGCTGGTTTAGCTCACTGGGCTAAATCGCTGGCTTTTAAAGTAGACCAAGCAGGCCAGCAGCACGGTTCGATTCCCATACCAGCCTCCCCAGACAGGCGCCGGAATGTGGCGACTAGGGGCTTTTCACAGTAACTTCATTGAAGCCTACCCATGACAATAAGCGATTTTCATTTTCATTTCAGGTTCACCAAATGCTTCTTGGGGGATACCTCTGAGACCAACACATCATCCAGATGGACCAATACCTTGTGTACACCCTGCGGCAAACTCTCCATGGTTCACTGGAATATGGCACAGGCTGACGAACCGCCAATAGGCAACCGTGTGTACTGGTACAGACATTGTGAGTATTTATTGTCACGTATTTCCTTGACTCCTCATCCAGCTCCAACTGCTGGTAGGTGTGGCTCATGTTGAGTTTGACCTCCTGCTACCTTTGCATATAGGTCCTCACTCTTTGGGATTGGAAAGTCGTCCAGCTTGGCCACTTGGTTTTCAGTTAATGTGTAGCCTCCACAGATGCCAAATGTTCTATCTGGCTTCACCACGGGAACAATAGGGGCTGCCCACTCTGAGAATTGTACTGGCCTTCCTATCCCCAAGTCTTCGAAGTGCTTCAGCTCTGCCTCGACTTGTTCATGCAAAGTGAAGGACACTGGCTGAACTCTAAAATATTTGGGAATGGAGTCTGAATTAACGTAGATCTTGGCTTTGACACCCCATATTGTTATTCATTAATTAGTTCATTTTGAAAGACCTCTTGGTATTTCCTTAAAACCTCTCTGGAAGCTATCATCAATTATGCCAATTGTAATTTAATTTTATCTGGCTCAACCAATCTCGCCCCAGGAGGCTGGGCCCTCGGTCCTTCACAATGATGATAGACAGTTGACCCAATTGATGCCGGTTTACCACAGCAGCAGATGTAGTTCCCAATATTTTAAAGGAATTTCCCATATGAATGGCAGCTGGCCACGGAGTTCTTCCAATTTACTCTCATCGCCAATGTGGCGTTGCGAGGTAAGGCTTGAACCCAGGTCGGTGAACTAACCTTATCGAGGTGTTTTTCAACTTAATTTCTTGGGGACCACCTTTCAACTATTTACACTTATATTCTCCCATTACAGTGGCAGAAGCTCCAGTGTCTACTTCCATTAGAAGTGCAAGGCCATCGACCAACAACTCAATTATGATGGGGGCTGATATAAACACATTTACATTATTCAACTGTAACACAATGGGCCTGTCTTCAAAGTCACTCCGTGAGTCGCTCTTTATATTACACACTTGAGTCAAAGTTGTTTTTTTCCTGTTCTTCCTCTCTCTGCAACAAATGCAGATGTGGCCCTTCTAGTTGCATTCGAAACACACTACGTTCTTAAATCTACACGCTTCGTGATGGTGCGCTCCTCCACATCGGCAACACTCTTCCCCTCTCCGGGTCGGCTGACTCTGTCTTCGGTTCCATTGTCTCTGTTCATGTTCACTGCTCCTGCTTGCGGTGTCCCCTGCGCCTTCATCTTTGGTGCCAAAATCATTAGGGCCTATCTCTCAAGCTCACTCACCCCACAATGCTGCACACTCTATAGCTCTCTTCCCAGTATTCTCCGTAGCCTGTGGAACCCATGGCTTTGGCCAATGTAACATCTATTTCAGCTAGCAGCTTTTTCTGTATGGGTCCACAGACTAGTCTGTCTCTGAGCATATCTTGGAACATGGTTCTAAAATTTGACTGTTCAGCCAGCTATCTCAATCTGGCCACAAACCCTGAGATAGACTCTCCCAGATTCCTGCTAGTTGAGTTAAATTTATACCATTGCATGATTACAGACGGTTTGGGATGAAGGTGCTCCTTTACTAGCGCCACCAAGTTAAGCTCCAGATCAAGTTGTACGTTCACGCTTTGCGTACTGACAGCAGAATAATCAGCTGTTTCTCCTATCCCCTCTATTTGGCTCGAAAGAATAATTGAAGGTGCTCGATGTATTGACTCCAGCGCTCCACATTGGGATCAAAAGGTTCGGGTTTCCCAATCAAAGGCATGCTTAACCCACATTTTGATGTTGCGGCCTAGGTCCAATAGAAGCCTTATCATGAATGGCAGCTGTGGTGTTGGTGAGGTAAGGCTTGAACTCAGGTCGGTGAACTAACAAAGGTTGATTAACATAACAACTGTGCACATTACAGAGCACAGAAACAGAGGCCTTAACTCCCAGGCCCGAAACTCCGATTGCTAGAATGTGTCCAGAGAAAACTCCAACTCCACTTCCCATTGGACCAGCAGGTCACATGACCCTATCCGGGAACTGCCCCTTAAAGGGGCTACGACACCACACCTACTTCTTTACTCATATCGCTCTGTGTAGTGTTATGGGCCAGGGTTTAGAGAACCCCAAAGTGTATCACGGAGTTCACTTGACCCACAACTTTTACTAGATTATGGCATGGGGAGCACACGGCCCACTCTACAGGCGTGGTACAGCAGAAATCAAAAAATATTTTTTAAAGCAAAACAATGTTTATTCTAGGAACTCAAGTTAACCTTTTTAACACATACAGTGAATATCTTAGCAACCATCAATTCAAATACAACCCCCAAAGAATACAACACTAAGTAATCCTTAATAACTTCCCAGACAACATCCAGAAGACAAAAGAAACACCTTTTAACAGAAGCACATTAGGTTTCCATTCACTACTGAGAACATTTATAATTCTGAATTCACCAAATGATCAAGAGATAGTCTTTTCATGGCAGAGATATCAACAGTCCACCTGCTCTGTCTGGCTTCAGCTCCAACACTGAAAATCAAACTAAAACACACCCTGCAGCAAACAGCCTAAAATGAAAGTAAAAAGCTGTCAGACGGCCCAGATCCACCCACACTCTGACATCACTGAGAAACACACATTTCATAAAGGTACATTTCTTAAACACCCATTTCTTAAAGGTACCCTCACATAACAGTTTGTCAGTGTTAAAAGACATTAAATTACATTCCTGTTGTGTCCTTTTATCTACTGCAAACGTACCAATCGCACAACAAGGATTGGTGAAACAATAATGCGGATTTTTCATTTGAAGATAAGGTTACAGACAGACAATGGTAACTGGGAGATCAGGCAGACATGTCTGGCCATGTTGGACTGCTGTTCTGTTCCTTCTTATCATGTGATTGACACCACATCCTGGGCAAGATTCTCTGATATTGAGGCCAAGTGTTCGCGTCGTCGTGAACGCCATCGCATGGCGCTGGAGCAGTTCACGCTGCTCCATCCTCCTTACGCGGCGCCAAATGGGCACCACGCCAACCCGCACATGCGCAGTTGGGGCAGCTCAATCCTGCGCATGCGCGCGGAACGTCTTACGCGCGTCGGCCCCGACCCAACATGGGGTTGGTGTTCAGGGGCCGGCCGCGCCAGGAAGTAGGCCCGGGGGGGGAAGAGGCCGGCCCGCCAATCGGTGGGCCCCAATCGCGGGCCAGACCCCATCAGAGGCCTCCCCTGGTGAAGGCCTCCCCCACAGGCTGCACCTCCCCAGCGTTCCCGAGAGTTCCCGCTGGCAGCGAATAGGGGTGAATGGCGCTGGCAGGACTGTCATTTTTTCCGGCGGTCGCTCGGCCAATCTGGTCCGGATAATCGCCGCTCACCGTTTGCGGTGATTTTCCGAGTGGCCCGGCGCTGCGCTGGTTTCGGGGGGGTGAGAGAATCGCGTGCGGGTGTCGGGGCGGTGTGGCGCGACTCACGCGGCACCCTGGCGATTCTCTCCCCCGCTGTGGGGGGGAGAGAATACCGCCCCTGTCTCTTGGTGGATAGAGATGGACAACAGTTTCAGAAATGCCCCCCTGACCGCCACAACACTTGTGAACGACTTGGGATGTTTGCTACATTAAGGCACCATGTAAATGCAAGTTGCTGCTGTTGTTGTTTGAACCCCACACTGATGGATGGGTTGAACGCTTCTCTCTTGTGACAGCTGATTTTGACGTGTGCCCACAGACCAACCAAGAAAATCAACTGGAGGCAAGAATAGTTTGAGCTGTGGGCCTCGTTGTGATATTGTCATGTGAGACGGCAACACAGTCTTATTGAGTAACCTAGCAGCCTGAGTGAATGCTTTAGAGACACGAGTTTAAATCTCACTATGACAATCGGGAAATTTGAATTCAATTAAATAAACCTGGGATATTGTCCAATTAAGTGCTGCTTGCAGAACAGGCCAAATCCATCACCACAACAGTTTATTATTAATCATCAGCAATGTGATGGAAGATGTTGTCGACAGTGCTATCAAGTGGCATTACTCAGTAACCACCTATTTACCGATGCTCAACGTGGCTTCCATCAGGACCACTGGTTGCTGAACATCATTGGAGCCTTGAACCGAACATGGATATTCCTCGCCGGTCGCAGTCGGATTTCTCCTTTTGGACTTGCTGAAAGCCTTTCTCTTATTTCTTACCCTGTCCAGGATTGTCCTGGATATCCAGGATTCCCTGAAACTGAGCCCTCAGCCAACCTCTTCAAAAGACAAATAATCTGGGCATTGTAACGTGGTTGTTTTTGGCAGCTTGCTGTGCACAAATTGACCACTCTGTCTCCGACATTAACAGCAGCGACTGCACTTCAAAAAATACTTCATTGGCTGCCAGGAACACCCTGAAGCCACGAGAGGAGCGAGACACGTTTTCCTCCTTGGGCATCAATTTTGTAAAAACATTTTCGAGGCTAAGGTCTGTGTTCTCGGAATGACGTTATGCGGCTACCCAGATGCAGTGATGCCTCGATGATGAATAAGTGCCGGAGAATCTGTTTCCGGGGCAACCATTAACGGGAAGAAAATGAGGCCGCCGGACATCAGCAGGCGACAGATTGTTTTCCCAATCATGTTCAGCTTGTGATTCCTCCCCCCCCTCATCAAACAGCCCCGTTTCAATAAAGAAAAGCTGACCGTTTCTCATCCCCTCCGAGGGAGAACACTTCCACAACATTTTGCTTTGCACTTCATCAATCAACTGATTCCGGAAGGGTAGTCATGTAGGGCTATGAACCAACAGCCAGCAACTGGTTCCCCACAGCGTGACCTGACTGCGGATATCAATCACGACAGACTTGTGACTGGGGTTTTGCAATCTGTGTGTGATTTTGAGAAATATCCTGTCGCAGGATAGCAGCATCTCGGCCGTCCGGCATTTCACCCTCTCTCGCTTTCTCTCCCCTTTCGACTTTCGGTGCAGTACTTTGGGAAACGTCGGACGAACGGCAGATTCTCCCTCCTGTGAGGTCCTGTCAATGAGCTTTTACTACTGTTCCCCTGCGGAGCAGACCTCTAACTAGGAATGTCACAACCTCAACATATCAGCTTGGATCTCTCTCTCTCTCTCTTGGCCCCGATCTCCCCCCCCCCCCCCCCCCCCCACCTGCCCTTTCACCCCTTCCTCCTGATCGTTAACACACTCGAGCGAAAAACAAGTCCAAGAAAAACATACTGAGCACAGGGATCCGAGGAGATTGAATTTCTGTTCGGAACAAGACTTGGAATCTAACCCATAATATCAATATTTCGTTACTTCACCTCCCCTTAGCGACCATGACCAAATTGTGGAAAGTTTCAGATCCTGCCATTGCAGAGGAAGCAGTTTGTCATTAATCCACGTTACCACTCCACTGCAGTACTGAGAGCGTGCTACTCTGTTGAAAATGTTGCTTTTCAAAGGCTGTTATACGTGATCATGATGCCCCCGGAGATCAGGGAGGTGGAGGTAGTGGTCACGATGGTTGCGGAGAAACCTTTTGACTGTGTTGAGTGGGATTATTTATGGGAGGTGCTGGTGCGGTTCGGATTTGGGACGGGCTTTATTGGGTTAGGTTGCTGCACTGGGCTCCGGTTGCAAGTGTACGGACGAACAGGACGACCGTGGACTATTTTAGACTGCACCGGGGGACAAGACAGGGATGCCCCCTCTCCCCACTGCTGTTTGCGCTGGCAATAGAGCCGCTGGCAATTGCTCTGAGGGCCTCAAGGGGCTGGTCTGCGGTGAGGGGGTGGGGGGGGTGGGGGGGGGGGGGGGGTGGGGGAGGGGGGGGCGGGTGGGGGAGGGGGGGGGGGGGGGGAGGGGGGTGGGGGAGGGGGGGGGAGGGTGGAGCACAGAGTCTCGCTGAATACAGATGACCTGCTTTTGTATGTCTCAGACTACATAGAAGGGATGGAAGAAATTATGGGAGTTTTAGGAGAATAAGGTTTAGGTTTTCGGGGTATAAGCTCAATATAGGGAAGAGCGCTATGTTTGTGTTCCAGGCGAGGGGTCAGGTGAGGCGACTGGGGGAACTGCCGTTCAGAATGGTAGGGGACAGTTTCAGGTACCTGGGTATCCAAGTGGCGAGGGATTGGGACCGGCTACATAAATTGAACTTGGCTCGGTTGGTGGATCAGATGAAGGAGGATTTCCGGAGATGGGATGCGCTCCTGTTGTCTCTGGCGGGCAGAGTTCAATCGGTACAAATGACGGTCCTCCCAAGATTCCTGGTTGTTTTTCAATGCCTCCCCTTTTTTAAGCGGGTCAATAACGTTATTGTGGGCTTTGTGTGTGTGGGGGGGGGGGGGGGGGGGGAGGGGGGAGGGGGGGGGGGCAAGTCCCCGCGAGTGAAGAGGGCAATGCTCGAGCGGAGTCAGGGGGATGGAAGGCTGGCGCTGCTGAATTTCAGCAATTATTACTGGCCGGCTAATATAGCCATGGTGAGGAGGTGGCTGGTGGGGAGGGAGCCGGCGTGGATGCACATGGTGGCGGCTTCTTGCAAGGGCACAAGTCTGGGGTCATTGGTAACAGCGCGTCTGCCGTTCCTGTCGGCGCGGTACTACACCAGTCCAGTGGTGGTGACGGCCCTGAGAGTCTGGGGGTAGAGGAGGTGACATGTGGGGGCAGAGGGGGCATCGGTATGGTCCCCAATCTGCGATAATCACCGGTTCACCCCGGGTAGGATGGACGGGGGCTTCCGAATTTGGCGGAGAGTGGGGATTGAGAGGATGGGGGATTTGTTTATCGAAGGAAGCTTCCCGAGTATGAGGGCGCTGGAGGAGAAGTTTGTATTGGCGGAGAGAAATTAATTTCGATATCTGCAGGTGCGGGACTTTTTGCGGAAGCACGTACCAACCTTCCCACTTCCCCAAATTTTTTTTTACAACACCAGGTTAAAGTCCAACATGTTTGTTTCAAACACTAGCTTTCGGAGCAGTGCTCCTTCCTCAGGTGACTCCACTTCAGCAGTCAAGGGCATTCAGCCTCTGATCTCCGGGTAAGCGTTCTCCAAGGCGGCCTTCAGGACGCGCGACAACGCAGAATCGCCGAGCAGAAACTTATAGCCAAGTTCCACACACATGAGTGAGGCCTCAACCGGGACCTGGGATTCATGTCGCATTACATTCACCCCCCACCATCTGGCCTGGGCTTGCGAAATCCTACCAACGGTCCTGGCTTGAGACAATTCACACCTCTTTAACCTGGGGTTACCCCCTATCTCTGGATCTGTAAAGACTTAATCACCTGCTAATGCTCGCATTCTGAGCATTGTCTGGCATCTTTGAATTTGTCTATATAGATGTTTCTGGAACATACCTCTTCATTTACCTGAGGAAGGAGCAGTGCTCCGAAAGCTAGTGTTTGAAACAAACATGTTGGACTTTAACCTCGTGTTGTAAGACTTCTTACTGTGACCTTTGGAAGGTGATGAAGAAATCCTACTGCCCTGCGAAATTCACCACAATTGTTCAACAGCTCCCTGATGACATACCCGCATGTGTCCTGGATGGTGATGAGTCTTCTGACCCTTTCCCAGTCACTCGTGGAATGAAACAGGGCTGTGTGCCAGCGCCAACCCTCTTCAACATGCTTTACTCCACCATGCCCTCTGACCCCTTCCATGATGGCGATCCTGGCATCAAAATTGGCGTGGACAGGAAGCTGTCCAGCCTGCGATGACATCAGACAAAAACCAAGGTCTCCATGGTGACACTTCACTGTTTTGTTGAGTTGTTGCTACCCGTGGTGTGTACTGCTTAGAAACCATGAAGTCGTCTTGTAGAAGTTACCAACAAGACTTTATCAATATTACTGAACTACGCACATATTTACAGTAGAGGGTACAGGGATGGAGAGGACTCCATGGCATATCCTAACATATTGCTACCTGACTCTACACTACTGACCTACGCTCTCGGTGAGGTGTGTTTTTACATCACCGGTGGGCGGTACTGTACTCAGTCCCAGGTTAACCCTTAATGTACTAGAACCCTCCACTGCATTTGTGATTTCCTATTTGCCGATAGCTACCAGTTCGGAGTTGGCCATGCAAAGCAGCATGGACTTGCTCTCCAGTGCGTGCGCCAACCACAGCCTTAAAATCAGTCTGAAGGAAAGGGAAGTAATGTACCAGCCTCCTACAGGAAAACCTACATTGAGCCCAAGATGTCAGTCGATGAATTCCTTGTTGGGAGTTAGGTTTTCTTCTCCAAGGTCTCGCGATGCTTTCTGGACTCTCAATTGACAGTCAGAGAAGGGAACCAAGATCCGTGTCGTCATTTCTATTCAACGTCATTTATGATTCATTTCTCTGCAGATATATCTTCCTTCATTTCTGGGAATCCATTGCCCATCTCTATAATAATACTAAAACTAACAGATGTGCAGATTTCACCCAACCAAATGATTAGTGATCTCATTACGATTTTCATTGGGGAGCTTCTTCATGACACAATGTTTTTACAAAACAATTTTTGAGCATTAAATGCATCATCTTAACATCGAAACATAGAAAATAGGAGCAGAAGGAGGTTGTTTGGCCCTTAGAGCATTCAATATGATTGTGGCTGATCCTCCATCTCAACACTATATTCCAGCCCTCTCCCTTGACACCTTTAGAATCGAGAAATATATTTCCTTCTTAAATATTAAATATTAGGCAGCACGGTAGCATAGTGATTAGCACAATTGCTTCACAGCTCCAAGGTCCCAGTTTCGATTCCCTGTTTGGGTCACTGTCTGTGTGAAGTCTGCACGTTCTCCCCGTGTGTGCGTGGGTTTCCTCCGGGTGATCCGGTTTCCTCCCACAGTCCAAAGATGTGCAGGTTAGGTGAATTGGCCATGATAAATTGCCCTTCATATCCAAAATTGCCCTTAGTGTTGGGTGGGTTTACTGGGTTATGGGGGTAGGGTGGAAGTGTGGGCTTGGGTAGGGTGCTCTCTCCAAGAGCCGGTGCGAAGCAGCGAAGCAATTTTTGGTTTTCTTTCATCTGGGAAGAAAATAGAAGGAAATGATTCCATTTGTACAGCACATTCCGCATGTCCCAAAGTGTTTCACAATCGTGCAATCACCATGGTTTCTTCAACCTGCGCAGAGCATGGTCCCAGACACAGCGAGGAGATGGATGACACGGTAACCTGATTCACTGGCATCGGTTGAAGGATAAATGTTGGCAGGTAAACTCTCAGTTCCGGTTTGCAAAAGTGTCCTGTGATCTCTTAGAGTCAGACGTGGATTAACATTGTCCCAGAAACACTCCAACAATGCAGCACTCTCCCATTGAAGTGTCACCTTAGATTATACACTCAAGTCCCCTAATGGACTTGAGCTCACAACCTTCCGACTCAGATATGGGATTGCTGAGCCATGCAAATACTTTGGGAAAGGATAATGTCCCAAACACTTATTCATGAAGACACGTCGCGGTTAATTGTGAGTTTTGTCAAAACAAAGAGAATTGATATTGATCCCTGTTATCTGAAGAAAGAGCTGTGAGAAACGACGTTCAAACTCATGTCTTAGTAAATCTTTGAAAGATATATCTCAGGAAGGACGTACAGAGATGTACTGGATACTTAGCAGGGTGGAGATTGGAAACGCAAAATTGGACTTACAGAGACACCAAGACAGGAGGATGAGCGAGTGCAGAGGTTAGGATTATGACGAACAAATAGGTCTGACAATGATTCCCAGCAGCAATGAATAATTAAGGAAGTTGTTTGAGGACAGGGATCAGCCTGAGCTGTAATAGAAAGATGATGAAGTTGATGTTTCAGTGAACAGTGAAACCTAAATGAGCTGACAGACCTTCATCATTCAAACTTGACGTGCGCTCCATAAAAGACTGAAAACAATTTCACCAAAGCATAACAACCTCCAACCACAGAAACCAAGCCAAAAAAAAAAGGAAATTGGAACTCGCTGGAATAAGTGTTGCCTGATGTGCCACCAGAATGTTGTTAGAATGTTTCAGATCATCCAATTTATCTCCATTGAAACCATCACATCTCCCAGGCCACACTTGTTCCAGGGCTGTTGAATTAACCCTAACATTCTCCGATCTCCTGTGATTATGAGTGTGAAAATATTGTGATCTCCATTGTCCTGAATGATTAACATCCCAGCTTGGGGCATGTGCTGTAGGTCTGGAAATCTCTGTCATTGATGTGCTGAACTGGGAGGGCGACAGCAAAATTGATATCAGATGTGAAATCTTGCACCCTGTACCAGTTTATGCTGCTTCACTCTGGAGTTGGTAAGGGTGTGCTTTTATTGTTCTATTAGATTTCTTTCTTTTTTTCTTTCCTTCTTTCTTTCTTTCTTTTATTCTTTCTTTCTTTCTTTCTTTCTTTTATTCTTTCTTTTTTCTTTCTTTTTTTCTTTCTTTCTTTCTATTTCTCATTCTTTCTTTCTTTCTTTCTTTCTTTCTATCTCTCATTCTTTCTTTCTTTCTTTCTTTCTTTCTTTCTGTCTTTCTTTCTTTATTTCTTTCTATCTCTCATTCTTTGTTTCTTCCTTTCTTTCTTTCTTTCTTTCTATCTCTCATTCTTTCTTCCTTTCTATCTCTCATTCTTTCTATCTCTCATTCTTTCTTTCTTTCTATCTCTCATTCTTTCTTTCTTTCTTTGTTTCTTTCTTTCTATCTCTCATTCTTTCTTCCTTTCTATCTCTCATTCTTTCTATCTCTCATTCTTTCTTTCTTTCTATCTCTCATTCTTTCTTTCTTTCTATCTCTCATTCTTTCTTTTTTCTTTCTATCTCTCTTTCTTTCCTTCTTTGTTTCTTTCTTTCTATCTCTCATTCTTTTTTTCATTCTTTCTTTCTTTCTTTCTATCTCTCATTCTTTCTTTCTTTCTGTCTTTCTTTCTTTTTTTCTACCTCTTATTCTTTCTTTCTTTCTTTCTTTCTTTCTTTCTTTCTTTCTTTCTTTCTTTCTTTCTTTCTTTCTTTCTTTCTTTCTTTCTTTCTTTCTTTCTTTCTTTCTTTCTCTCTCTTTCCCCTTCTTACACTATGCTTACATCCCCAGATTCCCGTAGCACCCAAAAATCTATCAATATCAGCCCTGAATATTCGCAATCACTGAGCAGCTTTCTGGAGGGGAGAGAATTCCAAATTTTCAATCCTTTGAATGAAGAAATTGCTCCTCATCTGGCTGGTAGAGTGCTCGTTCAGAGGGTCTGTACAGACTCGATGGGCTGAATGGCCTCCTTCTGCACTTTCGGGATTCTATGGGTTCAAACACTCACCGTGGGACTATCCCATTATCTTAGGGATTTGCAGAGTGAATCTTTGTTACACTTCCTTGTACAAGGGTCTGCCACATAAAGCGCTAATATGGGATTGAGTATAGTACTGACCACACAGTGATGTAAGAGAATACATGATCCACACCACACGGTCAGCGTGGCATTGGACAGAGCCCTGTGTAGGAGCAAGCTTGGAATCACCTCCCAGATTGGACCACTACTGCACTTAAGTATATTGTTTCTGGTAAGGAATAACTATTTACTGTTGAATTACCTAAGACTATGAGTACTTACCGTACTATACCTAACACCTTACAACATGGTGGCAGCGAATGGAACAACCTCAAAACCTCATAGAGACTGCAGAAGGAAATTAAAATCCTGGAATACTGAAAGCAAAATCAAAGAAGCATTGTGACCTGAAGAAGGCTATCACCAGAGAAAAGCACCTAAGAAAGGCTCGGAAGCTGAAGGCAAAATTAAATTCTTTGCTGCATCAGAAGACTGCATTGAATCCCTTGGAAGTCCACCTTCTGTAGCGAGAGTGCGCATAGTCAGCAGATCTAGCAGAGATGAGCTAAAACTTTTAAATTCACGGACAGCACAAGTCCCGAAAAAAGTAAAAAAACTGACAGTGGTCAGAAATTGGCCGTTTAAATTGCAGTCCGAGAAAACCAACTTGCGGGGAGGCACCCGAACACATAGCAGCCAAAGATAAAAATTAAATCAAAATTAATTGTGACCAAATAGGCAGTTTTAAAAACCCAGCTAAGGCCAGGATTTGGCGTTCTCAGACACGAGAACATTACGCTAAAACGGAGAGGAATCTAATCAGTTGATCCATTGTTGAAAAAAATCTAAAAATGGACATTACAGACATCATTATTGCAGGAACCCACCAAAACTATTAAGCCATGGGGAAACCCATTGTGAAGAATTAAAAAATAAATAAAGTTAGAGTACCCAATTAATTTTTTTCCAATTTAGCGTGGCCAATCCGGCTACTCTGCACATCTTTGGGTTGCGTGGGTTTCACCCCCGCAAACACGGGGAGAATGTGCAAACTCCACACAGACAATGACCCAGAGCCGGGATTGAACCTGGGACCTCGGAGTCATGAGGCAGCAATGCTAACCACTGCACCACCGTGCCGCCCTTCCCTTTGTGAAGAATGTACAGACACCATGTTGGATTTTTGGAAACTTCTTAAAGCTGAGTTTTCAATTCAAAACATGTAATCGTGATCAGAAACCTACCCTTCCAGACTAATTCAGACTTATTCAAAGCCCAAACCAATCACACCACTTCGGACACTTCGGGCTGGATTCTCGGCCGTCTGCTGCTGGTAACAGAGTTCCCGATGTGGCAGAGAATCAATCATTATCAAAGAAACCGGATTGGCACCAGTTCAGTTGCTTGGGTCCCCTGCGGGCAGCGGTATTGAGGTTCACACTGACCCATTTAAATCCTATTAACTGACTGGGCACCGGATTCTCCTTTGGCAAGAATTGGTGCAGATATTTGCCAGCATGGTCCTGGTGTGATGGACCACGCAGTGGGCCAAGGAGGGAACACTCTTTCAGGGAGTTGCCCCCAAAGTCCAGCGGAGGGACCCCTCCACCTCACAATGTAATTTCTGTCCACCCCACCAGGATCCCCCCCCTGACCAGAACCCCTCACCAGAGGCCCCCATAAGAGAGACCCTCATCAGACCCTCCCACCCCATTACAGGGACCCTCACCAGAAACCACCCATTGCAGAGACCCCTACCAGAGACCATTTAAGAGAACCCCAATTAGGACGCCCACCAGAAACTCCCCCATTGCAGGGACCCCCAACAGAGACCATCCCCCCCCCCCCCCCCCCCAATACAGAGACTCCTGCCTGGAAGCTAGAGTGCAATCCAGACAGACAGTGAAAGTTCACTGCTTTAAATTCACCTTTTGGACCACATCAAAAGCAGTTAAGTGCTCTCACTTCCTCATTTTCTCTACAGAAAGCACTTCACTTTTTGATTTGGTCCCAGAGCTATCAATCATAGCTAGATGTTTATAAACATTGCAATTGTTTCACTGCATGATGCATGAGATCCATTTAAGCATGAAGGGAAATAAAATTTAACAATCCAGACATCTGGCTGTGTGCAAGCTGTCAGTCACAGCCTAGTAAAACCAATTGTCCATTGATGTGAATGAAAACATTACAGATAAAAGATCTGAGGGGGATTAAACCCAGCGGATGTGGTTTTCGCTTTCTAGGAATTTACAACTGCTGCTTTCCCTGCCTGAGTCAACAGGTGTAGGACACAAGCAGTTATTTTTTTCACTGTCTATGTCTGAACTGCTTTCAGGCCGGGGTCCCTGTAATGGGACGTCTCTGGTGGGTGACTCTCTTATGGGGGGAGCTCTGGTGGGGGTCTGTCGAATGGGGGATCTCTATAATGGAGGTTTTTCTGGTGGGGGACTCTGCAATAGGAGTCTCCTGTGGGGGTCTCTTATGGGAGTGGGGTCAGGTCACTCTCGGACTGTTGGGGGCATGACCCAGCAAATCCCATGGTGGGGGGTGGAATTGAGTTGGGGGGCGGGGAGAAGGGGCACAGCCACTGGACCTCGCTGTTCAGCCGCCCGCACAAAATGGTGGCCGATTCCGGGATTTGTGAGGGAACCCCTCGCAATCGCAGCCGTGCATAAATTTGTATGGCAAGGAATAGTGAATTGACTCTGAGTTCCCGTTCCCAGAGCGAGCGCAAATCAGAGCTGATTTATCTCCGGTGGGAGAACATAGGGCTGGATTCACTGTTTTTGAGCCTAAGTGCGGAGGATCTGTGGCGTTTTACGTCAAAAGAATCGGTGCTGACCCCGCACCGATCCTGTGATCGGTGAGGGCCTAGCAGCCACACCACGTAAAACTCCGGCTTCCACAATAAAAACGGTTGGAAAATGGGCTGGTCAATGGCTGTGCATGTGCACAGCGACGGCCTGCAGGGGTCTTGTTGTAAAATTGGTGCTGGCCGTGCGTGGACCTAACCTGCCAGATCGTGCCCTCCTGGCCACCCCCTGGCCATCTCCTGGCCAGCCCCCACAAGTCCCCCCCCCCCCAGCCCTCAAGGGAGTTTCCCTCACCCCCCCCCCCCCGCCCCCGCCGCCGCCCCCCAGGCCAGCAGCACGGCTCCCGTCCGACTGTGGCGGCGCTGGACATATTCCACAGCCACCACGCCGGGTTCCCGACCACTGAGACCACACATCAACCGCACGGTGAGGACCTCGGCCCTTCGGGGGGAAGGCCGACCCAACGGCGTGCAGCGCGTGACACCGTTTCGGAGGAAGCGGAGGATACAAATCTCGCTTCAAACAGGCGCCGCCCTCGATTTCGGCATCAGAAGGGGTTCTCCATCCGATCGCCGATTAAGAAATCGGCGTCGGTGAACGGTGAATCGGGCCCATAGTCTCCAAAATGGAGAATCCAGCCCTTATGTGCATGATTGCTTCTGGTCTGGATACAAAACCAGAAAATACTGGACAATCTCAGCAGGACTGACAGAGTCTGTGGGAGCTAAAGTTTGTCAACTTTAACACACTGCTTTACTCGATACGCCTGATAGTCGATGATATTAATGGGCAGCACGGTAGCATGGTGGTTAGCATCAATGCTTCACAGCTCCAGGGTCCCCGGTTCGATTCCCGGCTGGGTCACTGTCTGTGTGGAGTCTGCACGTCCTCCCCGTGTGTGCGTGGGTTTTCTCCGGGTGCTCCGGTTTCCTCCCACAGTCCAAAGATGTGCGGGTTAGGTGGATTGGCCAGGCTAAAATTGCCCTTAGTGTCCTAAAAAAAAATAATGTTAATGGGGGTTGTTGGGTTACTGGTATAGGGCGGATACGTGGGCTTGAGTAGGGTGATCATTGCTCGGCACAACATTGAGGGCTGAAGGGCCTGTTCTGTGCTGTACTGTTCTAATATAATAGCTAGACAAGGGTATCAACCTGTCCCGTGCAACATTGATGAAGCTTTAAGATCATTCAATACCGATTTTAATCTCAGAAGTAACAAAATGCTTGAAAGAGCTAAATTGAGTAATTGAGTCCAGCACAGGAGACCCTGTCCACTCCTCCATTCAGGAGGTGTACAGAATGGCTGAAGGCTATGATTATGGTAACCTGAATTCTGAGCTAATCACGGATAGAATAGCTAGAGGAGTGGCAGATGATACAATCTCAGACATCATTCAAGGAAAAATCTAATCCTTGATAAAACCATCCAGATTGTCCAGTAATCCGAAATCCATTTGCAGCACCGATCCATCCCGGCCAATGCATCGCACCTCTTAGCAGCACGGTAGCATTGTGGACAGCACAATCGCTTCACAACTCCAGGGTCCCCGGTTCGATTCCGGCTTGGGTCACTGTCTGTGCGGAGTCTGCACATCCTCCCCGTGTGTGCGTGGGTTTCTTCCGGGTGCTCCGGTTTCCTCCCACAGTCCAAAGATTTGCAGGTTAGGAGGATTGGCCATGATAAATTGCCCTTAGTGTCCAAAATTGCCCTTAGTGTTGGGTGGGGTTATTGGGTTATGGGGATAGGGTGGAGGTGTTGACCTTGGGTAGGGTGCTCTTTCCAAGAGCCGGTGCAGACTCGATGGGCCAAATGGCCTCCTTCTGCACTGTAAAAAAAAAAAAATTCTATGAAAATTCTATATTCAGACGAGAAAGCAAACTACGGTACAAGGCAAACCAAACTGTCCGGTGAGTGAAACAGCACAGATAACAGAGACACTCCCGGCCAAGGGAAGCAAATGTCTACCAACCAGTAGAGTAATCATGCTACTATTGTGGAACCAAGTTCTCCCAAAGCCAAGATCGACACCTGGGAATTTCAGACCAGTGCTTTCAAGTCATCAAATTGGACACTTTGGGAAGCTGTGCAAAGTTGAACACCAAAACGTACAGAAGAGACTTCCCGAAATGGCACTCCAAAAGGACATGCTTGAATAAAAAACAGAAAATGCTGGATAAACTCAGCAGGTCCAGTGGTATCTGTGGAGAGAGAAACAGGGTCAACATTTCGAGTCCATATGACTCCTTTTCAGGGCTGTAAAGGGACAGAAATGTGATGGAAGGGGTGGGGAAGGTGGAGCAGAAGATCAGGGATTGGTCAGCGCTAAAGAGAGATTGGAAAAGATGTCAAGACAAAGGGAGTGTTAATGGTGGCATTAAGGACTAAGGAAGTGCTAATAGGGGCATAATAGTAAGATAACAGAATGTGTTTCTAGGAAAACACAGGTTAGTGAAAGCAAAGTTTAAAAAAAATAACAGATTACCCTGCAGGGGAGGTGAGTGAGGGGGACGGGGGTGGGGTGGTGGGCGAAGGTGGTGGTGTATTGAAAGAAACCAATGATGCACTATCAATTATGACGAGACGAGAGTAGAATGTAATTGAGGCTTTATTACACAGAGATGTGTTGCCTCCTACAGCAGCTGATGAAATGGCTGCAGCTCGGTGTATTTACACACGTTTATACTCCGCCTACTGGGCGGAGCCAGCAGGCAGGGATCTACCCCCGTACCTGTAGTACAGGGGACTTACCGTAATACCCATATTTACTATATAATACAACAGTGGTGACTACCACAACCAAGAAAAAGAAAAAGCGATTCAAGATGGAGGAGAAAGGTCACAGTCTGAAGTTGTTGAACTCAATGTTGAGTCCAGGTCCTGTAACATGCCCAATCAGAAGATGAGGTGCTGCTCCTTATGTTTGCGTTGGGTTTCACTGGAACATTGAGCAGGCCAAGGACAGTCATGTGGTCAGAAGAGCAAGGTACTGAGTTGAACTGGGAAGTGACAGAAAGGCTGGGGTCATGCTTGTGGACTGAGTGAAGGTGTTCCACAAATCAGTCACCAAGACTGATTTTAGTCTCCCAATGTAGAGGAGACCACATTGGGGGCAGTGAATACAGTAGACCGAACTGAAGGAGGTGCAAGGGAAATGCTACTTCAAACGAATGGACCTTTGACAGTGTGGAGGAGGTAAAGGGGAGATGTTGCACCTTCTGCGATTGCGTAGAAAGGTGCCATGGGAGGGTGATGAATGGTTAGGGGCGATGAAGGAGTGGACCAGGATGTCATGGAAGGAATGATCCCTGCTGAATGCTGATGGGGGTTGAGGGGAAGATGTACGGTAGCACAGTAGCACACATGGCTAGCACTATGTCTTCACAGCGCCAGGGTCCTAGGTTCGATCCCCTGCTGGGTCACTGTCTGTGCGGAGTCTGCACGTTCTCCCCGTGTCTGCGTGGGTTTCCTCTGTGTTGGAACCAACAATTCTACGGACACGTGCTTGTAGGGTTAGAATAGCGGTTTTCATATACTCACAACAGAGCCAGCCTATTAGCCATTGAACTTTCGGTGAACTGGCCAGCTGACCATGTGGCACTGACCTTTATACAGCAGCTACCGGGGGAGGAGTCCTGGGCAGAGCCAAGGGAGAAGCCCCGTACAACTCGAGCATTCCCAGAGCTACTCCCCCTGGAGGACAGGTAGTGCAACTGCACTTACAATATAGACACATGTATATACAGATTATAATCCGGTGTGAATCACATTCACCACACTGTGGGTGCTCCGGTTTCCTCCCACAGTCCAAAGATGTGCAGGTTAGGTGGATTGGCCATGCTAAATTGCCCTTCATGTCCAAAAAAAGAAGATTAGGAGGGGTTGTTGGATTATTGGGATAGGGTGGCGCTAAGTACTTAAGTGAGTCAGTGCAGAATTGATGGGCTGAATGGCACTTATGTTCTTTGTGTTTAGTGGTGGCATCATGCTGGAGTTGTGGAAATGGAGGAGGATGATCCTTTGAATGAGGGGACTGATCAGATGTGCCTGTTCGGAGAGGCCGGTACAGGAATTGAACCCGCGCTGCTGGCCTTGTTCTGCATTACAAGTCAGCTGTTTAGCCCACTGTGCTAAACCAGCCCCATACTAAGGTATGATGTTAACAAATCTTCAACTGATGTACGTCATCCGTAACTACTCTTTTTATCTCGAGCAGAGATATCTGTATAGCCCTGAACTAGTTAAGGCTATGACACCCAACATCTTACAACGTCCCTCTAAAACAAGTATATCCTTCCTCAGGTAAAAAGACGAGAGCTGTGTGTTGTAGGCCAGGCGTGGCCTCTCCAAGGTTGTAGACAATTGCTGTTAGACTTTTAACAGTCCTGTTGGGCTTTAGCACAGACACATTCTAAACATGGGGCACAGTTGACAGGAAAGAGATTTAAAGTTGTCTGAATTCTCAAATTAATCTCCAAATGAGCTCAGCTGGAGGCCAATACATCATAAAGGATACATTATTCATGGCCGCTTGTCCATTCAGCTCCTACACATTTTCGCTATTAATCCACAGATGTCCATCACGACTTTCCAGGGAAATCATCCGTCTTTGTTGACAGAATATTGCTGAACCCTGGGAGGCTGAGGTTAGAAATCCCTGATCTAATAGAGACAAAATAGAAAACGACATCTTTAAATTCCTGCAGAAAGAAAGTGGAATTGGAAAAGTATCAAATGAAGGAGCTGAATGTTGAAGATGCCACTTTGAATGAGGTCATTAATTTGAAACAGAGACAACTAAAATCAGCCGGGAGGGACCTCACCCTCCCGGTTTTCTTTCCGAATTGTTGCCAGAGAATTGTCTGCGAAGGCATCTTTCCCTCCTCCCGCATAATTATCTCTGAACCTTTCCTATTTCTTATCCATGGCCTGTCCCTCAGCCATGTTAGCTTGGACATTTATATCCAGTTCTGCCTCACTGTCTCTTCCCAATCCCGTCACTGTCTCGAAGATGCCAGGTTGTTTAGTGAATGCCCAGTGCTGGATGAGCAGGCGTTTTCTCTAAGTCTGAATATTGGGAAAACCAAAGTTATTGGGCGGGATTCTCCCGTACCCGACGGGGCAGGGGAGGGGGGGGGGGGGGGTCCCAGCGGGACGAAGTGGCGTGAACCACTCCGGCGTCGGCCTACCCCAAAGGTCCGGAATCCTCCGCACCTTCAGGGGCTAGGCCGGCGCCGGAGTCGTTTTCGCCCTGCCGGCCGGCGTGGAAGGCCTTTGGCACCATGCCAACCGGGGCCGAAGGGACACCGCCGGCCTGCGCAACTCCGTCAGCGGCTGCTGGTGTCATCCCCACGTATGCGCGGGGGTGGGGGGGGCGTCACCTACGCATTGGCCATTGCGGAGGCTGACACGGTCGACGCGTAGGGAAAGAGTGCCCCCATGGCACAGGCCCGCCCGCGGATCGGAGTGCCCCGATCTTGGGCAAGGCCACCGCGGGGGCACCCCCTGAGGCCAGATCGCTCCACGCCCCCCCCCCCCCCCAAGACCCCGGAGCCCGCCCGCACCGCCAGGTCACACCGGTAAGGGACCTAGTCTGATCCACGCCGGCAGGACCGGCAAAAAACCAGCGGGACTTCGGCCCACCGCGGGCCGGAGAATTCGGGAAGCCCCGGAGCCCATTGAGTCGCTCCGGTCCCCGCCATTCTCCGAGGCGGGCAGCGCGACTCACGCCTCACCGACGTTTGGAGGGCCGGAGAATTCGGCGGCCGGCGGGGGCGGGATTCACGCCGACCCCCGGCGATTCTCCGACCCGGTGGAGGGCCGGAGAATCCCGTCTATTTTCTTTGATTCCTGACACAAACTCCATTCTCAAGCCACTGACTCTGTGCCTCTTCCCAGCAGATGTCTGAGTTTGAACCCGGTGGCCTGTAACCTTGCTGTCTATTGGATCCAGGCACCACGCCATCACTAAGACCATCTAGTATCACCTCCATAACATCACACATCCACCTTGTAACCAGACTATACCAATACGCAGGCCGACATCCTACCCCCGAACCCTGTAAACCTGAGATCATCCAAACTCTGCTGCCGAAGTCCTAACGTATGCCGAGTCCTCTTCACCCATCGCCTCTTTGCTCCTGAACGACATTGGCTCTTGGCCAAGCACTGCCTCCAGTTTACACCTTTCTTCCGCCACCTTTCTCTGACACCCTGACGGCAATGGTGGAGTGAGAGACATGCCAGGGCAGGAGGTTACAGCCTGGTGGAATATTGTTGCTGCTGCTGCTGATGGCCCACAGCGTGTCCGGAATGGCCAGTCTGGAGCTGCTGGGTCTCTATGGGAGATATCCCATTCAGCACAGAGACACAGTGCAACATGACACAGTGACAGGTGTCCTCAGTGTGAAGACTGGACTTTGTCTCCGCCAGGATGTTACAATAGTCACTCCGGCCAAGCCTATCAGTGACCGATGCATCTGTGACAGGTAGATTGTTTGGGATGAGGTCAAGTAGGTTGTCCCTCATGTTGGTTCCCTCGCCAACTGCCGCAGGTTAAGTCTGGCAAATACGTCCTTCATGACTCGGCCAGCGGTGGCGCTATCGTGGTACTCTTGGTGCTGATGTCTCTCTCCCAGAGTAAATTCTCAGCACTACTTCCAAGTGGTGTTCATCGTGGATGAGGATTGATTTATCAGCTGAGGGAAGGCTGAGGGGAGGCAATCGGCAGGATGTCCATGTTCTTGTCCATGTTTTATCTGATGCCATGAAAGTTCATGTGAGTTGGAGTCAATGCTAAATCCTCCAGTGCAGAAGGAGGCCATTCGGCCCATTGGGTCTGCACTGACCTATGCTAGGCGCATTCCCCTGCCCTGTCCCCATAACCCCACCTAACTGTGCACCTTTGGACACTAAGGGACAATTTGGCATGGCCAATCCACCTAACCAGCCCGTCTTTGGACTGTGGGAGGAAACAGGAGCACCCGGAGGAAACCCACGCAGACACGGGGAGAATGTGCATGTCATAATATACACACAAGTATATGATGGTGCATAGACAGACCTTGACTGACACACTGAATGACCAATCAACACATAGAACACAGCGGCCAATCACCAGACAGGACACGGCCACTAGAAAGCCAGAGGGCACTAGTTTTCCCACTCTCTCGAGATGCAGCCTCCGAGACAGTCAGAGCCCGTGATCAGCAAAACGAACATCTACCATGTGGTAGCAGGATAGTCTGGTCAGGTGAGCCTCAGGTCTCCAGTCAACCTAACATAGTGTCAACCCACAGTGCAAGTATGTTTAACAGCTCGTAGTTAAATAAAATAGAGTTGTACTTCTAC
The DNA here is from genome assembly GCF_902713615.1 of Scyliorhinus canicula. NCBI lineage: Eukaryota > Metazoa > Chordata > Chondrichthyes > Carcharhiniformes > Scyliorhinidae > Scyliorhinus > Scyliorhinus canicula. The sequence goes on along the minus strand of NC_052156.1, from coordinate 12,800,981 downwards.
AAGTGTTGGTAGCCTGTCTCTCCCACTGCTATGGTAAACGCAGTTCTCGCAGACCCAGCATACCCAACACATCAGTGCAAACTCCACACATACAGTTACCCAAGGTTAGGATTGAACCCGGGTCCCTGGTGCTGTGAGGCAGCAGTGCTAATCACTGTGCCATCATGTTGCCCTAATGGTTACCTGCTAGAGCCCCTCACTTCCAAATCCACCTTTGATGCTCTCATCCTCATTAAAACTATTGCTCTCTCTCAAACTGGCAAATCCTCATCTCTGCTCCCTTAACTCTGAGTGATAGAACATAGAACAGTACAGCACAGAACAGGCCCTTCGGCCCTCGATGTTGTGCCGAGCAATGATCACCCTACTTAAACCCACGTAACCCGTATACCCGTAACCCAACAATCCCCCCATTAACCTTACACTACGGGCAATTTAGCATGGCCAATCCACCTAACCCGCACATCTTTGGACTGTGGGAGGAAACCGGAGCACCCGGAGGAAACCCACGCACACACGGGGAGGACGTGCAGACTCCACACAGACAGTGACCCAGCCGGGAATCGAACCTGGGACCCTGGAGCTGTGAAGCATTGATGCTAACCACCATGCTACCGTGATATACATGGGATATAGGCTCGAAGCGATACAGCGGACAATGGATTTATCCATTCAATACAAGATATGACTGAACCATCATTAAGATTGTCTATTTCCACCTCTGTAATGTTGCCCAACTCCTCCCCTGCCTCAGCTCATCTGCTGTGGAAACCCTCATTCATGCTATAACTATCTCCAGACTTGACTATTCCAACGCACTCCCGGCTACTCTCCCACAATCCACCCTCCACAAACGTGTGGTCATCCACAGCTCTGCTGTCTGTCTGAGCTGAGTCCCATTCCTCTGTCATCCCTGTGTCCTTGGACTGAGAAATACAATTGTTGTTGGTTTTGCTGGATACCACTGTACCACCTATTCTAGTTGTTCTGTCTTGCCGGTGAGACAGGACATACCCGGGAGTTTGGGGCATTGGTTGCAAGGTAAGATCGCATGAGTATAACTATTTCAGGCCGTTGCTTGACTGGTTTGCGGGACAGCTGTTCTCAAAGCTCCATTCGATACCCCATTGGCAAAAGGCCACAGGAAATGGGAAATTGGGAGCCAAAGGGGGATAAAAACAGGCATTCCGGATCCCTGGGGAGCGAAGATTCGGCATGGGAGGTGACCTTGACCAGACCAGAAGGAAGAGACAACCAGTGAGAACCACCTTCGAGAAGGTGGACCAGAGGAACACCAGCGATCAGACCCATAGCCCTACCAAGACATTTTTGCAGGTAGTATACATTGATCTTGGGTACCTCTAGTATTGTGTGGGTAACATATTGGGTGAAATCAATATTGCTGAATTTGAAATTGTGTTTGTGGGTTGTTCTCCTCGTTATTAAAGGCACCGAGATAAAACCTTTGAGCAAGCAAACTGGCCGAAAAGTATCTGACGTTTAACAGGTACAACAAAACGTTGCAGGGTCAACTGGGCAGGGCTTTGTGGGGTCCGGTGCCGAAGCCGATGTCAGGAGATCCATTTTGCTCTATTCTGATTATCATTTTGCAAAACTATTTGAAAGAACTGAGTGATTTGCTAAGCCATTCAGAGGGCAGTCAGTGAGATTGCTATAGGCCTGGAGTCACGTACAAGCCATATCATTGAGGATGGCAGGTTTTCATTCCTAAAGAACATTCGTAAACCAGATGGGTTTTTGTGACAATCCATGGGGAGGTCATCATCACCATACAGTATAGTCAACATTGCCCATACCAGCTTTTTTATTCCAGATTTAGTTAATCGACTGAATTTAACTTCCCCAACCGCTGTGATGGGATTAGAACTCATTTCTAGGGATCATTCGTCCAGGCCTCTGGATCACACACTCAGTGATACAACCATTATGCTGTGATCTTGAGCATCCCCAAATGTAATCACTTCATCATTGACAGCCATGCCATCAACTGATTAACGCCCGAAGCTCTGAAATTCCCTCACTAAATCGCTCTTTCCTTTTATAAAATGCGTCCTAAGGCCAATCTCATTGAACAGCTTTCGAGCACTGCGTCAAATTGTTTTATTTTGTTCAGTCATTCATGAGATGTGGGCGTCACTGGCAAGGGATACTTGTCGCCTATCTCTTACCATCCTTGAGAAGGTGGTGGTGAGCCGCCTTCTTGAACCGCTGCAGTCCGTGTGGTGTAGGTACACCCACTGTGCTGTTAGGGAGTTCCAGGATTTTGACCCAGTGACAGTGAAGGAACGGCCAATATATTTCCAAGTCAGGATGGTGAGTGACTTGGAGGGCAATGTGCAGGTGGTGTTCCCGAGTATCTGCTGCTCTTGTGCTTCCAGTTAGTGGAGATCATGGGTTTTGAAGATGCTTATCTTGTGTGGTATAATGACATAAAATCATTAGTCACCCATAAGGGATTGTGCAAATAAGTTGTGGGTTCAACTATTAATTCTAGGCACAGGTGAACAGATATACATGGACAGAAAGCTTGAGGACATCAGAGCCGCAGAGCTGTGTATGCTGTGTTCTGCTCTGGGCTGTAGTGAAACTGAGGCTGGATCACTTCCTGAAAGTGATGACATGCTCCTATCCCTTATAATCTCATTACAACAGTGGAAGGAGGTTCATATCTCCTCATGTGGGTCAGTGTCAAAGTTTGATGTTATTGAACTAAAGGTCAGCACAGATTAAAACAGTGATGATTCACTGTCTTTCTGCATCGTCCTGGTTTCTCTGGCACATTAATTCTTGGTACGGTCAGTAATAATGTCCACACTGGGCCGATGGGCCGAATGGCCTCCTTCTGCGCTGTAGGGATTCTGTGGTTTGTGATTGTCTACACGTCGCTTCAAGCAATTTGTGAACGTCCAAATGTGAGCTGGCCACAGAAGGAGCCAGGCAAGTAGCAGAGGGCAAGGCCGCGTTTCATCCAGTTGATGAGGTACAGATGCCCCAAAGGGATAAAACCAGCAGAAGAGGATGCATTGTAATCCAGAACATGTGTGCCGCTGTGGGCATTTTATGAAGTGTTAATACCTTTCTTGAACTGACTTGACAAGAACGTTCCACTTGTCTTATTTTGATTTGAGTAACCGAAAGAGCAGCAGAGAGGTTTTCCAGCTTTCCTCTGCATCGTTAAGAGTAACCAGATCTGACTTTATCATGTCCGTTTGGGAAGATTCCCCCAGTTTGGGAGAGGGATACGGTCGGGGAAAGCCAGACAGGAAACTTCTAGGATTACACTCTTGGAGTGATTAACATGACACAGTGACTTGCACAGGCCTGGTGGTTGTTTGCACATCTCTCCCCACCTCAATTTGATTAATGAGATGTGTCACCTCTTGATCCACCTGGTTAATTGCTTCACACTTGCTTGGCGTAGCTTGGGCAACATTCTCTCATTTTGCTGTCTCGCCCCGTCATCTTTGTGGCTCACAGTCCGTCTTTGTGGAGTTTTAGAATTACCTGGACGTGTACCTCCTTTTTCGGTACTGGTTGTTCCTGGAATTGTGACATCATAAGAAATAGGAACAGGACTAGGCCATTCAGCCCGTCGAATCTGCTCCGCCATTCAATAAGATCATGGCTGGTCTGGTTGAAGCCTTAACTCCATTTTCCTGCCTGTCCCGCATAAATCCTGACCCCCCTTGCAATTGAAAATCTTCCTAACTCTGGCTTAATTATATTCAATACCCAAACTCCAAGTGTTCTCTGAGAGAAGAAATGTTTTCTCATCTCAATCTTAAACGGGACACCATAGAATGGCTACAGTGTGGAAGGAGGCCATTCGGCCCATCACGTCGGCACTGACCCTCTGAAAGAGCACTCTACCGAGGCCCACTCCCCCGCCATATCTCTGTACCCTCACCTAACCTGCACATCTTTGGACACTAAGCGGCAATTTAGCATGGCCAATTTACCTAATCTGCATGCCTTTGGACTTTGAGATGGAGCCTGAGAATCCAGAGGAAACCCACGCAGACACGGGGAGAAAGTGCAGCTCCACACAGACAGTCACCCAAGGCCAGAATTGAAACCGGGTCCCTGGCCAGTGAGGCAGCAGTGCTAACCACTGTTGCACCATGCTGCGTTGAGTGACAGAGCAGTAAAAGGTGCATTGACTGCAGGTGGCAATTTCCAACTCCTCTAAACCATGCCTCGAGTTACAGATTCTGCCACAAGAGGAAGAATCGGGCGGGATTTTCCCACCATTCCCATCGGTGGGATCTTCCTGTCCCACCTTCAGAAACCCGCCTCCAACCCGGTTCCCCATGGCAGAGGGTGTGAACGATGGGAAACACTATTGACAGTGGTGGCACAGGAAGATCCCGCTGCTGGCCAATGCCAGGCAGGCCACAAAACATGCCATGACAAAACACATCTTTTTTGTGGCCCCTAGTCACCACATTCCGGCGCCTGTCCGGGGAGGCTGGTACGGGAATGGCACCTTCATTCCCCCATGAGGGCTGTGGATTAAACGAACCTTCCAACTTGAGCAGCCAGCCACCCAGACACTAATCCCTGACAGGCGGCCTCCATCACCAGTGGCCTTGACCTTCCAGGTAGCTCATGCCCTCTGGTTTCAAAATGCAGCCTGACTGTGATGGTTCGTTCTGACTGCACTCCTGTGTGAGGGTCTTCAGCCCTCATGAGGCTGGGAACCATCTCTTGTCAGAGCCCCCCCCCACTCTGCCCCTGCAGCCCGGCATCTCACAGGACGCAAGCCAGAGACCTCACGGTCAACCCCAGTGCTGACCCTGTGGATTCACCTGCTCCCACCAACTTTACAGCCGCCACTCAACAAGGACAATCCCTCAGCAGTGATATCACCACAAGGGCATCAAGGAGGACACGGGAAGCACTGCCTGCAAACCTTCCGAAAGGTCCCTTTAAACCTAAGGGCTCACAGCCATGAAGGGCCACTAAGGCAGCACTACTACCTCACAACATCAGGGACCCAGGTTCAATTCCGGTCACAGCGTGGGTTTCCTCACACAGTCCAAAGATGGGTGGGTTAGGTATATTGGCCATGGCCCCTTAGTGTCCAGGGATGTGCAGGTCAAGTTAAGATATGGGGATAGGGTGGGGTGGACGGTTGAGTGAACATGGATAGAGTGCTCATTCGAAGCGTCGGTGCTGACTCGATGGGCTGAATGGCCTCCTTCTGTAGGAATTCTATGATTCTAGGCCTGCGAGTGACTTCATCCCCTAAGATTCTGGGAGTGAACCTCCTGTCTGTCCCCTAGTTGAACTTATCTGGATCCCCTGGGACCTCTCCAGTGTCCCCCTCGGCAACTAACATCCAGGAGGGTGATGGTTCCCAACCTTCTGTGGCAGGATTGCCGTTACGTCCCCGGCGAGGGGCCTGGAAAATCAGAAAACACCATCTCGCTCGCGAGAATCACAGTTGACGGCTAACATGGGCTCAAAACCACGCCTATCGGGCATGTTCAAGACAGAGTTTGATTAATTTATAGATAGTAAAGACATGAAGGAATGTAGCATAGAGATAAAGATCAGCCATCATCTGATTTATTGGCAGAACAGGCTCGAGGGGCCAAATGGCCCACTCTTCTTATTTCCTATGTTTCTGTGTTCAATGCTCGTGGTTTTGAAAATATAAAAATCTGGCCGTGTTGGCTGCGATATTTCAGGATATTTCTCGACAGTTCAGCCTTGGAGCCAACAATATTGTATTTGAAAAGCATGAAGCATTATCTGAGGCACAAAGGCTGGACTGATTGAAAGATGATTTCTGTGTTATCAGAGCTCTGTTTATCACTCACTAACACCTCAATTCAGTTGTACCTCACCTTGTAGCTCAACTTCAATGCAACAAGGAATGGCTTGCATCTATCCTGCACTTTTCACATACTCAGGACATCCAAAAGAACTTTACAGATAATGAAATACTATTAACTATGTTCTTGCAGCAGGAACTTACTCAGGTTCCTGAAGCAACACCTTCCAAACCCACAACCACTACCACCGAGAAGGGCAAGAGCAGCAGATAGCTGGGAACCCCACCACCTGGATGTTCCCCACTGTGGTGGCTCGCGGTATACACTGGAGGCTTCCAGAAGTTAACAATGGGATTTATTGATGAAAGGCAATGGCAGTTAGATAACAGGCACAGAATATAATGGGCGGGATTCTCCCAACGGACGGCTAAGTGCCGACGCCAGAGTAAAAACGGGAGTGTTTTACTCCGGTGTCGGCGTCCATTCCAGGACCCCATTCTGCGGCCCACAGGGGGCTAGGATGGCGCTGGAGTGGCCTCCGCCGCCCCAGCTGCCGAGGCTGGCCTGAACCCGGCGGCGCGAGGTCCGCGCATGCGCAGTTGAGCCGGCGCCAACTAGCCCATGCGCAGTGGCCTTCTCCCCGTGGCGGCCCCTACACCAAATGGCACAGGACTACAGAAGCCAGCGCAGAGGAAAGGAGGCCGGGGGGACAGAGTGGCCGGCCCGCCGATCGGAGGGCCCCGATCGCGGGCCAAGCCACTACAGAGGCACCTCCTGGGGTCGGACCACCCCCCCACAACCCGGGATCCAGCTCCCTACTGGCCGGGGTTCGCGGACTCTCGGCCGATTGGCCCCGGGCCTGTCCCATGGTCAGTGGAGCCCGCCCCCTTAAAGGGGCAGCGCCATATTACAACTACCCCAGAAACTATGTGCAGAAGTTACAAACGTTAACGGAAACAGCAGGGGAAAGAGTGTCAGAGTGTCAATCAGTCTGGAGGCCTCCGAGCCTCCCCAGACCGATGTAGCCCTGCCTTGGGCTTGGCAATCTTTTGGCCGATAGAATGGTCAACTATCAGTGACACCTCAGAGGGCACAACCTCAACGATAGGCAAGCTGGCCTGACAGGTCGCGATAGGGGCAGCTGGTTGAGCTGACTGAATCAGGAGTCCCTGGCTTCCTCTGCTGCACATAGTTACAGAGTCTTCACAACACTAGCTGGACTTCTCGACTTCAAGTTTGAGGACGCCACCCCTCAACTTCTCAAATGGTCAAAATGTTTTCTGACAGTCTTCCTGTTAACACCGACCACATTTGACACTAATCCTGACTGGGCTACAACCCAGCCTTCTAACCAAGGCAGGCCTGAAGCGAAGTTGCAGACCCAAAACTAGATCTCCCACCTGGTCCGGCCTGTCGCCCCTCTGCTGTGATCGCTGAGTGTTCTGGGAGGCCAGATCCAGCCGGGTTCTCACGTGACGGCCCATGAGCAGACCAGCTGGTGTGACCCCTGTGGTGGAACGAGGGGTTGAGTTGTACAACAACAAAAAATTGGCCAGCCCATTGCCGAAGTGGTTTATCAGATTGCTTTTTCATGGTAGTTTTGAAAGTTAGAATGCCTCTCTACTTTTTCGACTGTTCCTTCCTTCCTCCCTCGACTCACAATGACTGTTGGCTGCGATCGAAAATTGTACCTCTTCGCCAACGTGGCATCTCGAAACACACACTGGTGGCTTCCAGTCGTTAGCAAAGGGATTTATTGATGAAAGTCAAAGGCAGGTAAATAACAGGCACAGAACACACAATAAAAGGTCATTGCATTTGGGCTCTGAGGTCCACACTGCCCAGGGTCCTGCTCCTGGGTTCCCACACAAACTCCATATTGGCCAGGGTTCACGCACTCCTGCACAATTGGTCCCGAGCCAGTCAAATGGTCCATGCAACCCGCCCACTGAAAGGGACCACACCACCACACCTTCCAAGTCACTTACCATCCTGCCCTGGAAATACATCACCCTTCCTTCGCTGTTCCCTGGGTTAAACCTGGACCTCCCTCCCTCCCAGGTCTGTGGGTGTATCTACACCTCAGGGACTGTAGCGGTTCAAGAAGGCAGCTCGCCACCACCTTCTCAAGGGCAATTAGGGATGGGCAATACATGCTGGCCTAGCCAGCTCAAATCCCAACCTGTTAGGGTGGCATGGTGGTTAGCATTGCCGCCTCATGGCGCCGAGGTCCCTGGTTCGATCCCGGCCCCGGGTCACTGTCCGTGTGGAGTTTGCACATTCTCCCCGCGTCTGTATGGGACTCACCTCCACAACCCAAAGATGTGCAGGGTAGGTGGATTGGCCAGGCTAAATTGCCCCTTAAAAAAAAAATCCCAACCTGTTCAACAAGCCTCTAAAGCCTGCACAGATCGACCGTTTTGCGATTGGAGTATCAGATTCAAGCTGGGATGGGACAAATGGACACTGGAAAAGTTTGGGCCCCAGGGTTTACTTTGCACAGGAGTTGGCAATACCACAAATGCACGTGCCTCACACAGACGAACACGGGGTGAAGAGTTGCTCATGTCCACTTCTGTTTAACTACCCAAAGCCGTTGACGGGCTATTTCCAACCTTTGCCATGGTTGGAAAGAGTTATTGTGAAAAGGAGTTTCCTGTTGAGCGGTTTTGACATTTTAGCAACTAATTTAGTGGAACGTGATGGCAGAGAATGGCTCAGATGGTGACCTCAGCATTTAGGAATGGACATTGCTCGGCAGGAATGGCTGCCTGTCTGTACACAGCAGGAAGATCCAGAAACAGTCAGACCTCCTTTTGAAACTAGGAAATTGATATTAATCCTAAACAAATTAAGTTAAATAATAATGGCCCAGAATTTTCTTGGGAAATATTGCCGGGTTTAATGCTCACACGTATTATTTGTCCAAAGATGTGCAGGTTAGGCAAAATGACCATGGTAAATTGCCCCTTAATGTCCAAAGTGTTGTGGGGTAGGGTGGGGGAGTGGGCCTCGGTAGGGTGCTCTTTTCGATGGTCGGTGCAGGTTCGATGGGCCAAATGGCCTCCTTCTGCATTGTCGGGATTCTATGATAAGTAACCCAAAAACTTGTGAGTAGGATTTGTCATATCGTGAGTTGCGAAATTGCCACAGATCGCCTGGATGATTTGCAACACCCATCCCCCCACGCAATTAAACTCACAAATTAGGGACCCGGTTTCAACCTCCCGGGAGATGAGAATCTGCTGTAGTTGCAAAGTAACCACAAGTTAAATGAAGCAAAGGTGACACGAGGAAACACTTTTCCACACGGTGAGTGGTTAGAGTCTGGAATGCACTGCCTGAGAGTGTGGTGGAGGCAGGTTCAATCGAAGCATTCAAAAGGGAATTAGGCTGCTATCGGTAAAGGAAGAATGTGCAGGGTTAATAATAATAATAATAATCGCTTATTGTCACAAGTAGGCTTCAGTGAAGTTACTGTGAAAAGTCCCGAGTCGCCACATTCCGGCGCCTGTTCAGGGAGTCCGGTACGGGAATTGAACCCAGCAGCTGGCATTGTTCTGCATGGTTAATAGGAGATGTGGGGGGAATGGCACTAAGTAAATAGCTCGTTCAGGGAGCTGGTGCCTCCAGGATGGGCCAAATGGCCTCCTTGTTTGTGAACTGTGATTGTGAATTAAACTCACCGCAAAAAGTTAGGCCTGGTATCTCACAATGGCAGGACAAGATTTAAGTTCCGTTATCTCCACTGAATTTTGGAGGACAGAAACAGAACAACTGAAGTCATAGAATCTCACTCGTAACTTGTTCCTCAATGTTTTTAAAATTTTACATTTTCATTCTTTTTATTTCTCCCTCTTTTTCTCTCCTGGTCTTTCTTTCTTTCTCTCCCCACGGGCAGAATTTAGCGGGCCAGTTTCCCACACCTTCACCTCCCACCCAGTTGGCGTGACGTCACGCCCAAATCGCTACTGGTTTTCAGAAATGGGTATAGCTCCTGGGTGGCACTGCCAGGGTGGGCACTCTGTGATGTCTCAATGGGGGGCGTGCCCCTTATGTGTGGGGGTGGGGAATGGTTAATGGGGGGATTGTGCATGCATTGGGGGGAGGGGGGAGGGGGGAGCTGAGATTGTGAATGGGGATCACTGCCAGTGAGAGGAGGGGGTGAACGTGCAAACTCCTCACAGTCACCCAAGGCTGGAATTGAACCCGACTCCCTGTCGCCAGGTGGCAGAAGCAGTAACAACTGCTCCACCGTGCTGCCCGTGGTTGAGATAAATATGGTGAGGATCACACAGCCAGCTTGGTGGGCAGGACGGGCCGGTGGCCTAAAGATGTCGCCAATGCCGGGGTTCAGAGACACCTTTATAAAAAGGGCACCCTGATCTCAAAGTTAAATTAAAGACCCCCCCCCCCCCCCCCCAATGAACATCGGGAACCCAACCTCCATCCATGGTACACCCCCAATCCTCGCATTCATAAGGGAACCCCACCCACTACTCAAAAGATCAGGGCAACCCGCCCCTTCCCAAACACCATGCAAGCATCATGGTGACACTATCCTCAACCGCCCCCCCCCCCCCACCCCCCACTCTGCCGCCTTCCCTAGGGGCTGGTTTAGCACAGTATTTTTATTTTATTTTTTATTTTTATTAGTAGGTGAAACAGCTGGCTTATAATGCAGAACAATGCCAGCAGCGCGGGTTCAATTCCCGAACCAGCCTTCCCCAACAGGCGCCGGAATGTGGCGACTAGGGGCTTTTCACAGTAACTTCATCGAAGTCTACTTGTGACAATAAGCGATTATTATTATTGTTATACATGGATTTCCTCTGGGTGCTCCGATATCTTCCTACAGTCGGGAGATGTGCTGGTTGGGTGGATTGGCCGTGCTAGTGTCCAAAGATGTGCAGGTTAGGTGGGGTTACAGAGCTAGGGCGGGGGAGTGGGGCGCTCTTTCGGAGGATTGGCACAAACCCGATGGGCCGAATGGCCTCCTCCTGCACTAGGGGTTCTGGTCATTATCCCATTGCTGGGATATTGTGTGCAAATTGACTACTCCACCTCTGACCTTGCAACAGTGACTACACTTCAAAAAGTATTTGTGAAGACGTTTAAGCCTTCTTGAGGTCAGAAAAGGTCCTGAATAAATGTAAGTCTCTCTTTTCTCTGTGAAAGCCTCACTGGGCAGAGTTTTCGATTTCTGTGCCAGGGTGTGTGAGATCAATTGGGCCTCAGGAGCAGAAGAAAATTGGAGTTGGATGATTGTGTGCCCAGGAGGTGGTCCTCCCAATTTGCCATCCATTTAACATTAAGCTCGCAGCCTGACAGTGCCGATAGTTGAAGGGTTAAGGGAGCTACTGTTGGAGGGCTCGGTGCACCTGTCAATGTGCCGCCAATGGGCCGCATTGTAAAAAGGACGTTGAGGTGCTGAAGGAGATGCTTTAATTATTTACGAGGCTGACATGTGAACCCAGGGTTTGTATCAAAGATTGATCAGTGAGCTTTGTGGACGTGTAGTGGGAGAGAGCACTTCCTGAGTGAGACACAGCCAGAGTGGGTGTGGATATCGGGCATTTGGAGCACAGTGGGAATTTTGTGCAGAGGGGAAAAGGGTGCTTTATTGCTCTTTGCTTTCTAACCTTTTCACTCTTCAGAGAGTGATTGTGTCCTGTTCCAGTAGTAGAGGCTACTAGGGAGAGTTGATTGATAAGCAGTGGGTAAGATCATGTCAGTATTTGCTACTTTTATCACATTGTTTTTAAGGTCTTTTTGTGATTTATACGGGATAGTAATGAGGACCAGGAAAAAAAGACCCTAGAGTAATTGATATTATCTGATATTAAGCATTTCTAAAGGTTTAACTTAAAGGGGTAAATCATGGCAGGAGAGCTCAAGGACGTATTTTGCTCCTCGTACTCCACGTGGGAAGCCGTAAAAATTTCCACTGCCCAGAGTCAGCATGTGTATAGGAAGTGTTTCCAGCTGCAGCTTCTGGAAGCCCAGGTTTTGGAACTGGAGTGACGGCTGGGGACACTGTGGAGCACCCACAATGCAGAGGATATCGTGGATAGTACATATAGAAAGGTGGTCACACTGCAGGCTAAGATTCCACAGGCAGGGGGGAAAGGGGTGACCACCAGCCAGAGCAAGAGAGCTAGGCAGGCAGCACAGCAATCTCCTGTGGCTATTCCTCTGCAAAACAGATATACTGCTTTGGATACTGTTGAGGGGAATGGCCTCTCAGAGGAAAGCAGCAGCCAAATTCACCACGGTTGGTTCAGATGCACAGGAGAGGAGTAAAAGGTGTGGGAATGCAATAGTTAGAGGGGATTCAATTGGAAAGGGCGTTTCTGTGGCCGTAAACGAGACTCCAGGATGGTGTGTGACTGGGAAGGGAAACCCCGATGTGTGATGTTCCCACGTGCCTGCTGCCCTCGTCCTTCAAGATGGCAGAGGTCATGGGCTTGGATCATACTCTCGCAGGGGCCATAGTGAGTTGCTGCAGTGCATCATATAGGAGGTACTCACTGCTGTCACAGTGCGCCAGCGGAGGAGGGAGTGAATATTTGAGGTGATGGTTGGGGTGCTGACCTGGGTGGGTTTCAACCCAATTCCTAAAGATGGACAGAGTCCGAAGTCACTGAGCTACCTAGTCCACCCCCTGCCCAATCAATTATATCAGATCTTCATAAGCAAGATTTACAGGAACTGATGCTGAGAAAAATAGGTTTTGACATTATAGAACATTGAGGCCTGCAGAGAATGAAGTGAGCACAACTTGGCCAGGGTGTTGTGACTGTTCAAGCCTGACAGCTCCAGGAAGAACAATAAGGAGACTCTGTGATGTTTCAGACCACCGGCTCTGGGACACTTCCTTTCAAATGGATTTAGTTTATTCGAGTTCCGTAAAGAAGTGAGGGAGGACAATAGGTGTTTGTGTTACACTGGCGACAGGAGCTCTTGGGCAGACTGGGCCTTTCGCTGCGTCAGGCGGGGCTGACGCTCCCTCACACAATGAGCACATTCAGCTTCCACAGCAGACTCCGAGGAAGGACAGGAAGAGGGCTTGCTGCTTCACTGTGTCTGAGAGCAGGTCAAGTCAGCACGGAATCCTGTCCATCCCTTCTAAACACGGAGACTTTTAAAAAGTCAGAACGCATTTTAAGTGGAGGTCCCCATTATCAATGACCCCTTTAAATCGGGGAACCTTGTCGCCAGTGACATTTTTAATGGGGAATCTCCGCATTGGCCCCTTTAACCAAAGACCCTCCATATCATTGCCCTTCTAAACATGTGGAGAACCGTATCACCAATGAATGTGGAACTTCATTATTAGTGACTAGGAAGCAATGACCCTTAAATATGGAACCTCATTTTCATTAACCTTTTAACATGAGGAAAACATCAACATAGGGCGGCATGGTAGCACAGTGGTTGCTTCACAGCGCCAGGGTCCCAGGTTCGATTCCCGGCTTGGGTCACTGTCTGTGCGGGGTCTGCACGTTCTCCCTGTGTCTGCGTGGGTTTCCTCCGGGCGCTCCGGTTTCCTCCCACAAGTCCCGAGAGATGTGCTTGTTAGGTGGATTGGACATTCTGAATTCTCCCTCTGTGTACCTGAACAGGCGCCGGAATGAGCCAACTGGGGGATTTTCACACTAACGCGATTACTGTAAGCCCACCTGTGACAATAAAGATTATTATTGTCAGTGTCTCTTTTAAACGAGGTGAGTCTCATGAATAGGTCTTTGCGATCCTATTTAAATAGAAGGGCTGATTGTCTGTGTATTCTTTTTCGTGAAGGGGAGGCGTCCATGAATGCTTCCTCGGAGGAATACCTTGCTGTTAGATCCCATTTTAAGGGGATGAATCTTTCATTGCCCAAATCCCTTCTGAAATAGTGAAAGTTTTCAAAGAAAGGATTGATGTACCATCGATTGTACGCGAGGCGAGTGATTTACCAAAGTCTGGCTTTAATTGACTAGAACACAGCTCTGCGATCGTCTACAGTGGAAAGGGACGATGGTCAGGCGTCTGACCATTTATACCTCGTTAATAGAGGCGTGGTTAACTCAGCCTCTCGGACAATCGGTCGAGAGGCACATGACCGACCAGGGCCAATGGTAAGCCGACGTTCTGGCCCAATGGCAGACGAGTATGCAGATCATATCACCACAAGGAGCCTGCCCAAATTGACTCAGTTCTAAAGGTCACACTAGAATACTGCGATGGTTTCAAAGAGGAAGTCAAAACAATCGGATACAAGGAAGCTTATTAAGTATGGTAAAAATATCAAAACAACTGTAACTGTTTTATGAAGGTACCTCCAGGATGGCCAAACAATAAACAGGGCTCACTTGAAAAGGTCACATCTGGATTTTATTTAAATGCAAGTGTATAAATATACGTTAAAAAAGTAAAAATTACATCTAAAGTATATGTAAACTGATTAAATACAGTGTTCGTTTTAACAGAACTCTACAATACTAACTCAGAATAGGTGACGTTGCAGGCTCCTCATGATCTGAAGAATTTATCGATCGAAGATTTACAGCCCTGCGAAAAATTTAATTCCCCTTAAACATCAGCGAAACAGATGATTATATCCGAGATGGAGTTAACTTTTAAAAAGATGGAAACCGGGAATCTCAGTCACGTTTATTCCTCCACATGCTTTGAGGGTGTGGAGTTTAAAAACTTTTAAATAAAATGCTTCTCCTGTGGATTGGCAATAACCCATGGCGTGCAGAGCGAGGAGGTCTTGTGGCGCAGCAGGTAGTTTCTCTGCCTCGGGGCTAGAAGCTCCGGGTTCGCATCCCACCCCGGGTCTTGACGGCAACCTGCAAATCCTTCCAACAATGCCAATGGCCGGTGGTAAGAGCGGGAGAGGCCCCTGGTCAGCCATGCGGAGTGGCGCTCCTCCTCGAGCTGTCAGACTGGCTGCCTGTTCCAGGGATAACTAGCGATGGACATGGATGGGGTCTGCCTTAGCGCAGCACTCGGTACAGGAATAGAATTGGGGGAACCATGAAACTATCAAACCTGTGCACGTCTGTGGTTGACGTGACAGTCACTTTGCTCAAACCAGTCAGCTTTGATGTTCTTCACCAGCCCACCCCTGCAATTTGAATCACGGTAATATTCTTCTTGGGCAATCCCTCAGGGTCAAGCATGATTTGCTTCCACTCTGGGGAGGTGGGCCCTGTGGTGGCTGAATAGCCCCATCCCGGATCTGCAGCCTCTGCCACAGGTTTGGCAGGTGGTGCTTGATCAGGTGGGTGGGGCGCTCTGGATTCTGCGCCCTCCTTCCGCTGTTCACGCTTGGCCTCCGCCCTGCGGCGCTCGAGGTGACTGACGCCTTCGCGGACACTTCTTCCCCAGTTTGTGCGTTCGAAGGCAAGCGATTCCCACGATGGGGATGTCGCGTTTATTTTGGGAGTCTTTCAGATGTTAAACGTGTGTATCATGAAAACTCAGCAGCTTTTCGTCAAGTACATGGTCATAAATAATTTGCTTTCAACAAAAAAGGCAAAACAAAAATTATATTTTGCCTGTCGTCGCGTTCAAACTCCAGGCTGTGAGACTGTTCAAAAGTACAACCGGGAACATTTTATACATTTTTTTCAGAAAAAAATAGCATGAATCAAAAGTGACCTAATCCTGTACAAAACACCGAAAAGTAACTATATACATTATGTTACAAATTTCAACCGGATTAAAATTCCACAAAGCAATTGTCATTGTTAACAAAAAGAAAATCAGTGTTGCTTCATCCAATGAGTGAGGTCGAGCTAAGGCTTTGGGCACCCAAATGGTCGTCATGACAATATGAGGAATCTAGCTGACTTTCTTCTTTAATCTGTTCAGTTTGTTTTCCTTGTGTTGAGAAACAAAGGGCGGAATTCTCTGCACTCACGACGGGGCGGAGAATAGCGGGCGGCGTAAATTTTTACGGCCACGCTGGTCCGACGCCCTCCCGCTATTCTGCCCCCCCACCCCCCTCCCCCCCACACCCACCTCCCGACACGAATCGCTGCCCGCCGTTTTTTTACCCACACACACACACGGGGAGAACGTGCAGACTCCGCACAGACAGCGACCCAGCGGGGAATCGAACCTGGGACCCTGGCGCTGTGAAGCAGCAGTGCTAACCACTGTGCTACCGTGCTGACCGTAAGGATGTTTTAATTCTGTGACTCAAAGACAACCAGTTCATTCGGGGAATGATGAAAACGTGAGTTCAAGCGTGTCCCCAACAAACCAAATAAACATGTGACATCACATTGCCCACTGAGATAAGTTTACTTTGACTAGTGATTGGTACACGACACTAACACAGTAAATGTTCTCTAAACCTCGGCCTCCAATAGACTATATTTGTCACAAATTCATTTCTCCCATGCAGCCAAACCACAGTTAATATTCTGGGATTCCTCTTTCAATAGTTTAATATCCCACATCTCACTTTAATGCTTCAATGTATCACAATCCATTTTATTCCTTTGATGCAACATGTCCCTGTGCAACATTCTCTGATATAATGCACCTCACTGTAACACTGTCCAAAATACCTCGCCATAACACTCTCTGATACACCGCTCTGCACTTAATGGGCAAGGGGAGCAGGGTGGCTTTCAGCACCAACACCACTCGCCACCAACCCCCTGCGCCCGATGTCCAGTCCCTCGATCAGGCACCGAGTGCCTATGGGGGACCCTCCCACAGGAGGCCCCTGCCAAGCCCGACAATGCTCGTTGCAACTTTCCAAGGGCACGGGAGGCCCGCACCCTCCATTGATCTCCGAGCTGCCATTAAATCGCAGTGGTTTCGGGGATAACGGGCACCAGTTGGCTCATTAATGAGCTTGACGGACATCCCGCGGGCTGGTAGCTGGGAATCCCGTGTTTGCCCCCTCCACCTTCCAACCCAATCAAGGGAGGATTTTCTCTTTGCTGGGAGATTGAAGGGGGCTTTTCCCGTGATTAAGTGGGGCTGGTCACTAAGGTTCGCACTGGCTGTGTTTATTTGTGCCATGACAGAAGGGGAATCTGAGGCTGTGTCACAGCCTGTGATATCACAGACAACATCATCCCAGGGAGCTGTCTGCAGCAAACACTTACCTCCAAGTTAACTTAGATAATGCTCGGGAATTTCCCAGTGTCTTATAAAGTACAAATTGGCAGACAACTGGGAACAAAATAAGAATTGCACTAGCTTTGAAAAGTGGTTTTCTGACAGCCACTTGGCCCCTTCCTGCTCCACTCATCAATTGCCCCACTATCCCCACTCCCCTCGCTGCTGTCCCTCTATCTCAGGAAGTGAGGAGAGTGGGGGTGAGGACAGCAACTTGAGAGGGAGGGGGAATGTGGGGAGTGAGGAGAGTGGTTGGGGGAGTGAGGTGAATGGTCTGGGGGGGGGAGTGAGGTGAGTGGTTGGGGGTGTGAGGAATGCCTTTGGGGGGGAGTGAGGCGAGTGGTTGGGATGTGGTGGCTGAGGCTTTGGGACGCACAGTGATGATGTCAGCAGTTGAAGAGACCATGCACACACCAGCGATTGGATTGGGAGCTGACTGGCTGAGTTCTGTTTCTTGTTCCTCAGCAGCAGGGTATTTTCCTCATGTAAACTGTGAGGGTGGGAGGCAGGGTAGATTTAGGCCATGTCTAATTGTTGACTACCAGGGTCAGAGATTAATGGAAAATACAAAGTGAAATTTACTGTGTTCAGAGTAATATCTCATGCTGAGCTGACTATGAAAGCAGACCAAGGCAGGCCAGCAGCACGGTTCGATTCCTGTACCAGCCTTCCCGAACAGGCGCCGGAATGTGGCGACTAGGGGCTTTTCACAGTAACTTAATTTGAAGCCTACTTGTGACAATAAGCGATTTTTCATTTCATAACTCAGGTGCAATGTTGCTGACAAATGCCCAGTCACCGATTTACAACATAAATCACAGCTTATTTCCCTTTTAAGGCTGGTACTAATTAAGCAGAACCAACAGGACTAGACTTAGACCTCAGCAAATGTCTGAATAATGACAAACAAACCACAGAAATTTCTAAAAATGAAATTTTTCTGGCACGGCGCACCTTCCCCTGGCAGCGGGATCGTCCGTCCCGGCAGCTGGCCAATGGGGTTTCCCCATTGTGGGCACCGTGGGAAATCCACGGGCGCGTGTGCACTGCCGGCGAAACGCAGGATCCTGCCAACAGAGAATCCAGCCGGGCATCCATCAGAATATACCCAGTGAAACCTATCCATTGGCATATCCAGTTTAATCAATGAGAATACACCCACTGGAATATACCCCTTGCTTGTAGCGGAGATTCACAATGCCACACTGAGCCAAGTCTGGTGCCCAATGCCATTTCAAAGAATCAGCAAACTCAGTTTTCTCAATTTCCCCGACAATGGATCTACAATGTTAGCTACTACGAAATTTGAAGATATGAGAATCTCTCTCGGAATATCCAGATCACACTTTACATATCGGGCATGATGACACAAGAGTAATTACAAAGAATTGAATCTTGCTGCAGTACATTGGGGTGTCTGGTTTCCCTCATACAGTATCACGCACGCTTTGATAGACGATGACAGAGTCAATCCCACAATTCTGACTGAAGGTGTGCCTGGCACTGTCATGGATTGCGGGCAATATTTGCAGGCCAATGGCAGAATAAGTTGGACAACATTGAACCAATGGCAGCCAGGCTTTGCTCTATTTTTTTATACTTTCTGCTCAAATATTTGCTCAAATCCCTTTGCCTCCCACACTGAACATCCAATAATTCCAATGAGTTATTAAATAGCGTCTATAAATAGGCAGAGATTACCATCACACCAACAAGGTCAAACGAATGATGCAGTAAACTCGAAGAAGAATATGGTATTCAAGAAGAATTGATGAGGGCTGATGTTGGGTTTGAAGATGCAAAAGAAACATTTGGGGATCTTTGGTTTCGTTTTTTGACGTTGGGCACCCTCGCTCTCAAAATTGCCAGAGATGACGTTCACAGCCTCAATCGAGATGTGTCCATTTTGAAAAGTGACTTCCCTGCTCTGGGAATGCTTCCTGTTCGTTTGGTCTCTGGAGCTTGGCCCTTATTTACAATCAGAGCACAGTTGAGTTGGCCGGCTCTATGTGTCAGTGATGTGCCTGGGCGTCCTGTTGCGAGGTTTGCTCTTTCCCCTCCTCCCACCTTCCGACATGAACTTCCACTTGTTCATCATCATCTTGCGCTTCTTCCGCTGCTTCTCGTTGCACCACACCCTCTCGCAGTACTCCTCCACCCGGTGCAGGTTCGAGTAGCCAATCAGTTGCATGATGTCCTTGAACCAAGGCTTCTGGCTGTGCAGACGGCGCGGCTGAGTGACGCAGGGGCGGTTGGCGTGTTCCTCGTCATCGCGGTTGAAGATCTCATCCAACTGCTCGCTCTCAATCACCTCCAGCGAGATCTTGGTCACGGTCTGCGTGAAGCTGTGCTCCATCGTTTTGCAGTAATAGGTCCCCTCGTCCATTCGATAGATCTTTCTGAACAAGAGGCCGTGCTCGGTTTTGATGATTCTGTCGTCGGTTTTCACCTGTAAACATCCAAACAAATTGCATGTGATTGGCGCCTTTAATGTGATACCGTGGCCCATATAATAGTGCCTCGCAGGATTATTATCAGACAAAATATGACACTGAGTTACGCGAGCTGACGTGAGCTGATGTCAGTCGAAGTAGTCGGGTTTAAGGACGCCAAAGTGGTCAGGTTTAAGGCAGGTTTTAAAGGAGGCAAGAGAGGGCGAGGCGCAGTGAGGCTAGGGAGGGAATTCCAGACTTTAGGCCCCATCAGAATTTTCCACGGGTGGGAAAACAGGTGCTTGAAACCTTAAATGAAGGTGCCCTAGTAATGGCGGTGCACCTGTCGGCCTTGGCATGATTTTATGGGCAGCGGGGAAGGCATTGGGTGGCCACCCACCAGTGGCTCAGTTGAGGTTTTTAAGTGGGCAATTAATACCCAATAAAATCCACAAGAGATGGGTGAGATCCTAAATGAATATTTCCCATCGGTTGAGAAAGGCATGGAAGTTATGGAACTTGGGGAAATAAATAGTGATGGCTTGAGCAGTATAAATATTACAGAGCAGGAGGTGCTGCAAGTCTTGAAGCGGATCAAGGTAGATAAATCTCCAGGATCTATTGAAATGTATCCCAGGATGTAGTGAGAGGCTAGGGAGGAAATTGTGGGTCCCCTAGCAGAGATATTTGAATCTTCAACAGCTACAGGTGAAGTACCTGAAGATTGGAGGGTAGAAAATGTTGTGGATTTGTTTAAGAAAGACAGCAGGGAAAAGCCTGGGAACTACAGACCGGTGAGCCGAACGTCTGTGGTGGGTAAATTGTTAGAAGGTATTCTCAGATACAGGCAGGCATTTAGAGAGGCAAGGACTGATTAGGGGCAGTCAGCATGGCTTTGTGAATGGGGCAGGAATATCCCGCCGGCATGGGGCAGGAATATCCCATCGGCGTGGGGCAGGAATATCCCATCGGCGTGGGGCAGGAATATCCTGCCGGTGTGGGTCAGGAATATCCCACCGGCATGGGGCAGGAATATCCCATCGGCGTGGGGCAGGAATATCCCATCGGCGTGGGGCAGGAACATCCCATCGGCGTGGGGCAGGAATATCCTGCCTGTGTGGGTCAGGAATATCCTGCCGGAGTGGGTCAGGAATATCCTGCCGGCGTGCGACAGGAATATCCCAGCGGCATGGGGCAGGAATATCCTGCAGCGTGGGTCAGGAATATCCCGCCGGCATGGAGCAGGAATATCCTGCAGCGTGGGTCAGGAATATCCTGCAGCGTGGGACAGGAATATCCTGCAGCGTGGGACAGGAATATCCCACCGGCGTGGGTCAGGAATATCCTGCAGCGTGGGTCAGGAATATCCCGCCGGCGTGGGTCAGGAATATCCTGCAGCGTGGGACAGGAATATCCTGCAGCGTGGGACAGGAATATCCCACCGGCGTGGGTCAGGAATATCCTGCAGCGTGGGACAGGAATATCCTGCCGGCGTGGGACAGGAATATCCTGCAGCGTGGGTCAGGAATATCCTGCAGCGTGGGACAGGAATATCCCGCCGGCGTGGGACAGGAATATCCTGCCGGCATGGGGCAGGAATATCCTGCAGCGTGGGACAGGAATATCCCGCCGGCGTGGGTCAGGAATATCCTGCCGGCATGGGGCAGGAATATCCCACCGGCGTGGGACAGGAATATCCCACCGGCGTGGGGCAGGAATATCCTGCCGGCGTGGGGCAGGAATATCCCACCGGCGTGGGTCAGGAATATCCCGCCGGCATGGGGCAGGAATATCCCGCCGGCGTGGGACAGGAATATCCTGCAGCGTGGGGCAGGAATATCCTGCAGCGTGGGTCAGGAATATCCCACTGGCGTGGGGCAGGAATATCCTGCAGCGTGGGGCAGGAATATCCCGCCGGCGTGGGACAGGAATATCCCGCTGGCGTGGGTCAGGAATATCCTGCAGCGTGGGGCAGGAATATCCCGCCGGCGTGGGTCAGGAATATTCCGCCGGCGTGGGGCAGGAATATCCTGCAGCGTGGGACAGGAATATCCCGCCGGCATGGGTCAGGAATATTCCGCCGGCGTGGGGCAGGAATATCCCGCCGGCGTGGGGCAGGAATATCCCGCCGGCGCGGGGCAGGAATATCCTGCCGGCGTGGGGCAGGAATATCCCGCCGGCGTGGGGCAGGAATATCCTGCCGGCGTGGGGCAGGAATATCCCGCCGGTGTGGGACAGGAATATCCTGCAGCGTGGGACAGGAATATCCCACCGGCGTGGGTCAGGAATATCCTGCAGCGTGGGACAGGAATATCCTGCCGGCGTGGGACAGGAATATCCTGCAGCGTGGGTCAGGAATATCCTGCAGCGTGGGACAGGAATATCCCGCCGGCGTGGGACAGGAATATCCTGCCGGCGTGGGTCAGGAATATCCCACCGGCGTGGGGCAGGAATATCCTGCAGCGTGGGACAGGAATATCCCGCCGGCGTGGGACAGGAATATCCCGCCGGCGTGGGACAGGAATATCCCGCCGGCGTGGGTCAGGAATATCCCGCCGGCATGGGGCAGGAATATCCCGCCGGCGTGGGACAGGAATATCCTGCAGCGTGGGGCAGGAATATCCTGCAGCGTGGGTCAGGAATATCCCGCTGGCGTGGGGCAGGAATATCCCGCCGGCGTGGGGCAGGAATATCCTGCAGCGTGGGACAGGAATATCCTGCAGCGTGGGTCAGGAATATCCCACTGGCGTGGGGCAGGAATATCCTGCAGCGTGGGGCAGGAATATCCCGCCGGCGTGGGGCAGGAATATCCTGCAGCGTGGGACAGGAATATCCTGCAGCGTGGGTCAGGAATATCCTGCCGGCGTGGGGCAGGAATATCCTGCCGGCGTGTGGCAGGAATATCCCGCCGGCGTGGGACAGGAATATCCCGCTGGCGTGGGTCAGGAATATCCTGCAGCGTGGGGCAGGAATATCCCGCCGGCGTGGGTCAGGAATATTCCGCCGGCGTGGGGCAGGAATATCCTGCAGCGTGGGACAGGAATATCCCGCCGGCGTGGGACAGGAATATCCTGCCGGCATGGGGCAGGACTATCCTGCAGCGTGGGACAGGAATATCCCGCCGGCGTGGGTCAGGAATATCCTGCCGGCATGGGGCAGGAATATCCCACCGGCGTGGGACAGGAATATCCCACCGGCGTGGGGCAGGAATATCCTGCCGGCGTGGGGCAGGAATATCCCACCGGCGTGGGTCAGGAATATCCCGCCGGCATGGGGCAGGAATATCCCGCCGGCGTGGGACAGGAATATCCTGCAGCGTGGGGCAGGAATATCCTGCAGCGTGGGTCAGGAATATCCCACTGGCGTGGGGCAGGAATATCCTGCAGCGTGGGGCAGGAATATCCCGCCGGCGTGGGACAGGAATATCCCGCTGGCGTGGGTCAGGAATATCCTGCAGCGTGGGGCAGGAATATCCCGCCGGCGTGGGTCAGGAATATTCCGCCGGCGTGGGGCAGGAATATCCTGCAGCGTGGGACAGGAATATCCCGCCGGCATGGGTCAGGAATATTCCGCCGGCGTGGGGCAGGAATATCCCGCCGGCGTGGGGCAGGAATATCCCGCCGGCGCGGGGCAGGAATATCCTGCCGGCGTGGGGCAGGAATATCCCGCCGGCGTGGGGCAGGAATATCCTGCCGGCGTGGGGCAGGAATATCCCGCCGGTGTGGGACAGGAATATCCTGCAGCGTGGGACAGGAATATCCCACCGGCGTGGGTCAGGAATATCCTGCAGCGTGGGACAGGAATATCCTGCCGGCGTGGGACAGGAATATCCTGCAGCGTGGGTCAGGAATATCCTGCAGCGTGGGACAGGAATATCCCGCCGGCGTGGGACAGGAATATCCTGCCGGCGTGGGTCAGGAATATCCCACCGGCGTGGGGCAGGAATATCCTGCAGCGTGGGACAGGAATATCCCGCCGGCGTGGGACAGGAATATCCCGCCGGCGTGGGACAGGAATATCCCGCCGGCGTGGGTCAGGAATATCCCGCCGGCATGGGGCAGGAATATCCCGCCGGCGTGGGACAGGAATATCCTGCAGCGTGGGGCAGGAATATCCTGCAGCGTGGGTCAGGAATATCCCGCTGGCGTGGGGCAGGAATATCCCGCCGGCGTGGGGCAGGAATATCCTGCAGCGTGGGACAGGAATATCCTGCAGCGTGGGTCAGGAATATCCCACTGGCGTGGGGCAGGAATATCCTGCAGCGTGGGGCAGGAATATCCCGCCGGCGTGGGGCAGGAATATCCTGCAGCGTGGGACAGGAATATCCTGCAGCGTGGGTCAGGAATATCCTGCCGGCGTGGGGCAGGAATATCCTGCCGGCGTGTGGCAGGAATATCCCGCCGGCGTGGGACAGGAATATCCCGCTGGCGTGGGTCAGGAATATCCTGCAGCGTGGGGCAGGAATATCCCGCCGGCGTGGGTCAGGAATATTCCGCCGGCGTGGGGCAGGAATATCCTGCAGCGTGGGACAGGAATATCCCGCCGGCGTGGGTCAGGAATATCCCGCCGGCGTGGGGCAGGAATATCCTGCCGGCGCGGGGCAGGAATATCCTGCCGGCGTGGGGCAGGAATATCCCGCCGGCGTGGGGCAGGAATATCCTGCCGGCGTGGGGCAGGAATATCCCGCCGGTGTGGGACAGGAATATCCTGCAGCGTGGGTCAGGAATATCCCGCCGGCGTGGGACAGGAATATCCCGCTGGCGTGGGGCAGGAATATCCTGCAGCGTGGGCCAGGAATATCCCGCCGACGTGGGACAGGAATATCCCACCGGCGTGGGGCAGGAATATCCTGCCGGCGTGGGGCAGGAATATCCCGCCGACGTGGGTCAGGAATATCCCGCCGGCGTGGGTCAGGAATATCCCGCCGGCGTGGGTCAGGAATATCCCGCCGGCGTGGGGCAGCAATATCCCGCCGGCGTGGGGCAGCAATATCCCGCCGGCGTGGGGCAGGAATATCCCGCCGGCGTGGGTCAGGAATATCCTGCCGGCGTGGGGCAGGAATATCCCTCCGGCGTGGGACAGGAATATCCCGCCCTATGTATTCACATGACAAAGTGGCTCAGAGGGATTTCAATGTAAACCTGTCACACAGTGGTATTGGATACTTCAATATCTCAAATATGTAGAGGGCGGCACGGTGGTTACCACCGTTGCCTCACAGCACCAGGGACCCGGGTTCGATTCCCTGCTTGGGTCACTGAGCGGAGTCGGCGTGTTCTCCCTGTGCCTGCGTGGGTTTCCTCCGGGAGCTCTGATCTCCTCCCACTGTCCAAAGATGTGCGGGTTTGGTGGGTTGGCCACGATAAACGACTCCTGAGTATCCAATGGTTAGGTGGGGTTACCTGGAAAGGGCAGTGGAGTGAGCCTAGGTTAGGGTTCTCTTTCGGAGGGTCAGTGCAGACTCGATGGGCCGAGTGGCCTCCGTTGCACTGTCAGGATTCGATTAAATACGCAATAAAGTGGTAACGAGGATGACGGGAAAAAGGAAAGAAAGCAGTCGAAAGAGCTGGAAGCTGATTTGGAGATATGGATTAGACATTTCAAAACATTGTATAAAACTCTCGTAAATTAAGTTCCTGCAGACACGGGTGGTCGAGGTTTCTCGGCCCTGCCAGCGGCGGGCACTGTCGCTGAGGAGACAGGAAAATTCGGAGAGCAGTCAAAAGAATTGACTTCAGGCCACTGGCCAGATTTTCCCATCTCTCCCACGACGATGCCTGCTGCTGGCGGACGGGAAAACCATGGCCAAAGAAGCCCGTCTCATCGCTGCAGAGCTGTAAATTATACAGCAGGTGAAGCCCATGAGGTGGCAGAATGAGGCGTCTTCCACTCACCTCATCTTTCATATCGTCCACAGCTCGCTGAATGAACCATTTAACGGTGGCCTGAAGTGACTTTGGAATGCATTCGAGAAAGGTGCTGTTGTGTTCCGTCCCATAGACCACTCTCTCCTCCGCACCATCAAACTCTTCAGCTGTGCGTGGTGAAAAGCGATTGTAGATTATTGGGATTATGCTCTGATCGGGGAAGATCAAATCTTAAACATAATTCTGCGCAGAAGGAGACCATTTTCAGGTATTGATCCAATTCCCTTTCGACAATTACTATTGAATCTGCTACCATCGCTCAATCAGGTAGAGTCGTCCAGATAGTAACAATAAACTGGCTCCATAAAAATAATCCTCATTTTCCGTCTAGTTCTTTTGTTAATTATCTTTTATCTGTTGGCGAATTAGTGTGAGTCCTTGCTCATCATCGGTGTTCACTAATATTCTTTATTAATATTAACATTTTCCTATTCAGAGGAGAATTGGTTTGTTGGGTTTATATAATGCATTCTTGCCACACACAGAACCAAGAAATGGAGGAAATATTGTGCACGGTTCTGGGAGCCACACTGTATGAAGGATGTGAACACATTGGAGAGAGTACAGAAGAGGTTTACAAGAATGGTTCCAGGGATAAGAAGCTTCAGTTATGAGGATAGATTGGAGAGGTCGGGACTGTTCTCCTGGGAGAGAAGAAGGCAAAGAGGAGATCTGATAGAGATGTTCAAAATCATGAGGGGGCTGGACAGAGTGAACCAGGAGAAACAAGAACGAGAAGGCACAGGTTTAAGGTGATTTGCAAAAGATGCAAATGTGATGTGATAAAAAACATTTTCACACAACAAGTGGTTTGAGAGTGGAATGCACGGTCTGGAAGTGTGGTGGAGGCAGGTTCAATCGAGGCATTCAAGAGGGCGTTAGATGATTGTTTGAATAGAGACAATGTGCAGGGGTACACGGAAGAGGCTGGGGAATTGGCACTGAGTCATGATGGTCTTTTGGAGAGCTGGTGCAGACAAGATGGGCCAAATGGCTTCCTTTTGCACCGTAACAATTGTGTGATTCTGTGAAATGGGATCAAAGAGTGGCAGTCAATACCGATAGAACGCAAATTATAATGAGGGTGCACCGTCTATTAGGAGGTGAGAGAGCGGAATGAAGATCTCTGATCCTTTTGGGTGGGTGCTGCAGTTACTTGAACCTTCAACCTGACACAGGTTCAGAGGCTGGCAAAGCAACCATTGGGCTGCCAAGGTAACCGCAGCCAACAAGCTAATTGACAAAGAGCAGAGACTGCACCACGATGGGCGGCAGTTTGACCTCTGACCTCCAAACACCTGGACAGACTTGGCACAGCGTCACCAGTGCGTGTCTGGAGAACCAGAAAGGATATGGGCCCTTTGAGGGAGAGCTATCACCTCTAAAATATTATGTTCTGCAGTTTTTTAAATCTCAAAGTATACTTTTGAGATTGTGACAGTGAGCGTGCTTCTAGAGAAAAAAACCCAAAAGTAATGCTTTTCGGTAGCTCAATAATCAAACTGGACAACAGTGGGGAGGGGAGTCCAGGGCGGGGGAGGGGCGGGAAACCGGGATTGGGAAGTCTGGGAAAAGGAAAGGACCCAACATGAAAGAGATCGTGTTCATCTATTTTTTGGGCGATGGAATTCTTTTTATCCAGTTCCATTTTTTCCCGCTGTACGCACCGTCCCTGCTGGAAAGGGTGGGAAAACGATCTTTAATCAGACCTTTGCTGATGTTGCTCAGCAACCAACTGCCCCACGGGTCGTTTTGTCCCTTTCACGGCAGCCCTGCTCCTTCTGCGAGGGAGCAGCTGACAAAACAGTGTGGATCTGGTACCCGCCACTTGAGCCTGCCTCACAGGCCCAGCAGCTTATTGATATGAACCTTCTATAAAAAGGCATGACTGCACAGTAGGAATGAGAAGAGGAAAAGAAAATCTCCATCAAGATATTAAAATTCCTCGGTTTATAAATTGCAGGATTAGCCAACTCGTTAATTGTCCAACCCCGAGCGGAAGTGTAGCCCAGATTAATGCATGAAAATACTCTCTATTTGGGAAATCAGTCTCAAAGATCACGACCCAGTTATTAGCTGGAATCAGTCCAGAGTTGACCTGAACTCTCTATCACCCTCATGCTGGTCTCAGGACGGTTTTGTGTGGGAAATGGAGATTGACCCCCCCCCACTATTGCAGTGGTTGCGAGGTCCTGACGTTAGATTTGAGGCCAAGCGTGAGTGGGTGAGCTTAGAGATGGGGTTACCATGGAAACCATTGAATCCCTACAGTGCAGAAGGACGCCATTCGGCCCATTGAGTCTGCATCAACCCTCCGAAAGCTTACCCTACCTAGGTCCACTCCGCTGTCCCGCCCTATCCCCGTAACTCCACCTAACGAGCACACCTTTGGACACTAAGGGGCAATTTAACATGCCAAATCCACCTAAGCAGCACATCTTTGGACTGTGGGAGGAAACCGGAGCACCCGGAGGAAACCCACGCACACACGGGGGAGAACATGCAGACTCCGCGCAGGCAGTTACCCGAGGCCGGAATTGAAGCCGGGTCCCTGGCGCTGTGAGGCAGCAGAGCTAACCACTGTGCCGCCTCAATACACTGGGTGGAATTTCCCGGTTGTTCATGCTGGCGAGGTTCTTCCAGTCACATAGACTGCGAACTCCGGCAGCACTGGAGCAAACATCGGTAAGCCCCATTAACAGGGGTGGGACCAGAAGAACGAGCCGTCAGCCAATGGCTGGCCACCTCCCTGCCGCAATGGGGGAGGGGGCGCGTGGAGAAAAACGTCCACTAAAAATTGTGTACCAAATGGTGCTACATCCAATCGGGGAGTGCTAGATTCTACCTGCATCTTGACTTCAGCCTCCCCGCTAATTTTATGGATTGACTGGGCCTCTGCAGTGACTGCCCATTAACCTGGCCAGAGGAATGTCACCCTGATGTAATTAAAGGATACCACGTTAAACAGCTGGAAGAGAGAATGGGAAGGGAAAATGTGGCTGCTCCTTACCAATCAAACTCTGGTCCAGACACTGGTGAATGGGGTTACCGTTCCAAATATCTTGTCTTCGGAAACGCCTAAGCAAAGAGAGGAGCCTGAAGTGAGGTGTTGAAGTGAATACACACACCCACACGTAAATTCACACACCCAAACACAGGGAAGGTAACGTTGTCATAGTCTCAGAGAACCACAGGCTGCTTTCCCCTTTGAGGGGGAGAGCTGACTGGTGGTGATTTAACCTGAGGATCACCACACCTCAGGCGAGGGGCAAGGTTGAGAAGGCGAATTACCTCAGCCATTACGGGAATTGAACCCACGCTGTTGGTCTTGCTCTGCATCCCGAACCAGCTGAGGTAACTGAGTTAAACCGACCCAAACGCACATGCAAACAAACACACAGACATGCAAGCACACATACCCCCCCACACACAAACACACGCAAACATAGACACAAACACACGTGGAAAACAGACATGGTCAATCCCAAGTATACATGAACTCACCATCAAAGCCATAAAAATACTAATGATGTGGAGATGCCGGCGTTGGACTGGGGTGAGCACAGTAAGAAGTCTTACAACACCAGGTTAAAGTCCAACAGGTTTGTTTCAAACACGAGCTTTCGGAG
Organism: Scyliorhinus canicula; assembly: GCF_902713615.1. Taxonomy (NCBI): domain Eukaryota; kingdom Metazoa; phylum Chordata; class Chondrichthyes; order Carcharhiniformes; family Scyliorhinidae; genus Scyliorhinus; species Scyliorhinus canicula. Next base: position 12,772,059 of record NC_052156.1, on the reverse strand, counting down.
CACGGCTCCTTCTTCAGGTGAATCACCTGAAGAAGGAGCCGTGCTCCGAAAGCTCGTGTTTGAAACAAACCTGTTGGACTTTAACCTGGTGTTGTAAGACTTCTTACTATAAACATACTAATGCATTGAGTGCACACTCCACACACTTCTCACGACCTTTCACCCCAGCATATTAAAAATCTTAACCGTATGTGAACACAGATTTGTTCATTAATCTCACCCATCAATAGACTAATATATGCCAGCCCACCCCAGCACCCAAATACATCTATGTTGCCTAGAGGCCAGTGAAAGGTTTTTAGCTGAGTCATCGCGCAGGAACGGTACCTTTTAGCCGAGGGCTGGTATCTGGTGCAGGAGCTTCCATCCCAAGCGCAGTAGGGGTCTCTGGCGAGACAACACTCGGCACAGGCATTACCATAGGTCTGGCACTGATGGAGCTTCACCTGGGCCACCCCCACCCTCGAGCCAACAAACAGCTGTTGCTGCAAGGAGGCAGAGTACAGGAGAGCAACGTTAAGCCGAGAATCACACAAGAGTTCAAAACCAACTGAAGGAAAGATGTGTCAGAGAACGGAGCTTCTTACCCGTTTCACGGAGATCTCCATCGATGTGATGGGATTTGGAATCTGGCAACGTGAAAAGAGAAACCATTATTGGAAAATTCCCTCACCCATTTTACGACAAGCACATCCATGTTTCCTGGAGAATAGTTCTGTCATTGGTTGAGAATGACAGCCTTGGTTCATTTGGGAACACATTTGCCTCTGAGTGAGAGGTTTGTGGGTTCAAATCCCACTCTGCATAAAATTCTAATGTGACCAGACAGGGTAGATGCAGGAAGGATGTTCCCGATGGTGGTGGGGGTGTCCAGAACCAGGTGTCGCAGTCTGAGGGTATGGAGTCGACCATTTTGGAGTCCAAAGATGTGCAGGTTGGGTGGATTGGCCATGATAAATTGCCCTTAGTGTCCAAAATTTTATGATAATCTATGATTAACCTAGGACAAAAGTTTGGCACAACATCGTGGGCCGAAGGGCCTGTTCTGTGCTGTATTTCTCTAGAATTTTGAACTAAGATGAGGGGTAATTTCTTCACCCAGTCGACCTGTGGAATTTTTTTACACAGAAAGCAGTTGTGGCCAAAACACTGTGGGCGAGATCCTCCGTCCTGGCAGGTTTCCCATTGTGGCCACCCCCAGGCCCCACACAATGCAGGTGTGGGTGCGCTGTCGGCGAAGCGGGAAATCCTGCCCACGGAGAATCAACTTGTAGGTTTTCAAGATGCAGTTAGATACAGCACTTGGGATAAAGGGATCAAAGGATATTGGGGGGTGAGGGGGGTACGGGATGGCGGGATCAGGCTATTGTGTTAGACTATCAGCCAATGGGCAGCACGGTAGCATGGTGGTTAGCATAAATGCTTCACAGCTCCAGGGTCCCAGGTTCGATTCCCGGCTGGGTCACTGTCTGTGCGGAGTCTGCACGTCCTCTCCGTGTGTGCGTGGGTTTCCTCCGGGTGCTCCGGTTTCCTCCCACAGTCCAAAGATGTGCGGGTTAGGTGGATTGGCCATGCTAAATTGCCTGTGGTGTCCTAAAAAGTAAGGTTAAGGGGGGGTTGTTGGGTTATGGGTATAGGGTGGATATGTGGGTTTGAGTAGGGTGATCATTGCTCGGCACAACATCGAGAGCCGAAGGGCCTGTTCTGTGCTGTACTGTTCTATGTTCTATGATCATAATAAATGACGGAGCAGGTTGGAAGGGTTGAATGGCCTCCTCCTGCTCCTATTTCTATGGATCACAGAATCCAGGCTGACACTGCAGTGCTGAGCATATGCTACAGTCCCAGAGGTGTTGTCTATCAGAGGAAACTATAAACTGTGGCCCCTACCTGCTCTCTCTGATACACCCAACAGATCCCACAGCAACTATACCAAAGCAAATCAGGGAAGTCCTGCCTATTTTAAGGGCTTGTCTGTTGTGGGAAACCCGGACAGAGATCGAGTACCTCAGGGTGGACCCTGGCTCCACAACATAAAGTACCATCAGCCTTAATTTGGCCCAGGAGAAGGTATACCAAGGTAGGGGCGAATCCCATGGAGGGGGTTTTGTCATACATGTAGAGGAGCCATTGAGAATGGATTGAACATGAGTTTTGCAATAAAATGTGAAAGTATCAGAGAACGCCTACAGTTCAGAAGGAGGCCACTTGGCCCATCCAATCTGCACCCACCCTCCAAAAGAGCACCCTAACCTCGGCCCACTCCCCCACCCTATCACCGTAGCCTAGCCTTTGGACACTAAGGGGTAATTTAGCATGGCCAATCCACTTAACCTGCACATCTTTAGAGGAAACCGGAGCACCCGGAGGAAACCCATGGGGAGAACGTGCAGACTCCGCACAACCAGTGACCCAAGGTCAGAAATGAACTTGGGTACCTGGCATTGTGAGGCAGCAGTGCTAACCACTGTGCCACCGTGCCGCCCATTTTACATTGTAAAATATAATCAAACGTATCAATAGGGAGGTTCCTTAGAAGAGAAGAGATTGACAGCCCACATGAACAGTAATGTATCATTCTGCTCAATGAGAGTTAAACTAGACATATTTAAATAATGTGTATTAAAAATATTACCCCCGTCAATGCAATTTCCAGACCAACATGCTGGTCAACTCCGTCATTTCCATGCAGAAGTGGATTAAACTTTACATGCCTCATCAACATTTCATCATGAAACAGAAAATGAACTGATTTTTCATCAGACTTAATTAAGAAAGTTACAAATTGAATCCTAATTTTAGGACATTTCCTTTGGTTTTGGTTTGCGGGCAAAAATGGAGATTGCAGGTTTCAAATCCCAATTACACTTTGATTTGTTCATCATTAAAATGAACAATGCACTAGGCAAACCGATTTGATCACCTGGTTGATCGTGCGGGGTTATGAGGTGTTACACATCGATCACTGGGACACTGCTTGGACCTATTAAGGCTCTAAGTACCTCATTTGAACGTTAGGAGATCCATTCATGTCAGATTATATCTTAGAACAAAGAACAAAGAAAAGTACAGCACAGGAACAGGCCCTTCGGCCCTCCAAGCCTGTGCCGACCATGCTGTCCGTCTGAATTAAAATCTTCTGCATTTCTGGGGTGCGTATCTCTCTATTCCCATCCTATTCATATATTGTCAAGATGCCCCTTAAAAGTCACTATCGTTCCTGCTTCCACCACCTCCTCCGGCAGCGAGTTCCAGGCACCCACTACCCTCAGTGTAAAAAAACTTGCCTCGTACAGCTCCGCTACACCTTGCCCCTCGCACCTTAAACCTATTCCCCCTAGTAATTGACCCCTCTACCCTGGGAAAAAGCCTCTGACTATCCACTGTGTCTCTGCCCTTCATAACTTTGTAGACCTCTCTCAGGTCGCCCCTCAACCTCCGTCGTTCCAGTGAGAACAAAACGAGTTTATTCAACCGCTCCTCATAGCTAATGCCCTCCGTACCAGGCAACATCCTGGTAAATCTCTTCTGCACCCTCTCTAAAGCCTCCACATCCTTCTGGTAGTGTGGCGACCAGAATTGAACAATGTACTCCAAATGTGTCCCAACTAAAGTTCTATACAGCTGAAACATGACTTGCCAATTTTTATACTCAATGCCCCGGCCAATGAAGGCAAGCATGCCGTATGCCTTCTTGACTACCTTCTCCACCTGTGTTGCCTCTTTCAGTGACCTGTGGACCTGTACACCTAGATCTCTCTGACTGTCAATACCTGGTGAAGGGTTCCACCATTCACTGCATAATAGTGTTGAGGGTTCTACCATTCGCTGTAAATGTCTTGATGATACAAGAGGACAGAGTGAATACCTTAAACACCTGAAGCTCTTCCAGAATGACTTCCTCGCTCTGCACTGCATTCCCCTTCCGCAGAGCAATTGTCTTCAGGACCACCCCAGTATCTGCAGAGGAAGAAAATACCAGCCCCTCTTAAAATTCCTCTCCAGTAAATTGAATTGAGAAGAAACAAAGGGATTAAAAAAATATATTCAACGTTTTTTCTCTTACTCCGCCTCCTGCTTCATCTGTTGATATTTTGAGGATCTCTCGTTATGGATCCAATTCTTCTATTCTTGACTTTCAGCTGTCTGAATGGATGGGTAAGATCCCATGGTGCTTTTCAAAGAAGAGTAGGGGGAGGGGGAGGGTTTTCTCCAGTGACCTGGCCAATATTTAGCCTTCAATCAACATCACTTAGGTAACAAATTACCTGCTCATTATCATCGTGCTGTCTGTGGGATCCTGCTGTGCACAAACTGGCTGCCGTATTTCCTTCATTCAGATAAAGACCAATACCTCATTGGCTGATAAGCACTGTGGGTGGTGCTGAGGTCAGGGAAGGTACTATGTAAATGAAAGATCCTTCTCAAGCTTTCTCCCCACAGCCGCAACTTCCTCCCTCTTCCAGACAATAGCTGCAGGGTAGTGAAGTGATGCCAAAAGTCCTGCCAGCGTGTTGTACGGTTTGGTCATGCTATGAGGTGCCGGCACGCCAAAACAGAGAGAGCTCCCAATTTACAGTCAGCTAACAGATGAAGAGTGTGTTCGATCCATCCTACCTCAGTTCCTCAGGAAAAACCTACCATGCTAAACTAGGCCTCAAGCCTGCTAAATGTACAGGAGATGGTGGAGTAGCGGCAATGCCATTGGACTGGTGATCCAGAGTCCAGACTAATGCTCTGGGGATAGGGGTCCAAACCTCACCACGACACCTGGTGAAATTTAAATTCAATTAATAAAATCTGAAATTGGAAAGCCTCAATAACAGTGACCATGGAACTAGCACCGAATGTCAGAAAAACCATCTGGTTCACTTATCCCCTTTAGGGAAGGCAATCTGCCATCCTTACCTTGCCTACATCTAACTCCAGGCCCACAGCATGATAATAAGAATATCTTTATTATTGACACATATAGGCTTAAGTTAACACTGCAATGAAGATACTGTGAAAATACCCGAGTCGCCACATTCCGGCGCCTGTTTGGGTACATTGAGGGAGAATTCAGAATGTCCAATTCACCTAACAAGCACTTCTTTGTAGGAGGAAACCGGAGCACCTGGAGGAAACCCACGCAGACGCGGGGAGAACGTGCAGACTCCGCACAGTGACCCAAGCCGGGAATCGAACCCGGGTCCCTGCCGCTGCGAAGCAACAATGCTAACCACTGTGCTACCCTGCCGCCTATATGGTTGACTCTCAACTGCATTCTCAGATTGCCGAGTAAACAACCCAATTCAAGGGCAATTTGGGATGCTGTCCTCAACCACAGCAATTGCCACATCCCATGAAAGAATTTTTTTTTAAAAAAGTCAAAAGTCTAGTTTATCTCATTGACTGCTAGGTAGCTGCTCGGAGAACAGTTGCCTCCTTCAGTACAGTCGCTGAGTAACATTGGTGAGGTGGAGCAACAGAAACGATTTATTAAAAAGCCGAGGAAACCAAGTGACTGTTGCTGACATTCCCTGGGTTGTTTGTTGAGTTGACGGCTGTGGTCTCCTGCGCGCTGACCTCACACAATCACATCACAAAGCTTTAGTTTGTTAATGTTGACATTTGCGGAGCTAAGAAAAGACATTCCTCCATGCCGTTAACAAAGAATGCCCAGTGAAGGAACAGCCCAGAGGACTGGGCTGCTTTGTGTAAGAATGTTGGCGGGAGGTGCCACGAGCCTCTTGTTTAGGCTCATCACACCGGGGTTCCCTGGAATGAATATACTGCTCAGCTTCAAACATTCAAGGGCTTTGAGGTATCTGGTTATTGGAGGGCAGCCTTCTGGTTGGAAAATCAAAGTCCCCCCCGTCCTGTGATCTGACAATATTTCATGCTAGCTGGCGAGGGCTCACAGCAGCTTGACCTCGGCAAATTAGCTCCCTAAATGTCAGAGGTTAACAAAAAGCGAATCTTCAACATGAGGCTTGTGCAGTCACATTGTTAATTGATGGAGATCGAATAACTGCTGGCTTATTGATCAAGAAGCTGTGTAGTTTTGTCTGAGGGACATGGTTCTGAGACGTGGGTTGAAAACAATGAGACAGGAAATCAAACCTTATTTGACTGAGTATAGATTTAATATCCTGCCGTGCAGGTTAGATCATCGAAGGCCTGTATCGCCCTGAACATAAAAGACTGGCATTTACAAAACACGCTACCCAGAATCATCAGAAATTTCTTCACCCCAGTGATGACTTGAAAGGCATTGACAGCCACGCCTTTGCGGTGATCTGTTTGCTCAGCAGGGTCCCACAAACAACAAATAGACCAGTTGATTTTTTTGTTTTGATGGCGACATTTATTGAGGGAGGAATGTTAACGTGGGAGAACTCGGCTGGTGTTCAGAGCGTTACCAAGGACCTTTCGCTTGCCCCTGAAAAGGCTGATGAGGCGGCAGTTTAGCTTTCCTTCTGCATGACGACACTCCTGACGGTACAGCACTCCCTCAGTACTTTGTTTGGCCTGGCAGCCTCTTTGATGCTCAACACCGAGAGCGAGGTTGGAATACATAACGTTCAGACCGAGAAGCTCCCACTGAGCCACAGGCATGAACTGTTGCCACTGCACGTGCATTAAATCACCAGATTCACCACAGGAATGCACACACACAGCGCAGTGCTACAGAACCTTCCCTAGACAGCACTCAGACACAACGCCCACACAACCCTCCATGCACATGCACACCTCCCACTTGCACACCTCATATACAGGCGCAGCGTGAAACAAGACAGCACTTACTGAGCAGCCCCGACTGAAGAGCTTTTACATACAGGGACCTCACATCGACTCATTCTAACCTCTCACTGTGGCTCGGGCGCACTGCTCTCAACCACTGAGAAATGTTGAGGTGATTAGCATTGATCTATTTATAGAATTAACAGTGCAGAAGGAGGCCATTTGGCCCATCGAGTCTGCACCAGCCCTTGGAAGGAGCACCCGACTTAAGCCCACACCTGTACCCTATTCCCGTAACCCAGTTACCCACCTAACCTTTTGGGCACTAAGGGCAATTTACCGCAGCCAATCCACCCAACCTGCACGTCTTTGGACTGTGGGAGGAAACCGGAGCACCCGGAGGAAACCCACGCAGACACGGGGAGAACGTGCAGACTCCACACAGACAATCACCTGAGGCTGGAATTGAACCCGGGTCCTGGCGCTGTGAGGCAGTAGTGCTAACCACTCTGCCACTTTGCCGCCCCAAAGGGGAAGATGAGGGTTAATTTTTTTTTAAAAGTCCAATTAATGTGTGGCCAACCCACCTACCCTGTACATCTTTGGGTCAGCCCATAAGACCTGGGAGCAGAATTAGGCCATCGGGTCTGCTCTGCCATTCGATCATGGCTGATATTTTTCTCATCCCCAGGTGTGAGGGTTCAGACCCCTGTAGACTCGGGGAGAACATGCAAACTCCCCATGCACAGTGACCCAGGGCCAGAATCGAACCTGGGTCCTCGGCACTGTGAGGCAGCACAGTGCCACCGAGCCACCGGTCGAGGGCGATGGAGTGAGTTGACGAGGGGAGGGAAGAAGCTAATGTGGAGCTTAAACCCTGCTTGGACGAATAGCAATGCTGCAAGTTCTATGTAATTCCAAATACTGTTCCGTCATCGCTGTGCATGTGGTTTAGAAAGCGTTGATCTGTCCGGCATGCAGCATACCTGTCCCAATGAACATGACGTCATACTGTCCATCCTCTGCCTCTACCCGGTCCACCACAATCTGTGTCATCTTGTACTGGACATTGGTTTTAATGAGCACCGGATGCTGATTTAGAGGATACACCGGCTGGAACATCAGCGGATGACTGCGAGCAAAATGGAGGACATCGTCGGGGTAATCCTTGGTGCTGGTGTACTGCTGACTGGGTTGGGTGGTAATCTTGCTGGGACACTGCAGAAAAAAGAGCAATTTAAAAAAAAAAGAACCAATAGCAATGCATTAAAAAAAAGGCGACGGGGTCAGTCATTAAAATCTGCTAATCTTGACACGTACTTCTTCACATTGAGGCCCATTCGTTCTTTCAGGAAACAGGTGAACATCTGGGAATGTAAGTGATGTGGGACAAGCATTAACAGAGAATCCAAAATCAACTGGGATCTGGGCTGGGGAAGAAGGATTGACTTGTCAAATGCCAGTCGAGGTAGAGTTGATTCATGGTGACAGGGAATTAGATACACGTCTGGGAGTTTCCTGGGATGTTGGAATCATTGGCAAGGCTGGAATTTTCCACCCGTCCCTAGTTACCCTTGAGGAGGTGGCCATGGGCATTCTCACAAGCCTCCTTTTGAAACTGTGCATGTGACCCACAGAACATGTCGAGACAGATGCCCACTGGCACACAGCAAGTGGCATTGAGCTAACCCGGGCATCAAAACAGGGCTATTCCTGCGCATCTCCTGGAAAGCAACAACTGAACATTGCCAAACAGCAGGAGTATGGCACCAGCCTGCCTGTCATTTGAGTCAATGATTAGCAAAGCAAGTCGCCCGCTCGTCCACTTGGTGGAAGAATGGCAGCATAAATCAGACTATGTGGAGATACAAGATCAGCATTCAATAATTATTCCTTCCTGAGATACTCACTGATCCAGGTCTTGGGTAAGGTACTTTGCCCTCATACGCTGTCCACTGATAGTCAGGTCCTTCCTTGTGAGCGTAAGGTCCATTGAACACCTCTCGTATATCAGCCATGTGATAGACACAAACAGCATAGCCTTGGAAGACATTACTGAAATAATATTTACAATACAAAAACGGTCAAACATCGAAATACGATCCTTTGCTTGACAGTCAATTCTTGTCTGCATTTCAAATGAGAACCGGCCTTGTCTCTAGGCTCTGCTACATTAACTATCCATGACCAACAATCAGTAGTCTTTTAGCCCCAGTTCTAACAATGGCCCAGAAAGCAGGTAGTCCAGTGATCATGATATTGGATTCAGGTTGGGAGTTCAAATCCCAACAGCACAAGCTGCAGAATCAAATTCATAAATCCGGCAATTTATAGTCTAGCGTGAGGAAAAATGACCATGAAAGCTGGAACCCAACTGGGACCTTGATGTCCTTCAGGGATGAAGCTGCCATCCCAATATAGTCTGGGCTCTGTTTGACTCCAGACCCACCACTCGGTGTTTGACACTTAATGCCTTCAGGTCAACGAAGGAAGGTTAAAAAGTGCTGCCTCGTCAGTGTCACTCAAAACCTAAAAACAAATTTAAAATAAAGAATCGATACCTCTTTAATCCACAACTTAACTTATTGATGAACAACCGCACAGAAATAAAAAGGAACATTATTCACGATAGGCTGTCACAGCCCAGGCTGATCCCATTCCAACTGGAGCTGAACGCTGCCTGATTTTCCTCTCCCATGTCTCGGGACTTTGAGGTTAATTTGCATTGTCCCACCATCCATCTCTGCTATCAGCTCAGTTAGCTCAGCACAGGCTAAGTTTAACTGCCATTGCCATTGTTTATTTTGTTAGGACCACAAAGAATGAGATCGCAAACTACAGCTTAATCTCACGTCATCTGATATCCATAAACCACTGGGCCTCTGTTCTCGTAGTTTGTGTTCTTTGAAACTGTAATGTAAATTTGTAAACCTAACACTCAGTCCATTGGCACAAATCTTGAGTTGACTGGATGCTTGCTCAATGTGCGTTACTTTCGTCTGTGGCCCTTCAGCAACGGCATCATTTGCTTATTTTAACTAGTTAGCTACTGCATTGTTCATGCGAAATACTCATACCCCAGCACTTAAACCTGGGGCGTTTCGAGGTAGCTTATCCACTGTAAAATTGGCATGCTTTGCACCATTTTAGCTCCAAGAATTAGGCAAGCTGCCTATTCCTGTCCATGGGCAGGATTCTCCGACCCCCCCGCCGGGTCAGAGAATCGTCGGGGACCGGCGTGAATCCCGCCCCCACCGTCTCCTAAAGTCTCTGGCACCAGAGATTCGGTGGGGGCAGGAATCGCGCCGCGCCTGTCAGCAGGCTCCGCCCCGGCGGTTCTCCGGCCCGCAATGGGCCGAAGTCCCGCTGCTGTCATGCCGGTCCCGTCAGCGGGAATCAAACCACCTACCTTACCGGCGGGACCAGGCGGCGCGAGCGGGTTCCAGGATCCTGGGGGGTCGCGGGGCTATCTGGCCCCGGGGGGGTGCCCCCACGGTGGCCTGGCCCGTGATCGGGGCCCACTGACCGGCGGGCGGGCCTGTGCCGTGGGGGCACTCTTTTCCTTCCGCGTTCACCATAGCCTTCACGATGGCGGAAGTGACCCCCTCCCCTGCGCATGCGTGGGATGACGTCAGCGGCCGCTGACGCTCCGGCGCATGCGCGGACTTCCGCCGGCCGGCAAAGTCCCTTCGTTCCGGCTGGCGTGACGCCAAAGGCCTTTCCCGCCGGCCGGCAGGGCGCCAACCCGGCCGGCAGGGCGCCTAGCCCCTCAAGGTTAGGGCTTGGCCCCTAAAGGTGCAGAGAAATCCGCATCTTTGGGGCAGCCCGACGTCGGAGTGGTTCACGCCACTCCATCCCGCCGGGACCCCCGCCCCGCCGGGTAGAGGAGAATCCCGGCCCATATGTGTGAAATTACACCCGCAACTGACCTAATGGGCAGCACAAGTGGATAGCACTGTGGCTTCATAGTGCCAGGGTCCCAGGTTCCGGCCCAGCTGTTAGACCAGGGCCACAACTCCTCCCTCAGAAGGACATCAAAAAATCTCCTGTCACAATTTGAGGACGTTCATGGCTGCTCTCCGGTATCTTGGCCATCACTTAGCTCCAAACTTTTATTGAAGAAATAACGACTGCACATCAAAAATACTTCACTGAACGTGCAACACCTTTGAATTCTTTACTCCTTCATGAGATGTGGGTGTCTTTGGCAAGGCCAGCATATCTTGCCCATCCTTAATTGCCCTTGAATTGAGTGGCTTGCTAGGCCATTTCAGAAGGCAGCTAAGTGTCAACCGCATTGCTGGAGGTCTGGAGTTACAGTGGGCCAGACCAGGTAAGGATGGCAGATTTCCTGGCCTGCTATTGAACCAGACGGGTTTCTACAACAATCAATGCTCATTGTCATTGTAGTATTAGAGTTTGTAAGGGTTTGTAATGTGTGGGATTGTATAAACAACACCGTCCAAAATGATGATGTTGGAGACCATGACTCGAAGTTGAAGAGGGAGAATGTCCATGACTTCAGCAGCGTTAGAGCTGGTCATGCTGAGCTGTACATAGTTCAGTCGTATAAAATAGACTAGTTGTTGCTTGAACACACCAACGTCTCAGTAGCCATTCCAAAGCTAGACTAATCGGCATAAAGCAGTCATGGTCACCATTCCTGAGACTACCCTTTGCATTCCACCAACTGCCATGATGGGATTTGAACTTGCATCTTCAGAGCATTGGGCTGCACCTCTGGATGCCCGCCCAGTGACAAACAACTGCACAACTGCCTTCCCCAAACAACCTGCAATCGTGAAAGACGCTGCTTAAATACAAAATGAATAAACTCCTACTGCATCTCAACAGTCTTAGATTGTGAATTAAAAGGGCAAATAAATTGACTCCCTACCTTATCGTGCTAAATAGAGCATAGATTTCTGGATTCTTCTCATCCTTAGTCCTCAGTAGAAACACATCCTCTGTGACACAGGCAAAGTCAAATATTATACATTAATAATCTTTATTATTGTCACAAGTAGGCTTACATTAACACTGAAATAAAGTTACTGTGCAAAGCCCCGAGTTGCCACATTCGGCTCCTATTTGTGTACACAGAGGGAGAATTCAGAATGTCCAAATTACCTAACAGCACAAATCACCAATAGATGAATTGATAGGCAGGTGAAAATTCTCATATCATTAGAAACTTCCATTAGCATTTAAAATTTGGTTTCTATCCCAACGCCAATGTTCACGTCTCCAAGTGAACTGGTAAACACATCCTAAAAGGGTAGGCCTCGGATTTCACTGGAGGAGAGAGATTTGTCCGGCCTTTTGCTTAGTACTGTAGAGCTAGCCTGGGAATGCCCAGTGCTGAGATACAAGGTCTTGCAAGCGAAACGACCTTCCATTTCCCCCCATCAGTCACATTCCCCACCTTAAAGAAGCAAAGTAATTTCTTGCTTACCAAGCTCATCAAAGTACGTGTCTATCCCATCAGGTCCTGGAACAGAACATATCAGCCTGGCTTTGACGAATGTGCTCCATTTGTTTACCAGTGCCCTTTGACCTCCTGCGTCATTCTGAAATGCACCATTGTAAACACCTCATCAGTTATGTTTCATGAACTTCTGGGATCATTGCCTACCCAAATAATGCCTTCTCACCCTCAGTTAGATGCCAACAGCAAACTAATTGACATTCTGATTCTTATAAACAATTCTATCGTTCAGGAGAAGAGAGATCTAAATCTGTAATGGGATCAAAGGACAGATTGGGTGGGATTTTCCATTCCCGTTGAAGTCAGTGGATCTCAGAATGGCTCACTGCATTTTCCAGCCCCACCCTCTCCGTGACAGGGCCATAGAATTCAGCCCATTGTCTCCCTATTCTCGGCCCAACTGACCTCAGAGCATCAAAACAACAAACTCTCTTTATTCCCTGTCTTCTTTTCTTACTATGCTGGCATTTCACAAGTATTTAAGAACATCACAATGCCAAGTAAACATACATAATAATAACCTTTTATAGTCACAAGTATGAAGTTACTGTGAAAAGCCCCTAGTCCGCCACATTCCAGCGCCTGTTCGGGTAAGCTGGTACGGGAATTGAACCCGCGCTGCTGCCCTTGTTCTGTATCACAAACCAGCTGTCTAGCCCTGAGCTAAAACCAGCCCGACATCCATTCTTTTTAGGTAGATGAACTTCCATCTCCCCCCCCTTCCCATTATTCCATCTCCTGAAAAGAGATGGAGATGTCGCCACAGTCCCAGAGGACCATAGGCTGCTCTCCCCTTTGAGAGAGAGAGTGGCCTGGTGGTGATCTAACCTGAGGATCAGAGAAGGCCGGGCATTCGTGGAAAGCCTCATCCCGCACGGGAGTTGAACCCACGCAGGTAGGTGTCGCTCCGCGTCATTGAACCAGCCATCCAACCAACTGCGATAACCCAACCCTCTTCCCTTCGGGCATTAACCTACACCCATTTGTACTGCTGTTTGTAGGATCTTGCTGTTTGCAAAATGGTTACAACTAACAATCAGTGTAATGTTATATTGCCGCTGATAGTAATGAGCTGAGCTGGGGCTTACAAGGCATAATTTCAAAATTTGCAGATGACGCAAAACTTTGAAATGTGTATAAATAATGTGTGTGTGTGGGGGGGGGGGGGGGGGGGGGCATTGACAGTCTGGTAAAATGGACAGAAACCTTGTAGATGACATTTTTAACACAGACAGTGATGGTGTGATACATTTTGGTAGGCAGAATGAGGCACGTCATGAAGTGAAATGATATTAAAATGGGGAACAGACAGGGGGGCGTGCCCACGCTAATCTTTGAACATGGCAGGACAAGTTGAAAGGTTGTTAAAAAAAACGAGACTCCGAATAATAAAACCAGTGTTTACAATTGCGAGGAGGTAATGCTTAACATTTGTAAAACACTGGCTAGGCCTCAGCTGACGTTTGTGTTCAATTTTGGGCACCGCACTTCAGGAAGGATATCGAGGCCTTCGGGAGGGGCAGGAGAGATTTATAATAATAATAATCTTTCTTATTGTCACAAGGAGGTTTGCATTAACACTGCAATGGATTTACTGTGAAAAGCTCCCAGCCGCCACATTCTGGCGCCTGTTCGGGTGCACTGAGAGAGAATTCAGAATGTCCAAATTACCCAACAGCACGTCTTTCAGGACTGGTGGGAGGAAATCAGAGCACCCGGAGGAAACCCACGCAGACATAGGGAGAACGTGCAGACTCCGCACAGACAGTGACCCAAGCCGGGAATCGAACCCGGGACCCAAAGCGCCGGAACCCACACTCACCTGGACTGCAGCAGTTCAAGAAGGTGGCTCGCCGCCTCCCTTTCAAGGGCAATTGGGGATGGATAATGAATGCTGGCCTTTCCAGCGATGCCCATATCCCAAGAAAGTTTCAAAAATCAAGGCTCATGGGGAAAAGGTGGGAAAGTGGATTCATGGATTATCATAGGACCATTAGATGTAGGAGCAGAAGTCGACCTTCAGTCCATCAGGTCTGCTCTGCCATACAATGAGATCATGGCTGGTCTGACATAAAAGTCTGCAAAAGTCTGAGAACACGCACAAACAGATTCAGAAACAGCTTCTTCCCCGCTGCTACCAGACTCCTAAACGTCCCTCTTATGGACGGACCTCATTAACACTACACCCCTGTCTGCTTCACCTGATGCTGGTATCTATGTATTTACATTGTGTACCTTGTGTTGCCCTATTATGTGTTTTCTTTTTCTTTTCTTTTCATGTACTTAATGATCTGTTTGAGCTGCTCGCAGAAAAATACTTTTCACTACCTCGGCACATGTGACGATAAACAAATCCAATATGATAATCCTCAACTCCACATTCCCACCTTAACCCAACAACCCTTGATTTCTTCACTGATTAGAAATCTGTCTCTCTCAGCCTTGAAGATGCTTAACAACGTCTACAGCTCTCTGCGGAAAAGAATTCCACACATTCATTACCCTCTGAGAGAAGAAATTCCTCATCATCTCTGTCTCAAATGGGTGACTCCTTACTCTGAGATGATGCCCTCTAGTCCTAGACTCTCCCACAAGAGGAAACAGCCTCTCAGCATCAACCCTGCCAAGCTCCCTGAGAATGTTGGGCGGGATTCTCCGAGCCCCACGCCGGGCTGGGAATCGCCGGGGAGCGGCGTGAATCCCTCCCCGCCGGCTGCCGAATTCTCCGGGACCGGGGTTTTGTCGGGGGCGGGAATCGCACCACGCCGGTCAGTGGCCACTGGCAGCGCCCCCCCCCCCCCCCCCGGCGATTCTCCGGCCTGCGATGGGCTGAACGGCCACCCGTTATAGGCCAGTCCCGCCGGCATAAATTAGGCGTGGTACTTACTGGCGGGACCTGGCTCTGTGAGTGGCCTCCGGGGTCCTCGGGAGGGCGCAGGGGGATCTGGCCCCGGGGGGTTCCCCCACGGCGGCCTGGCCTGCGATCGGGGCCCACCGATCCACGGTCAGGCCTGTGCCGTGGGGGCACTCTTTCTCTCCGCACCGGCTGCTGACAACCTCCGCCATGGCCGGTGCGGAGACGAACCCCCCTGAGCGTGCGCTGGGATGACGCCAGCACATGCTGGCACTCCCGCGCATGCGCCAACTCGCGCCGGCGGCGGAGGCCCTTTGGCACTGGTTGGCACGGCACCAAGCCCGCCAACCCCGACGTCGCCAGCCTAGCCCCTGAAGGTGCGGAGGATTCCACACCTTCTGGGCGGCTCGACGCCGGAGTGGTTCGCGCCACTCCTCGGCGCCGGGAACGCCCGCCCCGCCAGGTAGGGGAGAATCCCACCTCCAAAAGGTCACCTCTCATTCTTCGAAACTCCATTGAGTCCAGTTCCAACCTACTCAACCTCTCCTCAAAGAGAATCCCTCCATACCCGGGATCAAGCCAGTGAACCTTCTCTGGACTGCCTCCAATGCCAGTGTATCTTTTCTTAGATAAGGGGGCCAAAACTAGTCACAGTGTTCCAGCTGTGATCTAACTTGTATAGTTTTAGAAAAACCTTCCTATTTTTATACGCCATTCCCTTTGAAATGAAGGCCAACATTCCAGTTGCCTTCCCTATTAGCTGCTGAGGTTGCAGGCTAGCTTTTTGTGATTTATACAAGAGGACCCCCAAATCTCTCTGTGCTGCAGTTTTCTGCAGTTTTTCTCCATTTATATTATATTCAGCTCCTTTATTCCTCCTACCAAAGTGCATAACTTCACACTTTCCTTCATTATATTCCATCTGCCAGGTTTTTGCCGACTCACTTAACCTGTCTATATACCTGTGCAGAATCTTTGTGTCACGCCCACCACTTGCCTTCCCACCTATTTTTGTGTCATCCACAAACTAGGCAATAGTACATTCACTTCCCTCATCCAAGTCATTAATGTATGTTGTAAATAATCGTGGCCCCAGTACTTAGCCCTGTGGCACTCCACTAGTTACAGGTTGCCATCCTGAAAATGCCCCTCTTACCCCAACTCACTATCGTCTATCAGTTAGCTGATCCTCCAGCTAATATACAACCCCCAACACCCTGGGCTCTGATCTTATTAAATAGCCTTTTGTGTGGTATCTTACCGAATGCTTTTTGGAAATCCAAGTATATTACATCTACTGGTCCCTCTTTATCTATCCTGCTCACTAACACCTCAAAGAATTCCAAAAAACTTGTCAGACATGATTTCCCCTTCATGACGCCATGCTGACTTTGCTCAATTATATTATGTATTTCCAAATGGACTCTTCACATTTTTCCAGTGACAGATGTTTAGTCAACGAACCTATAGTTACCCGTTTTTGTCTCCCTCCCTTTTTGAATCAGGGTCTTTTTCACTGTTGGCAGGCTTCCAATCCTCTGGACGTTTCCAGAATTTAAAGAGTGAAAGATATCACATCAGATCAGTCATGATCTCATTAAATGGTGGGGCAGACTTGATGGGCTGAATGGTATGCATCTGCTCCTATGTCTTATGGTCCCATCAAGAAAGTAGTTTTGTATCCACTGGGGCGGCACGATGGCGCAGTGGTTAGCACTGCTGTCTCACGGCGCTGAGGACCTGGGTTTGATTCCCGGCCCCGGGTCACTGTCCATGTGGAGTTTGCACATTCTCCCCGTGTTCGCGTGAGTTTCACATCCACAACCCAAAGATGTGCAGGGTGGATGGATTGGCCACGCTAAATTGCCGCCTGAATTGAAAAAACTAATTGGGTACTCTAAATTAAAAAAATAAAAATAAATGTTTGTATCCACTCGAGTTTAGAAGAGTGAGAGGCGACTTGATCAAAATCTTTAAGATCCTGAGGGGTATTGACAGGGTGGATGTGGAGAGGATGGTTACTCTAGTGGGAGAATCTAGAATTTGGGGTTATTGTGGTTGCTCATTGAAGACAGCAATGAGGAGAAATCTTTACCCGTCTGAGGATCGTGAGTATCTGGAACTCTCTTTCTGATAAGGCAGTGCAAACAGAATCTTTGGGTGCGATGTAACTAAATGGGAACAAAGTCCCAGAGTGAATGCTATCTAACATCACTCGGGTTCGATAGGGGGCCTCAACGCGGAATATGCCCTGTTTTCTGCAGAGGGGCTACGCTTGACGGAACTCCTCAATGTAGCGAGAGATTGGGATGCCAATGGCGTCCCAATCTCTGGAGCCCCCGATGCGCCCGGTGACATCCCCCCCCCCCCCCCCCCCCCCCCCCCCAAGCCCCAACTCACTATGAAGGGGTCCCCAGGCCCCACCGCACCCCACTTCCAACATGCACGCAGGGCACCCCCGGCCTGATCGTCACAGTGCGTAAAATGCCAGCTTGGCACCTTGGCAGTGTCCCGGCCAGCAAGCAGTCCCACCCGAGTAACTTGGCAGTGGCAGGCTGGCACCCAGGTAGCACCAGCAGTACTAGGTGGGTATGCATCTGCGGGCCTCTGACCCCCTGTGAAACCCCCACAAGTGCCTTTCCATCTGTTCCCCCTTTGTGAATAGCGACCACCCAAGGTCTCTGAGGCAAAGGGGGTCTATCCCAACATCTCGGGTGTCCCGGGAAACTGTATATTAGAGTGAGACTGCCTCGCTCTAATGTGCAGATTTGCCAAAAAGTCAACTCGCCTACAATGGCGGGATTTACATCGCAACATCTTGCGAGATAATTGCGAGTTGGGTAGCTCCCGGGAGAGGGGTCTCCTGGCTTCTATCGGCCACGTCGCACCACAGCGCGCTGCTTTCTGGGCACAGCGTGGCCATTCGATTGCACCCTTAGAATATAATTAAAGCGGAGCCAGATAGATTCTTAATTAACAAGGGATGAAAGGTTATTGGGGGTCGGCAGGAATGTGAGGTTGAGGTTACAATCAGATCAGCTTATTGAACGTCTCAAGGGGCCGAGTGGCATGTTTGTATGCTCGTATCTACGTGTCAACGGCAGCAGGTCAAGAAGGCCATGATCTTCGCAAAGGCAATGTGGGGTGCCAGCAAAATGCTGGCAGAGCCAGCGACCCCCATATCGTGTGTAAGAATGAAAAAACACTCACTGCGGGGGGTGGGGTTGGAGAGGTGGGGGGGGGGGGGGGGGGCTGTGTTCCCATTTTTTAACGGGCAGGATCGGAGGCGAGAGCGATAAACTCCACGGGAGTTCCAAAACGCAGCCTATGCCGGAGGGAACTCCCATTCCGATTGTCCCCGACCCCTATCAATGACGTAATGGGAAATCCAACGTTGAACGTCAGGCTCCTCATTTGAGTAGAAAACATAATTATCCCCCCGCCCTGCCTCCCCATGAGGTTGACCATTCCCGTCAGTATGAATTATGACAGATCCCACATGATGTGCACCTGGCGGGCAGAACCCCCGGAGGCGCAGAGGTGTGTACATCCCCCGGGGAGTAAGAGGGTCCAGGCAGTACTCTGGCACTTCCCTGAGGTCTGCATGGGCACTGCCCCCTGCCAGCGCACGGACGTGCCAGGAGGCAATGCCAGGGGAGATCTTCTGTGGGGGGGGGGGGGGGGGGGGGGGGGGGGGTGTTGCACTGGTGGGTGTTCCATGGGGAGAAAGGATTTTGTGGGGTGGAGGGGGGGGGGGGGGATGGTTCCGTGGGGGTTCTATATTTTTAACCCCCCACTAGTGAGACGTTGTGAGTCATGGAGCCACAGCACAGAAAAGGCCATTCAGCCCATCGCGTCTGCACCGGTCAAGAACAACAACCTAACTATTCTAATCCCACTTTCCAGCACTTGGCCCACAGCCTTGTATACCTCGGCATCGCAAGTGCACATCTAAATGTTACAAGGGTTTCTGCCTCCACCACCCTTTCAGGCACTGTGGCCTCATGGTGCCGAGGTCCCAGGTTCGATCCTGGCTCTGGGTTCCAGACTCACACCACCCTCTGGGTGAAAAGGTTTTTCCTCGCATCCCTTCTAAACCCCCTGCCCCTGACCTTAAATCTATGCCCCTGGTCATTGACCCCTCCAGCAAGGGGAAAAGTTTCTTCCTGTCTACTCGATCTATGCCCCTCATAATTTTATACCTCTCAGTCAGGTCCCCCCCTCAGTCTCCTCTGCTCCAAGGAAAACAACCCCAGTCTATCCAATCTCTCTTCATCGGTAAAGCCCTCCAGCCCCGGCAACATCCTGGTAAATCTCCTCTGCACCCTTTCCAGTGCCATCACATCCCTCCTATAATGTGAATTCCAGAACTGCACACAATATTCCTCCTGCTCTTTTATTTTCTTTCGGCTATGCATCGAACAATAGGGTGGGAAGAGCCGCCTTTGAGGGCTGGCGGCTTCATCGCCATTTTTTCCACCCGCTGAGTCGGTCTGCCTATTGTGGAGAAAATTCTGCCCTCAGATTTCACCTTTGGAATCCAGCACAGTTGTAGCAACTGTTACGCTGAATAGCATCTTAGTGCTGGTGGGATGTCGCTTTCAGCTGGCAGTCAATAATAATGGACAATTGAACTCCGCCCCTCCTCCCCCCCCCACCCCCGGGAGCTTGGTTCCGCAGTCATACTGATGCCAGTGTGATGCCAAAGGCGGGTACAATCTCTCACCGTGGGTGAGTTCCATCCTCCACGTACCAAGTGACATTTCTGTGAACTGAAGCTGTTCACCGGCGATGTGGGCTGCCCTCTCCCTGAACTATTGCGCTTGTAGACTCAAAATCTGGGACATTTCAAACATTGAACCAATGTGATGATTGATGGGTGAGGGGTTATCAGGGCAGGGTTAACACCACCAACACTGCAAAGGTTATTAGTTCACCCCTAATGAGGTTATCAGTCAAGATAATCAATCAAATCACTGACGATGGTTGTTATCAGTCTGACGTATATGGACACCACACACATAGACACCATACAGACACACACATAAACACGCAAACACAAGGGCAGCACGGTGGCGCAGTGGGTTAGCACTGTGGCCTCACGGCGCTGAGGTCCCAGGTTCGATCCCGGCTCTGGGTTACTGTCCGTGTGGAGTTTGCACATTCTCCCCGTGTCTGCGTGGGTTTCGTCCCCACAACCCAAGAATGTGCAGGCTAGGTGGATTGGCCACGCTAAATTGCCCCTTAATTGGAAAAAGTGGATTGGGTACTCTAGACTTTAAAAAACCCACAAAAACACACACAGACAAAGACAGTCACACGCATAAACAGACACACAGACAGTCCGGTTCCTATGCCTGCTCTGCAAAGTCAGTAACTTACAATAATCTTTATTGTCACAAGTCGGCTTACATTAAAATTGCAATGAAGTTAGTGCAAAAAGCCCCTAGTCGCCACACTGCGGCTCCTGTTCGGGTACACAGAGCGAGAATTCAAGCCACTCACTATTGTGATGAATGTAGGAATTTGAGATATATATTGTATTTTTAAAAATAAATTTAGAGTACCCAATTATTTTTTTTCCAATTAAGAGGCAGTTTTTAGTGTAGCCAATTTACCTACCCTGCACATCTTTGGGTTTGTGGGGGTCAGACCCACGCAGACACGGGATATATTGTATTCTATGTAATGGGTGCTGTAAGCTTGGGGGCACGGTTTAATGGGGAAATGACAGAGTCCCATTGTGGGCAGCTTTAGCAGGGTGTTCCCTGAAGCTTTTAGCACTGTGAACAGCCCCGCTATTGAACGGGACTCTGTTATTTTTTCGGGACTTGGCGAGGAACGCCCACCGAGGCCGCACTCTCCTTCATTTCCTGTTCTGAGGAGCTCCACTCGTCAGTGCAGGAAGAGATCGGGCTGCCATTTTTAAATGGCGCCCCGATCCCTCGATCCCCCAACGCAACCTCTGAATCCCCCACCCAACACCCCAACCCCTACCGGTTAGGGAGCCCTCGAGCCCCCTAACCCTCGGGGTTACCACTTCATAAGGGCAGAGCACTATTAGGCCCGATCCCCGGTGCGGCAAAACTGCCCCATTGGCACGGTGGCACTTTCCATCTGGCACCCTGGCTGTATCCCTGCCAGCCTGGCAGTGCCACCCGGGCACCCTAGCAGTGCCAGGCTGGCACCTGGATGGCACTGCCAGGGTGCCCAGGGTGGCAGTGGCAAGGTGCCAGGCTGGCAGGTCAAGGTGCCCGGGTGGCCCGAGTTCTCGCTGAAGCTGTGATCACCCGAGGGCCTCCGATCGCCGGTGAGATGCCCCCAAGTGCTGTTCCTCCTGGTCCCCATTTACGGAGACCTGTGCAAAACAGCGTCTGGCTGGGGTTTCCTTGGCGAGGGGATTCGATCCCGGGCATTGGTTAGATCTGCCAAAGACATATTTAAGTATGCCGAACTGCATACTTAAGTCCCACACATTGTTGGCGGGATTCAGGTCGCACGGTTTTGCGCGATCCTGTTAGATCTCGCGAGGCATAGCGAGCCGGGTGCGAGATGTATCAGACGTGCCGATCCCGAGTTGGGTCCGACGCATCAGTTAGATCGCGCCCTGGGTTAGTGTGTGTCTGACTGCTGCAATCATAGTTTAAAAGAAGTCCTAGTCTGAAAGGCAAGTATATTTTGGAAGCGAAGGGCACAATTCAACCATCATTAAAGGCTTTGGCTAATGCAATTTTGTTTGGATTAAGGGGATTCCCTGTGGAGTTCATTAGATTTCTGCTTGGTAAGGTGATGTCATTACTGGGTGAAGGCAGGTCAGTCGAGTTCTAGCTGAAGCTGTGACTACAGTTCATGCAGTTTGATCTCTGCAGTGCAGTTAAAAGATATGTCTGCAGACAGAAAATAAGGTAGGTTGGAAATGTGAACATACTAGCTAAAACAGCTTCTGAAGAAATATAACCAGAGTTTCTGCATGGGTCTGAAAGGAGTCAGATCTTTTTTTAAAGCAGTGTCAAGAGATCTCTCTTTCTCAAACAACATCTCTGTAGAGAAAGTATACCTGAGTGCCAGTGGTATTTAAGAGTGTATTGAGAGCTGAGATTTGTTTTTCCTGTTGGTTGAGTGGGAGTAAAGATAGCAGTTAAGGGTTATTGTGTCACTGTATTGGTTAGCATTGTTTAAGGGGCAATTGTAAGCTATTTTATGGTGTGATGTTAAAGATATTTCAATATTGTTTTCATAATAAAGTTTGTTTTAAAACACCATATCCTTATTTGTGAAATCACTCCTGGGGAGAGTATCCTTTCCTCGCGCTCTTACAAAATTAAAATTAAATATTGGGTTTTTTGACCTGTGTCCTAGCCACCATTGGGATCTAGTGTGGGATCATAATACTACCCTGACTTGTGGTTCCTTCACTGTCGCTGGGTCAAACTCCTGTAACTCCCTCCCTAACAGCACTGTGGGTGTACCTACCCCCAGGGACTTCAGCGGTTCGCGAAAGCAACTCATCACCACCTTCTCGAGGGCAATTAGGATGGGCAATAAATGCTGGAATTGCGAGCAATGCCCACATCCCGTGGAATAATAAGAACATCCCAATTTCTCCAGTCACAACACTTGAGATTTATAAACCGCTGTAAAAAGAAAACCCTTGGTGCTTTCATTCTGTTGGCCATATCTATTTGATGGGCTGAAGGATGGGGAAATTCCTTACCCCTGTGGGATTTGTATAGGCCCCCAATGCTCATGTTTACTGATGAACACCAGTCTTCCTCTCTCTCTCTCTCTCTCTCTCTCCCTCTCATCAACTTCATGAATCTTTTTCCCTCTTCATTCTGCAATACACTATGGTCATTAATCTCCGCAGGTCAGAGTTCAAAGTGTTGAGAAAGGAGAATAATATAGTAATAATGCACCACTCTGTGTAACCTGTGTTGTCTTTAGCCACTGGAGTGAAATACTTGAAAATCATTCAATAAAATATATCACAAGGATATGCTATAATCCATCGTCTTAAAAAAATGTGGAATTCAAAGCTTAAGGAGCAATAAAAATATCCTAAAGGCATATCGAGGCCTCAGGGAAGGTTCTGGATATGTCTTGGTTGCTTGCTTCTCCTTGCAGTGAAAGACTTCTTTTCTTTCACGTTCATTGAAAGATCAATTGAGGGGTTAGAGAGAGCTATCATGGTCTTCTTGGAAACCCCTATAAAAGACTCATCACATAAAACGTGTTAAAGAAAACATGGTTGAAAAAAAACATTAGAAGCAAAATAACTGCTGTCAAAATCATAAAAGGCTTCCTGACATCCATTAAACCATTTCCTTGGCTGGAAACTTCAACTCACACGTTGAGTTTTACTGTCTGTCAGGGGCCTTGGGACAAGTTTCCAGCTATGACAACATTGGCTGGGATCTTCAGCTCTAAACCCTCGGAAGATGAAAATAAAACGTAACAAACAAACATCTGGGAGACATTAATGGAAGAGTTGACCCCGGGGGGTGGGGGTGGGGGGGGGCAATGTAAACGTTGTGAGGGGAAGGTGAAGGGAGGTCCCCCCCACCCCAGTTGTTGCACCCACGCTGCAACGTGAAACACTATCAGGCTAAGTTGAGCGATGCTTTATGTGAAACCAGAGCCTTAATTCTAACTTTACACTCCAAGTTAGGAGGCCTGATGGGTGGTTCACTGCCTCTGTCCTGTTGTATTCTGGGCCACCCATTCTCCAGCAGCCCTTTCCCCAGCTCCCAGCTTCTGAGTCTCACTGTGATTCCTAAAATGGTGATCAGATCAGCAATTACGATTGTCTACATCGGTGATGGGCAACTTGTGGCCTGTCAGGGTTCCCAGTGCGTTGCCCACGTGCATGGTTACCAGATTCCGCTGGTTTCCGTCAGTGTAGTTGTTTTTCCACTCTGACTAAAGGGTTATGCTCGTAAAGTGCGTGCCGGTTGCTCACAACATTGACTGTGAGAGCCGTGCGCTCCCTCTGTATCCGAAGCATAAATATTTATTTTGTTTGTACCATTTGAAGTTGATAGTTTTATTAATACATATGAGTGATGCAGCATTTTTTTACAAATCGTTATGAAATGTTTGGCGTGTACGATACGTATCCAACCTTATTCATGGAGTGATGGTTAGTGAACAAGACCGGCTTCTCTCTGACAGCCCACTGAGATGA
The DNA here is from genome assembly GCF_902713615.1 of Scyliorhinus canicula. NCBI lineage: Eukaryota > Metazoa > Chordata > Chondrichthyes > Carcharhiniformes > Scyliorhinidae > Scyliorhinus > Scyliorhinus canicula. Next base: position 12,747,807 of record NC_052156.1, on the reverse strand, counting down.
AGGAGGGCCCCCCCAATGCGGCCCACTCACGAGATTAGGTTGCCCATCACTGGTTTGGAATGAGGGGAAGGGGCTGTCCCAACATACTATCTGTGATAGTACTCGTCCAAACCATGGCCAGGACTTTCTTCAGCAAGAGTAGTCCACATGTGGCAAGGACCTCTAAGCTGTGGAATCAGAGGACTGCTAGGATCATTTGGATAACCACTGTTCCGCAGGGTTCAGTGCTGGGACCTTTGCTGTTCATAGCATATATAAATGATTTGGAAGAAAATGTAACTGATTAGTAAGTTTGCGGACGACACAAAGGTTGGTGGAATTGCAGATAGCGATGAGGACTGTCAGAGGATACAGCAGGATTTAGATCGTTTAGAGACATGGGCAGAGAGATAGTAGACAAAGTTTAATCCGGACAAATGTGAAGTAATGCATTTTGGAAGGTCTAGTACAGATAGGGAATATACAGTGAATGGTAGAATCCTCAAGAGTATTGACAGTCAGAGAGATCTCGGTGTACAGGTCCACAGGTCACTGAAAGGGGCAACACAGATGGAGAAGGTAGTCAAGACGGCCTGCTTGCCTTCATTGGCCGGGGCATTGAGTCTAAAATTTGGCAAGTCATGTTTCAGCTGTATAGAACCTTAGTTAGGCCACACTTCCAGTATAGTGTTCAATTCTGGTCGCCACACTACCAGAAGGATGTGGAGGCTTTAGCGAGGGTGCAGAACAGATTTACCAGGATGTTGCCTGGTATGGAGGGCATTAGCTATGATGAGAGGTTGAATAAACTCGGTTTGTCCTCATTGGAACGACGGAGGTTGAGAGGTGACCTGATAGAGGTCTACAAAATTATGAGGTGTATAGACAGAGTGGACAGTCAGAGACTTTTTCCCAAGGTTGAGGGGTCAATTACTAGGGGGCACAGGTTTAAGGTGCGAGTGGCAAGGTTTAGAGGAGATTTAGAGGGGGGGGCGCGCTTTTGGAGTATGGGAGGCTTCTTGTTGACGGATGCACAAAAGATTTTGGCGGATAGTTTGCGTTCAATAAATGTTCTCTCCACGATTTACCCTGCTTTTACCTAAATGGGAAAGGTGATGGTGAATGTGTGAAAATGGGGGGAGTTGGCTGGCGGTGAAATTGGTCTTGGACATCAAAATTGCAATTGTGAAATCTGATGTAGTGCTGCTATGAAGTGCCCTGGGATGTTTTCCGACAATGAAGGTGCTATATAAATGCAGGGTGTCATTGTTTTACATTCCGTTTGATGATATTTCACATTTGCATTCTTTACAGCAAAACCTCCAAACTTCAACTAAGAACAAATGTGATTATTCGGAATAGGAGCAGTGGACCACGCACCCCCTCGAGACTGCTCTGCCTTTCAATCCAGCCAGGAATACTCTTCCACCACAATCCCACTTTCCCACCCTATCCCTATATCCCCCGAATCGCCAACTCACGGCACAAATCCGTCCGATCCGGCTGTATATGGCTTGGACTTTGCCCTCCGACTCCACAGCCTTCTCCGTGAAGAAGAAATAAACCTTGTCGTTGTCGCGATCAACGTTGTCCGGGATGAGGTGAGCGGCCACAAATTTGGGGTCTGCAAGGTGAGAGAAAGGTAAGGTTGAGGGGGAGGTCAGCACTTTCTGGCTGCATGTAGTCCGCACCGACACGTGAAAAACCGCTGACCGACCTACCTCATCCCATTTACCAGCACTTGGCCCATAGCTTTGGGTGTTATGACGCGCCAAGTGCTCATTTAGGTACTTTCTAAATGGTGTGAGGCAACCCAGCTCTACCACACTCCCAGGCAATGGGGAGGTGCTGGCATAGTGGTTGTGATGATATGATCTGCATACTCGTCTGCCATTGGGCCAGAACGTCGGCTTACCATTGGCCCTGGTCGGTCATGTGCCTCTCGACCGATTGGCCGAGAGGCTGAGTTAACCACGCCTCTATCAACGAGGTATAAATGCTCAGAAGCCTGACGATCGTCCCTTTCCACTGTAGACGATCGCCAGGCTGTGTTCTAGTTAATTAAAGCCTGACATTGGTAAATCACTCGCCTCACGTGCAATCGATGGTGCATCAGTGGCATTGTCACTAGACTAGTAAACCAGAAACCCAGGGTCATGCTCATGCTCTGGGGACCCAGGTTCAAATCCCGCCACTGCTGATGGTGAAATTTGATTTCAATAAAAATCTGGAATTAAAAGTCTAATGATGACCATGAAACGATTGCCGATTGTCAGAAAAAAAACTATCTGGTTCACTAATGTCCTTTAGGGAAGGAAATTTGCCATCCTTACCTGGTCTGGCCTACATGTGACTTCAGACCATGTGGTCGACTCTTAAGTGTGCCCTCAAGGGCAATTAGGGATGGGCAATAAATGCTGGCACAGCCTGCGATACCCATGTACCATGAACGAATAAAAAAATAAATCTAATTGGACAGGGAATAAAGGCGAGATGCCCACCTGAATGTTTGTTGAAAAGAATCCAACACACAGTTGACGGGGTCTCAATAGCTCTTCACTCAACCCAAGATATTCACCCAGGCTACCATGCCGTCTATGAAGATCAAGCAGTTGGGCAAAGGACTGGAAATGGACATTTGGAGCAGGACATTGCCCAACAGTTACTGGAAGCCGTAAAACATGAGAAAAGGGAGCAGAGATCGTGTAAGTGCTGCTCAGCCCATTGAATCTGCACCGATCCTCTGAGAGAGCACTCTGCAAAGGTCCACTCACCCCCACCGGTAGTTAGCACTACTGCCTCACAGCGCCAGGGACACGGGTTCAATTCCGGGTCTTGAGTGACTGTGTGGAGTTTGCACATTCTCCCCAAGTCTGCGTGGGTTTCCTCCCACAGTTCAAAACACAGGTTAGGTGGATTGGCCATGATGCAAAGCATGGGGTTACAGGGATTGGGTGGGGTGAGTGGCCTACCTAGAGAGCTCTCTCAGAGGGACCATGCAGACTCGCTGAGCTGAATGACCTCCTTCTGCACTGTAGGGATTCTAATGAGAGTGTCAACACATTATTCAACATCGAGAGGCAACTCAGTGTAATCAGCTATCCGCACTTTACAATGGAGTCATGGAATAGAGGTTAGAAGCTGGAGACTGTCTAGTTAGCTTCTCTTTAACTTGGGAACATCAAGCCTATCGCCCACCCTACTGAGGTCAATGAACACATCACAGGATGTGTATCAGGTACAAAACAGCAGTTATTTGCGCTCACCCACACCTCACTTTTTAACTTGCAGACTTAAAGTTACCCAACAGAAATGAGATGTAAACTCAGCTTGCCACCAGTAACGCGTTCTGCTCATTTTGCTCCACGGTCCATAGAATTTACAGCACAGAAACAGCCCATTCGGCCCATCCAATCCCTGCCAGTGTTCATGCTCCACACAAGTCTCCTTCATCCCTTTTCATTAAATGCTATCGCTAACCTTCTATTCCTTTCTCCCTTAGGGACTGGATCTTATGGCCTCTTGCTGGGTGTGTGATGTTGCCAGGGTGAGTGTGTGTGTGTGTGTGTGTGGGGGGGGGAGCTTGTAAAATATGAGGAGTGGTCAGCACACCACCCTCCTCCCCGCTCTGAGCTGCCCCCCCCATAACATGATAGGTGGGAGAATGTCAAAGACAGCAGGCTGATTGCCACTTTCACATAGTTAACAGACTATTTATTTATTTATTCCCAATTGAAGAACCTAACTGAACCGAGTATTACGCTGCCTCGACCATACGGCAATTGGCATGGCGGGCAGGAGGGAGCAGGCCATTTTTTTTAAACACAAGTGGTTAAAAGGCGGCAAGTAAGGAGGCAAATTTCGTCCTGGGAATGTCACACATTGCTGGCATTCCCTCCACCTCACAATGTTACCCTTCCTCCTCCCCTGGCCACCTGTCCCCCGAGGCTGTCAGATCCCTCCACGGTCTTAAAGCTAGGAACTTACGCGCCTCGATCCAGGGTCCATCCACGTTATGCACACCCAGCAGTGTTCGCCACCCAGTGCTGGGACTAGTGGAGCTTTGAATCAATCAGATTAACATCCCCTGTGAAATCCAGCCTCGTGTTTATCTGGCTTCCCCTTGAAGGTATCTATTTTGTTCATCTCAACTATTCTATGCGGTTTGCGAGCACCATGCGTACCGCTCCGTATAGAGCGCACATTCTATTAAGCAATGTACATAATATCTGCTGACCACCAATGCTGATAGCCACCAGTTACCTTGCAACAAGCGTTGGTCGAGCTCCGTCCTCATGGCAGAGCGGGACCCCAGGCTGCGGAAGATGACGGGATCCCTTCCCAAGAAGTCGGCTGTTAGCCCGGAATACAACTCGCCGCCTGAGGAATGGAGGAAAATCGAGTCAAATGATGTGGCTGCAGATGACTGTACTGCAGACAAGTATTCATGGGGCTGGATACTCTGTTTCAGGGACTATGTTCCCACGCTGTCGTGAAAACTGTGGTCTGTTACGCAGAAAAACTGACGTCAAGAGGCCACAGATTTACAGCCCTGGAGGGGGCTAGGAGGCAGCTGTCGTGGAGGTCGAAACTCCAGCTGCCGATACGCCCCCCCACACTTCCGGGTCAGAGGTTGCGCACGGCGGTGGCCTCCAGCAGCTGGTCCATGGTGGTCTCAGACTGCGTGCGGATCTGGACCGTGGAAATAGTGCCTCCAATCGGCTGCATGCCCGACCCGGACCGCCCGCACCATAAAAGCCCAGTCCCGAATGAGACCCCCCCCCACTCCTGCCCTCCGATCGGCCCGCCCCCGACTGTGGCGGCCGCGGACTGAGTCCGCAGCCACCACACGAGTATCCCGAACGTTTGCACCACATTAGAAATACGCCATCGGGAATTTGGTCAGTCGGGGGCGGAGAATAGTGTCAGGCTCTGATTGAAAGCCATCGTGTATCTCTCCAGATGCACTGCCGGGTTTTCAGACCAGACCTAGCACCACTCTGACAAAAAAAAAATCTGGGGGAGGGAATGACACCAAATATTGGTGGCCAATAGTGAGGAGGGTATTCCTGGAGCGAGGAAGGGATAGAGGCGGGCTGGCGCTGCCCAACCTTCTGGGGTACTATTGGGCAGCCAATGTGTCAATGGTGCGTAAATGGGTGATGGAGGGGGGAGGGGCGGCGTGGAAAAGAATGGAGATGGCGTCATGTAGAGGTACAAGCCTGGGTGCCATGGTAACGGCACCGTTGCCGCTCTCCCCCAAGAGGGTTACCACGAGCCCGGTGGTGGCGGCGACCCTAAGAATCTGGGGACAGTGGAGACGGCATCGGGGGGAAACAGGGGGCTCGATGGAGGCTCCACTGGGTGGCAACCATCGGTTCATCCCGGGGAACACGGATGGGGGATTCAGGGGATGGCAAAGGGCGGGCATCAGCAAATTGAGGGACCTGTTTATTGGCGGGAGGTTTGCGGGCCTGGGGGAACTGGAAGATAAATTTGGCCTTCCCCAGGGGAACATGTTCAGATACCTGCAGGTAAAGGCGTTTGCTAGGCGGCAGGTAGAGGGATTCCCTTTGCTGCCCTCGCAGGGGACGATGGACAGAGTGCTTTCGGGGGTGTGGGTAGGAGAGGGGAAGGTGTCTGACATCTATAAGGTAATGCAGGAGGTGGAGGAGTCGTCAGTGGAGGAGCTGAAGGCTAAATGGGAGGAGGAACTCGGGGAGCAGATAGAGGATGGGACTTGGGCGGAGGCCTTGGAGAGAGTCAACTCCTCCTCCTCATGTGCGAGGCTTAGTCTCATCCAATTTAAGGTGCTGCACCGGGCCCACATGTCCGGGACTAGGATGAGTAGGTTCTTCGGGGGTGAGGACAGGTGCACCAGATGTTCGGGGAGTCCTGCGAACCACGCCCATATGTTCTGGGCATGCCCAGCACTGGAAGAATTCTGGAAGGGGGTGGCGGGGACGGTGTCGAGGGTGGTTGGATCCAGGGTCAAACCAGGGTGGGGACTCGCGATTTTTGGGGTTGGGGTGGAGCCGGGAGTGTAGGAGGCGAAAGAGGCCGGTGTCCTGGCCTTTGCGTCCCTAGTAGCCCGTCGAAGGATTCTGTTACAATGGAAGGATGCAAGGCCCCCAAGCGTGGAGACCTGGATCAGTGACATGGCGGGATTTATAAAATTGGAAAAGGTCAAATTTGCCCTGAGAGGATCAATACAAGGGTTCTATAAACGATGGCAGCCTTTTCTGGACTTCCTGGCTCAGAGATAGGTAACTGGGTCAATAGCAGCAGCAACCCGGGGGGGGGGGGGTGCATTATTGTAGTGTTTATTCTGTAACTTTATAGTGTGTTAATTTGCGCTGTTGTTAAAATGCTGGGTTGTTCATGGGGATGGGGCGAATGTATATGATTGTTAATATTATTGTTATTTTCGGTATTTTACTAAGGTGCGTTATTGTTGTATAAAATCAAAATTTCTCAATAAAAATTAATTTAAAAAAAAAAATATTGGTGGCCAATTAGCTAATCATGGCCCCATAGACCCTGGGCGGGATTCTCCAATCTGCCAGTTGTGTTTTCCGGCGTGGCGCACCCCCGCCAGCAGCGGGATTCTCTGTTCCCTCAGCCGACCAATGCGGTTTCCCATTGTGGCCAACCTACACCGTCGGGAAACCTATGGGAATGGGTGAGTGGCCAACGGACAGGAGGATCCCGCTGAAGGAGAATTCTGTTGCCTGTTTTCCAATGCCTACTCCCTTTAAGTTATAATCATATTGTTTGGGGCCATTTGGGTGGGTTGTTCTTGATGGCGTGTTTTATTTAAGTGCGAGTTCTTGTACTTCAGCTCCTGCCTGTTGGGAATCCCCCTGGATTTTTAATTCTCCCAGCAGGGCACCGATATAACCACTTTTCAAACATTCTTTCATTCCTCAGATAATTGTCAGAAAATGTGAAGGCCTCTTTTCAAACTTGCCCTGAGGTATCCACATAATGGAGGCCTATGTAATAGTAGGCCGGAGGGGCTGAATGTTCCTACGTTCCTTGCTCCTATTGTTACGAGGTGACACAGGGTTACATTCTATTCCACTCACATTTCAATGAAAACTTTGCCCCCGTTCCATTTTGTGTCACAAATGCCAGGTAAACTCTATGTTGTGGAGCAGAGAATGTGAAGAGTAAGAGAGGGAAGATTGCCCAACTCAAATTCGTGGGAGAAAGTAATGTTACCGTGGCGATGAATCCTTCACAGATTGGAACCGAACAAAATTCCATCCATTTAAACACTCCCTTTCTAGCCCTCAATTTGGGAAGGCCTCATCCTTTGCGATTCCTTGTCTGTCCCATTTTCTCACCAGGGCTCCTTCAAAACCCCAGGCTGATGGGTCGAAGCCTCAATAAAAGTGGAGTTTCGCTTTGCACGAGAAGTACCTCTAAATCTGAGACCCTAGGATGTTCTCTGGAGGAGGGATCGGCAGGGGGGCAGGGGGGCGGTGGTCAAGGGGAAAGCAGGGAAGAATCCAATCCATGTCACGCATGATTCAGAACAGGATTATGAGGTCCCTCAGCAATTGTCAGCAGTACGCTAGATCAGGCAGGTTGCTGCCTCCTCAAGCTGCTGGCTCACCTTTTCATGCAACGCTAATGAGGCCTAACTACTTCACTCTTATCTGTGTTGCTAACAGCGACATGTGGAAAAGATTAAATTGCTGCTCGTAATCTGGTGATGTACTGCACTCCTCCAGAGCGACGGGACTGAAGGAAAAAGTGTGGCTGCCCTCTCGACAAACTGGTTCAACCGTTTGAGGGGACGCTGTTGAACACAATAGTTTGACTTTTAGGAATAACCATTTAACGGCTTGCTGAAAAGCAGTCGATCCCAATCAACTGTTAAACCACCTTAATGCCTCCCTGAAGTAGGTCTTTCGAAGAGTGATTTATTAACTGGAGTAAACACCGAGGACTGCTTGTTACATTGTGAATCCGGAAAGAGGCCCATCAGCACAGAGCAGTGCCGGTTCCAGACAGGGTAATAGCTCATTCAGTGACTCATCCCCACACAGCGAGTCCCATCATCCCGACATCATTCAGAGGGAATTCTCATGATTAGAACCCATTTAAAGGAGAATCCTCCTTATTAGAACCTTCAAAAGGGAAATTCCCATCATCAAGCCCCTTTAAAAAGGAGGATTCTACATTTCAGTGGAATGTAAAGGGTTCACCTTAATGACAACTCCCGAGCATGTGCATAGGGAGCGGTATAAGTGATGTCGCTCACTGAGAGGACTTGAGTGTGAAGCAAGCAGCTCCTGATCTTATCTCGCTTTGTAAATAGCATGTACGTAAGCGGTTTGGGACAAAAGACCATTGCCTCCAGAATCATCTCTTCGCATCTAAAATGGCAACGAATCCTGAGATGAATCCACAATTACAGAATCTGGGCCCTCTGAAGAAGAATTCTCATCATGAGTGTTGAGAGGAGGGTTTTTCATATCAGCATGTTTTAAAGGTGCGGGGGGGGGGGGGGGGGGGGGGGGTGGAATTCTCGTTCGAATTAGAACCCTGTGTTTAGTTTGCAATTTTCAAATTGCTTACCAGTGAAGGTGCTCGCAAAGGATCGGTTGGGGTCATGTGGGCATTTGCCACGCCCGTTTTCCACACTGTTCACGTCCATCCTGAAAGCATGCTTGAAAAAAAAAAGCACAAAGAGGAATTAGTCGGTGTCACCACTTCCACCCTGGTGAAAGATGCCAAGAAGCTGCAGACTGATGGTTCACGGCAGATAATCCTGCAAATACAGAAGGTTCAGGAGAGCAGAGGAATTTCACTGTCTTTAATCATTGACTACCTCTACCGTGGCTTCACTGTGAGTTTGTCTGTTCCTGAAGGTGGATGAAGACCTTGAAAGTGCCAGTATGGAGTGCCCTACCAGCAGACTGCAAAGAAAGAATTCAATCCGAGGTTTTGCTTGCGAATTATTCTAACAGCAAATCTATTTTCATACAATAGGGGTGGAACCAAAAGATGGTGTCCAGTTAAGGCTGGATATCTAAATAAGATCTCTGAACAAACAATAGGATATGGGCGTTTAAGCATTGGAATCATGCTGGTTAAACTCATTGGAGTCAGTGTTCAGAACGAAGATCATACCCTGGGCTAGACATGTCCTCGGGGTAACATAGTGTTCAGTGTGACTACACCCTTTCCCTTTCTAGTTGAGCCTATTGCTCCCTCCTGCAGGTCACTCAAAGTTAACCGATGTGTATAGAGTGCATTATATAAAGTCATCGCCTTGAGATTCAGTCATGAGGAAGAGATTCATGTAAACCTGAGGCAAACATTCATCAATCATGCGATTCTATATCCTGAGAGTCTTGTGATATGATATGACAGAATCAACAGGCCCCAGATAATTGACAGCATTATCACTCTTTCCCCCCACATCACCATGTCTCACTCAGGTTAAATTCTACCAAACTCGGTATCAAACATTTCCTGCCTGAAATCCCCACCGTCAAATAACAAGATTGTAAAGCTGTACGTCGGATAACTGCATCAGTGTCTAATGTGCTCTCCATCAAGTGATCCCCTGTGAGGAGCATCGTGTTATCTCCCAGCAGAGAACCTCCATCTGCCATGTAACAGGAGTACAGATTTCCAAACACTGTGAAATACTTAAAAGCTTCCCCCTCTCCCGTCAGCGACCTGCGCAAAAACAGCTTGAGTAGGCAGCTGAAGACTTGAGCAAAACACCTCATATGTTGGGTCCAAAATGGAATGGGAGCACGGCAGCCAAGTTGGCATTTATGTAGTCCTGGAGGTATCACGGGTGCTGTTATCAGTTTGACGCTGAACTGCATCAGGGGCTTTGAGACCAGAAAAGTTGGCTTCAAGATGCATCTTAAAATGGGGGAAGAGGTAAAGAGGGGAAGAGCTTTAGGGATGGATTTCCAGAACTCAGGGCCAAAGCAGCAACAATCTACAGTATCACTATCCAGCTGCGTCTGTCCTAGGACATGGTGGACACAGTTCAGTGCCTCGAAGGAATTCCCATTATAATGGAATTCTTTTGAAATATGACAATTGATGGCTGCAAATGGACAATAAAGGCAAATGACAGAAATTGTGTAATAAAGAGGAGGCATCCTATTCCCGTGCATGTGTGTGTGTCGCAGGGTTCAGCACATACTGGGCAAAGTGATTTTCCCACGTCTTCAGCTGTCGGATTGGCGCATGTTCGCATTGTTAGTTCTTGTTGGCGTACAAGACGCACGAGGCAAGCGGACAAACCACTACTGGCGCCAGCACACACTGAAAATCAACTCTTCTGCATCCACAATGCAGTTGGGTCGAAGCCAAAAGATTCCGGCAACATCTGGGCCCGTGATGTACATCTCCATATGCACAGCTGTGCTGCTCGTCAGGCTGGTGGACTGGGCTATCGACGTCCCTGAGCGAGAAACCGTAACCCCATTCAAGTGTAAACCTCTGCAATTCTCCCCTTTCACCTTTTTTCACCTTCATTAGATTTTGAAAGTTGGAAGGAGCAGCAGCATGAGGGTAACATATGTCCTGCTACTGATTAATACAGCCTGCTGAAGATCTGAGTGGTTCCAATGTTTCAAGGCCTGACTCTGCCAAGCCAAACAAAAACAATTCTTTCAAGATTTCAGGATGAATTATTATCACTGTGTGACTATTAGTTTTCGTCATGCAAGTTTAGGAACCGCTGATTGTGAAGAATTATATCCCCCCATTGCATGTAGTGTTTAAGCCCCAGAAGGTGCTCTGAGTGTCAGAGCCAGGTTTTGGTAGCGTTTCTGCCGAGACGTAATTCATCAAGGGGGAGGATTTCTGCTGCATCATATTGACATGGTACATATATGGGGAAGTTCTTAGAAAGCTCTCATGATTTTCTGAAAAGTCGGACACTTGCCTGGGCGAGAGAAGCTCCAGCAACACTCAAGAAGCTCGACACCATCCAGGGCAAAGCAGCCTGCTTGACTGGCACCCCATCCACCACCTTAAACATTCACTCCCTCCCCCACTGATGCATCATGGCAGCCGTATGTACCAGCTACAAGGTGCACTGGAGAAACTCACCAAGGCTCCTTCAAATGCACCTTCCAAACCCATGACCTCTACCACCTAGTTGAGGCTCAGACATTGAATACATTCAAGAGGCGGCTAGATATGGCACTTGAGGCGAATGAGATCAAGGGTTATGGGGAGAAAGCAGGATTAGGCTATTGTTTGGATGGTCAGCCATCCAAGCAGGCTTGAAGGGCCAAATGGCCTCCTCCTGCTCCTATCTTCTATTATTCTAACACAGAACCATTACAGTGCAGAAGGAGGCCATTTGGTCCATTGTGTCTTCATCTGCTCTCCAAACGAGCATCATGACTTCGAGTCACTCCCCTGCCTTTTCCCCTTACCCCTACACACTGGTTCTATTCGAGCAAACACCGAATGACCTCCTGAATGCCTCAAAAAAAGTGCGAATTAGAACACATATCCGGTTGCATGCCAATACCGAGGACTAAACCAGGGACCCTTAGATCTTCAGTCTACTGCTCTCCCAACTGAGCTATATCTGTTCCATCTGAACTACTTCAGCTGGAAGGACAATTTTACCTCGAAGAACAAGGGATGCATGGGAACACCACCACCTGCAAGTTCCCCTCATCCTGACTGGAACTATATTGCCGTTCTTTCACTGCCGTTGGGTTAAAGTCCTGGAGGTCCCTCCCCAACAGCACTGTGGGTGTACCTACCATACACGGACTGTAGCGGTTCAAGCAGGTGGCTCACTGCCACCTTATCAAGGGCAATTAGGGATGGGCGTCAAATGCTGACCTCGCCGGTGACACCCACATCCTGTGAAAGAATGAGAAATCTCTCCCTCTTTGTTTGTAAAGTGATTAAAGGCAATCTCCTTCCCCTGGAGTTGGCATTTTCATTTGTTATACATCTTGGACTGTTACATGACAGCAGAGGAAAGCAAAATTAAAAATGTTAACGATTAGGAAAAAAAAGAAAGAAACAAAAGAAGAAGTAGTTATGCAGCCACCATTACATCTCTCAGAAACACCTCAAAGCTCTTCATATACATTGAAGACCAGTCGCATCTGGCAGCCATGTTTTGCACAGTAACAGTCATACACACGGCGTAGAATCCATAGGATCCCTACACTGCCCATCGAGTCCGCACCGATCGTCTGAAAGAGCTCCCCACCCCGGCCCACTCCCCCCGCCCCATGTCCGTAGCCTCGCCTAACCTCCGCAGCTTTGGATACATAGGGGCAGTTTTTATCACGGCCAATCCACTTAACCTGCACATCTTTGGACTGTGGGAGGAAACCGGAGCACCCGGAGGAAATCATCGCAGACACGGGGAGGATGTACAGACTCCACACAGACAGTGACCCAATTCGGGAATCGAACCTGGGACCCTGGTGCTGTGAAGCGACAGTGCTAACCACTGTGCTACCATGTGCCGCTGGGATGAGTATAACAGATTGGTCCACACACACCTGAATAAACCGATTATGTCTGGATATCCGTGAATACTTCAGGGGATGGACCCAAACGCACATTTAAGCTGATTGTTCTTGTGATCCACATCCAGACAGCACATCTGGCAGCTTTTTCAGTTTCCAGGTGAGGTCATGTAAAGGTGCGGCCATTTTAAGAGCTGCTGTTTAGGCCACAGTCTTCTTCAAATTTATCCTGTGGTTTCAATCCACTCAATAAATAGTAATTTCTGATGAGAATATGGTTTAATAACAGTTTCATTTAAAATGCAGCGCTGCCAACAGTGCAGCATTCCCTTGGCTGTACGCTGAAGTGTCAGCCCAGATTCAAATTACATGGGCTAGCTCCGAAACACAGCCTGAAAAGGGACAACAGTTAAAATGAATGTGGAACCGCCTCACTCCCATTCCATTGCAACAGTCGCTGTAGTCTTTCAATGAGCAGCAAAGTTTGAATCAGGCACAAGCCTCATTATTGCATGCAAATCTGGAAGAGAATTCTTGCCACTCCTGGCCCCAGATAAGTAATATCTCACATAACTTTTTGAGGTCTATTCCTCTTCTCTGCTCATACAAATGAATGGAAAACGCTTGGCTCACATTCCGATCCAATTAGCCCTTTAAGTCGCTTCAGGGCCCTACATAAGTCACATGATGCAGGCCCCACTAGACTAATGCGGGTCGCTATTAGCCTGGTCTGTCCCTTTTCTCGATTGTCGTTATTCCTCATCCCCAACCACGTACCCCCCCCCCCCCCCCCCCCCCCGCCGCCCTCCTCCCTCCTTGGACCGACTGCCCCACCAGCTGGGCTGCGAACTAAGAGCAGGACAGCAAAGAGTTAAAACCACCCACTTGGTGAAAAATGGTGCGTAGGTTTCCTACACAGGACCTGCCAACTGAGAAAATCGAACACTTGTTCAAAGTCCCTTCAAAAGTGCAAAGCTCTCCAGATGCATACAGATGTTCCCCAACTGAGAGATTGATCAATGTGGAGCCAGCAAACATTCACCTCCTTCTGGCCTAAATACAGACTTTACACTAATATCATTATTAATATTATAAAAACCTAATATATCCACACATACACATGTGTGACGAGAGTTCAGGTACAATAACCTGGTCCTTGAGTTGGAATAATTTACTGAACGCCTCCTCCCCTTTATTATCGTGTATTGCCCACTTACAGCCATTGATTGTCATATTTTTGAAGGATTCCACTATAAGCCACATGGGAATTCCTAAGAGGCACTCAGTTGTGTCCATCCTGACCTTTAATAGACAAAGTGCAGTTGATGATCCCAAACCCTTGAGCATAACAGATGCTGCTCTCCAGAAATTCCAAAGTCCCAAACCTCTGCTTGTTGATTATAAGGGAGGATTATTACCTCAAACAGGCGACTGATTGATAGATGGATGGAGGGTAGTTGCTCTCTGTTCATGCAGTGTGCCTTAATGAATCACGACTGAGGGACAGCATTGATTATTTCCTGTGCGAGGCCACCTAATTGAGTTATTAATCATATTGGGGGCAGCCTGTAAATCAAGGAACAAGGCCTTTTCAGGGTCATAAAACCCAAGCAAAATTGTATTCCTCTTCGAAATTTCTCTTCCGCTATTTTGATGTGACCTACCCCCATTTCCAGCTACTCTCCAGCTGGGCAATGGCAGATGTGTTTGACCGAGCTTTCGGACAGCTGTCCCTTGTTATCTCTTCACTTGTCTCCACGTTGAATTGTGTTTGACGATTGGACCTGTGAAGTACTTTAATCGTTTACTATGTCAAAGACGCTTTGACAAAGAGTCACCCAGACTCCAAGCGTTTGCTCCCTTCTCTCTCCATAGGTGCTGTCAGACCTGCTGAGGCTGTCCAGCATTTTCTGTTCTGATCTTAAAATTCAAGTTGTTCTTTAATTCAAATTTCGGTGCGTGTGGATGACCACTTGAGGAGCAGTTTTAATGATTTGCATTCCAAACCTGCAGCACGTTGGAATTTGGGGAACATGCTCCCCACTGTCTCTCTCACGGATTGTTCAGTTTCATTGGAATGTTAACTACTGCTTGGTCATGGGTGGAACTTGTGCCCTCCCCCAAGGCAGCTTTGGTGGCGGGGTGGGATGGGGGAGGGGCATTTATTCAGGCAGGGGGGCACCACCATTTCTGGCAGAAGTGACGCATAGGAAGCCGTGGAACGTGACGCTATGGAAACAGGCGGTAAGGCACGAGCAGATTCTGAAGGGAAGCAAGTCATGGGAAGCTAGAGATGGGGTTAGCATTGCAGGGTAACGTGTGGATACACTGCTTCCGCATTGGGAGCTCAATCCTCCTGCTGTGTGAACACACCTGAGCAATGGCCTGGCCATGGGTTAAAGCTCTGCTGTCACTTGTCGTGTTAGGTATACTGGTCTAATACTGGCTGCAACTGGATGCAGTTTAGATCAGAAAGATACTCTAGATCTTAAAGTTAGTTCAGTCAGTTTTATTGAACTAATAGCACAGTTAGCACAATTCTCTGTGAGTTCGACTCTCTGCTAACCTAAGTGTGGTTACTCTGTCTGACTGAACCAGACTAGCTCTTAGCCATGTGGCGGAGGTGTGAGATTGTAACAACACCCTTGACTGACTCTCTAGGTGTTCATTCATGGAAAGAGGCGGAGTGTGACTGCCTCGTGTCTTTTATAGTCAGATCCCACCCCTGAGTGTCCTGCCTGCTTATTGGTCATGTCCTGTTCTCTGTGTCCATTAGCTGCTTGTCTGTATATCATTATGAGTGTGCGTGTGCCTGCATATCATGTCATCGCTGTCATTCATAGGAACATTTAAAAAAACATTTTATTCCTTTCACAGAGTAACAAAGCCAATGCACAGGGTGGACGGGGCCATCTCCTTGCTTGCTCCAAAAACCAATCCATATTCAAATTGCATCCAATTCATAAATTTAGAGTACCCAATTATTATTTTTCCAATTAAGGGGCAATTTAGCATGGCCAATCCACCTACCCTGCATATTATTGGGTTGTGGGGGTGAAACCCACGCAGACACGGGGAGAATGTGCAAACTCCACACGGTCAGTGACCCAGGGCCGTGATTGAACTCGGGCTCCTCAGCGCAGTATGCAACAGTGCTAACCACTGCGCCACCATGCCACCCCTTTTCTCTTTATTCTTACATGGGATGTTGGCATCACTGGCAAGGCCAACGTTTGTTGCCCATCCCTATTTACCCATGAGGTTTTGCCAGCCATTTCAGAGGGTAGCTAAGAGTCAGCCACATTGCTGTGGGCCTGGAGTCACATGGAGGACAGACCATGTAAGGATGGCAGATTCCCTTCTCTAAAGGACATCGGATGGGTTTTTACAATAACACCTTCAAGGACATCATGGGACTTTTCATTCCAGAATTTAATTGAATTCAAATTTCACCATCTGCCATGGTGGGATTTGAACCTGTGTCCCCAAAGCAGTACCCTGGGTCTCTGCGGTACGCCTCTCCGAAAAGAGGCAACATGGGGATTACCATTAAATCTGCTTTCGCCACCCTTTGAGCAGCGTATTCTAAACCATAATAGTTCAGTTTCCCAAAAAATCCTTCCTCATGTCACCTCTGGTTCTATTGCCAATCACTGAACTTGTTGTCTTCTAGACCCTTTTGTCAATGGAAACAATTTCTCCTTATTTACTCTATCAACGCGAGTCGTGATTTTACACACCTCGATTAAATCATCCTCTGTTAACCTTCTCAGCTCTAAGGAGAGCAATCACAGCGCCTTCAATCTCTCCACACAGCTAAAATTCAGAGAGTGAAAGAGGTGAAGGAGGATCAGGGAGCAGCATATTCCCAGAGACAGTGGCCGCTGGATAAGTGGGTGGATCTGGCTCGGGGTTTGCCAAAGTTGTCAGATGTGACAAATGCTGAGCGGTGCATGAGGGTTAAGTAAGCAATTCTGTTTACTTCTGTCAATCGTTCTCCTCCCTTTCCATCGAGAAGCTTTGTGCGTGAATCAGCAATGCGGAATTGTGGATCAGTTGCCACACCTCAGATAAAGATTAATGCTGGAACCTAACACTACATTTCGACTTGTACTCTAGGAATTGCAAGTTGGCTATTGTACAGGCGCCATGCAGTCCAACAAGGTATTGCTGGCGTCTGTTAAAGAATAGTTAACTTGTGCACAGATGAACAGTGGAACACAGCCAATTTCTGGATGATTAAATCCTCATGAAGAGGGAGGAGCAACTTTATGTTTTAGGCGCGCAGGTCAGAGTAGGATTAACGAAAACTTCAATGATTAACCAAACCGACTGACAACCTTTGTGTTTCCTTTATTGGGACACTCATTTAGATTACCAAGTGTGGACAAAACTTTCTTGAGAAATGGTGCCCTCCATCAATGCATCATTGTTGATCTTGGGCACATGTAGCCTGAAGTCTGTCCTGTCTGTTGCTGACTGCCAACTTCACTTCGAAAGCTTGTGGGCGACAAAACAAAAGGAGCCTCTATCAGCAAAACCAGTGCCCTCAAATGCTGGCTTCGCATTTGATTGTGTGGGAAGATCCCTCAGGCAGGAGTAATACATGGACCAACAGACGCTGGTGTGGGAACCTGCTCCCTGGGCACTGATCTGTCTATGGTGTTTGACACCCCATTTATCCGAATGAATTGATTCCGACAGCAAACATACACTGAAAATCACTTCCAGATAGACAGGGGACTTAAACACCTCCAGGGGCCACAGAAAGAAAGCTTACGTTTATATACTGTTTTCCTAACCTCAGGAAGCTTTTGTTTTATTCATTCTTGGGATGAGAGCCTTTCTAGCAGAAACAGCATTTATTTCCCATCCCTAACTATCCTTGAGGCGGTGGTGGGGAACGGCCAAGTGGCTGCTAGGCAATTTCAGAGGGCAATTAAGAGTCAACCACATTGCGGCAGGATGGCAGAGTGGTTAGCACTGCTGCCTCGCAGCGCCAGGGACCAGTTTTCGATTCCGGCCTTGGGTCACTGTCTATGTGGAGTCTGCACGTACTCCCCGTGTCTGTGTGGGTTTCCTCCGGGTGCTCCCGTTCCCTCCCACAGTCCAAAGATGTGCAGGTCAGGTGAATTGGCCATGATCAATGCCCAGGGTTACGAGGATAGGGCGCGGCTGGGCCGAGGTAGAGCGCCGTTTCGGAGAGTTGGTACAGACGCGATGGACGAATGGCCTCCATCTGCACTGTAGGGATTCTATCCCTATGGGTCTGGAGTCACATGTAGGCCAGACTGAATAAGGACGGCAGATTTCCTTCGCTGATGGACATTTACAAAACAGATGGGGTTTCATGATCAGGTGACCAGCATTTTATTCATGATTTATCAATTAATCAGGTTTAAATTCCTCCAGCTACTACTAATAGCGAGTTCCCCATCGCTATTCAATGACACTCAGTCACTTTTTTGGGCCCTGGGGAGTTTCTCACTGATTTGGCCCACACAGGGTTGGATTCTCCCGCCCCGCCCACCACAAGAATGCCACGGGCGAGCTGCATGGAATGGAAAAATCCATTAACCTTGGGCGGGTCGCCGGGCGAACACGGCCAGAGAATCCCGCCCTTTTTAGCACCGGGGAGCTGAACTCAGAGATCAGGCCGCCATTTTGAAAGGGTGCCTCGATCTCTAAGTGAGCTTGTGGGTCCCCCCACACATGGGCAATGTTATCCCTTCCGCACAAGGACACTTTCCCACACCCCCCATGTGAGGACACCCTGCTATGGGGCCCCTGGGGGGGGGGGGTTCTTCCTCTTCAGGCCAGCCCAAGCCCCGTTACAGCATCCCCTTCCTTCTAGGACCACACCCATCACTCACCCAGCCTCTCAATGGCTCCTACTTGCCTGCCCTACACTCCCCCACCATTCATACCCATCTCAACCCTCATTTCATGGGAATGCCCCCCCTTGCCCCCTGACCCTTGGCACTGCCAGCCTGGCACCCAGGCAGTACTCTGGACAGTATCCTGGTGCCCACGTTCAAGGGGGTGGGCCAGGGAGCCACCCTGCACTTACCCTGACCACCCTGGGGTGTCTGGTGGCCCGGGAGACCCGCTGGTTACCCTTCCACCTGGTCTACGTTTATGTGGACCGGCCCTGATCGGTGCTTGGCTGAAGCCTCCCTGGGGAGGCCGAGGAATCTCGGGAGGCCTCTGGATCCTGCGCAGGTAGGTCGAAAGTAGATTTACAACCTACTTCCGCGAGCGTCATTCGGTCACGCCCATTTGGGGAGGGGTTCCGACTCCGGCATTTCGCGGGACTCCGGAAAATTCCGGGAATCGCGGAACCTGCCGGGGGGCTCGCTGGAAGCCGATCCCGGCATTCTCCGGCCGCGCTGCGTTCAAGTGTGAGCCCAACACGGCCGGAGATTCGCGGCCATACTTTCCGTTACAAAAACAAAATACCGCACATGCTGGAAAACTGAAATCAAAGCAGGGAATTCTGGAAATACTCAGCCTGTCAGGCAGCATCTGCAGGGAGAGAGACAGAGTTAGTGGGCAAAATCTAACGGGCATGCCACGCCCGACTCAGGACGCGATGCAGCCAGTAAGTCTCGAGAGAGGCTGCTCTCAAGATTTATCCGGCACACTACGTCTTGCGAGATTTAACGGGACATCCCGGGACATCGCGATCTGGATACCGCCCACAACGGACGAGACCCAAATCTGCATCTTAAAGTGTGCAGCTCGGCACACTTAGATACGCACTCGCCGGTTCTAACTGGTGCCCAGGATCAAACAGCCTTGCCGACGAGACCCCAGGCGGGCGCCGTTCAGCGCTGGTCTCCACAAACTGAACCAAGCGTGCCGGCACATGGGGAGGTCTTCCAGGTGATATGGGGCCCCTGGAATGTCAGGCATTGGGCAGGGTGGTATGATGCCACCTGGGAACTGCCAGGCTGCATTGGTGGCACTGTCAGCCTGGCATGGTCACTTCCAGGATGCCAGGCTGGTGGCGCCCGAATGGCACCCAGGGATCAGGCCCGGGCATGCCCTGTCGAGGTTTCCTCCAGGTGTTCTGGTTTCCAACCCCAGTCCAAAGATTTTCAGGTTAGGTGGATTGGCCATGCCCACACCCCCACCCCCGTAGCCCAGTGACCCAACCTCATCTTATATTGCAGGCTGTGGGGGGGGGGGGGGGGGGGTCACTATAAACCCTTTATGGGTGAGTTGGGATGTTGGGTGGATCCGGAGGCTGCGATGGGTGGTCTCGAGATGGAGGCACCTGGAGCTCAGTAGTGCAGGAAACGGGGCAAAGTGTGGTCTTGGGGACGTGTTCCTCACTGAGGCCCAGAAATGAAACAGACTTCTGTTCGATAGCGGGGAAATTCTTGCCACTGCTGGCACTGGGAAACGTGCTCGACATGGAACTCTGTTTCATTTCCATTAAATCGCATCCAATGTTTCAGCTCTGACATTTCAGCAGAACTCTCCATTTCAAAGATGTGGTGCTCAGAAATATATAGAGTACTCCAGATGTGGTCTAACCGAGGCTTTGTATAGATCGAGCTAAAATTCTTCACTTTTTCATTCTAACATTCTAGCTATAAAGAGCAAGGCCTAGATTTTCTCGAAGTTGTGGAGACTCTGTGACATATCTAATATGGCACTCGGAACATAATCCAAATGTCCTGAAGAGTAGAGGTAAAGCCCTGTAAAGGGCGGATATGGTCAGTGGAACTGTGAAGCTATCAAGTTATTTAAATCATCAGTCCTTTAAACATTATCATAGATTATCATAGAATTTACAGTGCAGAAGATGGCCACATGGCCCATCAAGTCTGCATCGGTCTTGGAATGAGCACCCCACCCGAGTCCACACCTCCACCCTATCCCCGTATTGTACCCGCCACACCCCACAATATAAGGACAGGGCATCCCCAGGGCCTGATTCCTGGGTGCTGGTAAAATGCCACCCAGGCACCACCAGCCTGGCATCCTGGATGTGTCCCTGCCAGGCTGACAGTGTCACCTAAGCAACCTGGCAGTGTCCAGGCGGCATCAGGGATGGCAGGGTACCACCCTGCCCAATGCCTGACCTCCCAGAGGCACCATATCACCTGGGAGACCTCCCCATGTGCCAGCACACTTGGTTCCGTTCGTGGAGACCAGCGCTGAACGGCGCCCAGCTGGGGTCTCCTTGGCAAGGCTGTTAGATCCCGTGCAGCAGTTAGAACCGGCGAGTGCATAGTAAAGTGTGCAGATTTAGGTTCGTCCATTATGGCCGGGATCCAGATCGTGGAGGAAATCCATGCAGACACAGGGAGAATGTGCAGACTCCGCACAGACAGCGACCGAAGTCGGGAATCGAGCCAGGGACCCTGGTGCTGTGAAGCAACTGTGCTAACCACTGTGCTACTGTGCCGCCCCATTGAAACATTGTAGAATAACAGCCTGTCTGTGTCTATGAGTCAAACAAAGTCTGGGCTTGCAGTTGCAATAACTGTTCATATAGTCCAAAATGCTATCATTACAGCATCATTACTGCTTGACTACTTCCCATGATCTATCATCACAGTCGGGGGTTCTAAATTCATAGTTTGATAGACAGATCCAAGAGCTTATTGAAAAACTACCTGTCATCGATATGTGGTTATGAATACAAAAGTTTGTTTTTAGATGGATTGAATGAAAGTGTTGATTTATAACAAGTCTGTAATAGATGAAAATCGTTTAATGTCACAAGTAGACTTCAAATGAAGTTACTGTGAAAAGCTCCTAGTCGCCACATTCCGGCACCTGTCCGAACTTTATTTCATTTAATCTCAGCATGGCTCCTGAGGTCTGCCCATGGTACTGGTGTGTTGGCATGGAGGGTGTAATGGCAAAGAGTGGTGGGTGGAGGCATGTGTTGATTTGTGTTGACTTGAGTTGTCATTACGTTGACATAGGGTCTATGTGATGCCATGGGCAGCTAAGTGGGGGAATGAGATAGCATGTACGGGCATGGGGAATGGGTGCTGTGGGGGAAAGATGTGAGGGCTGAGGTCTAGAGAGCCTAATGTTTCGGCATTAGAAAACCAAGTCGCAGAAAGCCAGTCCATCTCGGCACTCAGCATGCCGCCTGCGAACTGCAGACAGTGATGATAGCCTGACTCCGTCCTGCCCACCCTCCCCCCCCCCCCCCCCCCCCCCCCCCACCCACTCCGCCCTGGCACGAAGATCCGACCATTCGGGCACTTTATTCTGAGGCGTGTGCGACAGCCCGGGTGATTTCCTGACCGCACACAGGCCTCGGGAGCAAAACTCCAGGCCTGAGATTCCATTAAGCTTGTTGATATTTTGTTTGTTCCTGACATGTGACACGGGGACCCCCAAATCACTATTACTAACATTTCCCCATTTAAAATGGAGAAAATGTGTTGACAGCAATGACCAGACACGATAATGCTGATGGAGAGATAAATAGTGGCCTGGATACAGTGGGGCGGAGGGGTGGTGGTGGTGGGGGGGGGGGGGATCCATTGCCCTTCATCATATCGAGCTGTGTGGGGGATAACATGTTCACCCAAGAAGGCAGGGAGGGGCTCAGTTTAACATCTCACCCAAAAGCTGGCACGTCCGATTGTAGCATCCCCTCAGTACTGCACAGTGTAGATTCGATGCTCAGGAGGGACTTGACCCCACAAGCTTCTGACACTGAGGAAATTGTACTCCCCACTGCACCACAGCTGACACCTCGGCCTAGATGGCTGCCAGTCGGCAGAGCAGACCGACAATCTGGTTTTCACATCGCTGCCCACTGCCATTGGAGAGTGGTGTATGCAAACTGGAACATTTGAGTTCAAGCTCAGTATTTCAGGACTGGTCATGCTGTCTGTACAATAGCTGAGAGGGGGAGAGGGCGAGTGTGCAGGAGGGTGGTGGTGGTGGAGGCGGTGGGACAGCAGGAAAACTATTCATTTTTAGTCCCGTATGCAACATCAATCTCCAGGAGTTGACACTAAGTGAAGCACATGGCATGAAATGTAAGTAAATTAAGCACACATCCCTCAGTCTACACGCGCACAGGAACTGGCAGGAGTTGCACTGGATGAATAAGAATGAATGACTGGTCCAGCGGGAGCAAAATAAGGTGTAAAAGAAAAAGTTTCACTTTACGCTCTTTAATTCTGGTTGGGGGCTCTGTGGTTCTAGTTTTATAATAAATGGTTTGCCAGAGGCAGAGCCCAATGCCGTTAAGCTCATGGCCCAGCTCCAGCAATGTGCCTCCAAAAGCGAGTAACATTCGAGCTTTCATAGAATCCCGACAGTGCAGAAGGCCATTCGACCCATTGAGTCAGCACCAGCCCTTTGGAAGAGCACTCTACCCATGTCCACTCCCCCATCCAACTTGCTCTATCCTTCACGTAACCTACCCTTCACATGCCTGGACACTAAGGGGAAATTTCAACATGGCCAATCCACACATCTTTGGACTTTCCAGTGAAAGGAGCTTAACTCTTCATATTAGGAACATGTGGAGGTCATTCGGCCCATCGAGCCTGCTCCACCATTCAATTCGGTCATAGCTGATCATCTTCCTCACTGCCACTTTCCCTGTGCTGACGCCAAATTCTTTGATGGCATTAGTATCCAGAAATCTGTCGATTTCTGTCTTGAACACTCATTGATTGAGCTTCCACAGCCCACTGAGGTAGGGGGTTCCAAAGATCCCCCCCCCCTCTGAATTGGGGGTTTACTGCAACTACAGCCTCCAAAAACTATGAATTGTACAGATAATGTGTGGAGCAAAGGCTCACTGTGAAGAATCAACAAAAATGAGGAAGAGAAAGTGAGGAGTGGGATTGGATACATGTCTGGCCAGCTATTGGCAATCCACAGGAGGGCAACACCCGACAATGTCATGTTAACAGAAGTCACAATTTGAACTAGAGGGCAAGACAGGGGGCCTCGGATATTCACCATCTATTGATTTATGCCTGGATTTACATCCAATAAATGAGAGCACCAGTAGAATAGATAGCATATTGCTGAAAAATTATTTGCAGACAGAAAGAGCATGTACACAAATTGCATCTATTTCGGCTAAACAAAGTAAGTGAGAGCCATTCTCTGGTTCATTCCTTAGGACAGTGCCTTGATTGATCAGAGTCAAGCTGCCTGCTTTAAATTTGAAACAATGCAGGTCAGTTAACTGTCAGTCACCATCAACTGGTGCAATGCCCATGTGCCTCTACCAGAGTCTACTTGTCAACCAATCAGCACTCTCTTCTCACAAAGTATAAATTTGTTTATTCCCCGGGCACTGGTAGTCTTGCAAATTGCCCTGAAGTGTGCAAGATGCAAAGCTTCGACAAAAATGTCTCTTTTCTTTTCTAGCCACAAACAATTAAATGACTATTAACACATAGAATCTTCAAAGCCTTCAGCATTGAATTAAGGAGGCCATTTGGCTCAGCGTGTCTCTGCCAGCTCTTTGAAAGAGATTCTTCAGTCCACCGTGGAGTGTCTTTAATTATATCGAGCTTTTCCTCTGTAGTCCCATCAGATTTCTCCTTTTGAAGTGTAAATCCAATTCCCCTCCTGAAGGTTATTATTGAATCTGCTTCCACCGTCCTTTCAGGCAGCGCAACCCAGCACAACAACTCAATATTCTCTTCATCTCCCTTATTAATGGACAGACAAAATGACTGCCCGCCCTGATCAGAGGCAATGGAAGACTGTGATGGTGGGAGGGGGAGTGATGGGCTGGGTTGGTGCAGGGGGAGGTGAGGGAGCAAGTTTGCAAAATATTCTCTCAAATGAAATTTGCAATAGGGCAGCGCTGATGAAATTTGTTGCAAAGAAAGCTTCAGACCCCAAAAGGAAACGTGTCGGGAGAGTTTACTGAGATCCTCCTTCAAGGGTTCCGTTGGATCATTTTCATTTCCGGTATATCTTTGAAGGTAAACAATTATTCCCCACTGGCTGGGATACTTTCTTCTGGAACAGGGAAGAGTGGTGACCTGATCAAAGGTCTTTAACATTATTGGTAAGGTTTGATAGAGTAGATGAGGGAAGATTTTTCCACTTTCATTAATAATAATCTTTATTCGTGTCACAAGTAGGCTTACTACACTACAATGAAGTTACAGTGAAAATCCCCTGTCGCCACACTCCACCGCCTGTCCGGGTAGATTGAGGGAGAATTTGGAATGTCCAATTCACCTAACACGATGGGCCGAATGGCCTCCTTCTGCACTGTAAATTCGATAGTAAGAAGTCTTACAACACCAGGTTGAAGTCCAACAGGTTTGTTTCAAACATGAGCTTTCGGAGCGCAGCTCCTTCCTCAGGTGAATGTAGAGGTATGGTCCAACGACGGCTTCACCACATCGTGAATTCTGTGATCTATCAAGCATGTCTTTCGGGACTTGTGTGGAGTGTCCAGAGGAAACCCATGCCGACATAAGGTAGCTACTAATGAGTCCAATAGGGAATTATCTTTATCCAGGGAATGGCAGGGATGTGAAACTCGCTACTACAGGCAGGGTTAAAGAGAATAGATATATTAAAGGGAAAGCCTTTGTGATAGGATTATGTGGTGAGTATTGCGGTAAAGCTAGTATGGAGCACAGTCACTAGCATGGACTGGTTGGCCGAATCACCTGTTCCTGTGCTGTGCATTACATGTAATTCTGTGCAGGCAGCTGGACTGGTGAAGATAGCTGATGGAACCATCAATTCTATGGACACGTGCTTGTAGGATTAGAGTAGCGGTTTTAATATACTTCCAACAGAGCCAGCCTGTTAGCCGTTGAACTTTCGATGAACTGGCTGGCTGACTCTGTGGCACGGATCTTAATACAGCAGCTCCAGGGGGAGGAGTTCTGGGCGGAGCCAAGGGGGGAGCCCAGTACAAACTCTCGAGTACTCCCAGAGCTACTCCTCCTGGTGGTCAGGTAGTGCAACTGCACTTACAATATCGGTACATATATACAATGGGAACAGAGTGACATTGGTAACTTATAATACCGTGTGAATCTCATTCACCACAATAGCTGCCTTATATTCAACAATGTCGATAACATAGAGAGAGAAAATCACCTGCCTGGCAACAGGCATTACTGTCATAGGGAGTGCAGGTCAGTGAATCAGTGTTGTGGCCCATTTCCAATCTGCAACCCTTCAGCAACGCTGGGAGTAAGGGATAGCTGAAATCCCCTGTCATGACTGCTCACTACAGCTTCGGGGGAAGTCAGATCCATTTGATCTCAACCCTTCCAGAATACCAACCTACGCATGGCAGCTGGGAATTCTGTCCTCTACTGATCAGCATCATTTGATGAGGAAATACTACCTGCCATCTGTCATCAATATCTCCTTCACAAGGAGCATCTGTGCTCTTTGCCCTGTTTCCTAAACCCTTAATCTGGGTTCACTTTCTCCCAAGTTATTAAATATCTTCAAAACCTCGATGGCGTTCCCACTGAGATGTATTTTATCACTATAATCTCTTCCCATGAATTTATGTTGCCTCTCTAATCCTCGCTTCCTGAAGCCAAAACTACCGGCTCAGTTATCCCTGTGGACAGTTCCATATTACGATCCATTCCCTGGCCTCTCGTGTGACTATAATTAAAGACACTCCAGGGCAGGCTGAAGCTGATCTCCATGGAGTCCTGGCCCAAAACTGAACCGCAGCTGCTGCTTCTCAGCAGCCGAGCAGTAAATTGCGCCTCTGCACTCGCTTCAAGGTGTACGGAAAGACGATGCAGTCAGACGAAAGGTGGGGAAGCAGCAAGCTCCAGTGACAAACACCTTCACTCGGCCTTCACCCTGCGTTTCCTGATGGTGCAGGCTGTGGCTAGGGCGTTGAAACCTTCCTCAAGGGCCCTGGGGTCAGTGGAAGGAAGGCACTCCCACTCCTCCAGGCCCACAAGAGCGGTTGGCACAGGCACTGGTGAAGCCGGCAGCACCACCTCCGAGTCACCGGTGAGGCTCCCAGTCTCTGCCAAACCCGCACACAGCAACAGCCAGTTTTAAAATGACCCTGGGGAACCTGATTTAATTATTGTCATTATTAGCCCCCACTTTCCACAGCTGTCATGTCAGAGGGTGTGTGCGTAGCCCTCTGGGGGTCATGAGCCCAGTGATTAGCTCTTTGACTCAAACCCTGCCCCCATGAAGCCACTACCTATCCCCTCACCCCCCCCCCCCCCCCCCCCCCCTCCTTCTCCCACCAATCCTCTGCTGTCCATCCTGTGATGGAAGTTAATATCAAGGCCAAGGGGGAGGATTTTCGCTCTGATCCGACCCCCCCCCCCCCCCGTATTAATGACAGCTCTATATGTATTGGGTAGATTTATTTTTGAGGTTGTTCTGTATTAATTTAGCCCTCTATCCATGATAGTCCTGTAAGTCATTGCTGAATTTAGTATTTAAAATAAGAATGTTTTTCACCTGCCAGATACCTTAAGTTACATATGAGATGACTGCAATCCGGAATTTTCCTGTTGTCAGCACAGTGGAGAAACCTCAGCTCCCAGTAACGAAGCAGGAGTAACGCCCTTCCCCTTGCCATCCCGACCCATCCTGCCTCCCAGGAAAATTCCCATCAATCAAAAGCTAGAATGGAATTTTCCGGCCCCCGCAGCGAGTTCGGCAGGACTGGAAGATCCTGCTAGCGGCCAACGCTACGCCACTTCCGCCATGGGAAAACCCACCGCAGGCGGGGGAAGTGTGGAAAACCCCGACCTGATTCTGACAGTATCCGAAGTAAATTTAGTGAGTTAACATCAAGCCCTTGAGAGCCGGACTGCAGCTTACCTCTCCTCTGTGCCCCACGTACACCAGAGCACACAGCGGCTGGAAAGCACCCGTTCCGCAGGCCAGAAGGTGGGTTCGGTTATACGGGTGCAGCACCCGCACATAGTTGGCACATTCGCTCTGGAACAGAAAGGAGAGCAGAATAAGGCACTAAGAACAAAGAAAATTACAGGACAGGAAAAGGCCCTTCGGCCCTCCAAGCCTTCACCGACCATGCTGCCCGTCTGAACTAAAACGCCCCTACCCTTCCAGGGTCTATATCCCTCTATTCCGATCATATTCGTGCATTTGTCAAGACACCCCTTAAAAGTCACTATCGTATCTGCTTCCACCACCTCCTCCGGCAGCGAGTTCCAGGCACCCACTACCCTCTGTGTAAAAACTTGCCTCATACATCTCCTCTAAACCTTGCCCCTCACACCTTAAACCTGTGTCCCCTAGTAATTGACTCCTCTACCCTGGGAAAAAGCCTCTGACTATCCACTCTCTCTGTGCCCCTCATCATTTTGCAGACTTCTATCAGGTCGCCCCTCAACCTCCGTCGTTTCAGTGACCGGGGGCCAAATTCTCCGACCCCCCGCAGGGTCGGAGAATCGCCCAGGGCCGGCATAAATCCCGCCCCCGCCGTGGCCGGAATTCTCCGCCACCTGGGAATTGGCGGGGGCGGGAATCACGCCCCGCCAATCGGC
The DNA here is from genome assembly GCF_902713615.1 of Scyliorhinus canicula. Lineage (NCBI taxonomy): Eukaryota > Metazoa > Chordata > Chondrichthyes > Carcharhiniformes > Scyliorhinidae > Scyliorhinus > Scyliorhinus canicula. The sequence goes on along the minus strand of NC_052156.1, from coordinate 12,719,840 downwards.
GTGCCCCCTGCGACGGTTCTCCGGCCGCGATGGCCCAAAGTCCCGCCGCTGAGAGGCCAATCCCGCCGACGTGGTTTCAACCACCTCTGGTGGCAGCGGGATTGGCGGTGCGAGCAGCCCCCCCGGGGTCCTGGAGGGGGGCGCGGGACGATCGGACACCAGGGGGTGCCCCACGGTGGCCTGGCCCGCAATCGGGGCCCACCGATCGGCGGGCGGGCCAGTGCCGTGGGGGCACTCTTTTTCTTCTGCCGCCGCCACGGCCTCCACCATGGCGGAGGCGGAAGAGAACCCCCCTACCGCGCATGCGCCGGTGGTGACGTCTGACGCACTGGTGCATGCGCGAACCGGTGAAGGCCTTTCGGCCAGCCCTGACGCCGGGCGGCGGGCGTCAAAGGCCATTGGTGCCGGTTTTGGGGCCAGTCGGCGTGGCGTCAACCACTCCGGCGTGGGCCTAGCCCCTAAAGGTGCGGAGAATTCCATACCTTTGGGGAGGCCCGACGCTGGAGTGGTTGCCGCCACTCCGCTACGCCGGGATCCCCTACCCGGCGGGGCAGGGGAGAATCCCGGCCCAGGTTTCTCAAACCTCTCCTCATAGCTAATGCCCTCCATACCAGGCAACGTCCTGGTAAATCTCTTATGCACCCTCTCCAAAGCCTCCACATTCTTCTGGTAGTGTGGCGACCAGAATTGAACACTATACTCCAAGTGTGGCCTAACTCCGGATTCCCCGAACAGGTGCCGAAATGTGGCGACTAGAGGAGTTTCACAGTAACTTAATTGAAGCCTACTTGTGACAATAAGCGATTATTATTATTATAAGGTTCTATAAAACTGCAACATGACTTGCCAATTCTTAAACTCAACACACCGGCCGATGAAGGCAAGCATGGCTTATGCCTTCTTGACTACCTTCTCCACCCGTGTTGCAACTTTTAGTGACCTGTGTATTGTACACCCAGATCCCTCTGCCTATCATCACTCTTAAAGGTTCTGCTATTTACTGTATACGTCCCTTCTGTATTAGACCTTCCAAAATGCATGACCTAACATTTGTCTGGATTAGACCTTCGAAAATGCATTACCTCACATTTTCCAGAGTGAGAATTTGGTGGATCAGATTCGTGTTCATCAAGTGTTGGGACATTTGGATTCTGCCCTACCCTCCCCATGTTTAAAGGCAACTTCAAACACTCCACAACACACTGTGGGTTATATACAGCTCAGAAACAGGCCATTCGGCCCTGGTTAAAATTCCCTTCAGAATATTCAACGTCATGCATTTTTTAGCTTAAAAGAATTTCAGGATAAAGTCGCATCAACAACTTGCATTTATATAGCACCCTCAATGTACTAAGATGTCACGGAGCACTCTACGTATTCTACAGGAGTAACATCAAACAAAATTTGACTCTGGGCCACATAAGGAGACATTTGGGCCGTTGAGAGGGAGGTTTCAGGGAGCGTATTAAAGGAGGAGAGAGAGGTACAAGAGGCAGAGAGGTTTAGGGAGGGAATTCCAGAGTGTAGCATCTAAGCAACTGACAGGATGGCCATCAGTGGTGGAGTAAATAAGATTAGGAATGCACAGAAAGAGGCCAAAACTGTTAGACTGCAGAGATCTTTGAGGGTTGTGGGGTTGGTGGAGATTGCAGAGTTAGGGGGGGACGAGGACATGGAGATCGTTGAAAACAAAGGGGGAGGATTTTAAAATTGCGGCATGCTTAACCATGAGCCAATGTCGGTCAGTGAACACATGGGTGACGCATGGGTCACATTGATATATTTATCAATGGCTCCAATCTCATAAGGGTGTGAGCTAAAACCTTTTAAAAAGATAATTGGGCCAGCCTGGTACCCTGCCATTTCCCAGTCTCTGTGATGCTCGATGGGCCGAATGGCCTACTTCTGCTCTTAACGTCTTATGGTCCTGGAGCTGGCGTTTTCCTCCGTGATTCAAATGCAACCTCAAACATTGGGCAACAAACGGCCTTTGTTCCTGGGTGCTGGCCTTGCCTTCGCACACTCCAGCTTCTCAGGCAACAAGAGCAAGCTTCACCGGCTGTGAGGCCGTCATGGTCTGACACAGGCCGATTCAATTCCTGTCCCAATTGGGCCCCGGCGTTTGGTTACCATGGCCTCCCCTCCCATGCCCTGCACACAATGGGAGGAAGCAATAGATGACCTTCGACGAGTTAATACTTCACCGCAGTCGGTCTCCTGTGCCAGCTGCTTCACAAGGGGCTGGAAGTCTCTTTACCATTTAAGGCCCGATAAGATGCTCCGAGGTCAAGGGGTCCGTTTCTCATTGCACCAGTTGCAGTGAGGAAATGGCTGCCCTATTGTTTGTGCAGTGCGGCTTGCTGAGTGTTCCTGTGTGGCAAAAAAAAAAAATCCCCAGCGAGACACAGAGGCTGCTCCTGAGAGATACGTACTTCCACCATCGTATCAGCCCCTATATAGTAACCCTTCCCTCGCTGATGAAAGGGCTTTGCTGAGGTTGGGAAGTGGGCATCGGAGAAAAGTAAATAAAACATCGCTGCCAAAGAAAGCAGACAAGAAACAGCCTCTCTTCAGCAGGTCAAGGGAGCAAGGTCAGAAATAGAATTTCACATCGTTCCCATCACACACACTCTCGCGCTTCATAGAATAGGAAAACTCCAGCCCACACTCATCGTGACACATCCCACCCTCATTGCAAGGTTCATAATGCATCATCTGTGATCTGCAGCCCTTATTCCCGAGACAGACACTCAGAATATTATCGATGATACACGCGCTGCTCTCTGGCCTCCCCAGCGCAACTTTCAACCTGTCCGAAATAGTGCAGCTGCTTCCTCACTGAGAGTAAGCGTCACTCCCCTGTCACTCCCGCCATCCTCTCCTAGCTCCACCGACTCCACATGCCCCGGCGTACTCGTCAAAAACTCCCAGCCTTTGTCTTCAAGGCCCTGCCATCCTGAGTGTGGTAGTATGACTAGGGGTATTACGGTAACTGGGAGTGTGAGCTGGCATTGGTGCAGAGGGCTCGCTGCCCATTGGCCCAAGTATCGTGTTCTCCGTATTCCTATTGGCTAAGAGGAAGGTAGCTCCGCCTACGAGGCAGGGTATAAGAACCCGCGTCCCCCAGCAGTCAGGCCATTTCCTGTACGTCTGCTGCCGGGCTCACTTCTTGCTGATTAAAGCCTTTCGTTTCGGACTTCACCTACGTTTCGTGTCCATTGATTGTGCATCACTGAGCTCGTCGAACAACCGGACCTCTCCCCACCCCTGGTCACCCTCCACACTCTCACTGGTGACCAATCAACCAGGACGGTCCTGCCCTCTGCAATTCACAACCCCCCCCCCCACCCCGACTCTTGCTAACCCCTTCCCATTTTTAAAACCCCAATGTACAAAACGGGGCTCTGTGCGAACTTGGCCGCGCCTTCGCCGCTGAGGCCCCCTAAATGATACCGTGGGGGGTGGGGGCTATTTGACCCTTCGAGTCTGCACTGACCCTCCAAAAGAGCACCTTACCCAGGCCTATTCCCCGCCCTATCCCCGTAACTGCATAATCCCACCTCACCTTTGGGCACAAATGGGAAATTTTGCATGGCCAATCCACCTAACTTGCGGATGTTTGGACTATAGGAGGAAACCGGAGCAGCCGGAGGAAACCCACGCACACACGGGGAGAAAGTGCAAACTCCATACAGACACCCAAGGCTGGAATTGAACCTGGGTCCCTGGCGCTGTGAGGCAGCAGTGCTAATCACTGTGCCACATGTTGCCCGGGTGAAAGGTTATCGTGGGGTAGGTGGGAATGTAGAGTTGAGGTTACAATCAGATTCGCCATGACGTCATCAGGTTACATCACTTGAATCTCAACAAGGAAGCGAATGGAAAATGCCCGTCCCATGTCCTAAGTCAAAGGTCACTGGCTGCCGTAATTAATGGTCAGTTCGGTCATTCATCCCAGCTGCTCATATCAGGCCTTCACAAGGTCTCATTGATCCTCCTATGAGCAACATTTAACATTAGCCGAAACTGGGCTGGTACTTTTGTTGCTAGGCGTGTCACTATTAAGCTGGACCCATAACTGGGACCACCAGCATGTCTACTCTCTAAACCCAGTTCCACTTGTGAACTCCCACAACCAGCGCGAGTTAGCGCATGCGCGGGAGCGCCAGCGTGTGCTGGCGTCATCCCAGCGCACGCGCAGGGGGGGGGTTCTTCTCCGCACCGGCCATGGCGGAGGTTGACAGCGGCCTGTGCGGAGGGAAAGAGTGCCCCTACGGCGCAGGCGGGATCGGCCGAGAACGGGTGGACACTCGGCCCATCGTGGGCCAGAGAATTGGCGAGGGGGCCGTTGCCAGCAGCCGCCAACCGGCGCGCCACAATTCCCGCCCCCGCTAAAATCCTGGCGCCGGAGAATTCCGCCCAATTTCACCCTGTGGAGATAACAAGATGGAATCAGGGAATTTGGACCAATCCGTGCTGGTGCATACCCTCAACACAGGAAGTTATCCTCATCTCATGACCCTTTTCCTTCATCCTATTGAGCCTGTCCTTGTTGAGATAAGGTTGAACCTTATGGGGCACCGTAGATCCTGCCGTCCACTATGCCTCCTGCCTTGCAGCAATTTAAAGTTGGGTTGAGCATGGAGTGTCTTTAAGGCAAGACTTGCACCCCCATCTCAGAGGAATTCCCGCCTCAGAGAGCGGTCAGCTGACTGGGTGGCCGGGAGCTCTGCTGTCCAGACAGTGCCAGGTACGAGTGGTGGTCACTGCCGGTACTACAGGCATCCCAGAACAAGAGGCGCTAATAGAGGAGGGACGCCAAGATAAGTCCGGGATATTGGTGGGGGTGGTGTGTGTGGAATAAGGGGAGGGGTGGGATGGAGTTTAGAGGTTGTGGAAAGGAATTGAGGGAAGAAGGAGGGCCTTCAGGGATTTCGTAGAATTTGCAGGTCAGAAGGAGGCCACTCAGCCCATCGAGTCTGCACCGGTCCTTGGAAAGAGCACCCCACTTAAGCCCACGCCTCTACCCTATCCCCGTAACTCAGTAACCCCATCTAACCTTTTTGGACACCAAGGGAAATTTAGCATGGCCAATCCACCTAACCTGCACATCTTTGGACTATAGGAGGAAACCGGAGCACCCGGAGGAAATCCACGCAGACACGGGGAGAACTTGCAGACTCCTCACAGGGAGTGACCCAGGCCGGGAATCAAACCTGGGACTCAGGAGCTGCAAGGCAACAGTTCTAACCACTGTGCTACCGTGCTGCCCATTTGGGGAGGGGGGGGGGGCGCTCGTGATGGGCCGTGAGGGCCTAGAATTGAGGTTTCCCCCTTTGCATTACAACAGGCCACACAGCTAAAGCTACTAGGCTACCTCTTTGGTGTGCATCTGCCTTGCTGGCAGCAAAATGGTATCAGGGTTAAGAGGAGGCCCTTAAGTAGCCGTTCATTGATCACCTAAGGTCTCAATGCCGGGCCCAATGCCTCCACTCACCCCTTGTACAATTTGAGACATTTCGGGGTGAGCGGATAGCTGACGCGCAGGCCATGCAGCATCAAACCTCAAGTCGGGAATATAAAATCCAGTCCTCTGCTTCAGGCACTAACTCCAGCAGTGAAACTCCGCAGCCTCACAATCCTCTGTGGGCCAAAAAAAATTCTTCTACGCTCTGAGCTCACTGCACCTTGTGGGCCCTGAGGAAGCCATTAATTATGAAGCAGAAGAGCGTAACTACATACGGCAGACGGAGACCAGGGCGTAAAGTGGGCTAAAGAGGGACAATCTGCAATGGAAAAAACCCGAGACACTCCTGATAAAACGGATGAGGGAATGACAAGGTTGGGGTTTTAACCTGGAATACGCGACAAATTATTCTTAAACATGGAATAAGCCTATTCAAATGGCTGAGTGATAGTTTTCCCAAAAGAGTTTATTGGAGGCGATAAATCTTTTACACTTACAAATGGGTCTTTTCCCTTGAGGGCACATTCCTCCTCCTGACCGGGCAGAGCTGGCCAGTAAATCTGAAAGGGAACAAGGAAGAGAATCATTAAACCCGCATTAAATAACAATAAATCCAACAAGTGATTCATGCACAGAAGTGGAGCAATTGTCAGATGTTGTCCCAAAGAGAGTTAATCACCAATTAATCCTCCCCAACCACCTCCGTCCATTTTGGTGTAATGTGTTATTATTAATATGACAAAGAATATTATTTCTCCTTAATAGTTCGGCGCTCAAGACAAAAACAAACACTTGCATTTATATAGGACTTTATCACTTTTGAATATTTCAAAGCACTTTGCACAATGGATTGTGTTATGAGTTGAAGTGACTTGTGCACAGAAAACCACATCACTGTCCGGACCATCATTACCCCCACAGGGGACACAGGAGCAGGAGGAGGCCAATTGGTCCCTCGAGCGTATTCCACCATTCAATGAGTTCATGGCTGATCTGTGACCTCACTCCACAATCCCTCCTTTGCCCCATGTCCCTGAAGACAAAAAGATTTAAAGTTAACCTCTGACCCAAACTCCCACCTTTTCACCCATAACCGGCTCTGGCTTACTGGGTAGCAGGCTCAATTCTGAATCCACACAGGGCTCGAGGACAGAAATACAAGCTGACAGCCCACACTGAGGGTGTGCTGCACTGTCATACGTGCTGTACTTTGAATGCGATATTAACCCGAGGTCCCACCTGCTTACCCAGGTAGGTGCGAACCATATCACAGGAATAGTGTTGTGCCAAATCTAGCCGGGAGACATCAGCGGGCATGACGTCACTGAATTCATAGAATCATAGGATCCCTACAGTGCAGAAGGAGGCCATTTGGCCCATCAACTCTGCGCTAATCCTCGGAAAAGCACCCTACCTGGGCCCACACTCTAAACCCAACCCCGTAACTCAGTAACCCCACCTTACTTTTTGGGCACTAAGGGGCAATTTAGCATGGCCAATCCACCTAACCTCCACATCTTTGGATTTTGGGCGGAAACCGGAGCACCCGGAGGAAACCCACCCAGACATGGGGAGAACGTGCAAACTCCGCACAGAGACCCAAGGCCGGAATTGAACCGGGGTCCCTGGCAATGTGAGGCAACAGTGCCAACCACTGTGCCAGCCCACCTATTCAGTTTGATGTAATTTCTCAGATAAGAGTGATGGAGGCCTAAATAACTGGCTGCATTTATTCTAGCTTCGGAGGGAACCGGTAATTTATGAAATGTTCTGTGTGCAGGGGAATTAGTTGAAAGCAATTCACTTGAGAAAAAAAGGAACTTGTTAAGGCAGCACATCAAATGTGACTGAATAGAAGAAAGTATTACATTTTATCATTCAACTTTTCTTTCAGCAGAAAATAAAAGTAGTGATATATTTTCTCATACATGTGCTGTGCAATCAATCCATCAATATATTATTAAAAGTTCCATGTGTAGTCTGCACTTTATGTTTGCTAATATTATTCTTTATTATCACAATCTTGAATGATGCTTTTTGTGTCAATGTTTATGGGCTGGCTGTACAGGGACTAATCCTGTCCCACTCCCTCTTACTGCTGTTGATGTGTAATAATGGTTGGGGCAGAGATGCTGGAAAGAAGATGATCTCATCTCAACTGAGCTGCTACTTACACAATCTTTCCCAGCCAAATCCAGCCGCTACCCTGCTTCTTTACTTCAACTACTGGTGTTTCACTTTTGACAAGTTACCTTACCGACTCCCCTCAACTCCCCCACCCAGTTCCCTGCTCTCCAACACGCATGGGTGCCCAAGGATGCCCAAACTCTCCTGTGACCACCCATCCCTCTCTTCAATCAACACCCACTACCCGCTCCCGTTACCACTCAGCCCCCTCTCCCGTTACCACCCATCCCCCTCTCCCGTTACCACCCATCCCCCTCTCCCGTTACCACCCATCCCCCTCTCCCGTTACCACCCATCCCCCTCTCCCGTTACCACCCATCCCTCTCTCCCGTTACCACCCATCCCCTCTCCCGTTACCACCCCTCCCCCTCTCCCGTTACCACCCATCCCCCTCTCCCCGTTACCACCCATCCCCCTCTCCCGTTACCACCCATCCCCCTCTCCCGTTACCACCCATCCCCCCTCTCCCGTTACCACCCATCCCCCTCTCCCGTTACCACCCATCCTCCCCTCTCCCGTTACCACCCATCCCCCTCTCCCGTTACCACCCATCCCCCTCTCCCGTTACCACCCATCCCCCTCTCCCGTTACCACCCATCCCCCCTCTCCCGTTACCACCCACCCCCCTCTCCCGTTACCACCCATCCCCCTCTCCCGTTACCACCCATCCCCCTCTCCCGTTACCACCCATCCCCCTCTCCTGTTACCACCCATCCCCCTCTCCCGTTACCACCCATCCCCCTCTCCCGTTACCACCCATCCCCCTCTCCCGTTACCACCCATCCCCCTCTCCCGTTATCACTCATCCCTCCTTCCTGAAGGCCAAACACTCATTTCTAGACAGCTCTTCCTGGGTGACTAACCTCATACTTATTTTTCCACAGATTACCCCAAACTCGCTCCTCTTGAGAAATAGAGAGGGGGAAAAGAGAGAGAAAGAAGAATAGTTTGTAACCCCGTTACTGTGGGATTTTAAACTGAGAGACTAAAATCGTAGCACAGTGGTTAGCACTGCTGCTTCACAGCGCCAGGGTCGATTCCCGGCTAAGGATTACTGTCTGCGTGAAGTCTGCACGTTCTCGCTGTGTCTGCAAGGGTTTCTTCCGGGTGCTCCGGTTTCCTCCCAGAAATCCCGAAAGACGTGCTTGTTAGTTGAATTGGACATTCTGAATTCTCCCCCCGTGTACCTGAACAGGTGCCGGAATGTGGCGACCAGGGGAGTTTCACACTAACTTCATTGCAGTGTTAATGTAAACTTCCGTATGACAATAATAAAGTTGATTATTATTATTTACCCAGGCGAAGATTTCTGCCAGTTTAGTTCAGCCTTTCAGTGTAAATGGTTCCACATTTCATAGAATCATAGAATTTACAGTGCAGAAGGAGGCCATTTGGCCCATCGAGTCTGCACCGGCTCTTTGAAAGAGCACCCTACCTAAGCCCACACCTCCACCCTATCCCCATAACCCAGTAACCCCACCCAACACTAAGAGCAATTTAGGACACTAAGGGCAATTTATCATGGCCAATCCACCTAACCTGCACATCTTTGGACTGTGGCAGGAAACCGGAGCACCCGGAGGAAACCCACACACACAAGGGGAGAACGTGCAGGCTCCACACAGACAGTGTCCCAAGCTGGGGATCAAACCTGGGGCCCTGGAGCTGTGAAGCAATTGTGCTAACCACCGTGCTACCCTGCTGCCCCACTGTATTGAATCAGATCATCCTAAACAGTACACAAAGATGAACGTTCTGCTAAACCATTGCCAGTGGAAACTAATCAAGCAGCTGGTCCGTGGGTGAATGTGCTAAATAGGGGGAACGCTAATTATAACAATATTAGGCGGGAACTGAAGAACCTAGATTGTTTGAGGGTAAATCAACACCTGGCATGTGGGAGGCTTTCAAATGTCAGTTGAAAGGGATTCAGGACCGGCATGTTCCTGTGAGGAAGAAGGATAAATACGGCAAATTTCGGGACCCTTGGATAACGAGAGATATTGTAGGCCTCGTCAAAAAGAAAAAAGAAGCATTTGTCAGGGCTAGAAGGCTGAGAACAGACGTAGCCTGTGTGAAATATAAGGAAAATAGGAAGGAACTTAAGCAAGGAGTCAGCAGGGCTAAAAGGCATCACGAAAAGTCATTGGCAAATAGGGTTAAGGAAAATCCCAAGGCTTTTTACACATACACAAAAAGCAAGAGGTTAGCCAGGGAAAGGGTTGGCCCACTGAAGGACAGGCAAGGGAATCTATGTGTGGAGCCAGAGGAAATGGGCGAGGTACTAAATGAATACTTTGCATCAGTATTTACCAAAGAGAAGGAATTGGTGGATGTTGAGTCTGGAGAAGGGTGTGTAGATAGCCTGGGTCACATTGAGATCCAAAAAGACGAGGTGTTGGGCGTCTTGAAAAATATTAAGGTAGATAAGTCCCCAGGGCCTGATGGGATCTACCCCAGAATACTGAAGGAGGCTCGAGAGGAAATTGCTGAGGCCTTGACAGAAATCTTTGGATCCTCACTGTCTTCAGGTGGTGTCCCGGAGGACTGGAGAATAGCCAATGTTGTTCCTTTGTTTAAGAAGGGTAGCAAGGATAATCCAGGGAACTATAGGCCGGTGAGCCTTACATCAGTGGTAGGAAAATACTGGAGAGAATTCCTCGAGACAGAATCTACTCCCATTTTGAAGCAAATGGACGTATTAGCGAGAGGCAGCACGGTTTTGTGAAGGGGAGGTCGTGTCTCACTAACTTGATAGAGTTTTTTGAAGAGGTCACAAAAATGAATGATGCAGGTAGGGCAGTGGATGTTGTCTATATGGACTTCAGTAAGGCCTTTGACAAGGTCCCTCATGGCAGACTGGCACAAAAGGTGAAGTCACACGCTATCATGGGTGAGCTGGCAAGATGGATACGGAACTGGCTAGGTCATAGAAGGCAGAGAGTAGCAATGGAAGGGTGCTTTTCTGATTGGAGGGCTGTTACTAGTGGTGTTCCGCAGGGTTCAGTGCTGGGACCTTCGCTGTTTGTAGTATATATAAATGATTTGGAGGAAAATGTAACTGGTCTCATTAGTAAGTTTGCAGACGACACAAAGGTTGGTGGAGTTGCGGATAGCGATGAGGACTGTCAGAGGATACAGCAGGATTTAGATCATTTGGAGACTTGGGCGGAGAGATGGCAGATGGAGTTTAATCCAGACAAATGTAAGGTAATGCATTTTGGAAGGTCTAATGCAGGTAGGGAATATACAGTGAATGGTAGAACCCTCAAGAGTATTGACAGTCAGAGAGCTCTAGGTGCACAGGTCCACAGGTTACTGAAAGGGGAAACACAGGTGGAGAAGGTAGTCAAGAAGGCATACGGCATGCTTGCCTTCAATGGCCAGGGCATTGAGTATAAGAATTGGCAAGTCATATTGCAGATGTATAGAACCTTAGTTAGGCCACATTTGGAGTATCGTGTTCAATTCTGGTCGCCACACTACCAGAAGAATGTGGAGGCTTTAGAGAGGGTGCAGAAGAGATTTACCAGGATGTTGCCTGGTATAGAGGGCATTAGCTATGAGGAAAGGTTGAATAAATTTGGTTTGTTCTCACTGGAACGACGGAGGTTGAGGGGCGACCTGATAGAGGTCTACAAATTTATGAGGGGCATAGACAGAGTGGATAGTCAGAGGCTTTTTACCAGGATAGAGGGGTCAATTACTAGGGGGCATAGGTTTAAGATGTGAGGTGCAAGGTTTAGAGGAGATGTACGAGGCAGATTTTTTTACACAGAGGGTAGTGGGTGCCTGGAACTTGCTGCCGGAGGAGGTGGTGGAAGCAGGGACGATAGTGATGTTTAAGGGGCATCTTGACAAATACATGAATAGGATGGGAATAGAGGGATACAGACCCCGGAAGTGCAGAAGATTTTAGTTTAGGCTGGCAGTATGGTCGGCACATGCTTGGAGGGCCGAAGGGCCTGTTCCTGTGCTGTACTTTTCTTTGTTCTTTGTTTGTTCTTTGTTCACTGCAGACCTCTTGCTCTCACTGAATCCCCATTGAAGATAGCATTTCTCTTGCCCAATCCCCAGTGCTGACATGAGGCAGTCACACTGATAGTGTTGAGTCCCATTAGCCAGCATGCTGGAATGGATAATACATCTTTCATTGGAGGTGTCTGTGACACCCATGCCTTTGAGAGCGAGTCACTCAAGGGCAATTAGGGATGGAAAATAAACGTTGGCCTTGTTAATGACTCCCACATCCCATGAAAAAATATATTTCTTTAACTCGGGGCCAAGACAAACAAAGATTCAGCTAGTTAGCAATGGAATAGTTAGGACAATGGAAGCGATTGTCTTTATTCCTGGTAGATTGGACTTTTCTCAAATATTCTTCATATTTAAGGTTGTTTGTGCTTGAGGTTGTTTCATTTCTTTCCATACTTAATTCTATTTAGGCTACAATAGCTCTTCTGTGATTAGCCACACCTTCAAACTGTCCCGGGCTACAGTATTGGTTTCCCTCACTTCCCACAAGCAAGATAATCAAGAAATATTCTTCGTATCAACAAAATAAATCTTTGTCATTCAGCCAATATATCTGGTATATTTGGAATGGTTGAGTATGTGAGGGATGGGTTGGGGCAGGGCAGGGTGCGTGTCGGCGAGTTATGTTACACGCAGATGTACAAGTTAGCAAAAGAGAGCAGGAAGGCAAACAAGCCCTTGGAGAATGCTTACATATCCGTACTCCAGCTCATCACATTGCATGTCCCTGCGGACGTTTAACATTATTTGTGTGCACTTGAAATGAGAATCTGGTATGGATTGATCCAACCACAGCCAAATTTTGTTCAATGTTTTCTAGGTCTGCAAGTGATAGTGTTAATTGTATGTTCATTATAAGATACGCAGGCCTTTTTTATTCATCCGTGGGATGTAGGCTTCGCTGGCTAGGTCAGCATTCATTGCCCATACCTAATTGCCCTTGAGAAAGTGGCGGTGAGCTGCCTTGTTGAACCGCTGCAGTCCGTGTGGTGTAGGTACTCCCATAATGTGTGAGTGAGGAAGTGCCAGGATTTTGACCCAAAGACGATGAAGGAACAGTGATATATTTCCAAGTCAGGATGGCGGGTGACTTGGAGGGTGATGCGCGATCAATAACTACTGAAACGAGGGTGTAGTCCGAATTGAAGTCTTTAATCAACAAGATGTTTCCCCAGCAGCTCGAGGACAGAAAGAAGGCCGGCTGCTGAGAAACACGGGTTCTTATACCCCGCCTCACTGGGCGGAGCTACCTTACGTTCCGACCAATGAAATGCAAACACTTGGGCCAATGAGCAGCGAGCCTTCTCCACCAATGGTAGCTCACACTCCCAGGTACCGTAGTACCTCTAGTCATACTACCACAGAGGGGAACTTCCAAGTTGTGGTGTTCCCATGTTTCTGCTGCCCTGTCCTTCGGGATGGCAGTGGTCGTGCTGGCGAAGGAGCCTTGGTGAGTTTCGGCAGTGCATTTTGTAGATGCTACACACTGCTGTGAATGTGCATTGGTGGTGCAGGGACTGAATGTTTGTAGATCAGATGCCAATCACGCGGGCTGCTTTGTCCTGGAGGGCATTGTTTAATTCAGTACTTAAAGCATTTATTTCAAGAGACTGCTGGAGCCCTGGGGTGGTAGTAGGAGGCTGGCATATGCAATGTTGCATTCTGTGAATAAACCCATTATGAAGAAAAGGATTAGTGTCCAGTTTCATACTTCACTGACTGCCTTGGGATCGAGATAACAGATAGAACCCTAGACTCGCATAGCACCCTTCCAGTCACCGTGCAAAAGACAGAAATGTTAGTCAGACGGTCGACATGCCTTCCCTCAACTCCAACAGAGGCTCCTAGACCAACAGAAAGTGGCTGATTCGATGCAGTAAAGCACCTTGGGATGATTTAGTAACTTAAAGGCAGCTGAAGGCTGTTGGAATTTGGAACTGCTGAGACCCACAGGGGGATATGTTGGCACAGTGTGATAGAAGTCCACTGATTGTTCAGCTATTTTAATTAGGTTGAAAATTGAGCAAACATCCTTCCGTGCCACCCTCGCAGTCCGATTTGCCTCTCTTCACTGCGCTCAGCTGAGCCAAGGGCAGCACGGTAGCACAGTGGTTAGCACAATTGCTTCACAGCTCCAGGGTCCCAGGTTCGATTCCCGGCTTGGGTCACTGTCTGTGCGGAGTCTGCACGTCCTCCCCGTGTGTGCGTGGGTTTCCTCCGGGTGATCCGGTTTCCTCCCACAAGTCCAAAGATGTGCAGGTTAAGTGGATTGGCCATGATAAATTGCCCTTAGTGTCCAAAATTGCCCTTAGTGTTGGGTGGGGTTACTGGGTTATGGGGATAGGGTGGAAGTGTGAGCTTGGGTAGGGTGCTGTTTCCAAGTGCCGGTGCAGACCTGATGGGCCGACTGGCCTCCTTCTCCACTGTAAATTCTATGAAAGATGCAGGCAGAGGATAATCCCTCCCTTACCCTCCCACTGGGACACAGAGGATTGTCGGACTATAATAACGGGAGCCTAGACATTCTCAAAGTGGAGCTTCCAGCTGCCCTTTTGCCCTTAGCCTGGACTTGCACTGATTCTTCTTCGCTCATCACCCCTGGGCTTGCTGACCGACACTGCCTCCTCGGGCTTACCCCTTCCTATCTCCAGCCCCACAACTCCCCAGGAACTCCACTTTCCTCTAACGTTGGCCCCTCCTGCCACCCCCCGATTTTAATAACTCCACCATTGGCCACGGTAAGCTCTGACATTCCGCCGCCCCCAACCCCCGCCCCACCACCAAAACTCTCTACCTTCTCTTGTCCTTTAAAGGCTGTTGGACCTCTAGCTCCCACCTTCACACGGAACTGATCCCATGTTCCCATGACTTGGGACAACAAAAAATTGCAATTATATAGCACCATTGCTCCTCCTTTAAAACTCTCCTGAAAACCTATCCCGTCAAATGAGTGTTTGTTCATCTGCTCAATGTCAATTTTTGTTTGATAATGCTCCTGCGAAGCGCCCTTTGGACATTGTATCATACTAAAGGTACCACAAAAATGCAATTTGTTGTTGTCCCACCCAAAGACATGGGGATATGGGTCAGTTCCGTGTGGAAGTGGGAGTTATAGGTCCAGCAGGTTTTACCTGAACTGCAGTTAGATCCGGCTGGTCAAACGAAAGAAAAAAGATCATTTGTATTTATATTGCACCTGCTCACAACCACAAGACATCCCAGACAAGTACTTTCACAGCCTGAGTTGCGCCATGGCGAGCGAGGCTCCAACTCAGCTGCCTATCTGGCTATACGTTGCTGTGATTGTTCGAAATTTGGCATTCTTGTGTTTGTCCAGATGAGTGCAAGATGATAAACTTCAGCGACATGTCTCTCTTTTCAGTAATGTTCAAGTTCTGTACTTCCAAACAACTGTTTTCGCCTTTTAAAAAAAAAAATTCCCGGGATTGAACAGGCCAGCTGTGCTGTGATGTGCTCCAGACTGTTCGGGGTCGTCGATTTGCAAATTGAAAATTGCCTACTGGCCCTCCCCAGCCTGTTGGCGAGCTCCTGATACAGTTGTAACAACCCATTAATTGTAAGCGAGCGGGTTCCCGCCCCGTCCTCACTTTGAGAATTCCAGCGTGCCCCAGAGGTGTCGGGGCATTGACATGCCACCCTGGGGCGCTATCTCCAACGAAACACCCGCTCCTGTCCTCACCCCCACGGGCAACTTCAAACCACAGCCTGCTTTTCAGGTGCGTTACCTTGTCAAAAAAGTCATAGGATTTAACAAGATCGCCGTCGCTCTTCCAAACACCAGAGAATTAATAATAATAATAATCGCTTATTGTCACAAGTAGGCTTCAATGAAGTTCCCGTGAAAAGCCCCTAGTCGCCACATTCCGGCGCCTGTTTAGGGAGGCTGGTGCGGGAATTGAACGCGCGCTGCTGGCATTGTTCTGCTTTGCAAGCCAGCTATTTAGTCCATTGTGCTAAACCAGCCCCTTGGAATTCTCATTTCAAATGATCTTGCCCCATGGAACAACCCTCTCATCCCGGGATGAGGTGAAGCAGAGTGGGGGGGAAGCTCATGGGGAAAACAAACGCAGCTGGGCTGAATGGCCTGTTGCTGCGCTGTCAATGTCACATGATTGCATATAAATGGGTCTGATTTCAGAAAGTTGATGCTCTATTATTATCCCCCCCCCCCCCCCCATCCACCACATTATCTTGTGAGTCACTCGTTCGGAGCTGATTCTTGTAGAATCATTCTTTGGCAGTAACATATCCCTGAGTTCTGTATATTCATGTGCAACAGGGAATGATTTGTTGCTGTGTACAACAGATGTGATAATACCCTCTAGTTATGATAGCCGTTGGCTCGCTCGCCATCACCCCATGGCCAAGATCAGCACCTGCTTGTCGTTGTTTCATTAAGCACTGGAAACTTCTCTGTCGGAAAGGTTCCATTTACAATGCCTCGTAAAAGACTTAACTTACAAAATCCACCTTCGGGTCGGCCTGGTTGGCTGCCAGCCTCAACAATTATGATTGGCTTTGATTGGATGGATCTCGGGAGAAACTGTTTCCACCCTTGGAGGAGGGGGTTGCGGCGCCCGCGGGGTGGTAGATGCGTGGGGGGAGAGGGAGGTGGGGGTGTCGTGGAGGAATGTTGTGGGCGGGTTGTCGTGGGGAGGGGTGTCATATGGTAGGATGATGTTGGGGGGGTGTCGTGGGGGGGGGGGTGTTCATTGGGGTGTGCCAAGTGCCAAGGGGGGTGTCATAGGGCGGGTGTCGTGGGTCGGGGGGTGTCATGGGGGGGGGGGGGTGTTGTGGGGGGTTGACGTGGGGTTGGGGGGCGGTGTCGGGGGGGGGTGTTGTGGGGGGTTGACGTGGGGTTGGGGGGCGGTGTCGGGGGGGGGGGGGGGGGGGGGGGGGGGGGGGGGGATGTTGCTAACCAGAGGATACAGAGTCAAGGTATTCGATCAGAGAGCCAAATCTGAAGCAATAAAAATCAGTGATGGGCAAGTGGTCAGAATTGAAGGAGCGCAGATAATTTTGGCCTTTGTTTGGAGATTACTTTGCAGATGTGGAGTCTTTTTCACACTTCTTTCTGCAGTGTTTGATGGAATAGTGACATACGATCATCTGGAATACACTGCCTGAAAAGATGGGTTTTGTTGTCATCCCCGTTTGCCCTTTTCCAGCATTAGCGGCCGTGCCATGAGCTGCCCCAGCCCCAAACTCCGGAAGTTCTACCAAAACCTCTCCACCTTTTCACTCCTTATAGACGCTCCTTAACGATACCTCTGTGGCCACGTTTCTGGGCATCTGACCGATCTCCCAATCTGGCTCAATGGCAAGTTTTGTTGAATAACACCCTTGCGACAGGGCTTTATCGTGTTGGAGACAATGCCAAGTTGTCATTTTTGAAGCAGATTGAATCAAAAATTTCATGAGGCAATTGGATATGCACTTGGAAAGGAAAACATTGTAGGGCAATGAACTGAGGAGCAGGAATAGGTCATTCAGCCTTTCTAGCCATTGAACAAGGTAATGGCTGACATGGTTGTGATCTTAATTTCGTTTTCCTCTGTCCCCCACCCCCATAAGCCTGGACTCCCTTGTCTACCAGAATCCGTCTATCTCAGCCTTGAATACTTTCAATGACTCAGCCTCCACTGCTTCCTGGGGAAGAGAATTCCATTTGCTAACGACCCGCGGAACAAAACAGAAATGGGAGGAAGAATTAGAGATGGAGAGGGGAGTGTGCAGCGGGACCTGGGTGTCCTTGTGCATCAGTCGCTGAGGGTAAGCATGCAGGTGCAGCAGGTGGTAAAGAAGGCTAATGGTATGTTGGTCTTCATAGCGAGAGGTTTCGAGTGTAGAAGGAGGGGTGTGTTGCTGCAATTATACAGGGCCTTGGTGAGGCCACACCTGAAATATTGTGCGCAGTTTTGGTCTCCTTCTCTGAGGAAGGATGTTCTTGCTCTCGAGGGAGTGCAGCGAAGGTTTACCAGACTGATTCCAGGGACTGTCAGAACTCGCTGGAGTTCAGAAGAATGAGGGGGATCTCATAGGGACTTAGAAAATTCTAACAGGACTAGAAAGGGTGGATGCAGGGAAGATGTTACCAATGATGGGTGTGTCCAGAACCAGGGGCCACAGTCTGAGGATTCAGGGTAAAACATTTCAGACAGAGATGAGGAGGCATTTCTTCACCCAGAAAGTGGTGAGTCTGTGGAATGCAATACCACAGGAAGTAGTTGATGCTGAATCATTGAATATAGTCAAGAGGCGGCTAGATAGATATAGCACTTGGGGAGAATGAGTCAAAGGCTATGGGGAGAAAGCAGGATTAGGCGATTGAGTTGGATGATTAGCCATGATTGTGATGAATGGTGGAGCAGGCTCAAAGGGCCAAAAACTCTCCTCCTGCTCCTACCTTCTATGTATGTGAGTAGGGGGGGGGGACTCTGGAGCGAAGTGCTGAACAGGGCCAACTCCACCTCCTCCTGTGCAAGGCTAAGCCTAATGCAGCTCAAAGTGGTGCACAGAGCGCACCTGACAAGAACCCGAATGAGCAGGTTCTTCCCGGAGGTGGAGGACAAATGTGAACGGGGCCAGGGAGGCCCGGCCAACCACACCCGCATGTTCTGGGCCTGCCCCAGGCTTCTTGGGTTCTGGACAACCTTCTTTGAGGCGATGTCCAAGGTTGTGGGGGTGAGGGTGGAGCCGTGCCCGAGAGTGGCAGACTTTGGGGTTTCGGAACAGGCAGTGCTGCATGTTGGGAAGGGGGCCGACGCCCTGGCTTTTGCTTCCCTAATCGCCCGCTGGAGAATCCTGCTCGGCTGGCGACCAGCAGCTCCGCCCACAGCTGCTGCCCGCCTGGCAGACCTGTTGGAATTTCTCCACCTGGAGAAGATCAAGTACAGCAGACGAGTGTCAGACGATGGCTTCCACAAAGCATGGGGGCCATTCATCAGCCTGTTCCAAGATCTGTTTAATGCCAGTAACGGATGGAAAGGGAGGGGGGAGGTGCGGTGGTTTCAATAGGAACCACCAGGGCCGTCCAAAGCAGACAGGAACAGAGGGGGGGTCACCAAGGGAGGAATCCAAGGAAACATCAGGAGGGTATTCAGGGAGTGACCGTTCAGAGGGCCAGAGGGTCCCCCACAAAGTCATGAGAACAGAAACAAGTTGAACGATAGACAATAACATCTACGGTGGAAGAATTGTGATGTTGTGCCGATTTCGGAGACATGGGTAGAACAGGGACAGGAATGGTTGTTGCAGGTTCCAGGATTTAGATGTTTCTGTAAGAACAGAGAAGATGGTAAAAGAGGGGGGGGTGTGGCATTGTTAATCAAGGAAAGTATTACGGCGGTAGAAAGGACGCTTGAGGACTCGTCTACTGAGGCAGTATGGGCCGAGGTTAGGAACAGTAGAGGAGAGGTCACCCTGTTGGGAGTTGTCTATAGACCTCCGAATAGTTCCAGAGATGTAGAGGAAAGGATTGCAAAGATGATTCTCGACAGGAGCGAGAGTAACAGGGTAGTTGTTATGGGGGACTTTAACTTTCCAAATATTGACTGGAAATACTATAGTTCGAGTACTATAGATGGGTCAGTTTTTGTGCAGTGTGTGCAGGAGGGTTTTCTGACACAGTATGTAGACAGGCCAACAAGGGGCGAGGCCACATTGGATTTGGTACTAGGTAATGAACCCGGCCAGGTGTTAGATTTAGATGTAGGTGAGCACTTTGGTGATAGTGATCACAACTCGGTTATGTTTACTTTAGCAATGGGCAGGGATAGGTATATACCGCAAGGCAAGAATTATAGCTGGGGGAAAGGCAATTATGATGCTATTCGGCAAGATTTAGGATGTATAGGATGGGGAAGGAAACTGCAGGGGATGGGTACAATCGAAATGTGGAGCTTTTTCAAGGAACAGCTACTGCGTGTCCTTGATAAGTATGTACCTGTCAGGCAGGGAGGAAGTTGTCGAGCAAGGGAACCGTGGTTTACTAAGGAAGTTGAAGCACTTGTCAAGAGGAAGAAGAAGGCTTATGTTAGGATGAGACATGAAGGCTCAGTTAGGGCACTTGAGAGTTACAAGTTAGCCAGGAAGGACCTAAAGGGAGAGTTAAGAAGAGCGAGGAGAGGACACGAAAAGTCGTTGGCGGATAGGATCAAGGAAAACCCTAAGGCTTTCTATAGGTATATCAGGAACAAAAGAATGACTCGAGTAAGATTAGGGCCAATCAAGGATAGTAGTGGAAAGTTGTGTGTGGAATCAGAGGAGATAGGGGAAGCGTTAAATGGATATTTTTCGTCAGTGTTTACACTGGAGAAAGACAATGTTGTCGAGGAGAACACTCAGGTTCAGTCGACCAGGCTAGATGGAATTGAGGTTCAAAAGGAGGAAGTGTTAGCAATTTTGGAAAATGTCAAAATAGATAAGTCCCCTGGGCCAGATGGGATTTATCCTAGGATTCTCTGGGAAGCCAGGGAGGAGATTGCAGAGCCTTTGTCCTTGATCTTTATGTTGTCTTTGTCGACAGGAATAGTGCCGGAAGACTGGAGGATAGCAAATGTTGTCCCCTTGTTCAAGAAGGAGAGTAGAGACAACCCTGGTAATTATAGACCTGTGAGCCTTACTTCGGTTGTGGGTAAAATGTTGGAAAAGGTTATAAGAGATAGGGTTTATAATCATCTTAAAAAGAACAAGTTGATTAGCGATAGTCAACACGGTTTTGTGAAGAGTAGGTCATGCCTCACAAACCTTATTGAGTTTTTTGAGAAGGTGACCAAACAGGTGGATCAGGGTAAAGCTGTTGATGTGGTGTATATGGATTTCAGTAAGGCGTTTGATAAGGTTCCCCACGGTAGGCTATTGCAGAAAATAAGGAAGTATGGAATTGAAGGTGATTTAGCGGTTTGGATCAGTAATTGGCTAGCTGAAAGAAGACAGGGGGGTGGTGGTTGATGGCAAATGTTCATCCTGGAGTTCAGTTACTAGTGGTGTACCGCAAGGATCTGTTTTGGGGCCACTGCTGTTTGTCATTTTTATAAATGACCTGGAAGAGGGTGTAGAAGGATGGGTTAGTAAATTTGCAGATGACACGAAGGTGGGTGGAGTTGTGGATAGTGCTGAAGGATGTTATAGGATACAGAGGGACATAGATAAGCTGCAGAGCTGGGCTGAGAGGTGGCAGATGGAGTTTAATGCGGAAAAGTGTGAGGTGGTTCACTTTGGAAGGAGTACAGGAATGCAGAGTACTGGGCTAATGGCAAGATTCTTGGTAGTGTAGATGAACAGAGAGATCTCGGCATCCAGGTACATAAATCCCTGAAAGTTGCCACCCAGGTTAATAGGGCTGTTAAGAAGGCATATGGTGTGCTAGCCTTTATAAGCAGGGGGATTGAGTTTCGGAACCACAAGGTCATGCTGCAGCTGTACATAACTCTGGTGCGGCTGCACCTGGAGTACTGCGTGCAGTTCTGGTCACCACATTATAGGAAGGATGTGGAAGCTTTGGAAAGGGTTCAGAGGAGATTTACTAGGATGTTGCCTGGTATGGAGGGAAGGTCTTAGGAGGGAAGGCTCAGGGAATTGAGGTTGTTTTCGTTAGAGAGGAGAAGGCTGAGAGGTGACTTAATAGAGACATATAAGATAGTCAGAGGGTTAGATAGGGTGGACAGTGAGAGTCTTTTTCCTCGGATGGTGATGACCAACACGAGGGGACATAGCTTTAAATTGAGGGGTGATAGATATAGAACAGATATCAGAGGCAGTTTCTTTACTCGGAGAGTAGTAGGGGTGTGGAACGCCCTGCCTGCAACAGTAGTAGACTCGCCAACTTTAAGGGCATTTAAGTGGTCACTGGATAGACATATGGATGAAAATGGAATAGTGTAGGTCAGATAGGCTTCAGATGGTTTCACAGGTCGGCACAACATCGATGGCCGAAGGGCCCGTACTGCGCTGTAGTGTTCTATGTTCTATGTTCTAAGAAAGGACCCGAGACAGAGCCTGAGTAGTAGAAAAGGTGAGGGGGGGGGGGGGGGGGGGGGGAATTGGTAGGGTGGGGGAGAGGAGGATAAGAGGGGGGGGGGGGGGGTGCCCAAAAAGACAAAGCATGTGAATTGTAAACAATACCAATCTAAATAATCTCCTGTACAGTGTAAAATTCAATAAAAATATTGATTGAAAAAAGTAAATAAAGCTCATCCAACAGATACATTTGCAATATCTAATGGAATAATGGAGGGGTGGAAGCACGAATAATTTGAGAGCTCTTTAAAAGGGCTGGCACAGGTGTGATGGGTCGAATGGCTTCCTTCAGTGATGTTTGATTTCTGAGTTGTGTGACAGTAGCCCCAAAAATACTTTCCAATCCATCTCTTGGATCATGCTGCTCTCAAACAGAACACCAGAGAGGAAACTGCCCCGGGTCTGTTTTTGAGTCTGAAATGAGCCTCATGTGGAGAGCACATGTTCTAACCTGAGGTGAGATGCTCGACCAGCCTGAAATAGGGCCTCAGACCTCATTAACATTATCTGGTTAATAGGCAAGAGAGCGATCAACGGAGTCACGGCTAAGACAGAAAGCCCTGATGCTGGACAAGTGTTAATAACAAAGAATTGGGAAAATAAAAACGTAAAAACTGAAGATACACCTCAACGAATATTCAGAGTGGAGTTAAAAGGGGCAAATAGCCCAATTCTACGCTGCAAGACGGAATGGTTCTAAGCATATACGCGCAGCCACTAATATATGGAGACTAATATGGGGAAGGTGCTGAGGATGCCTTTCCTGCGCAGAACCTTAAACAATTTCTCCAACCTGCATCAACTTCAGCAGCTGCTCTACAACTTTGGGCAGCACGGTAGCATAGTGGTTAGCACAATTGCTTCACAGCTCCAGGGTCCCAGGTTCGATTCCCGGCTTGGGTCACTGTCTGTGCAGAGTCTGCACGTTCTCCCCGTGTGTGCGTGGGTTTCCTCCGGGTGCTCCGGTTTCCTCCCACAGTCCAAAGATGTGCAGGTTAGGTGGATTGGCCATGCTAAATTGCCCTTAGTGTCCAAAATTACCCTTAGTGTTGGGTGGGGTTTCTGGGTTCTGGGGATAGGGTGGAGGTGTGGACCTCAGGTAGGGTGCTCTTTCCAAGAGCCGGTGCAGACTCGATGGGCCGAGTGGCCTCCTTCTGCACTGTAAATTCTATGATTCAAAATGATTATTCTATTTGATTATTCTCGTCCCCAAATTAGTCGAGGAGGTCAGCTTTTGCAATTGGATGCATAAATCCTCAGACATCTTAGAGCTTTATTTTATACATAGACAGATACATGGAAAATATAAGCAGGAGGAGGCCATTCAGCCCTTCAAGCCTGCTCCACCATTCATTATGATCATGGCTGATCATCAAGTTCAGTACCCTAATCCCACCTTCCCCACCATATCCCTTAATTCCTTTAGCCCCAAGAGCTATATTACATAGAACATAGAACAGTACAGCACAGAACAGGCCCTTCGGCCCTCAATGTTGTGCCGAGCAATGATCACCCTACTTAAACCCACGTAACCCGTATACCCGTAACCCAACAATCCCCCCATTAACCTTATACTACGGGCAATTTAGCATGGCCAATCCACCTAACCCGCACATCTTTGGACTGTGGGAGGAAACCGGAGCACCCGGAGGAAACCCACGCACACACGGGGAGGACGTGCAGACTCCACACAGACAGTGACCCAGCCGGGAATCGAACCTGGGACCCTGGAGCTGTGAAGCATTGATGCTAACCACCATGCTACCGTGAGGCCCCGATCTAATTGCTTGTTGAAATCCCACACCGTTTTGGCCTCAACTACATTCTGTGGGAGTGCATTCCACAGAATCACCACTCTCTGGGCGAAGAAATTTCTCCTCATCTCAGTCCTAAAATGTTTACCCCTTATCCTCAAACAATGACCCCTAGTCCTGGACTTCCCCCCCCCCCCCCCCCCCCCCCCCCCCCCCCCCCCCCCCCCCCCCCCCCCCCCCCACCCCCCCCCCCCCCCCCCCCCCCCCCCCCCCCCCCCCCCCCAACATCAGGAACATTCTTTCTGAATCTACCCTGTCTGATCCTGTTAGAATTTTATATGTTTCTCCAATGAATATAATCCTAACCGACTTAGTCTCTCCTCATATGACAGGCCCATTATCCCAAGAATCAGCCTGGTAAACCTTCGCTGACCTCCCTCCATAGCAAGAACATCCTTCCTCAGATAAGGACACCAAAACTGGACACAATACTCCAGCTGTGGCCTCACCAACGCCCTATACAATTGCAGTAAAACATCCTTATTTCTTCAGAGGTTCTTAGAAATTGTTGGCCAGTTGACATTCCTAACACAAATGACGCCATAATTGCCGTGCAAAGGTGGAGGGAGAATGGCCATTTTGCATGCAAAATATCCAGCACTTTGTTTGATGTTTGTACTTGGACTTTCCAGTGTCGGGAGGACAAAACCAGCCCCTAGCTTCTCAGAGAAGAATTATTCTAATCAAACCTAGGCTAACAAGCAACTAAATAAAGGCAAAAGACAAATGTTCCCAACAAACAGAGATTAAAGATGAAACGAGCTGGGCCTCTTGGCCTATTCACATTGTCGGGTCAGCAGATGAGAAAAACACAGGTCTGTGGCACTCAATCCGCCTCCCACATCACATTGCCGTGACCACGGTAACAACAAAGAGTGACCAGGTGCCCCTAGATCTTGTCTCACTTCATAGCTTGGTGTAAGAACTCGATCTGGCCTCCTGCCTTATTGACTCTGGCAAGCTTGGCGATTTTCAATTAATTTCAGCCCTGACCCGCAATGTTTATTTGGCTCACTGGAATAACATTTAGTCATGAAATAGGAGCTTTAGCCGTTACTAGCACGGTAGCAAGTCAAATCGTCTTGATCTAATCACTAATTGTTTCGGCCTTTATGCGTTTTCCTTGCACTGGAACGAGGGCTTCAAATATCCAGTTGCTGGTGGACGTTAAGCGATGTCAAAGATGTCAGCAGTACGCCCATAATAACTCCGATTTCCAGATTTATTTAATTAGTTCGGTGGAGATTAAAAGGTTTGTAGGTTGTTGTTGTCTTATTAAATTGCCTTTCGAGCTGAATCGGAACTGACCACTGCTATCCGCCTGACAATGAGGCGACTTGGTTCTGTAGCAATTTCATTCCATTACTGATTGTATACACATCAGGCTACTCCTTTCAAATTTATTACGACAATTATATCGAGGGCTGACTCTATCCAGACTATTGCCTTCTCCTGTTATCACAAGCACATTGCCCATCTTTGAGTTCTGAAGCGGCCCAGACATGGATCTAGCCGCAGCTCCAACTCCTACACTCCACGCTGTGCCAGGAAAATAATAATGCAATCAATCCCTTGCTGAATGTTCTGCTTGCCTTCCTGGGAAGCGTGACTTTAAGTGAAACAACTTTAAACAAATCAGATTTTCCTATTTCGGCCAACCGAAAAGCTGTCGTTGAATTCTGTGGGACCTTTCTCGTCAGAAACAGACACAGGAACGTTCTACAAACATTACTAAATCCCTGTAATCATAAAGAAAATGACTTTAAAAATAAAATCAGTTTTGAAATATAAAGGAAATACGCTAGCTTTTTCTACCGACCTGCCTTTTATCATCTCTCCTACTGGCCAACAGTCCTCCCTCAACAAACGTCATCATGAACAGACTGACTACTCATTTCCTCTCTCAAGGCATTTTTATATGGAAATTGGTTGTTGCGTCTGTCTTGCAGAAACAGGGGCTTGTGAAGGTAATTCATTGTTGCTTTGGAACACCCTGACAATATTATGCACATTTGGATTATTTTCTTGTGATCTTTCCTCCTCACACTTCTTAAAACTGAAAGTAGATTATTCCACACTGTCTCCTCTTTAGATCTTCACTGTCAATGTTGAAACATTACCCACCAACATTTGTTCCGGATCATTCTTTCATAGAGATTCAAAAGCGTGGACCTTCTAGCCCAGTCGTCCTCTTCTTTGTTGGATGATACAAAGGTTGGTGGATTTGAGGACAGTGATGAGGATTGTCAGAGGATACAGTAGGATATTGATCGGTTGGAGGCCTGGGCGGAGAAATGGCAGATGGAGTTTAATCTGGACAAGTGTGAGGTAATGAATTTCGGAAGGTCTAATAGATCTGGGAATTACAGTAGTCCCCCTTTATAACGCGGGTGTTGGGGTCCAAGACAGCCACCCGCGTTGCATCCGAGCCACGGATATCCACGATGGGGGTTTTAAATTTATTTAAAAATCTATGCTAGCGCTTCCCCTTGTGAGTCTACGGGGGGCGGGGGGAGAGGTCAGACCCCCGTAGACTCACAATGGGAAGCGCTAGCATAGCTTTTTAAATAAATTTAAAACCCCCATCGTGGATCTAATTAAAACAGTGTCAATTTCAGCGGCCGGCTCACTTTGATCCGGAAAGGGAAGCTGCTCTCTCACTGAAACAATCAGCCGGCCGCTGAAATTGACACTGCCGGCTGCTCTCTCCCTCCAATCAGTACCCCAGCAGCCACAGCCTGTACCCCAGCAGCCACAGCCTGTACCTCAGCAGCCACAGTACCTCAGCAGCCACAGCCTGTACCCCAGCAGCCACAGCCTGTACCTCAGCAGCCACAGTACCCCAGCAGCCACGGCCTGTACCCCAGCAGCCACAGCCTGAACCCCAGCAGCCACAGTACCCCAGCAGCCACAGCCTGAACCCCAGCAGCCACAGCCTGTACCCCAGCAGCCACAGCCTGTACCCCAGCAGCCACAGCCTGAACCCCAGCTACAGAGGGGAGGGGCGATGTGAGACCATGCTGGTCTTGCAGAGGCCCGTGTGACCTCCTCCTGTGTTCTCTGCTCTCTCCCTCCAATCAGCCGGCAGTGTCAATTTCAGCGGCCGGCTCACTTTGATCCGGAGAGGGAAGCTGCTCTCTCACTGAAACAATCAGCCGGCCGCTGAAATTGACACTGCCGGCTGCTCTCTCCCTCCAATCAGAAACATTAAAACTTAAAAGTTGGATTGGAGGGAGAGAGCAGCCGGTAGTGTCAATTTCAGCGGCCGGCTGATTATTTCAGTTAGAGAGCAGCTTCCCTCTCCGGATCAAAGTGAGCCGGCCGCTGAAATTGACACAACTGACAGTTGGGGTCCATAAGCCCCCCCCCCCGCGGTATATCGCGAACCGCGGTATTGCGGAGCGCGGTATAACGGGGGACTACTGTATACAGTAAATGGCAGAGCCCTGAGGAGTATTGGCAGGGTGAGGGATCTGGGTGTACAGGTCCACAGGTCACTGAAAGTGGCAACGCAGGTGGATAAGGTAGTCAAGAAGGCATACGGAATGCTTGCCTTCATCGGTAAGGGCATTGAGCATAAAAATTGGCAAGTCATGCTGCTGCTGTATAGAACCTTAGTTAGGTCACACTTAGAATACTGCGTACAATTCTGATCGCCACACTACCAGAAGGATATGGAGGCTTTGGAGAGGGTACAGAAGAGGTTTCCGAGGATGTTGCCTGGTCTGGAGGATATGAGCAATGAGGAGAGGTTGGATAAACTCGGATTGCTTTCACTGGAACGACGGAGGTTGAGGGGCGACCTGATAGAAGTCTACAAGATTATGAGTGGCATTGACAGAGTGGATAGTCAGAGACTTTTTCCCAGGGTGGACAAGTCAATTACTAAGGGACATAAGTTTGAGGTGCGAGGGGTAAAGTTTAGAAGAGATGTGTGAGGCAAGTCTTTTACACAGAGGGTGATGAGTCCCTGGAACTCGCTGCCGGGGGAGGTGGTGGATGCAGATACGATAGAGATGTTTAAGAGGCATCTTGACAAATACATGAATAGGATGGGAATAGTGGGATATGGACCCCGGAAGTGTAGAAGGTTTTAGTTTCGACATATCATGATCAGCGCAGGCTTGGAGGACCGAAGGGCCTGTTCCTGTGTTGTACTGTTTTTTGTTCTTTGTACCCCATTCTATGCACTGGCAAAGCCCAAAGCTGGGCATCGCTTAACCATTATTCCATGATTATCTTTCCATTCACTTCAATCTTCTGCATGACCTCCTCTTTAGGCCCTGACCTTCCACCTCAACTTCCCTATAGTAAAGCAAGGGACGTTTCAAAAGGGTTAGTCAGAGCAGAAGGAAGTCAGCAGCCCCTTGGGCCTGTTCCACAATTCAATGTGATCAGTTTATCGACACCTCAACTCCATTTTCTCTACATCATTGAAATCACTGTCAATTTGTGACCCAGTAGGAGGCCATTCGGCCCATTGGGGTGTCTGTGCTGGTCAATGGGAAACTGCCCAGTCTGATCCCAGCTTCCTGCATTCCGTCCATAATCCCGCTCTTCAAGAAAATGTCCAGGCCATTTATGAATGTGGTGAGAGCTTCTGCCATTCAGGCTGAGTTCCAGGTCCCGACCACCACTGGGTGAAAAGTTATTTCCTCATCCCCCTTTTAATCCATCTACGGATTACTGAAAAGCTATGCTATCTAGACTTCTCATAATTTTTTACACCTCAATTAAATCTCCCCTCAGCCTCCTGTCCTGTTATGTACTCTGAGATAACACAGGCTGCAACTGGATGCAGCTTTAACCAAAAGATACTCCAGACCTTGAAGTTAGTTCAATCTGATTTATTGAACCAGAAGCACAGTTAGCTCAGTTCTCTATGAGTTCGATTCTCTGCTAACCTAAGTATGGTTACTCTGTCTGACTGAACCAGACTAGCTCTTAGCCACATGCTAGAGGTGTGACACTGTACATACACCCTGACTCACTCTGTAGATGTTCATCAGTGGAAAGAGCCAGAGTGTGAGTGCCTCGTGCCTTTTATAGTGAGATACCACCCCTGAGTGTCCTGTCTGCTCATTGGTCATGTCCTGTTCTCTGTGTTCATTCGCTACCTGTCTGTGCCTGTCTGTATATCATGATCAGCATGTCTGCATATCATGACACCTCCTATGTTCAAGAAGAAACAACCTCAGCCTATCCAATCTTTCCTTCAAGCTAAACTTTTATAGACCTGTCAACATCCTCATAAATCTCCTCAGCACCTTCTCCAGTTTCACATCTTTCCTGTAATATAGTGATCAGAACTCTACGTAGCACTCAAGGTGTGGGATACATGGTCTCCCTGCTCCTCCATTCTATGCCTCAATTAATAAAGCAAAGTCTGTCATATTCATTCATAATCACCTTATTGACTAGTCCTGCTACCTTTAAGGATCTATGAGCTTATCGTCCTATACTTTCTCTGTTTCTCCACACACCTCTGTTGTCCCATTTATTGTTACTGTCTTGCCTTGTTTCACCTTCTTATAATGCTTCTTAACCCATTGACCTGGGGTTACCAGTGATCAGAAACTGAACTGGACTAGCCATATTAATACTGTGAATACCAGGGCAGGTCAAAAGCTAGGAATCCTACAGCGAGTAACTCACCTCCTGAACCCACCAACGCCTGTCCACCATCTATAAGGCACAAGTCAGGAGTGTAATGGAATACGCTCCACTTGCCTGGATGAGTGCAGCTCCAACACACAAGAAGCTCGACACAATCCAGGACAAAGCAGCCCCGCTTGATTGCTCCTCCTCCCACAACCATTCAAACCCTCCACCTCCGATAACAGAGGCAGCTGTGTGTACCATCTACAAGATGCATTGCAGTAACTCACAAGGTTCCTTAGACAGCACCTTCCAAACCCACGATCACTACCATCTAGAAGGATAAGAGCTGCAGATACCTGGGAACCCCACAACCTGGAGGTTCCCCTCCAAGTCGCTCACCACCCCGACTTGGAAACATATCGCCGCTCCTTCACTGTCGCTGGGGCAACATCCTGGAACACCCTCCCTGGCAGCACAGTGGATGTACCTACACCTCAAGGACCGCAGCGGTTCAAGAAGGCAACTCATCACCACCTTCTGAAATGCAACTAGGGATGGGCAATAAATGCTGGTCCAACCAGCGATGCTCACATCTTGCAAATTAATTTTAAAAAACCTTTTCACACTCTTCATCCCCTTTGATACATTTACCCAGTGTTTTAAAGGCGTACACTGTCTAACTGACCACAACCTTTTGGGGAGTGGGGGAATAGAATTCCCGATTTTCATTGCTTTTCCGGTGGAAAAAGTGCTTTCTAGTTTCCCTTAGAAATGCCCTTGGTTCTAAATCTCAGATTATGCCCCTCGCCCCTCACTCTGTCCTGGAGTATCCAGAAGATCGGGCAACAAAGTGAAAACATGAGTTACCTCTCTCGCGTCAATGCTTGCCCGTTCCAGCTGGAGTGAGTACAAGGCATCCTTGGCTCCAATGAACAGGCGGTCGTGGTACTCATCGAGGAACATTGAACGGAAATCCAGGAAACCACGGTAACCAAAGAACATAACCGATCTATTGGCAGCCAAGAGATCTAAAGCAAAGAAAACAATAGTGTTCAGTCAACCAGTCGATCATTGTTAAGCCTTCGATCCACTGTCGGAAGGCTAGAACGTCTCCAAGTGTGTCATTGCACCTTCTCTTGTTAAAGACACTGCTGGGCAACTCTGACCCTTTACTATAAAGTACCTCCTGGTACCATTAGGTGGAAGTAACTAGGAGGATAATGAACACAGCATCATGGGGCACTGAGGTACGATGCACCCAGCTAGAAATGAATCTACTGAAACACCCTCAGGATAATATCATTTGAACATAACAAATTAAAAATGAATTTCAGATATGTCAATTTCCTTGAGTCAGCTCCTGAAAGAGATTCCGAATGACGATATTCCCATCTAAGAATAGATTCCCATTGTCAGACCTTTTTCTTTATCAGCCTCTGATGCTGCATTCCCCTTTAAAACTTCAGTGCCCACATGAGCAAGAGAAGGAAAAAGCTGAACCTGAACATCTAAACCTGATAACGTTCATCAAACTTTAGCAACAATATCGGCAGCCTGATTTACAAAGCATTAAGTACAGGACTCTGTGATCCTACCCTGTTCCCCAAGTCCATTCCAAACCAGTTATCAAGGATTTCAATACCCGTTCTTAATTCTTGTGACCTTTGTTTTGGTCATGTCATTCTTCCAACGCACAAAAACCCCTGAATGAAGCACTGGCAGCTCTTAAAACGAAATCCTCCAGCTACTGACACACAATATTTGTAGAGTTATGTCTAAAGAGAAAAGACCTCCATTATAATACGACCTTTCATGACCCCAGGGCTTCTCGCAAGTGCTTTACAAGCATTGATGTATTTTTGAAGTGCAGTGTAATGTTGGAAACCCCGCATCTATTTTAAGGACTCCAAGCTCCCACACACAAAAAACCCAATGAAATAAATGTCTAATCAAGGCGGCATGGTAACACAGCGGTTAGCACTGTTGCATCACGGCGGCAGGTCTCAGGTTCGATTCCCGGCTTGGGTCACTGTCTGTGCGGAGTTTGCACGTTCTCCACGTGTCTGCGTGGGTTTGCTCCGGTTTCCTCCCACAAGTCCTGAAAGATGGCCTGGATTCTCCAGTTGGAAGACCATAATCTCCCGCCAGAGGTGAATTGCATCCAGTTTACGACCCCCCCCCCAGGGAGTGCAAACCAGCAAACAGTTCAGTTTTCCTTGCCATGCAAATTTATGAATGGTGCGGAATACGAGGGATTGCCAAAGGAATCCCGCTATTGGGCCACCATTCTGAGCGGGTGGCTCAATAGCAAGGTCCCACAGCCTGGACCCTCCCCCGCACTGCAAATCAGCCCCAGCCCCCCCCCCCCCCACAACACCTCTCAGACTGCAGGCAGCTCACCCCCTCCCCCCCACCCTTGGATTGCCTGGTGTCCCCCCACCCTCAAGTGCGGGGGTGATCTGCCCTGCCCCCACAGGGACCCACAGGGACCACCTGCCTAAAGAGACACCCCCCCACAGACAGCTCCCTCCTCACACAGACAACCCCCACCCAGAAAAGAGACCCCTGTCGAGATGCACCTTGGGGGGGGGGGGGGGTTACCCTCTTGGCCCATGCCGAGTTCCACCATGCCAGGGCCATGCTGGTAGAGATCACAAGTGATCCACGCCCACGTGATTCCCGGCCACGAGGACAGGAGTACCTCAGAGGGCCGGCACATAGGGCACCGGGCCCGCTAAATGAATGCAAATAAATCATTAAGACCCAGTTGCATTCATTTACATCCACCCGCTGGCGCGCAGGTCCGAACCTCAGTCCTGCCGCCAGCAAAGGGTTGGAGTGTCGTGATCAGGTCAGCGCCCGCCATGAATCCCGATTCTCTGTCCCATTGGGAATGCGGCCCGGGCATGCTGGAATGGAGAATCCCGCCCAACATGTGTGAGCTGCTACTGCTCCTCATCCCTCGTGTACAAGGCAGTCGTCTTCCCAAATCTTCTATTTGGCTCAGAAACGTGGACTATATGCAGCCACCTCAAGGGGCTGGAGAGGTAGCATCAACGCTGTCTGAGACAGATTCTCCGCATCAGCTGGGAGGATAGGCAGACTAACATCGTTACCCTTGAAGGAGCCAAGGGCAACAGCAATGACGCCACGATCATCAAATACCGCTGGGCCAGCCATGTGCTTAGGATGGCAGAGTCCCGACTGCCAAAGCAAATCATCTTCAACCAGCTCAAGGAAGGCACCCGAACAAGAGGAGGACGGAGGAAGCGGGTCAAAGACACCCTGAAGGCTTACCTCAAGAGATGCAACATCGACGCCAATGCCTGGGGAGACCCTTGCTCAGAAGGGACCTACTTGGAGGAACCTCCTGATTGAAGGCACACAATTCTTCGAGGACGCCCTCGAGGAAGCCCAGAAAAGGAGCCTGAGAAAGGAGCACCAGTGATCTCGAGTCCAAGGACCAATCCCACCTCCCGGAAACACCTGCCAAATGTGGGGTCAGAGATGAGGCTCCAGGGTCGGGCTCATCAGCTACTCAAGGACCCATGACCAGTGATACAGAGTTTCTTCGGTGGACAATCACACTCGTTAGCGAATGATCGCCGAAGAAGAATCAGCAATTGATTCGTTAATCAATGCAGATACGTGGCTGTTGGATAATCTTTTCCTTCTTTCAGCCCCGTCCACTCATTGGCTGGTATGAAATGCTGCAAAGGCCCGTCCCTTTGTAAAACAATCCGACCCACGAGGCCAGGTGATGACTGGGTTTGAGAAAACCATAGGCTTCATCCAAATGTCTTCACCTCATCACAGCAGTTCCTGTCAGTCATTATCCTGAATTCTATACAAGTCTTTCAAATAAGGTCTTGACGCTCTGGGACGACCCTGTAAGGTTACTCCAAGTGACGTTTGTTACCAGATCCTAATAAAAACACGCAAGGTGATGTTTTAAAACAAACTCTGCCTTTCTTCCTCGTCTCTGGTTTCTCGCCCACTGTACTGGAAATATGGCTGGTGGCCAGGCTCCAGCCGACGTCAAACCTGCTTCAAGCCCAAAGCCCGAGGGTTTTCCTCACAATAATTACACCTCACTGCTTTGATTACTCGCTCTTACAATTCTTTCTAAGTGAGGAAGTCTAACAAAAAACAGAAGCACCTACTTAAAATGCAGCTTCGGAAGTACAAACAAGGTATTGTACTCCGACACAACGGGCCTGTTGAGGTCAAATACTTGCGTTATAAACCAGCCAGATGTTCCAGTTTGGCTTGGTCGATTCAATTATACTTCCCTAATAAAGTGCTCTGGGGCCATTTATAATCGCAGCATTCAGTCAAATCTCTTGTCACAAACAAATAGGCACTGATAGCGTGAAGAAGGAAAAACTGCTTCCACTGGTAATAGGGCGAGTAACCCGACGCCACAAATTTCAGATAATTGGGGAAAGAACCAGGGGAAAAATAAAGGAATTTTTTATTTTTTTGGCAGTGCCGAACGTCAACGGAATAGATGATGTGGACTCGAAAAAGAGCGAGATGTTGCTCTGTTAGATTATTGCCTGAGGTGGGCCCTGTAAAGGGCCATGAGTTTGTTCTGTCAGATTACTGGCTGGGCGGTGAAGGTGATAATTTTATCATTTGGTCCTTACAGCCCTGAAGAGAGGGGTCTGTGAAACGCTCTGAGAGGAAGGGGGCTGGGATTTATACAGCACCTGAGAATGTTCCACAGTACTTCAGAACCACATAATGATTTTTGAAGGGCAGTCGCTTGTTATTCTCAAGGCCAGAGCTGCAGCTGTTTCACACACTGAAGATCCCATAAACAGCAAATAAATGAATGGCCAGCTTGTAGCCGAGTGAAGGAATGTTGGCCAGGACACTAGAGCCCTCCCTGTTCTTTTCTGAATCATGCCAAACAATCTTTTCGATATCAGAAGGCAAATGGAATTTTGTCCTTCATTGCTAGAGGGATGGAGTTTAAGACTAGGGAGGTTATGTTGCAATTGTATAAGGTGTTAGTGAGGCCACACCTGGAGTATTTTGTTCAGTTTTGGTCTCCTTACTTGAGAAAGGACGTACTGGCGCTGGAGGGTGTGCAGAGGAGATTCACTAGGTTAATTCCAGAGCTGAAGGGGTTGGATTATGAGGAGAGCTTGAGTAGACTGGGACTGTACTCGTTGGAATTTAGAAGGATGAGGGGGGATCTTATAGAAACATTTAAAATTATGAAGGGAATAGATAGGATAGATGCGGGCAGGTTGTTTCCACTGGCGGGTGAAAGCAGAACTAGGGGGCATAGCCTCAAAATAAGGGGAAGTAGATTTAGGATTGAGTTTAGGAGGAACTTCTTCACCCAAATGGTTGTGAATCTATGGAATTCCTTGCCCAGTGATGCAGTTGAGGCTCCTTCATTAAATGTTTTTAAGGTAAAGATAGATAGTTTTTTGAAGAATAAAGGGATTAAGGGTTATGGTGTTTGGGCCGGAAAGTAGAGCTGAGTCCACACAAGATCAGCCATGATCTCATTGAATGGCGGAGCAGGCTCGAGGGGCCAGATGGCCTACTCCTGCTCCTAGTTCCTAGTTCTTATGTTCTTATGTTACAAGATAGTAACGGGAGTAGGAACGGGAATCTGAGATCCTGCTTCACATTGAGTGGGTGTAGACCACGAGAAACTAAGCTTCAAACCTGACACAGGCAAATTTAGGACTGATGTCAGAAATCCCAGAATCATTCGGCCCATCACGCCTGTGCCAGCTCTGGAAAAGAGCTAATCAATTTTTCCGCTCCCCAGCTCAAAAGATTTTTCCTCTTGGGTTCATGATTTAGCCAATTTGCACTCTTTGATGGTTTAATTGAGTCTGTGCTTGATTATGTGAGTCTGGTGACTCATCTACGCTCACTGTGCTTGATTGGTTAAGTCTGGGCGTGGACTCAGAACAAAGTAAGCAGGTACCACAGAAGCAACTAGAATCTCACCTGTCAGCACAGTGCAGGCATTTTGCGATTATAGAAATAATTTAAAACTCTTGTACATAAACCTAGTGCACACTTAGAAAGTAGAATCATCTCAGCTTTGCCTTGAGATAAAGAATATATACCACTATTCTCTTTTCAAAGTTATTAAGCCAACTTCTGTCACCTTTACAGACAGCACATTCCAGACCATAACAACTCACTGTTTAAAAAAAACATGCCCTCACCTATCCACTTTATACTTTTGCCTATTATGTTAAAGCAGTGTCCTCTGGTAACCAACCCTTCAGCCAGTGGAATGTTTTTTCCTTAGTCACTCTGTTAATGCATATTCGTTCGTCACATCAATCTTGACTTAAAACCATGGTTAAAATGGTCCCAGAACCCTTTATTGGGGAAACGTGATTGAAGAAGCACAACCTAGCCAAACTAGAACATCTGGCCAGTATGCAACACAAGTAGTTGGCCCCAAGAGACTTGTTTCTTCCTGCCTACTCTATCAAACTGTCCACAATTTTGAATACCTCTATTAAATCTCCCATTAATGTCCTCTGCTCAGAACAATGGCAGCAATCCCTCGTCTCTCCGCATGACTGAAATCCCTCATCCCAGGTACCCATTGCAAAGATGCTCGTCCCCTAAACAAGGGGGACCTTCAATGGATTTCAACTTAGGCGCTGGTGTGAAAATCTTGGAAGTTAGGAGCAATAGAATACCGCAACAAATATGTGACATAATTCTTCATTGCTGGATAAGAAAGAACTGAATGACGTTTATCTTGTGAATGAGGGTCATAGAATCATAGAATTTATAGTGCAGAAGAAGGCCATTTGGCACATCATGTCTGCACCGGCCCTTAGGAAGAGCACCCTACCTAAGCCACAGCTCCACCCTATCCTTACACCTCCACCCTATCCCCGTAACCCCACCTAAACTTTTTTGGACACTAAAGGGCAATTTATCATGGACAATCCACCTAACCTGCACATCTTTGGACTGTGGGAGGAAACCGGAGCACCCGGAGGAAACGCGCGCAGCCACGGGGAGAATGTGCAGACTCCGCACAGACAGTGACCCCAGCCGGGAATCGAAACCTGGGATCTTGGCGCTGTGAAGCAACTGTGCTCGCCCACTGTGCTACCATGCTGCCTTGGGAAGCAATGAGTCATTTTATAAGATGGGGTCGGGGGGTAGCTGATTACAGGCAGCAAATTCC
The DNA here is from genome assembly GCF_902713615.1 of Scyliorhinus canicula. Lineage (NCBI taxonomy): Eukaryota > Metazoa > Chordata > Chondrichthyes > Carcharhiniformes > Scyliorhinidae > Scyliorhinus > Scyliorhinus canicula. The sequence continues at coordinate 12,683,503 of NC_052156.1, read as the reverse complement.
TTTTGCTTTTGTTCCAACTTCCACTCGTATTTGGCAGATGGAGGCCGGGTTGATTTTGACTGCTGGGCCTCGTTACCATGACACTGGTTGAATTCTTGCCCGGAATGAGCAGGAAGTAGGGAAGAAAGTGGTTGCAGACCTCCGAAAATTCCGACGGTTTTTGGCTACCCAATGAAACTCCAGAAATGGAGCAGACCATTCAGCCATGGAGCCTGGGGAGCCACTCAGTTCAATCATGGCTGGTCTGTATCGTAGCTCCATTTGTTCTTCTTTCCTATATTTCAAGCGCCAGGGTCCCAGGTTCGATTCCCGACTTGGGTCACTGTCTGTACGGAGTCTGTACATTCTCCTCGTATCTGCATGGGTTTCCACCGGGTGCTCCGGTTTCCTCCCACAGTCCAAAGATGTGCGGGTTAGGTCGAATGGTCACATTAAATTGCCCCGTAATGTCCAAACATTAGGTGGGGTTACTGGGTTATGGGGATGGGGTAGAGGTGTGGGCTTAAGTAGGGTGTTCTTTCCAAGGGCTAGTGCAGACTCGATGGGCCTAATGGCCTCCTTCTGCACTGTAGATTTTATGATTCTATACCCAACAAAAGACTATCAGCCTCGGTTTGAAATTTTTAATTGGCCCCACATCAAGGGCTCACAGCTTAAGATCATGCCCCCATCTTTTTTACACTGACGGAAACAGGCAAATAGTTTCTCTCTGCCTCGCCTGTCAAATCATCTCAAGGTGTGGGAGGGGAATGACGAAGTGTGCGAGGCTGGCCCAGGAGAGGCTTAATTCTTGCTTATGGAGCTTGAGCAAGCACGTCTGCTCCCACTTGTCCAAGAGAAGTAATTCTTGAGCAACGGATGGAGTTGAAATGGACTCCAATTATATCACTTCCCTCAGGGTCCTCTATGGCTTGGTGGGGTCAGTGGCATAGTGATAATGTCACTGGACCAGTAATCTAGAGGCCCCAAATGATAATCTGGGAACATGGGTTCAAATCCCACCACGGCAGCTGGTGCAATTTAAATTCAATGAATAAAAGCTGGGATTGAAATGATCAATCGTTGCAAAAACTCATCTGGCTCACTTTAGGGAATGAAATCCTCCAACCTTACCAGGTCTGGCCTGGATGTGACTCCAGACCCACAGCAATGTGGGTGACTCTCAAATGCTCTCTGAAATGGCCGAGCAAGTCATTTGGTCCGAGGACATTTAGGGCGGGGCAATAAACGCTGGCCTTGCCAGTGGCATCCGCGTCCAAGGAAAGACAAAATGAAAATAACCTGGCCACAACTCACGATATGGCTCCTGCGCAACGATAAGGGAATAGTGTAGAGGGACTTTAGAGGGGTTTCACAGGACGGCGCAACATCGTGGGCCGAAGGGCCTGTCCTGCGCTGTTATGTTCTATGCTTGTTGCCCGGTATCAGAGGCTGGTGTGCCATGTGGAACCTTTTTTCCCCCAGAGAGAATATTCCTTCAGGAATGGAGGGGGCATCCGGGGGGGGGGGGGGGGGGGGGGGGTCCGAATCAGACGGAGGTGATGTCCAGGCACAGGTTGGCTTGATTACGCTGCAATAATTCAGTGGGTCATAGGTTCATTTTTGCCATTGAAGATGTGTTCAGTTGTGAAATTCATGCAATAACACACCAGTACTTGAGTGAGCAGGGTCTGTTAAAGCAGCCAATTCCGCGAGAGCAAAGGTCTAACCCAGTTCATAAATAAAGTTTCATTCCAGGAGGGTGATGACATTGACGATCCTTTGTAAGATATACACTTCGGTCTCTGGTCGACCTGATCCTGTGCATATCTTTTCCATTGAGCTGACAGTTCTATCCTGACAGGGTCTATACCTACAGCTGCCATTTTCCTCCATGAATGGACCGTTTCTATTATTTCAGTCTTCAGACCTATCATCAGCCTCAGCTGTTCACATTATTATACATTTATTCCCCTCGACTACACCAAGCAGTAGCCAAATGTCTGTGAGTTAGGAATGAGAATTGATTGCCCCCATTGTGTAACCATAAAATGGGCTCAATGGGCCCATTTTCATTCCATTACCTCGACGAGTGCAGGTCCAACACAGGAGAAGCTCGACACCACCCAGGACAAAACAGCCGGCTTGATCACCACCCTATCCACCACCGTCAACATTCACTCACTCTTGGGCAGCACGGTGGCACATTGGGTTAGCACTGTAGCCTCACGGCGCCGAGGTGCCAGGTTCGATCCCGGCTCTGGGTCACTTGGCCGTGTGAAGTTTTCTCATTCTCCCCGTGTTTGCGTGGGTTTCACCCCCACAACCCAAAGATGTGCGGGCTAGGTGGATTGGCCACGCCTCTCATTTGGAAAAAAATGAATTGGGTAATCTAAATTTATTAACAAAAAACATTCACTCACTCTACCACTGACACACAATAGCAACAGACTGTATCATCCACGAGATGTACAACAACGGCTTATCCAGGATCCTTCGACTGCACCTTCCAAATCCAGAAGGACAAGAAACAGATGAATGGGAACACCAGAACCTGCAGGGTTTCCACCAAGCCACGCACCATTGGAACTATATTGCCCTTCCTTCAATGTCACTGGGTCAACAGCATGGAACTGTCTACCTAGCAGCGCCGTGGGTGGGTGTACCTGCGCCACATGGACTGCAGCGGTTCAGGAAGGCAGCTCACTGCCGACCACTCGAGCACAATTAGGAATAAATGCTGACCTTGCCTGTAATGCCATCATCCCGCAGATAAATACATTTGTTCTCTCCACATCCACCTACCCTCTGGGCACTGTCTTCAGGCCCCCTCCAAACAGTTCCATAAGATGCGTCCCATCCAAACTGTGATGTTGAGGCCTGAGGCCTTACTATCTCTAGGTGGGGTGCTGCGTGGCGGCCATGTGAGACTTTAAAGGGGCCGATTGCGAATCCCTATTTGTTTTGTGCGATTCTAATTCAAATTTTAATACTGAAAGAAGGTAAGGGTGATGTAAAAAAAAAATTCAAACTCAGGGGGCTAACGAAAGAGAATTGGGGGGTGGACAGAAGAGAGATAGAAAAGGCGGAAGAATGGGAAAGCACTTCCCCAGACTCGACAACCATTTAAAGTTTGACATGCCTCAATTTTGACGTGCTTAGTTCTTTAAATTAAACACAGGTCGTGTTTCACTAGCTGTCTCTCTGGTTCCGATCCTGTATTTCACTCCTGACTTCTCCTGAACGTTGACAGCTCTGACATTGCCAAGTTTATTTTCAAAGAGCAAATGCGGAGCCATGAGGAGATTGGCCCGTAAGGAAAGGGGAGGTAAAAAGCCCTGGCCGAGCCAACCTGTGTCACTCAGGCTCTCAACAAGTTGTCAGAAGACAGTTCAAGATCACATCGGCATAGAGAGGCCTGACAAGGGGTGTGTCTGCTTGCACTTTCTTTCAGGGAATTGAAGATGGAGGATCGAGGATTTTATTCCTGTGCCACTCCATCAAAGTTCCCCCAACTCCCCGCAAATTCATTCTTCTTGCCTTGAAATCCAAACTCCTCTAAAGTTCTTCAGCGGGCTCACCTGAAAGTGACGCCCTGCCCTCGTGTGCTGATAGCCAATCAGATGTTCGGCAGCTCTCTGTCCCGGCAGCGCCTCCGGAAGCTGTGGCCACTGCTGGGACTGCACTCAGTCCCAATGAAGAAGAAACAGCGGCCAGACGTCAGGTGAATTGGAGGCTCTAGCTGGCAAGAGTTGGGATGGGTTGGCAAGGGAGCCAAGGCACAGAGGCAGGCCCAGTTTGGGGGGGGGGGGAGAGGCAGGCCCAGTTTGGGGGGGGGGGGGGGGGGGGGGGAGATGACACCCAGTTGGAGTTGAGGGGTTGGGGTTGATTGCAGACCTTAAGGGGACCCTCTGATTTGAAAAGGAGGCCCATAAATAAGGAAATCGTCCCACCTTACCCTCCCAACGCACAAGCAGGCAGGTGGGTAGAGAGGAGGAAAGACACCCATAGAATTTAAAGCCCCCCCCCTTCCCCCCCCCCCCCCCCCCCCTTGCAATCCACCCACAGGGAAAATTCTGCCCCACATGATCAGGAAGCGCAATGATGCATCAGATGTCTTCATAGAATCCTACAGTGCAGAAGGAGACCATTCGGCCCGTCGAGTCTGCACCCACACTCTGAAAGAACACGACATCCAGGTCCAATTCTCTACCCTACACACCTTTGGACACTAAAGGGTAATTTAGCATGGCCAATCCTCCTATCCTGCACATCTTTGGACTGTGGGAGGAAACCGGAGTTTCTGGAGGCAACCCACGCAGACACGGGGAGAACGTGCAAAACTTCACACAGATGGTCACCCCAAGGCCGGAATTGAACCCAAGTCCTTGGTGCTGTGAGGCAGCAGTGCTAACCACTGTGCCACCGTGGCACACCTAACTGTAAAAGAAATAGAGTTGCATTTAGATAGCACCTTCCATGAACCCCGGATGCCACAAGACATTTTACAGCCAGTGAAATATTCTTTGAGGTTCAGCTATTCTCGTGTAGGAAAGGTGGCAGCCAATTTGGACAGAGCAAGCTCCCACAAACCACAACGTGAGAATAACCACAACATCTGTTTTGGTGATACTGAGAGATAAATATCGCCCAGGAGGCTAGGGAGAACTCCTCTGCACTTCTCCAAAATAACGTCAGGGGATCTCCACCTGAGAGAGGGCTGATGAGGCCTTGTTTAAATTGCTCATCCGAAAGACGGCACCTTTGACAGTGCAGCACTCCCTCAAACCCTCAGACCATCAGTCGAAACAGAGTCAAGGGAAGGTTGGTGAAGGTCAGGAAAAAGTTCCATATTTTTTTTTAAACTCCTGAATGGAAGTGGTGCTACGGAGTAAACCTGGGCATTAAATCACTGGAGGAGCAGGGAACAATAATGGCAGTGTTGGAAAATCTGGTCTAACTTTAGAATTAACTGGCTCCTGCAGGGAGCTGTAAACGCATGGAGCAGTTTACCACCGAGAACAGCAATCATTAAAATGCAGAAAATGGACAGACCGACTATGGCGTACAGACGGGGGTTTGCGGGAGTGTCAGAGCTGATCAAGAGACAAGAAAGGAAGACACAAGGTACAGAAGGGAAAAGCACTTCTCCCTCTCCTTGGCAAGATTCTCAGAGACAGCTCATAGCTCGGTCGGTTAAATATTTTCACTTGGACCATTTAACTGCCCGGGAACCCCTTGGGGTGCCTCGCTCCTGCTGCACAGGGCAGCAGAGGAGGCCATATCAATGCACTTGTAAGTGAGGTGATTACTTGTTCCATTTGAAGCGTGTACTGTGGGGGAGGGTGAACTGGGTGCAGAGGGCAAACCATGGGTGGGAGAAAGCCTGTCTGCATTCGATTTACAAAAACACACTGCAGCACACTCAACCTCCGCTACAATCGAACATGACACGTACACGAGAGCGGGCGTGCATCTTCCGACATGCAACAGCGGTGCCCGTGATTCTTCATTGCTGCCATGTTGTGAGACTATTTGGCCTTTTTCACATCAGTGGGTTTTACCTCAGGTGATTAGATGAATGAGCGAGTGGCGTAATGATGAACACTACTCGCAAAGACTTGATTTGTATTCCCCTTGACCACCGAATGTTCTGGGTGATCTAACTGATATGTTTAAGGTGTCTGGACGGGTTGATAGAGATGTTGTGCAGAAGATTAAAATCAGAGCTGGGCTGCTGAGGGGTGATGTCAGGAGGTGCGCCTTCCGACAAAGGCGAGTAGAAATCTGGAAGCCTCTCTCTCAAAAGAAAAGGTTGTTGAGGCTGTGAGATAACCAGAAATGTCAAAACTGGTCACCGTGACAGGTTTCCGTGAGGAGAACTGGGAAGAGGATCAAGTGGACTGATATGGATTCTCTCGCCCACATGGTCAGAATCTGTGCCTCTTCTCATTTGTTATCAGCTTTCAATAAAAGACCCCCCCCCCGCCCCCCCAAGTTTGCCTGAAGCCTTCATGGATGCCTTTGTTATCTCTAGGCTTGGCTGTTCTAACTCACCGCTGACGGGCCTCATACATTCTACATTCCACATAGTTGACATTGCCGGAGATTCTCTTGCCCGTATCCTAACTCCCGCCAAGTCCCATTCACCCATCACCCCTGGGCTTGCTGGCCTACGCTGGCTCCTAGTTCACCCACACACCTCACATTTAAAATTCCCGACTTTGTGTCCAGATCCCACCACGGGCTCACCCCTCCCTATCCCTGTCACCTCCTTCATTCCCATAACTCCCAAGAGCTCTGCTTTCCTCTCATTCTGGCCCTTCCTGCCACCCCGATTGAAATCACTCCGCCATTGCGCCTTCGGCTCCTGGTTAAGCATCGTCGCGATTAGAAGATTCTCACTCCTGTTTTCAAATTCCTCCAAGGTCTCCCAGTTCCGTACCTGTATTATCTTCACCACAACCCCAAAGCCCTCTGAGACTATTCTAATTCTGGCCCCTTGAGCAGATTCAGTTTTCATCACTACATTATTGTCGGTCATACCTTCAGCTGCCATAGGCCCCCAAGCTTTGGAATTCCCTCTCTGAACAACCTGGGCGGGATTCCCCGAGCCTCCGCGCCAGAATCGCACTCAGCACGGGGTGGAGAATGGGCGTCAGATCCGCGACCGGGTCCGACACCGGTCCCCGGTCCCCGGAGAATCATCGCCAATCGGGCGTGCGCGGTCAATGCAGACCGGCTTACCATTGGCCCTGGTCGGTCATGTGCCTCTCGACCGATTGGTTGAGACCAGTCATGTGACGGCTCCCCGATTGGTCAGAGGCTGAGATAACCCCGCCTCCAGGGCAGGGTATAAATACCCAGTACTCCCGGCGGTCGGCCATTTACTGTAGTTGACCGTAGGGCTAACATCTAGCTTATTAAAGCCTACTTTTGCACAGCAACTCATCTCGCATTGAATTGATGGTTCATCAGGGGCGGGGTATCAGTCATGGGGGGGGGCTCCAGGATGGCTAGGCTATTGATCGGGGGCCTCCAATCTGCGGACGCGCGTGATCTGGATGGGGCCTATCTTCTTGCTGTCGCTCCGCGGTGTGGGTCCGCCATGTCGCGTGGGGCAGCCGACACTAGCAGGGCGGCTAGCAGGAGGCTAGCAGGGCCCTAGAGTACTCCTCGCAGCTCCGGCTGCCGATACAGGGCCCTTCTAGCCCCCTGCAAATCGCAGAATCACCCTAGACTTACTCCAGGTAAACCCAGAGTGATTCGCGTGCGTTTTTTCGTCGGCGTGGGGACATAACCCCATTATTGGAGAATCCCACCCTCGTCTCTCCAACTCTCTCCAGACCTTCGTCTGCGATGGAAGCTTTTGGGCAGCCCCCAATATCTGCTTGTGAACCTCAGTGTCAAAATCTGCTACTAGGAAATGCCCGGTGATGTTTTATTTTCAAATTTCAGTCCAATTCTCTTTTCCGCACCCATGGCAGACTTTTGTCTATTTCCATAGCGAGTAATTCTCTGAATAGGTCGCCGGTCTGTCACCAGGGGCTTATAACTTGAGGGGTGCCACTGCACATCAAACATGGCTGAGCAGGCGTCTCTCCCGCTCTAAACGCCAGCCATTGGCGTGTTTGGAAGGAGTTTGCAGGTCAACATGCTCAACCTGTTTGGCCGCGTTGTGAATGTACTTTTATTTTGTCGAAGGCTCTTTATAAATTAAAGTTGTTGCTCTCTCACTGTCTTTCCCCCTGAGCTGCTGGGGATGTTGTGCTGGGGATAAATCTTTTAACTCTTGGAGGCTCCAAGGCAGTCCTGAGAGGCCGCCAGCCCTCCATCTATTCCCAAGGTGAGCAATTCCGCTTCGATGAATAGGGAGCCGATCTTCATGTGAGCAGAGATGGATCGGTCAAGCCAGTTAGTCCCCAGCGTGCTCACTCCTGTGGCTACACCTTTTTAAACTGCAAAGTTTCCTGTTAAATAAAATCCTTTCTTTGCCCAGTTCGTCTCCATGGTTACAGTCCAAACTGCGCACAGTTGCCTTCTTTGTAAACTTTAATTATTGCTTCAAATTCCAGAATCCAGTACATTAAAAAAAAGAGCGATGAAAAAGTTTATATTATGGAAAATATTTCTCAGCAACTGAAAAGCCTGCAAGGAAATTGTGAATCACCCGACTCGCCGATATTTTATTCTGAGCTTGTTATAAATTAATAACATTCTGACAACTTATTTATGGAGGAGGAAGTGGTTGGTTCATGGGCACAATGATAATTTCATGCACCGCGTGCATTTAACAGCTTTAAAACACTTGTTTTTATTCTTTTACGGGATGTGGGCGTCGCTGGCTCGGCCAGCGTTTGTTGCCCCTCCCTAATTGCCCTTGAGAAGGTGGTGGCGAGCTGCCCTCTTGAACCGCTGCAGTCCACGTGGGTGTAGGTGCACCCATTGTGCTGTTAGGGAGGGAGTTCCAGGATTGTGACCCAGCGACAGTGAAGAAACGGCCGATATATTTCCAAGTCAGGACGGTGAGTGACCTGGAGGGGAACTTGGAGGTGGTGGTGTTCCCAGGTACCCGCTGCTCTTTTCCTGCGAGATGGCAGAGGTTGCGGGTTGGGAAGGTGCTGCTGAGTGAGCCTTGGTGAGTGATGAGCTTAATTAGAATTATCTGTGCGGATTTCAATCAGACAGGCTGTCTTTCTTACCGAGAAATACAGGCAGAAATGCCTGTGGCGATTCAGAATGCCACCAAGTGACGGTGGATATGAGCAGTGCTGATTAGATGATGTTATGCTGGGGTTTTAAGACCTTTTCGATTATCGGAGGAAAACTGTATCGAGGATGATACAGGGTCCAACACTCCAAGGCTCTGAAAAGAATGAGTCACCAAAGGACACTCATGAGTCTTAATTTCAATGAAGAACGATGAAGAGAAGAGGAAGACTGATGTGTTTGGGGGCTTAGGGGCACACTATCAATTATAGTGTTGATAAAACAGGTTCTCCGATGGAGCCAGTAACATTTGAAAGCTGCCACAAAACAAAACTGAAACTAAACTAAGGTGCCTTGTCTACCATTTCTGAAGTTAACGATGCAGAAGAAGAACAAAATGCACGGAAAATAACAGCTCTGACCTCTTGACAGAGGAACATTCAGTGGAATGAGCCAGATTAACCCAAACATTTCATAATCAACTCCAGTGTTAATGGTTAGAGAGCCCACCTGCAGACACCCATGCAATTCAATCAGCTCATGTCATCAAACTACAAACACCACTTCATTTCTTCCCTTCCTCTTTGCCCGAGGGTGTAGTATTGTGCTACAGTTCAGCTCCAAGGGCATCACTTGTCACCCCGATCTCATCCAAGCTGTCATTCCTCATTTGTGAACCAGGGAGTGAATGTTAGCTTATCAAATGTGCAACTCTGTGTGTTTAATAAGTGTGTATGTTTAAGCAAGTGTCTGATAGGTGTGTATGGTTAGGTATGTGTGTGTGTAAGAGTGTGTGTATGCATAAGGGTGTAGCGGAATGTGTGCATGATTGTGTGTGTGTGTGGGCGTGTAGGGGCATGTGGTGGTGTGCGTGTGTCGTGGTGTGCATGTGTCAGGGTGTGTTTTGGTCTGAAAGATTTTGTGTGTGTGTGTGGATGTGCGTGGTTGGGGGTGTATGCATGTGCGAAGGTGTTGTTCATAGAACATAGAATTTACAGTGCAGAAGGAGGCCATTTGGCCCATCGAGTCTGCACCGGTTCTTGGAAAGAGCACCCTACTCAAGATCAACACCTCCACCCTATCCCCATAACCCAGTAACCCCACCCAACACTAAGGGCAATTTTGGACACTAAGGGCAATTTATCATGGCCAATCCACCTAACCTGCACATCTTTGGACTGTGGGAGGTAACCAGAGCACCCGGAGGAAACCCACGCACACACGGGGAGGATGTGCAGACTCCGCACAGACAGTGACCCAAGCCAAAATCGAACCTGGGACCCTGGAGCTGTGAAGCAATTGTGCTATCCACAATGCTACCATGCTGCCCACTTGTGTGCATGTGTCGGTGTAGGTGTGTAGGTGTATGGTGTGTAGGGTTATGCATGTGCAGGATGCTTCTGTTGGGGAGTACGTGTGTGCAGATCAGTGTGTGTGGGGGGGGGGGGGTGTGCGTGCGGGTATGGGTATGGAGATGAGCATGTGTGGGGCTCTGGGGGGGGTATGCATGTGTAGGAGTGTGCGTGTGTGAGGATGTGTAAGCGTGGGGGTGTGCATGAGTAGGGATATGGTGTGTGCATGTTTTTGGGTGTGTGGGGGTGTGCATGTGTAGGTGTGTGTCTGTGTAGGGTTGTATAGGGGATTGCATCTGTGGGGATGTGTAGGGGTATGCGTGTGTGGGGTGTGTGTGGATCTGCATGTGTTGGGTATCTGTGTTCGGCTGTGTTGGGTATCTGTGTCGAATATCTGCATTGGGTAGCTTTGTTGGGTATCTGTGTTCGGCTGTGTTGAGTATCTGTGTTGGGTATCTGTGTTGGATATCTGTGGTGGGCTGTATTGGGCTGTGTTGGGTATCTGTGGTGGGCTGTATTGGGTATCTGGGTTGGGCTGCGTTGGGTATCTGTGTTGGATATCTGTGGTGGGCTGTATTGGGCTGTGTTGGGTATCTGTGTTGGGCTGTATTGGGTATCTGGGTCGGGCTGTGTTGGGTAGCTGTGTCGAATATCTGCATTGGGTAGCTTTGTTGGGTATCTGTGTTGGATATCTGTGGTGGGCTGTATTGGGCTGTGTTGGGTACCTGTGTTGGGTAGTTATGTTGGGCTGTGTTGGGTCGCTATGTTAGGCTGTGTTGGGAACTGTGTTTGGCTGTGTTGGGTATCTGTGTTGGGCTATGTCAGGCTGTGTTGGGCTGTGTTCGGTAGCTGTGTTGGAATGTGTTGGGTAGCTGTGTTCGGTAGCTGTGTTGGGCTATGTTAGGCTGTGTTGGACTGTGTTGGGTAGCTGTGTTGGACGTGTTGGGTAGCTATGTTGGGCTGACGTGGGTAGCTATGTTGGACTGTGTTGGGTAGCTGTGTTGGGCTGTGTTGGGTAACTGTGTTGGGCTGTGTTGGGTAGCTATGTTCGACTGTGTTGGGTAGCTGTGTTGGGTAGCTGTGTTGGGCTGTGTTGGGTATCTGTGTTGGGCTGTGTTGGGTAGCTGTGTTGGGTAGCTGTGTTGGGCTGTGCTGGGTTGTGTTGGGTATCTGTGTTGCACTGTGTTGGGCTGTGTTGGGCTGTGCTGGGTTGTGTTGGGTATCTGTGTTGGGCTGTGTTGGGTAGCTGTGTTGGGTAGCTGTGTTGGGCTGTGTTGGGCTGTGTTGTGTTGGGTATCTGTGTTGGGCTGTGTTGGGTAGCTGTGTTGGGCTGTGTTGGACATGTGTGTTGGGCTGTGTTGGGCTTTGTTGGGTATCTGTGTTGGGCTTTGTTGGGCTGTGTTGGGTAGCTGTGTTGGGCTGTGTTGGGTATCTGTGTTGGGCTGTGTTGGGTAGCTGTGTTGGGTAGCTGTGTTGGGCTGTGCTGGGTTGTGTTAGGTATCTGTGTTGCACTGTGTTGGGCTGTGTTGGGCTGTGCTGGGTTGTGTTGGGTATCTGTGTTGGGCTGTGTTGGGTAGCTGTGTTGGGTAGCTGTGTTGGGCTGTGTTGGGCTGTGTTGGGTTGTGTTGGGTATCTGTGTTGGGCTGTGTTGGGTAGCTGTGTTGGGCTGTGTTGGACATGTGTGTTGGGCTGTGTTGGGCTTTGTTGGGTATCTGTGTTGGGCTTTGTTGGGCTGTGTTGGGTAGCTGTGTTGGGCTGTGTTGGGTATCTGTGTTGGGCTGTGTTGGGTAGCTGTGTTGGGCTGTGTTGGGTATCTGTGTTGGGCTGTGTTGGGTAGCTGTGTTGGGCTGTGTTGGGTATCTGTGTTGGGCTGTGTTGGGTAGCTGTGTTGGGCTGTGTTGGGTATCTGGGTTGGGTATCTGTGTTGGGCTGTGTTGGGTAGCTGTGTTGGGCTGTGTTGGGTATCTGTGTTGGGATGTGTTGGACATGTGTGTTGGGCTGTGTTGGGTAGCTGTGTTGGGCTTTGTTGGGTATCTGTGTTGGGCTCTGTTGGGTATCTGTGTTGGGCTGTGTTGGGTATCTGTGTTGGGCTGTGTTGGGTAGCTGTGTTGGGCTGTGTTGGGTATCTGTGTTGGGCTTTGTTGAGCTGTGTTGGGCTGTGTTGCATAGCTGTGTTGAGCTCTGTTGGGCTGTGTTGGGTTGTGTTGGGCTGTGTTGGGTATCTGTGTTGGGCTTTGTTGGGCTGTGTTGGGTAGCTGTGTTGGGCTGTGTTGGGTATCTGTGTTGGGTATCTGTGTTGGGCTGTGTTAGGTATCTGTGTTGGGCTGTGTTGGGTATCTGTGTTGGGCTGTGTTGGGTAGCTGTGTTGGGCTGTGTTGGGCATCTGTGTTGGGCTGTGTTTGGTTGTGTTGGGTGGCTGTGTTGGGTATCTGTGTTGGGCTGTGTTGGGTAGCTCTGTTGGACTTTGTTGGGTATCTGTGTTGTGCTGTGTTGGGCTGTGTTGGGTGGCTGTGTTGGGTATCTGTGTTGGGCTGTGTTTGGTAGCTGTGTTGGGCTGTGTTAGGTATCTGTGTTGGGCTGTGTTGGGCATCTGTGTTGGGCTGTGTTGGGTAGCTGTGTTGGACCTTGTTGGGTATCTGTGCTGTGCTGTGTTGGGCTGTGTTGGGTATCTGTGTTGTGCTGTGTTGGGTATCTGTGTTGGGCTGTGTTGGGTATCTGTGTTGGGCTGTGTTTGGTAGCTGTGTTGGGCTGTGTTAGGTATCTGTGTTGGGCTGTGTTGGGTAGCTGTGTTGGGCTGTGTTGGGTAGCTGTGTTGGGTGGCTGTGTTGGGTATATGTGCTGGGCTGTGTTGGGTAGCTGTGTTGTGCTGTGTTGGGTATCTGTGTTGGGCTGGGTTAGGTATCTGTGTTGGGCTGTGTTGGGCTGTGTTGGGTATCTGTGTTGGGCTGTGTTGGGTAGCTGTGTTGGGCATCTGTGTTGGGCTGTGTTAGGTATCTGTGTTGGGCTTTGTTGGGTATCTGTGTTGGGCTGTGTTGGGTAGCTCTGTTGGGCTGTGTTGGGTATCTGTGTTGGGCTTTGTTGGGTATCTGTGTTGGGCTGTGTTGGGTAGCTCTGTTGGGCTATGTTGGGTATCTGTGTTGGGCTTTGTTGGGTATCTGTGTTGGGCTTTGTTGGGTATCTGTGTTGGGCTGTGTTGGGTAGCTCTGTTGGGCTATGTTGGGTATCTGTTGGGCTTTGTTGGGTATCTGTGTTGGGCTGTGTTGGGTATCTGTGTTGGGCTGTGTTGGGTAGCTCTGTTGGGCTGTGTTGGGTACCTGGGTGTGATGATATCATTCTTCTCTGATCTTGTCATCCACACGAGCCGGAAAATCCTCCAAAAAGCTCCCATTCTCCAACCATAAACAGGGTTTCTGCCCCACCCCCGGTATAGTATGGGGATGGACTGTTAGCATTCCAATGAAATTGCTGGCCCAGGTCCCATCCCAGAGTGTCTTCCCTTCCCTCTCAAATTCCCTTTTTCCATTTAATCCAGCCTTTTGCATTGCTCTGCGCTGTGCCTATAGACTGCCCTCCCAAGTCCCTTGCTGACTTTATTCACCTGCTGAACCTCCTTTGAAATCTTCCGAAAACCCCCTCAGTCACTTGTTAAAAGAGTGGTGCAGAGACCCAAGGTAACGTCTAGCCCAGACATTTCCAAATTGGGGGTCGTCACCCGTGGGAGGGTCACGGGCGGGTGCCGGGAGGGTGGCGGAGAATTCAGGCGAAACGGCCGCAGCAACGGCTTTTAAAAATGATGGCGACGACCAGCTTTAAAAATGTGGACGCGCTGCGCATGCGTACCCGCTCACCAGTGCACGTGCCTGGAGCCCAGAGAGAAACAGCGCCTTCTCCTGACATCAGCGCGCTGACCCAGGAGAAGATTTTTAAAAATTCAATTCAGTCTTCCTGCATCTGTCTTGAACATGCTCAATGGCTGAGTCTGCAGAACTCTTTTTCAGAGTGAGTTTTAGAGATTAAAAAGATTCACAACACTTTGAGTTAAGTAATTCCTCCTCATCTATGTCTAAAACCGTTGCATTGTAATTTGCAGACTACATCCCCAGGCTGTAAACCACCCATCTGAGGAAAACGTACATTCTGCATCTGCTCTGTAGAGTCCTGAGAGAATAATGCCTGTTTCAATGAGGTCATTTCTCAGTCTTCTCTACTCTGGACTATAGAATATAAACCCAGGCTCATCTCTCGCATTGAAGGCAAGAGAAAATGGTGGGTAGCGAATGTCGGCCGATGTGGGTCGCAAATGCCGGCCGGCGTGGGTTCTGAAGGTCGGCCGGCATGGGTCCCGAAGGATGGTAAAAATGAGAGCCGGTTGGTAAAAATAGGTCCCGGGCAAAAAAAGTTTGAAAAACACTCGCCTGGCATTTACTCAATCGTCCAATGAGCAGAACACTGTTGTTTTAGAACGCAGATGTTCACACATCTAAAGTTGATCCTCGGCAAAGGAGAACAAGTGAACAAGATGCCCACATACAGAACTGGGTTCATTCCAGATGTGCAGTCAGGAGGCAGGGAATGGTTTGCCTTACCGATTGCTCGCTCGGGGTAAATGCGTACAGCACAAACCATTGTTTCCTGTCTCGATTAATTATAAAGCGTTTGTAGTCCGGGTGCCTCGAGAAAAATCAAATGAGTTTGGGATGTAGCGCTAGAGGCAGATTGCACAGGTCTGCACAAGGAAAGGGTTTGATTAGGTGGCCGTTTAACAGGCCCCAGTCGTTCCTGGTGTCCAGATGTTAACACACTTACAAATAGAGTGAGATTCAACAGGAGACATGTATTTACTATCAATGAAAAAATATTTTATAGCGTCAGCCGTGCCTCAGTTGGCTGCACTGCTGAAGAGTCAGACATTGTGGCGAATGTTCCTCCAGGCTGCGCGTGAGTGTGGCCGTCTAACAACCGAGACTGTGCCAGCCCTGCCATGCCAAGCTGTGGTCCCTTTAAGATGCGCAGTTGAGCTGCCACACGACTATCTTACGGGACTGCCAAGTCCAACACACAGAGAAGGAACATGACAGGGGACACTAGCTGTGGAGTCAATTCCCACAGCAAAATCGACATTCCCCAAAACTGCACAGTCCAGGGTGTCCTCCTTTGGCCGAGGTGCCAACCAAAAGGCCCCAGCTACACTCTCGAGAGGCCAGAAAAGATCCCATGATATGATTTGGAAGAAGAGCACGAGATTCATCCCGGGCGCCCTAGCCAATATTTATCACTAAACCAACATCATTAGAATGGATTATCTGGTCGCTATCACGCTTCCGTTTGTGGGAGCTTGCTGTGCTTAAGTGGGCTGCCCCGTTTCCTACATTGCAGCAGTGACTAGAATTGAAAAGTGCTTCATTTGTTGTAAAGCTCTTTGAGACATTGAGAGGTCAGGAAAGGTACTGTATAAATACACTTCTTTCTTTCGATGGGCAGACGTTACAGCAAGCCTTTCTCTTTTATATAATGAGAGAATGCTAAAAATTAGATTTACTGAAAAACACACACACACATTTCAGGAAAGCAGCTTATATGTTCCATATTATACTGTATAATCTTAAACAATGGGTCTTTAACATGGATGGATTGTACGTTTCTTGAGACAAGGAGCCACATCACCCGTTCTTGACGGGCATCACACCTGCTGCCTGAAAAAGTGGTGAGACACCCACGCTGAGCACTGCAACACCCACCCATTGCAACGTTTGCCCATCGGACAGCTAAGTGGACAGCATGTCGATTGACCTCCAGACCAAGGACCCCAGAAGATGACTTCCTGCCAACCAAGAGCTGGTGGCCAATCGGGGGCAAGGCCCTCAGCAGCACTGCTGCTGGAACAGCGCCCCTCTGAAGTCCCAGGGTCAAGGAGCAACCCAGGAAAATGATAATTGCTGTTGGGAGAGGGGGGCGGGGAGGATCATGCGGCAGGCCGCATGTTGTCAGGCCCACCTGGAGCTGGCAAGAGTGCAGCGGAGAAGCCAGTAAGTGGTTGTTAATTTGCTATTGAAGGGACTCAAGTCCGGGCAGGCCGCAACGTCAACCATGGACATTCTCACCGAGAACGCGCTTCCACCGGAGATGGAATGGTGTTGGGCATCAGTTCCGACGCCGATCCACCAATTTCACTGACCCACCCACCTCCTTCCTCATCTTCTGTGGGAGCAGAGATTTCCAGCCAATTACTCCATTACTCACAACAGATGATTGCCCTTTCTTAAAGGACGAACCTCATTCCATACATAGGTCAGAGTGAGCCAAATGAACGTCTGTCAGTCTTACAGTCCATTCTTCCCGTTGCCAACAGCTATTTATAAAGTAAGCAATTGCTACGCAGGGTGTGGATTTCCTCAGCCAATCAGTCTGGAGGTGGGCATTTTGCCGCCAGTAGGTAGAAAGTCATGACGATGAGCTCATTCAAGCAGGCCGCGGATTGTTACCGAATCCCAGGAGGACGTATTGGCTGCTGATGGTACTATAGCCAACTAAAGCCTAGGATTGCTGATGGATCCCAGGCCAGAGGTGGGCTCTGGCAGGAGGGGAGTCAACAACAAGTGCAGGAGGCTCTCAGCGAGAGCCCCCCCAGCCTCCAGTTCCCGGTGCCCGATCCCTCGATCAGGCACTGAGGGAAATAAATTCTCCCAGGAAGCCATAAGTAACCCTGACAAGGATTGCTTATCATCCTTCCCCCTTGGGGAACACCCCCCCCCCCCCCCCCCCCCCCCACACACACACATCTGACACTGGGTGAACACTGGATGACAGCGTGAGACCCTTAACTGGGAGTTAATTGCCCATTTGACAGCATAAGACCGTAAGACATAGGAGCAGAATTAGGCCACTCGGCCCATCAAGTCTGCTCTGCCATTCAATCATGGCTGATATTTTTCTCATCCCCATTCTCCTGCCTTCTCCCCATAACCCCTGATCCCCTTATTACTCAAAAACCTATCCATCGCTGTCTTAAAGACACTCAGTCATTTGGCCTTCACAACCTTCTGCAGCAAAGAGTTCCACAGATTCACCACCCTCTGGCTGAAGAAATTCCTCCTCATCTCTGGTTTAAAGGATCGTCCCTTTAGACTGAGATGGTGTCCTCCAGTTCTAGTTTTTCCTACAAGTGGAAACATCTTCTCCACGTCCACTCTATCCAGGCCTCGCAGAATCCTGTAAGTTTCAATAAGATCCCCCCTCATCCTTCTCAACTCCAACAATTACAGACCCAGAGTCCTCAACCGTTCCTCATACAACAAGTTCTTCATTCCATTCTTGTGAACCTCCTATGGAGCTTTTCCATTTGGACCATCCTTCCTTAGATTCGGGGCCCTAAACTGCTCACAATACTCTAAATGGGGTCTAACCAGAGCCTTATACAAACTCAGAAGTACCTCCCCAGTCTTGTATTCTAGTCCTCTTGACATGAATGCTAACTTTGCATTTGCCGACTGAACCTGCACGTTAACCTTAAGAGAATTGTGAACAAGGACTCCCAAGTCCCTTAGTGCTTCTAATTTCCAAAGCATTTCCCCATTTCGAAAATAGTCTATGCCTGAATTTCTCCTTCCAAAGTGCATAACCTCACACTTTTCCATATTGTGTTTCATTTGCCACTTCATTGCCCACTCTCCTAGCTTGTTCAAATCCTTTTGCAGCTCCCTTGCTTCCTCAATACTACCTGTCCCTCTACCGATCTTTGTAGCATCTGCAAACTTAGCAACAGTGCCTTCAGTTCCTTCTTCCAGATCATTAATGTATATTGTGAAAAGTTGTGGTCCCAGCACCGACCGCTGAGGCACACCACTAGTCACCGGCTGCCATCCTGAAAAAGACCCCTTTATCCCCACTCTCTGCCTTCTGCCAGTCAGCCAATCCTCTATCCATGCCAGAATCTTACCCTTAACACCAGGGGCTTTTAACTTATTTAACAGTCTCCTATGCGGCACCTTGTCAAAGGCCTTCTGGAAATCTAAATAAATCACGTCCACTTGTTCTCCCTTTAAGAACCTTAGCATGTCAGGAAGGCCAGTGATGGGCCTCCCCATCACAGACTTATTGGTGTAGGGGGGTAGGGGAAGGGGGCGGGCGGATCTGGTCGGGTTCCTATCCACATTCTCTAACGTTGAAACTACACAGGCCCCACTGGAACTGACTGGAGGTGAAGTGCACCCAGAAAAGGGGCGCTCGGCATCCGTTGCTATGGAGGTGAAATCCGTGCCTTCGCTGCCCTGCTGCTCTTTTTAAGTGGCGGGCGTTGGTTAGCTCAGTTGGCTGGACAACTGGTCTGTGGTCTTCTCAACTTTGCTCCTCGCCTGAGGAGTGGTGACCCTCAGGTGAAATCACAGCCAGTCAGCTCTCCCCCCTCAAGGTAGAAAGCAGCCGATGATCTTCGGGACTGTTGCAACGTTTACATTTACACATTTGTTCTCCTTGCAGCTTTAAAATTTCATTTCCGTCCTTTAATTCCCCTCCAAAGATGTATCAACTTTTCCTGTATTAAATTACCGCAATTTGAGCGTGTTTGGAAATGAACTGAAAGGCCCACAAGAATCTTTTTCAATAGAGTTCCGGTACATTGGCGGACAAGCATTCCAAGGCAATGATTGACCCTGGGCACCTGGATACTGTGCGCACGTTGAGCATGCATGTTACCACGGCATCCTGAACGCTGCTCTGCTCCATGGTCACCGGCAGCTGTTGCAACACACCGTGCTCGCTGATCCAGCTGTGTCAGCACCCAGGGGCCTGTTGTATCTGGCTGGGGTTGGTGAACACGGGGAGGTCGCAACAGGTCAACGATATGTTCCAAAAAAGCTTGCCAGGCCGTGAATTTAGCAGAACAGAAAATCGGGCCAAAAGTATGAAATGGGTAATTGGCTGCTTTGGGTTACCGCTCAGCTTTGCATTTATATAGAGCCTAATGTGTCCCATTTTGCTTCCCAGATGCCATTAGAACCATATTTGACACTGAGCCACATAGGTTGACATTAGGACAGATGACCAAAAGCTTGGTTAAAGAGGTAGCGTGAAGCATCTAAAAGGGGGTTGAGAGGAGAAGGAGTTGAGGGAATGGAAAGATAGAAACTAGGAGTAGGAGGAGCCCATTCAGCCCTTCGCACCTGCTCCACCATTCAATATGGCCGTGGCTGGTCCTCTATCTCAACACCATATTCCTGCCCTCTCCCCATGGCCCTTGTCACCTTTAGAGTCCAGATATCTATCTAAGTACTTTTCAAATATAGTCAGTGATTTGGACTCCACAGCCTTCAGTGGGAGAGCCTTCCACATGTTCGCTGTGGAATTCCAAAGCTTAGGACTGAGATAGCTGAAAGCACAGCCGCCAATTGTTGAGGGATAAAACCAGGAAATGCCCGAGATGCCAGAATTGGAAGTTGAGAGAGATCTGGGACAGTTGTTGGGTGACAAGATGTTACAGAGATAGCCGAGATGCTTCACCCCCAGAGTCTCCAGTCGAAACCGGGTACCACATCCCTAACATACAGAATTTACATAGAATTTACAGTGCAGAAGCAGCCATTTGGCCCATGGAGACTGCACCGGCTCTTGGAAAGAGCATCCTACCTAAGCCCATGCCTCCACTCTATTCCCGTAACCCAGCAACTCCACCTCACCTTTTTTGGACACTAAGGGAAATTTATCATGGCCAATCCACCTAACCTGCACAAGAGACAGTCAACATGGTTTTGTGAAGGGTAGGTCATGCCTCACAAACCTTATTGAATTCTTTGAGAAGGTGACCAAACAGGTGGATGAGGGTAAAGCGGTTGATGTGGTGTATATGGATTTCAGTAAAGATTATGATAAGGTTCCCCACGGTAGGCATGGGATTCAGGGTGATTTAGCAGTTTGGATCAGAAATTGGCTAGCTGGAAGAAGACAAAGGGTTGATGGGAAATGTTCAGCCTGGTGTCCAGTTACTAGTGGTGTACCACAAGGATCTGTTTTGGGACCACTGCTTTTCGTCATTTTTATAAATGACCTGGAGGAGGGCGTAGAAGGATGGGTTAGTAAATTTGCAGATGACACTAAAGTCGGTGGCGTTGTGGACAGTGCAGAAGGATGTTACAAGTTACAGAAGGACATTGATAAACTGCAGAGCTGGGCTGAGAGGTAGCAAAAGGAGTTTAGTGCAGAAAAGTGTGAGGTGATTCATTTTGGAAGGAATAACAGGAAGAAAGAGTACTGGGCTAATGGTAATATTCTTGGTAGTGTGGATGAGCAGAGAGATCTCGGTGTCCATGTACATAGATCCCTGAAAGTTGCCACCCAGGTTGAGAGGGTTGTTAAGAAGGCGTACGGTGTGTTAGCTTTTTTTGGTAGAGGGATTGAGTTTCGAAGACATGAGGTCATGTTGCAGCTGTACAAAACTCTGGTGATGTCTAGCACGAGGAGACATAGCTTTAAATTGAGGGGAGATAGATATAGGACAGATGTCAGAGGTAGGTTCTTTACTCAGAGAATAGTAAGGGCGTGAAATGCCCTGCCTGCAACAGTAGTGGACTCGCCAACACTAAACGCATTCAAATGGTCATTGGATAGGCATATGGACGATAAGGAAATAGTGTAGATGGGCTTTTGAGGGGTTTCACAGGTCGGCACAACATCGAGGGCCGAAGGGCCTGTACTGCGCTGTAATGTTCTATGTTTTCTATGTCTATGTTTTCTTTGGACTGTGGGAGGAAACCGGAGCACCTGGAGGAAACCCACGCAGACACGGGGAGAATGTGCAGACTCCGCACAGACAGTACCCAAGCCGGGAATCGAACGTGGGACTCTGGAGCTGTGAAGCAACTGTGCTAACCACTATGCTAACATGTGCCGCCTGAGAAACAAATGTGGAAGAAATGGGTGGGTTCCATAGAGATGTGCTTCAGCCCCAGATTTTGCAACACAATCTTTAGATTAAAATAATATTTGTGGAGTTCCACCAGCTTGGTATATCACAAGACGTACACCACTTATCGCCGCCCATAACACTCTGATCATATGTCAGAAAGGAGCCTTTTCAGGTTTGTCTGGCCCTCAAGATACTCGAAAGAAATAAAAGAGAAATGAAATGTTTCTCCCAGATAGCGAGGGTTCCCAGCGCACACCATTGGTCTATCAAACCACGTTGGAAGTGTGGATCGTCAGTGAAAACTGGTTCAGACTGAGCTGGGATTATTGCAAGGGGAAGGGACAGGAGGGTTGCCAACCCTCCAGGATCGCTCTGGTGTCACCAGGGATTAAACATTAACATTTGAATGGAGTAGCTGTGATGGGCCGAATGGCCAACTTCTGCTCCTCCGTCTTCTGATTTAGCTCACTGAGCTAAATCAGATTCCCGTACCAGCCTCCCTGGACAGGCGCCGGAATGTGGCGACTAGGAGCTTTTCACAGTAACTTCATTGAAGCCTACTCATGACAATAAGCGATTTTCATTTTTCATTTCATTTCTGGTCTCCAGGACACGGCTGCGAACAACACCCGGAAAAAGACCATTGGGGGGGGGGCGTTAGAATCAGTGTTTACTCTTTAATCATTCTAAAATATCAGGGTCAGCCAACTAGGTCTGTTCGCTTTCCAATTGGCGAGCCGGGCAGTGGACGAGTCTATTGGGGATGGAGGGGATGTTGGAAGACCAGGATTACAACAAGAGGTCACTGAATTTCGGAGGAACGAATATTCTTTTAAAATAATCTGGTTTTGCAAGACGCAACTGCATTTATGATAGCCCCTCGTAAACGACCACTTCAAATATCACTCAGAGTGGAAATCCTATTAAATGACATGCGTGAACTTAGTTTGTTGAACTTAATTTCAAAGCTTGCCATTGTAAGATCTGAACTCATAAACTGACTTCTTAATTCACGCCCATAACCGCAAGACCTCAGTGCAGCACTGTTCAAAGTTCTGACTCTCAAGTAAGATGATAAACTAAGGCCAAATCGGCAGGCTGTGGCAAATGCCTACAGCAGCGTTTCGAAGGAGAGCAGCAAAGTTGTTCTCCGCAAGCCACCCCAGCAACCCCTCCCCCCCCCCCCCCCCCCCACGTTGTCCTGGCTAACATTTATCATGGGCAGCGCGGTAGCGCAGTGGTTAGCACTGTTACTTCACGGTGCCAGGGACCCGGGATCGATACCCGGCTTGGGTCACTGTCTGTGCGGAGTCCGCATGCTATCCCTGTGTGTGCGTGGGTTTCCTCCGGGTGCTCCCGTTTCCTCCCGCAGGTCCCGAAAGACGTGCTTGTTCGGTGAATTGGACATTCTGAATTCTCCCTCTGTGTACCCGAACAGGCGCCGGAGTGTGGCGACTAGGGGCTTTTCACAGTAACTTCATTGCAGTGTTAATGTAAGCCTACTTTTGACACTAATAAAGATTATTATTATTTATCCTTCAACCATGGGTCCTTAAACCGAGCATCCTGGTCATTTATCATGAGGCTGTTTTGGGGATCTCTCTGTGTGCAAATGCCAAAAGTACTTCATTGGCTACAATCAAAGCACATAGGTACTTTTTTCTTTATTTGTTCATGATATGTGGGCATCACTGATGGGGCCAGCATTTACCACCCATACCCAAGGGCATTTAAGAGTTAACCACATTGCTGTGGATCTGGAGTCACATGTAGGCCAGATTTCTTTCCCTAAAGGACATTAGTGTGCCAGATGGATTCATACAACAATCAACAATGGTCACCTTTAAACTTTTAATTCCAGATTTTTATTGAAATGGTGGGATTTGAACCTGGGTCCCCAGAGCATGGTTCTGGTTCTCTGGATCACTGGTCTAGCGACAATACCATTGCGCCACTGCCTCCCCTTGCGAAAGGTGCTTTCAAAGCACATGTCACAATTCTTCTCCTTCTGCGACTTTGCACCCAGCAGAAATCACTGGTTATTAGTCAGAATTGGGGGGAAGTAAGTGTGGAAAACTTAGTGCAAGAGGAGACACAAGGGTCAGAACTAAGGCTGTTTGTGGCGACAACTTGGGAGGCCGGCTCAGAGAGTATTGGCAAAAATCAGACCTTGACATGAACAATGTTCCTGTACAAGCTGCTACATGAAACATGATATTAATTTGAAAAGAATGTTAAATATTGGCATTCTGTAGCCTATTGTCTTGCCGCATCATATATTTGGCAAACGCAAAGAGACAAATATTCCGTTCTTAATAAAAACATTTTTTTAATGTGAGCTCTTCGCTGTCCAAAGAACCAAACAACGATTTGCTCCATGAGTTCCCAAAATGAAAAAGAATTGTCGGATAAGAGGAATGGCTTCAAAAGGAACTACTGAGGGCCGATGTCCTGACCTCAGGAAGTAGTTAAACTTCACTTATAAAACAAATGGGTAGTTAGGGCCAGCCCCTGCCCACAGAGGAAGCAATCCGTTCTATAATTAAGACTAATAGAAGAGTTATAAGTGAATCCCTGCAGTGAGACATTGCTGCACATTAAACAATACTGTCCGCCTCGAAGTCCAATGTTCAATCAGCAGCTGTGATCTCCGTGGTGAGAGCTAACAATTTGGGCCTCTTTCCAACTTCTTAATTTTTTTTTTACAGACTGACTTCAATTATGTGCCGATAATAGGAAAAACTGGGGCTGTCCATCCTTAGAACAGAGGAGGTTAAGGGGATATTTAGCAGTCGTTCGCTATTGCAAAGGGCTTCGATGGAATAAGTAAGGACAATCTGTTTCCACTAGCAGGAAGGTCGCTTTAACCAGAGGTTGCAGATTTAAGATAATTGAAAAAAGAACTGCAGGGGAAAAAAAAAATTTTTTTTAAACGTGGTGAGCTGTTATGACCTGGAACGCACTCCCTGAAAAGGTGGAGGAAGAAGTAGATTCAGCAGTAACTTCCCAATGGGAACTGGACAACGCACTTGTAAAGGACACATTTTCAGGAGAAAGGGGAATGATAGATGATGATGATGATAGATATTTATTGTCACATGTACCGAAGTACAGTGAAAAGAATTTTTCTGCGGCCAAGGGAACATGCACAGGACGGACATAGTAGACAAAATGGAGTTGGGACGAGGCACTAACCAGGTATCACTTTCAAATAGGCAGCTCAGGCAGGGTGGTCTAAAAAGCCTCCGTCAGTGCTGTAAGATTATCCAAGATGGCAATGGAAATCAAATTCAGACTGTTGCTACAAGGGGTGGATGATTCACTCTGCCAATTGGATATTTTGGAAATCAGCCCCACTGCCCCAACCCCCCCCACCCCCCCCAAACAATGGGGCCCTAGAGGTTTGGGGAAATTTCTAATCTGATGCAAGAGGTCCAGCACCCAGTGTTAGTGCCGGCCTGGCCTTAAGAGTGATAATGGAATGGACGGAGATGTTCCTGGGGTCCCGCCTCAATTTCCTCCTCATCTGCCTGGTGGATGGTTCAGTGAAGGAGAACCCCAAAGAAACATGGAATTAGGGGCTTCCGCTCGGACCCTAAGGAGCTGAAGGATCTGTGCGGCCGGGGGTAGATGTGGTGGTGGAGGGAGTGAGGTCGCTGGGAGATCATTTCTGCAAGAAAATAAGAGGGAAGAAGAAAAGAACATGTGTCTGCAACAGACCGTGCGTGCATAAGGAAGAGAGTGGGAGAGCGGGATGGGGCAAGAGAGGAATTGTGATAGAGAGAGGAGTGAGGGATGAGAAGGAAGACAAAGAGAGAGAGAAAGCAACGCAGAGGAATACAGCACAACAGTCATACATACAGACATATGGATTGATATTAAGGATCCCCTTGACTGAGAGTGCCCAAGATTAAAGCATTGGTGCTTGGTAAACATTCATTCACAATTGCTGCAAAATGTAAGTAGAATTTGCACTGTGGCTGTTAAATTGGGAGAATCATACAGATTGGTCTTGCAATCCGGTTGGGACCAGTAACCTTTCTTCAAGGTAGACAAAGTTTGGAATCCCAGATAGCCACTGACAGAATAAAGCCATAGGATTCCACAATTTTAAACAAATGAAACAAAGTTTACGATACAAAGGAAAGTAAAACACTGTACAATTACTTTCTTGTACTCTTAACGTTTTGAATTAACATGGGATAACTATGAAAGAACAAGCAAACTGTGGTCAAACACACTACACTACGCATTCAGTGATGTGACCAAAACAGATCCCCTGGGTTCTCAGAAACCCATCCAGACATCAGTGACCACTGTGAGTCACAAAATCTTATTGAAACTCTGTCCCCCTCAATTCTTCATTTTTGGAAGATGCAGCCTCTGAATATTGTCGAAAGCCATCCCAACGGACACTACACCAATGACAGTCCACCTCCTGATGGCTCAATCTCTCCTCCTGAAATTATGTTCCATGGCATGGAATCCTGCCTCTAATTTCTGGCACAATTTCAGTTCTCTCGCAGATGGCTATCTACGCTAAGCTGTCACTGTGCCTGGGTTTTTCTGAACTCCAATCTCTCTGCTGTACCAAGCTAGGAATGGCTCCCAGGACTTCTCTGAGCCCTATCTGCCTGGAAACTAATAACAGCTCCCTGAGAATCTCTGTGAGCTGCAAACCACGCAGGGTCGAAACTGCAACCAACTGTTATACTTTTCAGTGAAACAGACTCCAAGTTGCTTCTGTTGCATTGATTACTGTTTCTACAGTTGAACTTTAATCTTCCAAGAACTAAACATTACCTCTAAATATCAACATAAATTATGTATTGGGTAATCACAACTTGGATACTGCAGAGACACAGCAAAATATCCTCCAAAATGTAATTTATTCTCCACCACTTTATAAACTGCGGCAATGTTTGCAGCATAACATCCAGGCTGGCTCATCAGTTCAGTACTGGAATAGCAATACACTGCCAGAGGGACATCTTGTGGACGAGACACAAAGTGAGGCCTTGTCTGCTTTGTCAGATTGATACAAAGGATCCCATGGGCATTATTTTGAGGAAGAACAGGGGGGGTTGTCCCTGGTATGTTATCCAGTTTTATCCCCAGTTAACTTCATGAATACACATTGCCTGAACATTATCCATTGTAGTTTTGTGGGAGCTTTCTGTGCACAAATTGTGTGCTGCACTTCCTGTATTACAATGGTGCTTATTGCTGGAAAAAAGACGCATGTTTTGTCAAAACACAAAATGCAGTGTCCAACATAAGATGTGATTCCTTGATTGGACAACATTTGCTAAATAAACCTCAGCGTGCTAAGAACTACACTGGCAACTAATTTAAGATTGTCAGTCGGGCTGACGGTGTGGCATATTTGCATGTATTGGGAACTACATATAATAATACTTGAGGATCTGTTCTTTGCAGACAGAAAAAACACATACACACATTGCACCTGCATCAGCTAAATAAAATAAGTGACAGCCATTCGCTGGTTCAGACCTCAGGGCAATGCCTTGACCAATCAGAGTCAGGCTGCCTGGTTTAAGTTTCAAATAATACTTGGCAGTTAACTGCCCATCACCATCGACTGGTGCATTCTCCATAGCAACGCCTCTACCAATCAGAGTCCACTTGCCAACCAATCAGCACTGACAGTAAATTTGTTGATTTCCCTTACATTGTACTCTTGAGAATGTCCTGCTGAGTGCAAGCCAAAAAACTTTGACAAAAAATGACTCTTTTTTTCAGCAATACTCAAGTTTTAAACTATCAAGTAACTACAACAGTGAACGTGTATCAAATGCACTTTGTTGGTTGTAAAGCATATGGAACATCTGGAGGCTCTTAAAGATGGAGATTAATGTAGCCGCAATCAGATAAATTCATAGACACATATTGAATTTAAAGATTTGCATAATAGCACTTTAATGATTTAAAGTATTAATAAAAATTCTTGCTTGCACTTTTTGAACAGATGTATTCTGGAGCCCCTTCAATCCTCACAGTGTTAATTTTTACAAGGGAGTGGGGGTCAGGTTTTGGATGCCATGGTTGGAGCTACAAAGAGAGGTAACATCTTATGGGGGGGTCTCCCCAATGGGCACTTGTTACCCCAGCCCCTAAGGGAGGTACCACCCTTCCATCCCAACTTTTCACCTGAGAAGGCGAAGTAATGGGCTGGCCTCCTGCATTTCACCTTCTCCGGACGCGTATGTTATTGTGACAGGGTGGAAACAGGCCTCTGAGCCTCAATAAGGACAGGCAGGCAGGGTGATGCCTTACCCATCCCACCCCTCTTTTTTACCTGCCTCCTCCCACCTTCAAATTGTGGGCGGCACGGCAGCACAGTGGGCAGCACTGTTGCTTCACAGCGTCAGGGACCCCGGGTTCGATTCCTGGCTTGGGTCACTGCCTCTGTGGAGTCTGCACGTTGTCTCCGTGGGTTTCCTCCGGGTGGTCCAGTTTCCTCCCACGGGTCCCGAAAGGCATGTTGGTTAGGTGAATTGGACATTCTGAATTCTCCCTCTGTGTACCCAAACAGGCGCCAGTTTGTGGCGACTAGGGGATTTTCACAGTAACCATAACTTCATTGCAGCGTTAATGTAAGCCTACTTGTGTCAACAATAAAGATTATTATTATAAATATGCAGTGGGGTGGGTGATATAAAGAGCCATGGTTCTGCGCATTTTTCTTTGAGGTCTCCAATCGAGAGCGTTTGCTGTCTTGTGTAGATTGCTACCTCTTACACTGTGGCCCTTGGGCTCTGTCCAATTGTCCCAGTAAAATCAGCGCCGGCCCTAGGGTTGCTGGCGCCCCGGGCAAGCTGAACTTCAGCGCCCTTGGGGGGGGGCGGGGCCGAGGCGGGGGGGGGCGAGGCAGGGCCGAGGCGGGGGGAGGGGGGGGCCGAGGCGGGGGGGGGCGGGCCGAGGCGGGGGGGGGGGCCGAGGCGGGGGGGGCCGAGGCGGGAGCGGGGCCGAGCCGGGGGGGCGGGGCCGAGGCGGGGGGGCGGACGGAGGGACGGCCGGAGGGGCGGCTGGAGGCGGCCGGAGGGGGGAGGGGAGGGCGGCCACCGTGCATGCGCTGGTTGTCACCGCCCCAACTGCGCATGCGCGGGACCCGAGTCTCTGGCGCCCCCTAACACATGGCGCCCCGGGCGACTGCCCGAGTTGCCGGTACCTTGGGCCGGCCCTGATAAAATCAATTTACCTCGTGCCTCCTCAGCAATGCCTCGGCGGCCAGTTTCTAACCACATCTCCGAGCAGCAGAACAATCCAACCTACCGCTGCTCCAAAACAGCCGCAACCTGTACTTTATTATAATAAAATCAGGATAATTTCTAGAAGCAGCTGAATAAAAATTGCGTCCCGACTGCTGGAAATTATTAAGCGTGAGCATTCCACGAATGTCTTCAGTTTGAAAAGCTCAGATGGGCCAAAATTAAACCATGCAGTTGTTCAAAGATTGTAATCTCTCACGGTTTTGAGTGTCCCAGAAATCTCTTGACTGGACCAATGCCCCCGGATCCTCCCCGCACATGTGGATTTGGTGAACTGTGAAATTAATCTGAATATAAAATTTAACTTGCGATCGGAATCACAAATCCTAATTGCAACTTAATTTCAGAAATGTATGAAGTTGAGCTCCGCCACCATAAAAGTTTATGCAGTTAAATGCTCAGTCTAATGGGTTTCTGAGGGACCGGACGTTAAAGGAAAGCTTTCTCTGGAGACGGCAGCAGCCAGTAACTACACCGGTTATGAGAGAGTTAACAAGTGCTGGCGATACTGCTTTTAGGTGAAGGGTCATCCTACGGGACACCGAGATTGTAAAAGTCTTAATCTCCAAATAAGCAGCGGGGAGACTAGCAGACAAATTAATACTCGATGCAGCTTCATTTAGGTACCCGAGTCTGCTCATTTGCTGGCAGCATTAGAAAATAAATGTGAGTTTGCAGATTGCAGTAGGGCCGAGATTAAATCCCAAAGATTTGCGGCGCTGCCAGGGAACAGGTTTCTGAGGGGAACCATGAC
The DNA here is from genome assembly GCF_902713615.1 of Scyliorhinus canicula. Classification (NCBI taxonomy): domain Eukaryota; kingdom Metazoa; phylum Chordata; class Chondrichthyes; order Carcharhiniformes; family Scyliorhinidae; genus Scyliorhinus; species Scyliorhinus canicula. The sequence continues at coordinate 12,654,520 of NC_052156.1, read as the reverse complement.
AGGCTGGCTCTATTCCTCAGACATCCCAGTCAATCTGAAATGAGGGCCGTTATCTGTAATATGAGGAGTATTGGTTGTGAGAGTGAGAGCAGAGCGTGTGCGTGAGTGAGAGTGACGTGCTGCCGAGGGCAGTGAGTGAGTAATAAATGAGTCAGGAGTACAGTATATGAGCATGTGTCAGGGATCAAAACCATGAATCTCTGCTTTTGTATGCAGTCAGTGACAGCCGCATATTTTCACGCACGAGAGGTTAAAGGTGGAGTAGGGGTGGCACGTTGGCACAGCGGTTAGCACTGCTGCCTCTCCGCGACAGGAACCCGGGTTCGATTCCGACCTTGGGTGACTGTCTGTGTGGAGTTTGCACGTTCTCCCCGTGTCCGCGTGGGTTTCCTCCGGGTGCTCCGGTTTCCTCCCACAGTCTAAAGACGTGCAGGTTAGGTGGATTGGCCATGATAAATTGCCCTTAGTGTCCAACGGTAAGGTAGGGTTATGGAGATGGGGGAGTGGGCCTCATTAGGGTGCTCTTTCAGAGGGTAGGCGCAGACTCAATGGGCCAAATGGCCTCCTCTGGACTGTTGGGATTCTACGAGTGCAGAAAAAAATAGCCCGCTGCAACGTTATTGCTGTCACTCCAGAGCCCCTACACAACACAGAGGGGTAAGCACAAAGTCAGAGAAAGCAGGAGCAGGGGGGGGGGGGGGGGGGGGGAGGATGGGGGGATGGGGGGGGGGGGGAGGAATTCAGCCCCTGTGCTCCTTGAGGCACTCTCAATTACGACGCGAAAGCGAGGTCAGTAATCAAAGGCTTTAATAAACAGAGAACAGGGCAGCATCCAAGAGAAGTGTGCTCGCAAAATGGAGTCTCATCTTAAATACTGTTTCCAGGGGGCGTAGCCAGAGGCGGAGTCCCCCAGGGTTCCAAGCCTCTTAAAGGGGCAAGGTATTAAAGGTAAATACCGATCATCACACCCCTGCTCTGCCATTCAACATGATGATGGCTGATCCTCTATCTCAGTTCCGTATTCCTGATTTCTCCTCATATTCCCTTCATGCCATTAAAATCTGTTTTAAAAAATCCATCTCCTTCCAATGAATTGAACTAATCAATATTAAGCCTGGTTCCTGAGATGACTACTGACAGGAGCTGGGCTGATTTTAGAATGGTGACAATCACTGACCATCTTACAGAGGTCAGAGATTCTGACAGGACAAATCCCATTGAGTGACGGAGCTAAAACGGGAAACTTATTTCTAAGAAAGTTGGTAGCAGGAGTGATGGGTTTTGATGGGAGATGTCCCCGTGTTGTGATTTTGTTGTCATCATTCCAAAATGTGCCAAGATGATGAATCCTGAAAATCAGATAGCTGTTTTTGTTGTTGTTGCTGGGGGGGAGGGGTGGTATTTATGTCCTGGTATTTAATTCATGCCACTCAATGCAACAAGACCGTGGGAATGACTATGTCCAGCTGCGCTTCAAACACAGCAATGTCAAGGTTTTGAACTGTCAAGTGTATCATGTTTTAGCGGCAGGAAAACATGGTCCCGGTAACTCTGCACTTGTTGAGACTTCAGCTCCTTAAGTGGGGCTCGTGTGCATGTGCCTGGTTTTCACATTAAATGCTATTTCTTGCCTCTTAATGTCCTTCCTGAGGCACAGTGGCTCTCCCTGGAGAGACGGTGGAAGCAGATCTAATGCTGACTTACAGAAGGGAAATGTGAGGAATGGATGAATAGGGAAAGATTTTCAGGGGGGCTATGGAAAGACCAAGGGAGTGAAACCAACTCCATAACTCTTTCAAAGGGCTAGCACTCGCATGATGGAGTGCATGGCCTCCTTCTGTGCCGTGTGATTCGATGATTCGCTAATAAGGGCATGTTGGAGGGAGCCGGGAATGGCTGCACAGGGGACTGAGGAAAGGTCGAGTTTTCCCCAAAATACTGGGGAGGTTTCTTATTAGGCAACTTCAGTAACTCATCCGTGCTCAACAAGAATTAGAGGTGATGTTAGTACCAAAAGGGGTGGGTCAGAGGCCTTGGGGTAGTGGGAGAGGGGGAGATAGGGTTTTTTTGGAGGTTTCGGTGGGCAGTGACCAGCTGAGGCTATAACCTCGGTGCAGAGATAGCGTCCTCCCATCACAGGAGCCTCACAATGATAAGTGAATTACATCCAGCAGGTAAGTGAGTTGGTGTTTACCTCCTGGACAGGAAAACTCTCCTCTCTCTGTAGTTGTTGGGTTCATTAAGGTTTGGCAGCCCAGCCACGCAAAGGTAAATTAAAATGGTGCATAAATATGAGGCTGCGTGCCAATATTTAAATTATCAACACATCTCCCAGCAGCAGATCCCCTTCCCCCTCCCCCTCCAGCATTCTCAAATTTACCGCCATTAAAACTGGATTAGAGAGGGATTGGGGTTAGACAGTCACCCTTTTAACATTTTTTTGGAGGGATGTTTCCCCCATCATACAATATATAATGCACAATTGTTGGATAGTATATATTATGACATATTATATAATACACACACGTTATAAATTCTACAAACTGGATCATATTTATACACCTGCATTACATTTTATCCACATGTAACTTGCAAGCAGTGCAGAATATATGCATATTGGCCTGGATTTTGTTATAGAAATAAGAGCAAGCCTATCAGCAATCATTATTAAACCATTAATCACATTGCAACTTCAGCTGACTGTGCAAATAAATGCCTTTGTGGCATTGAAACTAACTTTACAAGCATGGAGCCTCATTCCTTGAGATGTGAGCTACCGTTGGAGATTTAAAAAAAAGTGTTTTTCCTAAAATCTTTTATTTGTCTCTTTAACCCCTTTCTCTTTATCCCATCCTTCTTTCTCTCTCTTTATTTTGCTTTCTTTACTTGATTTTACATTTATTCAATAACTTAACTGACTGCCTGGTTCAGACTTTGCACTGCTTTTTAAGGATTCTTCAACCTTATCGGTTAAGAAGAAACATAGTTGTTTGTCCTTTTCACACAGGTTTCCTGTAGGGGGTGCTGCAGCAAAATACGTCTCCAATCACCACAGGTTCCAGCTCAAAAAACCCACAACAATTGTAGCACTCTGTCAATGTCTTAATAATTACAATTTGGTAAGTTAAAGCCAAATCCATTTGTTCATGTAAATTACATTGTTACGGGAAACAGTTCTCTATTTGAACACATATAAAAAGGGGATTGCTGGGACACTGGGCATGGGTGAGCAGTGTTGACATTGAACAATGACAGTCAACCTTCTCATCAAGCAAAGCCTCTGTGTGACTTCACCAATATGCATATGGATCCTGTTAGCACTCATCACTGCCACTTTGGCCCAGTCTCCCTGATCTGTGTGGCTCAGAGGCAAAACAGGCATTGCAGTTCCAAATCAGGGGTCAATATCTTGTCCGATATCAGCAAAAGCCATCAGTGATTTCTGATCAAATGTCTCCAGCCACGGTTTTAACAAAAGGAGTCATTGCAGTTAAAGTAAATTGGTTACTAACTGTGATGTTGCAGAAAAAAGGTATTTTACACGAACATGTATAATAATAATCTTTATTATTGTCACAAGTAGGCTTACTGCAATGAAGTTCCTGTGAAAAACCCCTAGTTGCCACACTCCGGCACCTGTTCGGGTGCACAGAGTGAGAATTCAGAACGTCCAATTCACCTCTCAAGCACGTCTTTCGGCACTGGTGGGCGGAAATCGGAGCTCCCGGAGGAATCCCGCGCAGACACGGAGAGAACGTGCAGACTCTGCACAGACAGTGACCCAAGTTGGGAATTGAATCTGGGACCCTGGTGCGATGAAGCAACAGTGAAAACCACTGTGCTACGAGGATGTTCATCATTACAGGGGGTGCTTGCAGTTTTCAAACTCTAAGCTAGCTATCTGGAGTTAGCACTGGGTCACTGCAGTGTTTTCACTTTTCAGTCCAAAAGGTTGTGGGTTCGAACCCCTCACCAGAGACTTGTGTGTGTAATTGAAGCAGGCACTCCACTGAATGGAGAGTGTGTTACTCTGTTGGACATGTTGTCCTTTAGATGAGGCATTAAACGGGAGCCCCACCTTTTGTTCAGTTGGACATTAAGTGGGCCCACTGGGCTATCTAGAAGAAGACTCATATGAAAACTGATTATCTGGTCATTATCACTTGGGTGGTTGTGGGAGCTTGCTGTGCACAAACTGACTGCCGTGTTTTCCACATTCTGTGATTACATTTCAAAAGTACCTAATTGGCTGTCAAGCACTTTGGAACATCGTCAAAGGTGCTCTACAAATGCAAGTCTTTCTTTCCAATTGTGCTGCAATCCTAATGGGGGTAAATGATGGGTAGGGGCAGCTGTTGAATGTCATTGCGAAAACAACCCTCACACCAAGCTGAATCCCTGTGATAACCAGAAGTGACTATGGGTTTGTCAACAATATTGTCCCAATCTTGATGGGATCCACAATGGAAAAAAAGACAAATAGCTTAGCACTTAGTTGTAACGGAGTGTGTAATTCATTCATTCTCTGAGTTTGGTTAGTATCTTACTGTTTATTTTTCCAAGCCGTCCATTTATTTCATTTGGACGCAGGCTTATTTATTCTGCTGCTGTAATTATTTAACAGAAACCTTCTCTTTATTTTGTTAAACTGCGTTCAGACATGGCAGTGATTTATTAGTTAAATCGGTGCAATTAAAGCTAATTGACCTCGACTGACAAGTCCAGTTTCACATTCCCTGCATCTGTACTGCCTCTGGGGCTGTGGCTGTGACAGCAGAATGAGCAGTGAAGGAGGGGAGGGTGTGGGGAGAATGAGCAGTGAAGGAGGGGAGGGTGTGGGGGGGAGGGTGAGTGGGGGGTGCAGGAGGGGGCAATGGGTCATCTATCATGTCATCTTGCAAGAGTGGCCTAAAAGACAGAGAGATTTCACAAAGCCAGGTAAAGGGCCTTCTGAGGCTGCGGCCGCTCGAGAGAACATTGACCCTTGTAGTTCTTGTGAAGGTCTTCTTTTGCCCTTTCAGTTTTGAGGTCAACAATTTCTTTGGCTTACGTTTCCTTCCGGGTCCAGGAATAGCTCGACTTGGCACTTAAAGCAACACCAGCGACTCAGTGAGTGCATGGGAATGTGGCGGGGTAGAGTTCAGTTAGGTTTGAGGATGACCGTGTGTGGGTGAGTGGATGTGTAGTGAGTGGTTGAGATGGATGAGGTGAGTGAGTGGATGAGGTGGGTGAGTGGGCGATTGTGTTGAAGGTTGGGGGTTGGGGGGGGGGTTGTTGGTTAGTTGGGTCGGAAGGTGATTGGGAGGGGCGTACACTGGCTAATCAAGAGTTTGACCAGGTATTAACCAGCGTAACATTTCCAGGGTAAGTGACCACGTGTGTCCTATGTACCCGGCCCAATCTCTGACGGTGAGCTCAGAGTCGGAGACTTTCGTGGAAGGTCCCGGGCACCAGAAATCAGCCCATCGGTGGTTTCAACCTCCTGGGCAGTTTCCGCACATGACCATGCACCAGCATGCCCACAGAATGCTGACGCACATCTCCCAGCATTGCATCCAATCTCCCATCATCTGAATCATCGCAGATTTGGGCCTTATAAGGCTGCATTTCAGCAAAAAGTCACAAATGAAAAGGAATGTGGGATACAAGCTGGCTGAATTTGTGACAGATTAAAAACTCCCCGTTGAGGTAATAAACACCTAGAACCAACCATGGAGCAAGAAAGACTTGAATTGATATAGCACTGGCCAGATATATCGCAAAGTACTTTGCAGCAGAGGAAGTGTGGTCACTGTTGCAATGTAGGATGTGCCAGCAGCCAATTAGCACACAGAAAACTCCTCCAAACAGCCATGGGGTAATAATCATCTACCTGTTTTCAGTGAGGTTGGTTGAGAAATAAATACAGCCCAGGATACTGGGGACAACTCCCCCGCTCGTCGAAATAGTGCCCTGGGATAAATTTACATCCATTTGAAAAGCAAACGGGGGTCTGTTTAATGTCTCATCCAAAGACAGCACCACAAACAGTGCAGCACTCCATTACCATTGCCGCTACGGAGGTGTCGGCCTAGATTTCACACTTGGGTCCAGAAGGCGAACTCAAGCCTGCAACCTTCTGATTCAGAGGTAGGTGTGCTACCAACTAAGTCATGCCTATCCCACCAAGTTCTCCGAAACTCAATTGATGCAAGAAAAAGATATACATTCGCCGTTATCTGACTGGATTTATTTAATGGAGCTGCATCTTGAGGCAGCGATCCAAGGCAGAGAATTACTCAAATAATAAAGATATTTAATAATTCTTATTAGTGTCACAAGTAGGCTTACATTAACACTGCAATGAAGTTACTGTGAAAAGCCCCTAGTCGCCAAACTCCGGCGCCTGTTTGGGTACACAGAGGGAGAAGTCAGAATGTCCAAATTACCTAACAGCACGTCTTTCGGGACTTGTGGGAGGAAACCGGAGCACCCGGAGGAAAGCCACGCAGACACAGGGAGAATGTGCAGACTCCGCACAGACAGTGACCCAAGCCGGGAATCGAACCTGGGACCCTGGCGCTGTGAAGCAACTGTGCTAACCACTGTGCTACCGTGCCGCCTATCCAAATTTACTCGATGACGATAGCTCATTGTGGCCTGCCAATACCAGCACACGTAGAGACCCAACCCCCTCTTTTCTGATCGTTCCTCACACTGCTTTAATGGAAGGGGTAACTTACTTGGAATCTTCTTAAAATAGCAGACAACGCATTTTTTAAATAAAATGGGCCCATCAAACAGTGGAATTTCTGAGATGTCTCGAAGTTTTAAGTCTGCCTGTCTCCTGCTGTTCTTCCCGATGATGTTACCAGATTTGTGACCCGCTTCAAAATATGGAATCTCCCGCCGTAACTTCAACATTTTTGCAAGTCATTCCTGTGAGTTTTATATGGGTGGAAGCCAGGGTTACCTCCAGGGGGCTGCTTATTGTTCCTGCTGTTTCGAACGTGCAGTCAGGACTCGGGAACCAGTAGCTGTTACACTCTAGCTAACAAGATTAAGGTGCTTTCATTTGTAGATTCCAATCAGCCAGGGGTCAGAGTGTGTGAGTTTACAAATGGTTATCTTAAATGGGTGGGCCATTAAAATAAATGGCCAAAAATAACACACAGAGGAATGTTTTCGAAGGAACGTTTTACTGGATACTTATGAACTTTATTACAGCAGCAGTAGCTCCCACCTCTCAGTCAGAAGGTTGGGGCTTCAAGCCTCCCTTCAGACGCATTGAGCATCGTGCAGCCCTGAAGGAGCACAGCACTGTCAGGGGTGCTGCCTTTTGGGAGAGGCAGTAAACCGAGGATTCCGTCTCCAGTGGATGTAAGCAATCCCAAGGCACAATTTCACGGAAGCTCGGCCTGTTCTGCTCAATACTTATCCTTCAACCAATTTCCAGTCACTATTATCTCATTGCTGCGGTGTGGAACCTTGCTCTGCGCAAGTTTCGTTTTTATCGCAGCGCACGTGGAGTGTTTGAAGGTGCGGGATGTGCACAATAAAGGTGCTACATTAATGCAAATCTCACTTTTAACCCCTATGCAGTTGTTCGTAGCAGGTTCACATTTCAAACAAAGAATTATTGCAAAGTCTCACATCCCCCCCCCCCCCCCCCCCCCCCCCGGCAATCTGCTCCACTGCTTGAGGAGGAAAAAGAAGAGAGCGGTTCACATGGGCTTAGTAGCCAAGCACTGGTGAACAATTAGCAACCTCCAGTGACATCTTCAGTTAGGGGTGGAGCCTGTGGGCAGCACAGTGGTTAGCGCTGCTGCCTCACGGCGCCGAGGTCCCAGGTTCGATCCCGACTCTGGGCCACCGTCCGTGTGGAGTTTGCACATTCTTCCCATGTTTGTGTGGGTTACGCCCCCAAAGATGTGCAGGCTGGGTGAAATTGGCCACGCTAAATTGACCCTTAATTTGAAAAAAAATGAATTGCGTAATCTAATTTTTTAAAAAAAGGAGTGGCGCCTGACTGGAAAGCATGGAATATTCTGGAACTTCCGTTGATCCACACTCATTCATGAAAGAATTGGATGAAGGTGAACACACCTGATGATCTGGTCATCGGGTGCTTTCGGTGTTATTGTATGGGGCGTCGGTCTGGCACATTCCTCACCCCTGCGCTGCAGTGATTACCCCAGCCATTTCCCACTTCATCTGGGGTTCCAAAATGGGCCGTGTTCAAATGGACATGATGTACGAACCTCTAGCTAAAGTGGAGGGGGAAGTGGGGGGGGGGGGGGGGGGGAGGAAATGTGCCCAGAATTGCCCTGATCCTGATGGCTACCGTTGTGTGCGGCTGCATCAAACTGCGTAAATCCTCCGTACGCAAACACCAAGTATCACCACCTGCTGAGATTTGACCTGTCCCCAATAGCGCAGCGTAATGTCTGCAGGGAAGCTGAATATTGCACTTTGTGCGATGGCCATTTTGAAATGTTCGAAATGTTCTCTTTGAAGTTTTAGGAACAAAGTGTATTTTGCCAAAGAAAACGGTGAACACAAATGGAATGAGCCATTTAAGTTCTGGAAGGGTGGGGGAAGGACACAGATATCCCTACATCCCTCATAAATCCAGAATGCACCCACTCCTAGTCAAGCAATCTGAAAGATGATAGTGTTTCTAGATTTGTACAAGCTCAATTGGAAGCTCCAGCGATTTGGAACATGTCTGAGTAGAATTGACTTAATAAATACGATAAATTTTAACTCCCTGGCTCACTGTTGTCAGTTACATTAAACAGAATATTTCAAGGGCTCCAGGCATGCTTTGGTTTTGATACAGGCCCATTGTCCCGGGTTACGCACTGTAAATATCCTTTTATGGAGTTTTGCATCAATGTGATTGAGGAGCGAGGCACCACAGTGTTAATCACATACTCAACATTAACTCAAAAGGTTGCTTCGCTGTTAACTCATTCTGTGCCAGGGGTGAACTTGATATGTACCCAAGCAGGGAGGAGGAGGATGCTGGGAATTTGTGGTGCCGAATCGGAGTTTGAAACTGGACAAAGAAGGTCAAAGTTTGACTTTGACCCCAACTTTAGTAATTGTCAGGGCTTTGGAACATAGGAATTAGAGCATAAAGGGCCAAGGCCCATTTGGTTCATCTTCGGCCATCTTGGTAATGGCATGAACAGCGAGAATGGGGTTGTTGACTAATCATAGCGATCAAACTCTATCAATTATTCTCAAACAGACTCCGACGTGATGTGACAGAAATTTCAATGGGGGACAATTTTGGTAACTCCAAGGTTCAAAATTGCTTTCCTTCCTCTGTTACGACACCCTGGGCAAGTGCGCGGTCAATTCCAGCCCCACTCGCCCCGGAGTCACAACACAAGCAAATTAACCAATAATTCTTATAAAAACACCCAAAGTCTTTGCCCTTGGCTGCCTAATAAATACAGTAACCAGGTTTGTAAGTTTAAACACAATTGCTGTTTATTTATGACAAGAACTATCATGGCAAAATGTAGTAAATACAACTGGTTAACTGTCACCTAACCCCTGTCTCCCACTTTAACTGTCCCACCCTCTACCCACACACACAAGACAGGCAAACACAGAGGGGGGAAGGGGTGAAATAAATAATAAGGATGAAAGTCAAAAGATACGAGTATTTGCTTCAGATAGTGGTTCTTTAGCACACTTTCTTCACAGCAAACTGGCTGATTTTGCTGGTGCTGGTTTAGCACAGTGGGCTAAACAGCTATCTTGTAAAGCAGAACAAGGCTGGTTCAATTCCCGTACCGGCCTCCCCGAACAGGCGTCGTCGGAATGTGGCAATTAGGGGCTTTTCACAGTAACTTCATTGCAGCCTACTTGTGACAATAAGTGATTATTATTACATTATTGATTAAAGTCTCTGGTTTACAGCCGGTAATGGTCTTCTTTGTAGAGTCATTCATTCAGGGTCCCTGTAGCTCAGAGAATGCACAACTCACAAGCAGTGGGCTTTCTAGAGAGACACTTTATTTCTCATCAAACTGGGCCTTCAGTTTGAGGTTCACAATCAAGCCTCTGTCTTCTGGAGAGGGAATTGGTTGATTCTGCTTCTGTCTTTTAGGAGCGAGATTCTGGACTCTGCCTGCACATAGATACGTTCAGGCTCTCTGCCATTTCAGAAACACAGCCTTTCTGGAGAACACTGGAGATGTGAGGATAGCAGGTCCTTCACTGGGCTGCACAGACCAAAACTGAAACCAAACTCATTCCTTGGCACTCTGAAAAATAGGCCAGTGGGATCGCCGCCTGTTACCGGACAGAGCACAGCCCACTGGACCAATTCATTGGCCACCAGCCAACTCAATCAAACCGAGTCCCAGTCAATCTCAGCCACCGGTGCCGGTCTGTCTACAACTCCAGTTTGAACCAGCTCAGGCTAGCGCAGTGATCACTCCTGCTGCTGAAATCCTCTGCTTGAATTAAAGGCACAGGCCACTTGCCTGAAAGACACATGTCCTTTAATCATCCATGAGTCAAAAATGTAACGGTAAAAATAAAAGGGAAATTAAGGAAATACGCAGGGATTAAACAGGAAGGAATGTTGCACCTTCCAAGCACAACAGACTGACCATGGGCCAGAACTTCTGTGAAGTGACAATCGCCATCCACTTTTATTTCCATACCATAGGCCGGATCTCTATATTTCCCTCCTGGATGGTAGACCTGGGCTTGCTGAGTAATATGTAGCATAGCAGCCCATGGTGTCCTTTGCTGTAGTGTAGGAGTGTCGGGGGGAGCAAAACCACCCCCACCTTTTCTGGCACTATCTGCCTATTCTGATAAATCAATGTCCCAGCCACTTTCTCAAGTGAGGAGAGTAGGTTAAGCGTGTACGGTGAGGGGGTAACATGGGTCGGTAGGGGGGGAAATCTGATGGTTGGGGAGGGGCGGTAATTGGGTGGTGAGTTGGGGGGGTGAGGGGGTAGTGGAGGGGTGGAGCGGTAGCCGGGAGTAGAGGGACAGTCAGGGGTAGTCAGGTGTGTTGGTGGGCGGTGGTATAGTTGGAGAATCCACTGTGAGGTCAATCATATTGCATTCCAGGTCCTTTTAACTGAGTCCGAAACATCCAAATTCTCTGGCTGTAAACCAGGGTTACAGAGGGTTCCAGGCGAAGAGTAATTTCCCAACAGAAGTTGAAACGTCCTGAGCTATTCTTGTGTACAGTAAGAAGTCTTACAACACCGGGTTAAAGTCCAACAGGTTTGTTTCGAATCACTAGCTTTCGGAGCACAGCTCCTTCCTGAGGTGAATGAAGGGGTGGGTTCCAGAAACATATATATAGACAAAGTCAAAGATGCAAGACGATACTTTGAATGCAAGTAATTAAGTCTTTACAGATCCAGACGGTGCATTTGGAGACAGGGATAATCCCAGGTTAAAGAGTTGTGAATTGTCTCAAGCCAGGACAGTTGGTAGGATTTTGCAAGCCCAGGCCAGATGGTGGGGGAGGTGAATGTGATGCAACATGAATCCAAGGTCCCGGTTGAGGCTGTACTCAAGTGTGCGGAACTTGGCTACAAGTTTCTGCTCGGTGGTCCTGCGTTGTCACGCGTCTTGAAGAACGCTTACCCGAAGATCTGCTCGGCGATTCTGCATTGTCACGTGTCCTTCAGGATGCGCGACAACGCAGAATCGCCGAACAGATTCATTCACCTGAGGTAGGAGCTGTGCTCCGAAAGCTAGTAATTAGAAACAAACCTGTTAGACTTTAACCCTGGTGTTGCAAGACTTCTTACTGTGCTCACCCCAGTCCAACGCCGGCATCTCCACATCATATTCTTGTGCAGTCATTGCATGGGGGCATCTGAGGGGCCCCTCAATGTATCTTCTGGGGTACCTCTTGGATACGACCCTTTGTAGATAGGAAGCTCTGCGTCCATGTATCATGGCTGAATTTACTCACTTATTTATCTCAAAATGTTATTTTCTGAAAGAAATCTAGCTGAACTGTATTTGAGCAAATTAATATTAACCCTCGGTAATACTTCTGTATTAGACGTGACTGAAAAGAGAGACATGTTGCGGAAGCTTTTCATCGTGCAGTCACCGGAACAAATGCAAGAATTCCAAATTTCAAATAATCGCATCAAGTTATGCCACAGGAGAAAAGGGTGCTGATTGGTTGGAAAGTCAACTCTGATTGGCCGAGGCATTGCCATAGAGAAAGCAACATGAAGCTGCAGGTTCTCCACGCTTATGGCTAATTCCAAAATGGCGCAAGGCTTGATCGTAACTCCTTTAGTTTACAGCGAATGGGTCTCTGCGTATGAATGCACTTCGCTTCTAGTCTTGCTCAGTATGTGAAGTAAGTGTCTGAAAAGCGAAACGATAAAGGGGGCGATTTTCCTCCCCACTTCTGCACAAGCCGAAATCCCATTATGGCCGAAAGCTGTGGGACGGCCACAACGGGATTTGCGATGGAGAAATCTCAGAATGAGATCTTCCTGTCCCCTGCCGGCGATGTAACCAGGTTCACGCCCAGCAAGGGCGTAAATATTAATACATTTTAGTGTTCAGAAACTGGCTTAATTCCGAATCTTCCGGGAACGGCAGATTTTCCCACGCCGTCGGGAATCACGACTGCTCCAAAAACGGCGACCAGGCGTGATGACCACACCGGGGGTCTCGAGGCCAGTGCAGCCCTTGGGTGGCCAGCCCTCCACCCTGGCTCTGCCAGGTTGGCACTGCCAGGTGGGGGGGGGGGGCAGGACCTAAGGAGGAAGGGTCTTGAAGGGCAGGGGGCTGAAGGGGGATGGTCCAGAAGGCAACCCAATTGCAGGGATTTGCTTCACGTGGTGGGGGGGTCAATGTTCCGTTGACTGGAGATAATTGGTGAGGGTGGGTGGTTGGGGGTGGGGGGGGGTGCAATGCTTGATTAGGTGGTAGGGGGCTCGATGCTGGCAATGATGGGGGGGGGGTTCTTTAAACAGGATTTCAGATTGGAGTGCCACTATGATGAAAGGCTACCCGACCTCGGAGGAGCTGGGCCTGGTGGTGTCTTTAGGCCTTGCCCTCAGAATGAGACGGCGATGCGTGAAAAGATCTCGACAGTAAACCCGTCTGTGGGAGAAACACGTTAGTTTTCCGACTGAACCTGACACTTTGCCATTTCCTGGGAAAATACCGCCCAAAGTATGGGAATGGACGGTGTGAGCAGGGAATGGTTAACAAGCTACGTGGTGGCGATATAAAGAGAATGGGAGGAAACAGAACAACTGAGGGGGGGAGGGGAGCAATTTTACGGCCTCTGTGTATTCATGTCACAAATGTTTTTGTGAAAAAACCGCCTGGGTTATGCATTTACCAGAAAACAAAACAGGAAATTTTGACAAACATATTTGTGATTTAGCCACAAGATAATGGGCCAGAGATATTCTTAACCCTGGGATGCGGGCAGCGTCTGCAAAAGCGCTTTTGTTTTGATGGTGAATGTTAATATCACAGCGGCAAGAGTTGTTCACAACCAGTGAGGTGGTGGCGCTGGGGGTTAACTACTCGAGCCAGTGAACTTCATTCCATTGTTAATGGACTTGAGTTAAAACAAAGGGAAGTGGTCAACCCCAGTGAGTCAGGAGCTGCCCCTGAATCTCCCAGGGTTTGAGTGGTTGCCTGAAAGCTGCATTGTAATCATTCCATCCTGTTTTGCCAACACAGAAGCAATGAGCGTTCAAAGAATATCACCAGCCGAGATCTCGGTCACCCCCCTCCCTCAGCCCCACAATTCTACGGTTCCTCTAGTTCTGGTCTCCTCCCCATTCCCCGGTTTCCGTTGCCCTGACGATGACAGATGTGCCGTCAGCCGGCCAGCCGTCTCCAACCTCCTCGCAGCTGCGAGGCCGGAAGCTACGGCACTGACTTAAAGTGGTCGGGGCGTCATAAGTAATGGGACAAATCACTGGACAGTGTCGCTCGGATGCCTGGGGCTTTGCTCACAGTGAGCGATTATGAAGATAAATAGTATGTTAATGTTCATTGCTTCAAGTGCATTGAAGTGTAAGAGTAAGGCAGTCTTGCTGCGGTTACACAGGGCTTAGGTCTGACAATGCTTTAAATCGTACTGGACGCGATTCATCGTTCCCGTGAACCCCGAGCACAAATCCCGCCGGGGCGGGTAAATTCGGCGAGAGGGCCGGAATGGGATTTTCGCCGGGCGTTAATCAGATCGCCAGTCTCCCGACCCGTTCCCTCTGGCGTGATCAGGATGACACCCAGAATGGGCGAGGACCTCATCAGATATAATTTGCATCCATTTTAATCTCTTTCGTGATATTCAAATAGAATTTCAGCTGCCTCCCAAAATGCTCCTGCCCCCCCCCCCCCCCTCCCCCAGTCGGAAGTCGCGTGGGCACAAATCACTATCGGTCCCTAAGTGCGGTGCCAGGTGCCATGGTCTTCGAGGGGGAACAAGGAGCTGAGTGCCATCTGTACACATACCTCCAGGGTGCCCATGGGCAACATAGCCACTGCCAGGTGGAGAAGGAGGTGGGGGTTGAGGGAGGGGGCACTCGTTCTGGGCTGGAGGGGGCGAGGTCAGAGGTCTCCCCTGGGGTGGGGGAAAGCATTGGGTTTGTGAAGCCGTGAAGCCTGTTTTCTTTCATGTTTAACACCCCATAACAGGGCAAGGCTCATTGCAGCCTGTCTGTCCTAAAATTCCCTCACAGGGCAGAACCATTCTGCAGCCTGTCTGTCCTAAAATTCCCTCACAGGACAGAGCCGTTCTGCAGCCTGTCTGTCCTAAAATTCTCTCACAGGACAGAGCCCTTCTGCAGCCTGTCTGTCCTAAAATTCTCTCACAGGACAGAGCCATTCTGCAGCCTGTCTGTCCTAAAATTCTCTCACAGGACAGAACCATTCTGCAGCCTGTCTGTCCTAAAATTCTCTCACAGGACAGAGCCATTCTGCAGCCTGTCTGTCCTAAAATTCTCTCACAGGACAGAGCCATTCTGCAGCCTGCCTGCCCTAAAGTTCTCTCATGGGACAGAGCCATTCTGCAGCCTGTCTGTCCTAAAATTCTCTCACAGGACAGAGCCATTCTGCAGCCTGCCTGTCCTAAAATTCTCTTACAAGGCAGAACCATTCTGTAGCTTGTTTCTTGGAGAAGCGTTTCACTCCCCTGAAAGTTTCAATGGGCTCTGTGGTTTGATTGTTGCAGTAAGCCTGCTTTATCCCTTTGTACTTGAGTGTTTACATTCAATCTCACACCCCTTTCACCCTTTAGCGCTTCCTCGACTGCGCATCAGCGCCTGGCTGAACTCAGCTTTTTCCAATTTTGTTTTTACTCTCCATTATGACAGAGCTCTGCTCCTTGCTTGAGAGCCTCCTTGAATGAACACGTAGGGCCCGCCGTTGGCGGGGGGGGGGGGGGGGGGGGGGGGGGGGGGCGTGGGGGTGGGGGGCTCGGAGGCCATTGTAGCCCCGAGTGATCGGGTACACAGCAGGGCAGTGCCAAGGATTGGGCCTATAGATAACCTATTGGGAGGGCCCCTGATGTCTGCAAATCTTGGAGGGAGGGGGGGGGGGGGGGGGGGGGGCGGAGTAAGGGGATTGATACCAGCGATTATCGAGAGGGGGGGATCCCGATCGGCAGTGGGGGGTCTTTTATTTTGAAGGATGCCTGATCTCTGTGAAGCTGGATTCAGTGGCATATTTAGGTCCCACACCTCACAATGTCAGCACAAAACACACCCTCACCTTCAAAGCATTGGCAAAGTATGGGAAGATCTCGTCAGGAAACCTGCCAGTTTCCCTGGGAAGAAACACGTAGAATTTTAAAATAAAATAAATTTAGAGTACCCAATTCATTTTTTCCAATTAAGGGGCAATTTAGCGTGGCCAATCCACCTACCCTGCACATCTTTGGGTTGTGGGCGCGAAACCCACGCAAACACGGGGAGAATGTGCAAACTCCACACGGACACATGGAGAATTTCTTACTGAACTTGGGCCATTTATTTGGAAGAAATCCGTTTCCTGTTTATGCTTTTGGATCTCTTTACCCAAGGAAGAAAGTAATCACCCTTAACGTAATGCAACAAAGGTCCATACGCTGGTCCTGGGATGAGAGGGTTGTCCTACCTTTGAGTAGACGTTGATGTTCCCTGTAATTCAGAAGAATGAAAGGCTCTCTAATTAAATCCATAACATTCTTGAGGATCACAAAGAGATGATATTGAGAGGCTGGTTCCCGTGATCGGTGAGCTTAGAATTTAAGGGCATAGTGTCCAACTGTTCTGTGTTTGATTATGTGAGTCTGTTTACCATTGGTGCTCACTGTGCTTGACGGGTGAGGACTCAGGGAAAAGTAAACAAAGTGTGGAATGTGGAGCTTGAAGCATGGAATTGACATTCAAAAGCACTTTGAACAGAACCTGTTACACACATAAGAACTAGTAGGTATGGATAGTTTTGAGATAGAACAGACACAACAAAGGATCTGCCATTTTGGACTGAGATGAGGAGAGTGCTTTTCACTCAGAAGATTGTAATTTCTCTGCCTCAGAGGGCGGTAAATGCTCAGTCGTTGTATATAATCAAAACTGAGATTGACATATATTTGGACATCGAGGGAATCAAGTGGTGTGAGGAGAGGGCAGGAACGTAAAGTTGAGGTCAAGGATCAGCTGTGATCTTATTGAATGGCACAACATGCCCTTCACTTGTTCCTACTTCTGATGTGCACGTGCATTGACTTAAGTGGGATTTATGCATTACAGCATCTTCCACGGACCAAGCTCTCCAGACTGATAACAACCCACACTTTTTGACAGATGAGCTGGCTGCTCATAAAAACAAAAATGGAAAACAATGTCCCTTCAGCACTCCCACCTGTCCCGTGTTTGTACTGTCCCTCTCAGATTTCTGAAGCCTTCCCTCAAATGGACCCACGCGGAAATCCAGCTTCTCACTCTTTGCGTCATTCCGAGCCGGGTTAGAATGTGAATACCGAGGTGAATCGTTGAGGTGAATAAACATCGGTTTCTTGAAAAGGGCAAACTAGACAGACGCATGAGGAGAATTGCTGATAAGGTGTACCGCTGGGAGAGAAGGCCTGTGTGCAGCATTGATCAGTTGCATCAAGGGGCCAGTCTCTCTCCTGTAAAGAACTTATAAAGGTTACCAATTGGACTTCCCTGAATTGAATTTCAAGCACGGGAACACTTGCAACTTCTGTGCACGTAACAGTGAAACATAGGTACAGAATGGAGGAAAAGATAAAAGAGGAACCATAAAATGGAGGGACGCAAGGTTGTTCCATCCTTCCAGGAAGTCATGTGACACTGGCTACACTTCAACAAGCATATCTTTGGCTGTAAAGTGCACTGGGACATCCTGAACCTTTGAAAGGCGCTATATAAATGCAAACCTTTTCCCAAGATGCCCGCCGTGTATGCCAACAGGAATGCTTTTCCCGAATATTTCAAACTGCAGGTGTTTGAACGCAATTAACAAGCTGCTTGCCCGAAGCCCCCTACAGGTTTAACCCTTACCCTACTATAAGTTACACTGGAAGGCATTTCATGCGCAGAGTGCAGGGTTCATAGAAGCATAGACTGTCACAGCACAGAAGGAGGCCATTCAGCCCACTGTGTCTGCACCAGCTCCCTGAAAGAGCACCCTAGCTAGTCCCATTCCCCAGCCCTATCTCCGCAGCCCTCTAATTTGATCACTTTCAAACATATATCCAGCTCTCTTTTGAAACCTCCCACAGAATCCGCCTCCACCACTCTCCCAGGCTCCTCTGTGTGGAGTCTGCACGTCCTCCCCATGTGTGCGTGGGTTTCCTCCGGGTGCTCCGGTTTCCTCCCACAGTCCAAAGTTGTGCGGGTTAGGTGGATTGGCCATGCTAAATTGCCCGTAGTGTCCTAAAAAGTAAGGTTAAGGGGGGGTTACGGGTACAGGGTGGATACGTGGGTTTGAGTAGGGTGATCATTGCTCGGCACAACATCGAGGGCCGAAGGGCCTGTTCTATGTACACTGACATCACCCAGCTCGGTGCAGCTGTAGTTGCCAGAGGGCATTTTTGAATTGTACGCGGGAACGGGAAATAAACAAAACAACAAGGGAATCACCATTCGCAGACTGTTTCACAGAACATCTGCAGGCGCAATTAAAATTACCCCATGTACCGCAACAGAGTTGAACATTGACATCTGCTGATTCTGTTAGTTATCTGCCTGTTAGACAAGCTCCAGTACGGTAAATACAAACTTGATATGGGATTCCACGGGGGGGGGGGGCGAATATGCGGAAAGTTTAACCGACTTCTCCTTTGGCTGAGCGCAACTCAGATTGTAGCCGACAACGTCCATTCCCAAATGACAGGAATAATCACTATCCCATCACCTTCAGCCGGACGGGATCACCCCGGACCTTCTTCTGCAGCCCCCGAAGGTGACTGTCCTTCCATAGGGACGTTGCAGTTTATCAGGACCAACTGCAGGCACACACTATACTCTTTTGAATAGAGCAGGTGATCAATAAAATAAACAAGCTAATGAGGGGGGTGACAACTCCCGGTCGGACAAATGTAACAGGAAACCACAACCTCAAAGGAAACTTAACTAAGCAAACCAAAATGTCATGCCCAGGGGTGGCGGTGCACCCCAGCCCCTGTCACGCTCACTGGTCACGGAAGGCCCGGTGCGTACCGGAGCACACCGCATGCTCCCTCTCCAGGGCCGCAAACATAGATGTGGGACAGGGGTGATGCATCGCTCTCGACTTGGAATGGTAATGTCTCGTCGACCGCGTGCATCGCGGCCTTGGCAATGTCGGCCTTGATATGGTTAAAGGCCTGGTGAGCCTTGGCCGTCAGGGGAAAAACAGTGGATTGAATGAGTGGGTGGGCCTTGTCCGCATAGTTAGGGACCCACTGGGCGTAATACGAAAAGAACCCCAGGCATCGTTTGAGAGCCTTGGGGCAGTGGGGAAGGGGGAGTTCCATGAGGGGGCGCATGCGATCAGGGTCGGGCCCCAGAACTCCGTTCTGGACCACACAGCTGAAGATGGCGAAGCGGTTCGTGCTGAACATGCACTTCTCCTTATTGTACGTGAGGTTGAGGAGAGTGGCGGTGTAGAGAAATTTGGCAAGGTTGGCGTCATGGTCCTGCTGATCATGGCCGCAGATGGTGACATTGTCCAGGTACGGGAAAGTGGCCCGCAGCCCGTACCCGTATCTCCCATTGGTGACGCCAAAGGGAACCCTAAGAAAGTGGTAAAGGCAGCCGTCTGCCTCGAAAGCAGTGTGTGGGCAGTCCGCCTTGTGGATGGGGAGCTGGTGGTAGGCAGATTTCAGTACTGTTCAACCTGATTGACCATATCAGATATGCGTGGGAGGGGGTACGCGTCGAGCTGCGTGTACCGATTGATGGTCTGACTGTCAACGTCAGTCAACAGTCAACGACCATCCTCTTTTTCTCCCCATGAAGGTCCTGTCCTGTGCACTGTACCATCTGCTCCTGGTGGCGACGAGTTTGCAATCCGTGGTTAGGTTTGCAAAAAGGGAAGGTGGGTCGGCCTTTAGGGTCGCGAGGCCGCACACAGTAAGGGGTGGTAGGGGACCGCCGAATTTCAGGGTTAGGCTCTGGAGGTTGCACTGGAAGTCCAGGCCGGGTAGCCGGGCAGCGCAGAGGTTGGGAAGGACGTAGAGGCGGAAGCTGCTGAACTCCACGCCCTGGACAGTGAGAGTGGCGATTCAGTACCCCCGGATCGGAGTGGGACCTGGAGGCCAGGGAGATTCTCTGGTTAGCGGGGTGTACCACTAGGGAGCAGCGCCTTACCGTATCGGGGTGAATGAAACTCTCAGTGCTCCCGGAGTCCAGCAGGCAGGAGATCCCGTGCCCATTGACCTTCACTTTAGTTGAAGCAGTTGCGAGGTAGTGTGGTCGAGACTGGTCAATCGTGACCGAAACGAGACGCGGCCGGTCGTCGACGGCTGCAGGCGATGAGCGGCCGGATAAGGTGGCCGAGGGGCATGGGTCCTGGGTCGGGTCAGATGGCGGCACCCACGGGCTGCACGTGTTTTGGAGAAAGCAAGATGGCGGCGCCCGTTGGCCCTGGGAGGAACAAGATGGCGGCGCCTATGGGCCGCACGTGGTCCTAGGAGGGAAAGATGGCGGCACCCACTGGCTGCACATGGGGGGTGCTGGGACAATAGCGGCAATTGAGCGGGCCTGGCACACTGCAGCAAAATGTCCCTTCTTGCCACAGGCCTTGCAGAGGGCGCTCCGCACCGGGCAGCACTGTCGGGGGTGTTTTGGCTGCCCACAGAAGTAGCATTTGGGCCCCCCGGGGTTGGTTGGCTGCCGTGCGGCACAGACGTGGGGTTGGCTGAGGGCAGTCGCTGATGGGGTCCACGATGGGGCGACCGTCTGTAGAGTCCACGATGCACAGGGGGTGGGCCGCGCGGTCGGGGGGCATAGGCCTGAATGTTGTGTGATGCGACCGTACGTGCGAGCGCTAGTTTTTTGGTCACCGTGCAGTCGAGCGTGGCCCCCTCCAAGAGGCGCTGTCAGATGTAGTCAGACCCTATGCCCATAACAAATGCGACACTCATTGGCAAATTTGAGCGTTCCGTGGCCGAAATGGCCAGACAGTCACAGTCTCTAACTCGGGCGAGCAGGGCACGCCAGAAATCTTCCACCGACTCACCGGGAAGTTGGTGCCGTGTGGAGAGGAGGTGCCTGGCATAGAGTGTGTTAGTCCGCGGAGCGTAGTTTTCCTTCAGTAGCGCCATGGCCTCTGCGTAGTTCGGCGCGTCCTGGACAA
Organism: Scyliorhinus canicula; assembly: GCF_902713615.1. Classification (NCBI taxonomy): domain Eukaryota; kingdom Metazoa; phylum Chordata; class Chondrichthyes; order Carcharhiniformes; family Scyliorhinidae; genus Scyliorhinus; species Scyliorhinus canicula. The sequence goes on along the minus strand of NC_052156.1, from coordinate 12,633,709 downwards.
GTGGAAAGACGTTGGAGCTCAGCTGCGTGTAAAGGATCTGGAGCTTCTGTGCTTCTGGAATTGTGTCTGGCGCAGACCTGATGTACGCTTCAAAACAGGCTAGCCAATGTTCAAAGTCCTTTTTGGCGTTGTCTGCTTGAGGATGCAGCTGCAGGCGATCCAGCTTCAATTGATGCATGATCAGTTACACAAAGACGAGAGTAGAATGTAATCGAGGCTTTATTGCATTGAGATGTGTGGCCTCCTACAGCAGCTGACGTAATGGCTTCTGTACGAGGAGCACACATATTTATACTCCGCCTACTGGGCGGAGCCAGCAGGCAGGGATCTACCCCCGTACCTGTAGTACAGGGGCTTACCGTAAAGCACCTATGTCAACATCCTCTATATACAATAGTGGTGTCAACCACAAGGGTCAGGCAGGCAGGTCAACAACCCTCTCAATCACCCATACAATGCACAGAGTCCCTATAGTGCAGAAGAGGCCATTTGGCCCATCGAGTGTGTACCGACGTTCTGAAAGCGCTCTTCACCCAAGCCCAGCACCCCTCCCACACAATCCCTTTAACCCACCCCCATCCCCCCACCCACCCCCACGCAACCCGCGCATCTTTGGACACTAAGGGGCAATTTAGCATGGCCAATTCACCTAACCTGGACTGTGGGAGGCAGAGCACCCGGAGGAAACCCACGCAGAAATAGGTTGGGCTACAGGGATATGGTGGAGGGGTGGGCTTAGGTAGGGTGCTCTTTCCAAGGGCCGGTGCAGGCTCGATGGGCCGAATGGCCTCCTTCTGCACTGTGAATTCTATGATTTTCAATATTTTTACATCTGGTCAAGAGAAATATTCAAAGAAAATGTGAAATAAAATATTTTTGACTGTCCCGTTGATTGTTCCCAGGGTTGCACACAGCAGTGACCTGCAGATTGATCGTCAATTCCTGGAAACTCCAGGCCAAACCTGGAGGGTTGGCAAGCCCAGCTGGAGCTAGGGTGAGCCGGATCCAGAGGGAGCAGGAATATGGAGCATAGTGGGGGGAAGGGAGAGGGGGCGAATAGGCTGTGCGGACAGGGAGGGGTGGACTGGGGTCTGGATATGGGCAGACTGCTCTTTCAAAGTGTCAGTGAAGCTTCGATGGGTCGAATGGCCTCCTTCTGCCCTGGATAATCTGCTTTTAATGGCCTGTGTTTTCCAGCACAAAATGAGAAGCTGGATGGTTTAGGCGTGTTTCTTTATCAATTCTTAAATTTAATTGGTTAAGGTGATAAACTCTTGGTCCCAACCTTTACTGTGGTCTCAGAGGACCATTGGTCTGATTGTGCTTTTATCAACCAAACACTTCCAGCCGCTTACAGGGCAAAGAGTCTCCGACCTGAAGCATTAGGGTGAATTCCAGGTAATGGGACTTGTAGCGAGATGTCCTACAACAGAAACCTTTGTGCCATGGTGCCTCAGTATCAATAAGCGGGATTCTCCCGAATCCCCACGATGGCCCGACGCCGGCGTAAAAAGCGGCCAGAAACACTCCGGCGCCAGGCCAACCGGAAGTTGCAGAATCCTCCGCACCTCTGGGGGCTAGGCCGGCGCCGGAGGGGTTGGCACCACGCCAACTGGCGCCGAAGGGCCTGCGCGAATTAGCGCATGAACAGAACCGCTGGCGTGATTCCGCGCATGCGCAGACTGGCCGGTGTATTCTAGTGCATGCGCAGGGGCGTGTCTTCTCCGTGCCGGCCATGGCAGAGCCCTACAGAGGCCAGCGCGGAAAGAAGGAGTGCCCCCACGTCACAGGCCTGCCTGCAGATCGGTGGGCCCCGATCGCGGGCCAGGCCACCATGGGAGCCCCCCCCCCCCCCCCCCCCCTGGGGCCGGATCCCCCACACCCCCCCGAAACCGCCCCAGCCGGCCTACCAGCCAGGTCCCGGCGTGTGGGACCATGTCCAATCCACGCCGGCGGGACTGGCAAGAAACCGACGGCCGCTCGGCCCATCGTGGCCCGGAGAATTGCCGGGGAGGGGGGGGGGGGGGGGGGGGGGGCGTTGCCAATGGCCCCAACAGGCATGGCGTAATCCCTTCCCCCCGTCCCCGCACAAAAACCGGCGCCGGAGAATATGGCAGCCAGCGTCGGAAAGGCGGGGCGGGATTCACGCCGCCCCTCAGCAATTCTCCGACCCGGCGGGGGTGTCGGAGAATCCCGCCATTGAAGTCTACTCCTCTCATGCAAGAAGAATGGCCATGTGGTATAGAAGTCTGTCCAGCAAGATTAAAGGAAAAAAAGAAATCGGATGGGATAAGAACAATTATAAGATGCCAATTTATTCGACAGGTTATTGTAATTCCCATAATTGTTTTTCAATTCACTCACTGGATGTGTGTATTGCTGACAATGCCAGCATTTATTGCCCATCCCTAATTACTATTGAGAAGGTGGTGGTGAGCTGCCTTCTTGAACGGCTGCAATCCCTGTATTTGGAGGGGCTTCCAGGTGGCTGTGTTCTAGGGGACCTGCTGTCCTTGTCCGTTGAGGTGGTGCAGGTTTGGGAGTTGCTGTCGAAGGACCCTTGATGAGTTGCTGCTGTTCTGCACTCTGTTTTTAAAGAGTTCTCTATTGAAAAAGGTTAACTCTCTCACAGGTGAAGGTTCAGATTCTTTCAACAAGAATCATTGACTCTATTAATCGTCTGGCATCATGGTGAGGCAACATCTGGAAGCGTGGTTAAATGTGCACACACAACAGTGACGAAAACCTTTATCCACCCGGATGCTAATTCAATTCCACTCACCCTGAACAGGACTGCTGTTGGGAAACTAAAGGGGAAAGGATTTGAGTCATGGATTGCAAAACACCCAGTGTTCTCCTTTTGCACATCAAATAACAATGGAATGTTCATCGACACAGGGCCCGTCTCAGGCAAACTCAGCTCATTTCCTCAGAGCCGAGTCGATTGTTGCTGTTGTTTAGCGCCAGTTTGTGAAGAAGTTAGGTGCTGGAAACTCATTTCCCTCAGCTTTCACAGGGGTTGGCAGCTCTCAGCTCCTCAGGGAGTTTGGGGAATGTAAGCACAGGTTTGTAGGTGGTGGTTGAGAGAGTCATACAGCGACGCACGTAAGTGATGTGAATTTGGTGCCCCATATTTAACCTCCAGAAGCGATACTGCAAATACCGAGGTGTAAAACTGATGGTTAAGAAAAGAGAGGCCATTGAGAAATTTGACTGAAGCCCGGTTCAATTTTTTTAAGTGTGAGGGGTTACCACATTAAATTAAAATGTTTCATTAAAGCTGTTGCACCCTGAAGTATTCTGTTTGCGTATCAGAAGCTAGTCCATATGTTTTGACCCAGGCACCTGCTGACTACATTGCTTGGACCTTCCCATCACCTCACAGTAAGCCATGGATTCAAAGATGGCGCTCTTATGAAATTAGGGCACGTTCACAAAACAGGGACTGACCAGCTGGATATTGTCACCTTTCTCGTGTTCCAAAGTCTGGTTTGAAAAGTACCCCAAGGTTTGAGAACATGATTGTATGAACTTTGGTCAACTGGCAACAAATGGAACATGTGTCACTTGACGCTATGACCTTCTATCACATGATTGGGTCGCAAAGAGCATTTTTTCCTGTGGTTTTGTGTCAACAACGAGATGTTTTGGAGGTGTTTTGGCATCAGGGGGAGGGAGGGAATACGGGCACGATTCTAAAGCCCCGTTGCGCCTGGCAGACCTTCCTCTATTCCCGGAGAATTGTGGGAGAGCCCCTAAATGGGCACCGAAAGGAGCACGGTGCTCCCGGTTCACGGCACTGGACACAATCTGGGCGTGAACCAGACTTGCATATTTAAATGAGTCTTGAAACTGAATTAAATACGCTCAGCGTGTTTGAAACCGGAGTCTCCTGGCTTCTGGGATTCCCTGCACCCACTGGAGCAGCGGGAGGCCGGCGCAAATCACTACTGGTTCCCAAAGATGGATACCAGATGTGATTGCCACGCCGGGACACTAGGAGGTCATTGGAGGCCCTGAATGGTCCGGACAGGGTGGGAACTATGCCCTTACACCTGGGCAGTGCCAACCTGGGACTCAGGATGTTGGTGGCCAGTGCCAGGGTGCCAATGGGCACTGAGAAGGGGTGGGAACTTGAGAGGGGCCAGGGAAGTGGAGGGGAATTATTGTGGGGGGGGGAGGTTTGAAGGCACAGTGTGAAGGGGGGGGCTGAAAGTGGGATGCATGAAGCGGGGGGGGGGGGGGCCTGAAAAAGGTCTGAGGTCTGGAAAGAGGGGCCAAGAGAGGGGTGCCTCAGTGATGCCATTGTGATGTAATGCTCACTTGGGGGGAGGGGGCACCGGGGGTGGGGGAGGGAGGTGTCTGATGCCCCGAAGAAACCAGGATAGATGGGTTGTTGGGGTGGGGACGGGTCACCATCTTGCCTACATGGTGTGTGGGAGGGGGGAGCAACACGGGCATTTAGTGATGGGGAGAGTTACCCCTCTGACGTTAAGGTGTTGGGGTATTGGTGGGTGTGTGAGCGATGTGGCAGGCAAGGGGCGAGCGTGCAAATTCCACACAGGCAGTCACCCGAGGTCGGAATCAAACCCAGGACCCTGGCGCTGTGAGGCAGCGGTGCTAAGGGCTGTGCCACCGTGCTGTCTTTTGCTGTTTACGGGATCTTGTTGTGCACATTGGCTTCTTACGTTATAACTGTGCCGACAACTGGCTGGAACGTGCAGCGGGGCGTGCTGACATCATTGGCATAAACGCAACCTCCCTCTTCCTTCCAATATCAGAATGCGAGTTAAAGAATGAATTCCCAATGGCAGAAGAGTCAAACTAAGCGACAAATTAGTCCTTGGCAGCGTTCTCAGGAACCAGCTCATTTGTGCCAAATGCACCAATTATTGTCCAAGGAGTCTGGGAGAGGAAAGAAAACATTAATTGCAAGCTCGCAATTCTTCTTGTACTGCTTACGGTGTTTCTGATTTCTACCATCTGTGATACACGCAGACCACCTAGATGGTGGAAGCAACGAGAATAGAGGCCAGGTGTGTTTAGAAGCCAAACAATGCCAGGGAGGAAAAAGATCTAGCAGCAGAACGTGGCAGAGATACCCCAGCCCAAGAACATTTGCATTGAGTTAATGCCAATGTTTGGTTCCTTGTGCTCACAGTCTATGATTTACTGGCTAATGTTTTTTTTATATGTTTCTTAGCACTGCCAAGCATTGTTCTCCAGAGAGCTTTAGCCTGATGGTTTCAGTTTATTTGCAAGAGTCAATGTTAAGGGAGGAGCATTCTGATTGATTCGGACCACCTCGTTCTAAACCCAAGAGGTAAACATTCATCTATATCATTGCTTGAACAGTAAAAATGTTGGCATTGACCAGAGCTTCGTACGTCAGTGGATAAATTACAGACAATCCTTTTGCTTTTCCAGAATATAAGTACCCTTGAGAGGTGTGGATCGCTCAACCTCCCTCCCCCCCCCACCCCCCCATTCTCTCACCCCAACTCACACTTGCTATCATACCAAAAGAAACAGAAGTCTAGGACAAGGACCACGTCTTGTATAATCACTGGGAACTTGGGCGTTTAGAGTGGACACCTACTCTTCTAAATTGAGATGACCTTTGACCAACTTCAGAACCATCGGGCCAAGGAAAGAGTCAGGCAACGCGGAGGACTGACTTTCTCCACGGGCACGTTCCTTGTTCCAATGGGGAAAAGATGTCTTGGAAAGGCACATCCCTGACCTACACTGACAAGGAAACCCGTGCCTTCAATTGGTGTCTTGCGAGGAAGAGCGGCCAGAGAAATGGGTGCCTCTTCCTGACTGGGGAAACAAAACTACAACTACACAACAAACAACATCCTGCATTTATACAGCACCTAATGTAGCCTGGGACAGGAAAAAGGAATGGAGCGGTGGGGGGGGGGGGAAAGATAGCGGTCTTTGGAGATGAAGTTGGGAGGAGCTCCAACTGAATTAAAGTCAAATACTGACCTTCGCTGGTGGCCTGAAACACCCTGAAACAGACTTTAGGACCCTCCACGTAAGCGGCCTAACATCAATTTTTGGTAGCCCTGAAATCTGACATAACCAACATGGTGGCCCTGGAATGCAGGCAGAGTTTGGGCACCAGAGCCCAAAATTGGCCCCTCCAGGCAGGATTTTCTGGCCGTTCCCACTGGCGTGATCTTCCAGTCCCTCCGATGGTGACACCCCCCCCCCCCCCGCAGGCTCCCTGGCAGCAGAGGGTGGGAACAATGGGAAACCTCATTGATCGGAGAATCCTGTCAACAGCCAATGACAGGTTGCAGGGGGGTGGTTTGGCGGGGGTGGGATACACAGTTTTCTATTGGAAAGCTTAAAATAGCATCACATCCAAAGCTTGACACCACACCAGCCCGTGCTGATGAGAGACAAGGGGCGGAGAATGGATGTCAACCCTGAAATCCGGTCGTACACCGCTCCCATGATTCTCCGGTCCCTGGAGAATCGCCGCGAATCGCGCGATCTATGCAGTGCGGGTAGGGGGCCATTGACAGAGGCCCCCGCTGCGGTTCTCTGACGGAAACTGGCCGATTTCCCGACAGCGGGGTTCTAACCATGTTTTGCCTGTCAGGAACGGCCAGTGACGGCCACCCTGGTGGGTGGGGGGGGGGGAGGATTCCTTCGCAGGGGGAGGTGGGCGGGCCTCACGGACGGCCAGGTTAGCGATCGGGGGCCACGGATCCACGGGCGAGCGCGATCTCGGGGGGGGGGGGCCTATATTTTTGGGGCCAGTCCGCGTTGTGTGTCCACCATGTCAGGCCACCACCATGCGCATACGCGGACTCCTGACCGGAAGTGCAGGGCCCCGTATCAGCCGCCAGAGCTGCGATGTGTACTCTGGGGCCCTGCCAGCCCCCTTCAGGTAGGAGAATCGCTCCGGACTGTCTTCAGGAAAGTCCAGAGTGAAGCATCCGCGTTTTGATGCTGGAGTGGGGACATAGCCCCATTATTGGAGAATCCCGCCCAAGGTTTCACCAATAGACCCGTACCTCAGCTGTGTGGATAGCTGATATATATGTCATATAAAAATGATGACCTAGTCCATGTCATACCCTCACGTTGTGAACGTTGTGTAAAGGTGATTCCAATGCTTACAACAGAATTGATTATTCCTGTGCAGGAGGTAAAAGAAATCTTTGTACCGCGGAGGCTGCGATGTGGATGGAACAGGAATCCAGGCACTAACTTGACAAGTTGGTGCTGTGGTGTGGTGATGGTGTTACTGGGCTAGTAATCCAGTGGCCCAGGTAAATGTCCTGGGGATGTGTATTCAAATCTCACTGCGGCAGCTGCCTGGAATTTCAATTCAGTGAATAAATCATGGAGTCAAGAGTTTTACAGCATGGGAAGTTCTTCGGCCCATCAAACCCACGCAGTCCATCAAGCACCTAACTATCCTAATCCCATTTTCCAGCACGTGGACTGGAATCTGTTTCCTGTAGTTTCCCTACCACTGAAGTTAGACTCACTGGCCTGTAATTTCCTGGTTATGTCCTACTTCCCTTCTTAAATAATGGCTAAGCATTCGCTGCCCTCCAGTCCTTTGGTACCTCTCTGGTGGCCAGAGAAGATTTTTTTAAAATATCAGAGCCGCTGCAATCTCCTCCCTTGCCTCCCACACCAACCTGGGATACATCTCATCTGGGCCTGGGAACTTATCCACTTTTAGGCCCATTAAAACTGTTAATAACCCCTGCCTCTCAATGCTAAATCATTCAAGTAAATCACAATGTGCCTCCCTGATTTATATACTTACATCATCCTTCTCCATCGTGAACACAGATGCAAATTGCTCATTTAAAACCTCACCTACATCTTCCAGTTACACACACAAAATGCCAGGTTGGTCCCCAATGGGCCCTACTCTTATCCTGGTCAACTTCCTGCTTTTAATATACTTAGAAAACACCCTTTATTTTATCCCCCAATGCTTTTCCATGACCCCTTTTCGCTCTCATAATTTCTTTCTTAAGTAACCCCCTACACTTTCTGGAATTATAAAACTTATCTCACTTTATGGTGATCATGCCAACTATCACTGATTGTCAGAGAAACCCATCTGGTTCGCTAATGTCCTTTAGGGAAGGAAATCTAGGTGACTCCAAACCCACAGCAATGTGGTTGACTCTTAATTGCCTCATCAAGGGGAGGCGGTGGCGTAGTGGTATTGTCACTGGACTAGTAATCCAGAGACCCAGGGTACTGTTGTGGGGTCCCGGCTTCGAATCCCAGCATGGCAGATGGTGAGATTTGAATTCAACAAAAATCTGGAATTAAGAGTCTAGTGATGACCATGAAACATTGCCAATTGTCGCCCAAACCCATCTGGTTACTAATGTCCTTCAGGGAAGGAAATCTTACCAGGTCTGGCCTGCATGTGACTCCAGACCCACACAGCGACGCGGTTGTCCCCCACTGAAATGCCCTAACAAGCCACTCAGTTGAAGGGTAATCAGGGACGGACTGGCCCAGCCGGCAACACCCACATTCTGGGAAAGAATTTTAAAAAGGAGCAGTAAAACACACGGGAGGTTTCAGACAGTGAACAGGATATTACACATGCTGCTAACCGTATGGACACATCCAAGGTCAGAAATAAGCTCTTGCAAATTGGCTTTGGGACAAGTTTTAATTGACAGCCTATAGCCAGAGGTAAACACGAGACACCTCACTGATTTAACACCATAAATTGTTTTTCTTAATCCAACCCTGAGCATGGCCACACCTCCTCATGTTTCGTATTGTGTCTGACCCTTTGGGCCAAGGACATCTTTTCTCAGTTGCATGAAACTTGGAGGTCTTTTGGCTCAGTGAATACTGCCCTGCACCCCCTACCAACCCTCATCCCCCCCCCCCCCCCCCCCCCACAAACACCCCAACACCCCTAAACCAGAAGCGGTTGGTTCAAAACCTCACTCAGGGCCTGCTGTTGACTATGGGAGGAGGGTCCATGACACATTTCAAACACGTTAATAATCGACCTCATAAACCTCCCAGAGGGAGAAAATGTGTGAGTGTGATGGGATGAAACAAGCAGCCATGCTAACTGCTTCCTCCATTTTAGCAGTAGGTGTATTTAATTCAATTTGTAGACCTTGTTTCCTTTACTTAATGATTAAATTACACTATTATTTTTGGCAACCTTTAAAAATACCTTCTTATTGTCAAAGCTGATATTTGTCCGGCTGTGGAAGATTCAGGTTCGGAATGTTAGCCGGTTAAGAGAGGCATTGCGTGAAAAGCTGCCGTAGGGGAAGCTGTAAAATGCTGGATTTTTATAGCAAACCTCCAATTCTTCTTAAAGGCGATGTTGCTTCGTCTTGTCATTATCTATTGTGGTGTGGAATACATCAGCCAAAAGTGTGACTTGAGAGAATTCAAGAGTAACTTCAACAAAGGAAATTGGATAAACATTTGAAAATGAAAAAGAAAATCACAGGGCTACGGAGATAGAGTAGCTCCAGATAACTCTTTCGAAGAGCTCGTACAAGTACAATGGGCTGAAGGGCCTGCTTCAGTGCTGTATGATTCAATGACCTATTAACAGCCTGTGTGGGAAAATCTAGCCAACTGCACCTTGAAGAATCAGCATGTATGTTTCGGCATTTGGCACGCATACTTTTTGTTCTACTTTCAAACAATGACTTCTGCCAGATTGAAGTGAAAGGAAATCAACTACAGCCCTATCCTCACGGATCCAATCTGAAGGGCAGAGGCAGGTTCATGCTCCAATCTGGAAAACGAGGGCTTTCTGATCTTCTTGCTAAATTCCAGGCAATGGCTGTGGCTTCTCAGAAGGCCCCTGTACACTGAACTGGATCCTCCCCCTACTCTCTCAATCCAAAAAATGCGCAGGGCAAACAGGTTGCTTGGACCAGCCCATATCTCTACGCTTGACCATCACTGGAGAAGCTCACTGATCTCCGAGGCTGGAGGCAACTTTACAAGATAATGACGCCCCACTACAATAATAATAATCTATATCCATGTCACAAGTAGGCTTACATTGACACTGCAATGAAGTTACTGTGGAAAGCCCCGAGTGGCCACATACCGGCGCCTGTTCGGGTACACTGAGGGAGAATTTAGAATGTCCAGTTCACCCAGCAAGCACGTCTTTCGGGACTTGTGGGAGGAAACCGGAGCCCCTGGAGGAAACTGACGTAAACACAGGGAGAACGTACCGATTCCGCTCAGATCCAGGCAGTGGGAAGGCTGGCATTTCCAGGGCAAAAGGAGAGGCAGCCGCTACCAGATCAAGCCCTTGGCGATGGTTGGCCACCGTGCCTAGGACCTGCAATATCAGACGGAGCAAGATTGAATTTGCCCCTGAATTTGGGAGATATGTAGCAGGTTGTGCTAACTTCAAGATGACCCAACAATATTTTAAAAATCGGGCCTCACGGTAGCATGGTGGTTAGCATCAATGCTTCACAGCTCCAGGGTCCCAGGTTCGATTCCCGGCTGGGTCACTGTCTGTGTGGAGTCTGCACGTCCTCCCCGTGTGTGCGTGGGTTTCCTCCGGGTGCTCTGGTTTCCTCCCACAGTCCAAAGATGTGCGGGTTAGGTGGATTGGCCATGCTAAATTGCCCGTAGTGTAAGGTTAATGGGGGGATTGTTGGGTTACGGGTATACGGGTTACGTGGGTTTAAGTAGGGTGATCATTGCTCGGCACAACATCGAGGGCCGAAGGGCCTGTTCTGTGCTGTACTGTTCTATGTCTATGTCTAGTTGTATGAATTCTTAAAGGCTTGACAGGATAGATGCTGAGAGGCTGTTTCCCTCTGGCCCTGACTGGAGAGTCTCGATACATCGGGATAAGGGGTCGGCCATTTTGGGGTGAGCTGAGGAGATAATTCTTCAGCCAGGGGGTTGTGAATATTCGAGAATTCTCCACTCCAGTCCAGACAGAGATTGTTAGATGTTTGGGCAGTAAGATATATCTGGAGAGGGGCTGCTAAAGTAGAGCTGATATAGAAATTTAGCAGTGATCTGATGGAATGACAGAGCATGCTCAAATAGACTGTTTCTGCTGCTGTTATTTCTAATGTTTGTACACGGAGCAATGCAATGTTTGGAGTATTACACGTCAGCCTCACACCAGTGACCCTACACACCGTCTAATGAAACAAAAAACAGAACAAATTCGAAGACAGTTGCTGGGCTCTGATTTATGTCTCTTTATTTAAGAGAAATATGATTTTGAAGCAATTTATGGACCAGCTGGAAATAGGTCAGGCCTGAATCAGCTATTAACAATAAAAGGATGGGAGTTCCTGGCAGGGAAGGTTAAGAGGAGAGTTAATGGGAGTTTTCAAAAATCATGAAAAGAGCTTCGATAGAGTAAATTAAACAGAAATAGAGTACAAGTTATGCTGAACTTATACAGGACATTAGTCAGAGCTCAGATGGAATGTTGTGTACTGTTCTGGGCGCCACACCTTTGGAAGGATGTAAACACATTGGAGAGGGCGCAGAAGAGGTTTACAAGAATGGTTCCAGGGATGAGAAACTTCAATTATGAGGATAGATTGGAGAGGTCAGGACTGTTGTCCTTGGAGAGAAGAAGGCTAAGAGGGAGATTTGATAGAGATGTTCAAAATCATGAGGGGGCTGGACAGAGTAGACAGGGAGAAATTGTTCCTGCTCTTAAAAGGATCAATAACAAGAGGGCACAGATTTGTAGCACAGTGGTTAGCACTGTTGCTTCACAGCGCCAGGGACCCGGGTTCGATTCCCGGCTCGGGTCACTGTCTGTGCGGAGTCTGCACGTTGTCCCCGTGTCTGTGTGGGTTTCCTTCGGGCTCTCCAGTTTCCTCCCACAAGTCCCGAAAGACATGCTTGTTAGGTGACTTGGACATTCTGAATTCTCCCCCGAACAGGCACCGGAATGTGGCAACTAGGGGATTTTCACAGTAATTTCATTGCAGTGTTAACGTGAGCCTACTTGTGACACTCATAAAGATTATTGTGAAGTGATTTGCAAATGGAGCAAATGTTACGTAAGGAAAAGCTTTTTCACACGGTGAGTGGTTCAGAGCTGGAATGCATCATCTGGGATGGTTCAGTCGAGGCATTCAAGATGGCATCAGATTCTTACTCAAATAGAAACAAGGGCTATGGGGAAAAGGCAGGGGAATGGGCACTGTGTCATGATGCTCGTTTGGAGAGTCGGTGCAGAAACAATGGGCCGAATGGCCTCCTTCTGCACCATAACAATTGTGTAATTCTGTGAAACTGTTTCTACTGGCAGGATGATTGATAACCAGAGGACACAGATTTAATGTAACTGGTGATCGGACCAGAGATGAAGTAAGGAGAGCTGTTTGTTTATAAGGGTCATAGCAACAGTGGAACTGTTAGCATTAACTGTCATTACAACCATGAAACTGACAGCAACATTTGGCATTCCCACATGCACTGTTAAATGTGGAAATTCAGATATTCCCATGAGCGATTCCACACTCCTCTATAGGGTTTGCTGTTGAAATCCACGTAATGGGTATTAAGGGTGAAGTATAAGGATCTGTTTTCTGTAATCGACACCATCGCAACATGGTGGCAGTTCGGGGTCAAAACCCTCAAACTCACAAAATGCTGAAAGGCGAAGAGAAAGAAAACCTCTCGATGGAAATTCTGACCTGAAACTAGCTCCCAACTGAAGTCTCTGAGAAAATTCACCAGGAAAAGCCCCAGAGAAAAGAGCCCGGAAGCTGAAGGCAGGGGTTTTACCGCAGCCGAAGACCCCATAGAATTGCCTTTGCAAGTCATGGCTTGGCACGTAGGGTCCATAGCCTGGTGAGCTCAATCTTTTTCGATTTGAGGCTGCAGGTAGTCCTGAGAATCTATTTTTGTAATCCAGTGCCAGAAGTTTGAACTAAGCCTGCCGCTAAACATGATCACTGGTTCTGAGTCTCACCATGAGTTTTCAAAAAATCTATACATTAAACTACTCCGCCTCTTGGGAATGTCACAACTGTCCGATTCGTGAAACAGTGAACCTACGAGGAACTTCAATGCCTCGCTACTCACGACAGTAGACTGTTGAACAAAATAAGTTGGAAGACGGCTGACCCGTGCTGCTAATGTTAAAAAGGTTTCTTCCAGAAGCATACCGCCACCATTTTGTGGAGCCTACCAAAACCAGCAAACGCGGGAAATCCTTTGTATCACAGTGAATGGCAACACCATCTTGAAGGCCTGTGAGCTCCTATAGATGTCCAGCTTTAACATGGGTCACAACTCAACACCCCCAATTCCACTTGGGCTCGCCAAAAGCCCAGACAATTGGAGTCCTTGGAGGAAAAGATTTTTAAGATAGAGCATCTCTTCTGTTTTAAATGTAAAGTTAGAAGAAGAGCAAGTGTTGAACTAGTATTACAAAAGCAAGTACATATGACTAATAAAGATGTAAGACATGAAGTAAACTGATGTACCTCCACACACACGGGATAAAGACTGGGGGGGGGGTAGTATAAGGGTCTGGCACATTCAGGGTTAATGCAGGGCATGGCGATGTAAGAAGGCATGTGATCCAGGCCTAGGGTCTATGTGGTGTTGAGCAGTGACGGGTTAAGTCCTAAGGATGGAGATAGCTCCTTGCCTGTACTCTTTGCTCTATATGTATATTGTTGCAAGTAGTTAATGAAGACTTGCTGTTAACATACAAAAGACCACAAAGGCTTCTTTAGCAGACACGTGCTGTAACCAACACCATCTCAATAAAGAGGAATGGTGGCTTAGTCAGGTTGTTGGAATTTGGCGACAGACCCGCCATGATCTAGCTTAATGGCAAAGCAGAAGTATGATGCTGAATAGCCTAGCTCCTAGGTTTCCTCTTTCCTGAAGTTGATTTTTGCTGGGGTGTAGCTCCTTGACTGTCTGTGGTCCCCAGTACCTCAACTCTGGCCATTCTTTACATGTGAACGACAGAGAGCGTCAAACCTGAGTTTGAGACAACCTGTCTTAACCAATATTCTCACAGTTAGATACGGGTGTTGTTGGACGCAGAGCAGGGTTGTAAACCTGGCCGTGTTTGTTTCCCTGCTCTCCAAAATCCCAGCTGCACGGATCTAATCCAGCACCAAACACACGGTGAACCATGTCTGTTTAATCTCCTGCTACATGGAAACCTTTTCCCCCCTCTCTTCACTCTCAACATGATCGAGTACAACTACAGATTTCTGTCAGGCTTTGGATCTGACTTGCCTGGTGAATGCTTGTTGGAAGATATCCCTGTGCACAGATGTATAAATCCCTTTGGGGACTTAAACAGAGTGTAAAACTCTGCCACATTTCCTCTTCCACTGAGTGTTAATGAAAGCTGTGAGCAGGTGTTTTCCTGAACCTTTCCAACATATGGCTGTGTGGGGACGTTGAGAGGTTGAAATTGGTCTTTGCTAGTCACAATTGGAAAAGAAAACCCATAATTCACTCCAGACTTATCCATCCCATTACCTAGAAAATATTCAGAAAGAACTGATCCATGTTGGCAATACTTTCTGCATCTAACTGGCAGTGCTCGAAGCAAACATTTACCCTCTGCCCTTTATCAATCTCCCTTCAATGCCAGCTAAATGCCACATATGTTCCACAGCCAGTGAGTGCCACCCAGTGACCACTACCTGAGAGTGTTTTTACTCTGTGTGCGGGCTATTTAAATGCAAGTTGTTGTTGTACGGTGCCACATCATTGTTGACACCTGGGGATTGCTGGAAAATTGCGAGTCAAGTGTGAAAGGGTTAAAGCTTCGCTGGAGATTATTTCTGTTTGAGGAACAGCCCCAGAGCACCGTTGCGAAGTACAAGGCCACAGTTATTTTGCCACATGTGCCTTGCTGTACCTTCCACTTTGCAGCAATGGCAGTAGAAAGATTAAACGTGCATTGATGTAAAACCTTTCACAATTTCAGGACATCCCAAAGTGATCAAGCACTATTGAAATATTATAATGCAGGAGACATTGCCGCCAATGTTCACACAGCACGCCCCCACACATGGAGATAATTGACCAGGTACTCTGTTTTTAAAAAAATGATTTGGACGTTCCTTTGAAGTTCTTGAAAATAGTGCCATGGGATTATTTGACTTGCACCTGAGAGGGCAGATGGGACCTTGGTTTAACGTCACATTCCAAAAATGGTACTTCCAACAGTGCAGCACTTCCCCAGTACCGTACTGGAGCATTAGCTGTGACTTTGCGCTCATGTCCTAGAGTGGGACTTGAACTCACGATCTGTGGCTGAGAGGCGAGAGTGCCACCACATGAGCCACGGCCCACAGCAATTAGAGGCCGCACCAGGACCAAGCATTGGAGAGAAATGTCTCCTCAGAAGATGCAGTCTCACATCAGCTTCAGTCTGGGACATAACACACAAAACATTCCGTTGCACAGCTGCAATTGTAACCGGCTGGACCCAGATTGGACGGGTCAGCCTCAGGATGTTGGTTATAACGAGGGGCAGATCTGCTGCGAACAACAATAATTGTTGTTCCTTTTTTTTCTCCAACCCCTGATTTCTGCAAACGGTAAAAGCCACAGCACATTAAAACAACACTCGAGAGAGCCACAATCACTTTGCATTGTATCGCACATCCTGTAATCACAGAGAATTCCTGCAGTAAGCAGCTCATCAGAAAACGTTTTTAGGAGGTTTTTAATGAGGGGTCCATAAAAATGCACGTTGCACTTCAGGTATGAGGGGGGTTCACAGAGTGTTACTGCCATTTGTTACATGGGCTACAGAGTTTGTCTATTAAATGGTCTCACTAACATTGTGGATGTCATCAAGAATGTATATTGTGTTACCTCACAGGCCGTGGTACTGACAGATTTACACCTTTAACAATGTCTGAAAGAGGATGTAGAGTTAAATCAAATATATACACATTAAAAGAGTTCAATAAGATGTATATTATATCGAAGCCAAGATGTGGTGCTAATGCAGAGCACTTACACGGGCTCCCTGTGAGCTGCAATCAGTAATGACTTGGGATTGTGGTCTATCATATTTTACTGAAGACTGATATATCAGTTTATTATTAGGGTCTGTAATCCACCAATGTGTTATTGGATGCTGTGGTATATCACGGGCAGCACGGTAGCATGATGGTTAGCATAAATGCTTCACAGCTCCAGGGTCCCAGGTTCGGTTCCCGGCTGGGTCACTGTCTGTGCGGAGTCTGCACGTCCTCCCCGTGTGTGCGTGGGTTTCCTCCGGGTGCTCCGGTTTCCTCCCACAGTCCAAAGATGTGCGGGTTAGGTGGATTTGCCATGATAAATTGCCTGTAGTGTCCTTAAAAAAGTAAGGTGGGGGGGGGCTGTTGGGTTACGGGTATAGGGTGGATATGTGGGGTTGAGTAGGGTGATCATTGCTCGGCACAACATCGAGGGCCGAAGGGCCTGTTCTGTGCTGTACTGTTCTATGTTCTATGTTCTATCACTGCAGTTGAGTGGTACGACAGAACTTGAGTATTGCTGGAAAAAGAGTCACTCAGTCAAAACATTTAATCTTACATTCATCGGGACAATCAGAGTTAAGCTTTAAATTTCAAATAATGCTTGGCAATTAACTGACAGTCATCATCAACTGGTGCATTCTTCATGGCAACACCTCCAGCACTCAGAGTCCACAGTGTAAATTTGTTTTTTCCCCTTACATTGTTATTGTTATTCCCCTTATATTTCCCATATATTC
Organism: Scyliorhinus canicula; assembly: GCF_902713615.1. Taxonomy (NCBI): domain Eukaryota; kingdom Metazoa; phylum Chordata; class Chondrichthyes; order Carcharhiniformes; family Scyliorhinidae; genus Scyliorhinus; species Scyliorhinus canicula. The sequence goes on along the minus strand of NC_052156.1, from coordinate 12,616,968 downwards.
CCCTTATATGTTTTCCCCGTATACTGTTATTCCTACATTGTTATTCTTGTGAATTTGCCTGTTGAAATGAAAAATGAAATGAAAATCGCTTATTGTCACGAGTAGGCTTCAATGAAGTTACTGTGAAAAGCCCCTAGTCGTCACATTCCGGCGCCTGTCCGGGGAGGCTGTTGAGTGCAAGATGAAAAGCTTTGACACAACGCCTCTATTTTTCAACAATATAGCACGACATTATTGGTGGTTGTGATCAGTGTGCGATATAGGCAATAACTGGATGGTCAGATTTAGTGAAGAATTAGGCCCCTTTCTCAATTTCACTCGGTGTTTTATCATAAACAATATTTTATAGTTAAGGAATTCTGTCCCCTCTGTCAAAAGCAGTGGGGGGGCACACCACCATGCAGATGGAGGCAGGAGGGAGGGGGGGGGGGGGGGGGGGGGGAGGGGGTGTAGGAATGGAAAGGCGAAACAGGACAATGTTCCTGATGGCAGTTGCTAACTTTAAAGTTAGCATGTCTGGTGAGATTGGCACAGCGAACAGGCCATGGCTTCCACTCCATTGCCCCCCCCCCCCGCCCCCCCCAATATCCTGTCCCCCGCCACCTGGAACACCCATTACCAGCGGCGCGACAACACCTTGTGTCTACCAAGAGCCTTGAAAGAATCATAGACTTCCTATGGTGCAGAAAGAGGCCATTCGGCCAATCGAGACTGCATCAACCCTCCCAGAAGAGCACCCTACCTAGGCCCACTCCTCCGCCCTATCCCCGGAACATCGCCTAATGTGTGCATCGTTTGACACCAAGTGGTAATTTAGGATGGACAATCCACCCTAATCTGCACATCGTTGGACTGTGTGAGGAAGCCAGAGGACCCGGAGGAAACCCATGTCGACACGGGGGGAACGTGCAAACTCCACACAGACGGTTGCCCAAGGCTGGCATCGAACCCGGGTCCCTGCTGTGAGGCAGCCGTGCCAGAAACTTGCATCCCCTGAAAATCCTCATGCAAATGGACAGCTCGCTGGTAAAGAATGAGCTAACTCTTGGAGTCTGCCTCAAGGCAGGAGGACTCTAATCCAGCATGAGGAAACATTCCCAAGGAAGGGAGAAGGTTAGTTAAAAAAGGACCCCTGAGCTGGTTGACAAGGGTTGGATTTTCCTGTTGGCGTGGGAAAATCTGACATGTGTACTTTTGCGCCTTGCAAAGTGTACCACCAGACCATATCTGGCTTTGTCCGGGATTTTTAACATTTCTCATAGGGGTAGGATTCGCATGGCATTTTGTGAGCTGTGATGGAGTGTTTGAGGAGTTTGTATGCAGAGGTGTGCTGCTGAGAAGGCCTGGCTCAGCTCTCCAACACAGCGGCCCAGTTCCCAAAGTAGTTTAGAGACCCCATAACAGCTCACCTCCCTACTTACCCGGCCGTGCCCCTTCAGATCGCACACCCACTCCACAACCCCCTCCGATCACCGGTGCCACCCATGCCCCATTACCCCTACTCCCACCCCCATTCCACAATGGGGGATGAAATGCAATTTTCCTGTGGTCCTCACAGTGGGGACCCGGACCTGGAAGAGGTGAGCTTTTCACCCAGCACCTTCCCGACCTACAAATAGGCCACATGAAAATGGGCTCAGGAAAGCAGAGGAAAATTGTTTATTCAGCAAAAGAAAAACCTAGCCATTTGGCAACCCGATTTGCACCTCCACTGCAAAATTGAAAACTCAGCATCAGGTCTCCGAATGACGTCTGGTTCCCCCTCCCTTTATTCCTTACTCCCTCGCCAGCCACAATTATACACACTTGGCATCAATACAAAAACTGCTGATGTTTCTTTCAGCTTTTCACTCATTCTAACGCACGACAACGTTACAGGATCAGAGCCCCATGGGTGTTGCAGGACTGTCCTTCCCACTCCATCTGCAGAATCAATCCCCGCATCCCGCATCTGGGAAAGTCATCATGCCACCTTCAGGGAGTCGCAAACTTCATTTCAAGGGTAGCCTATTACAGGAAGAGCTTATAGACTTGCGACGGATCGCATTTTACACCAAGGCCCACAGGGAGGCAATCTCCTGTCCAAATGAATAATGAAAGGTACAAAAATATGGGCTGAAGATCTTTCAAACTCACAAATATCAATGACACATGCACACGCACACGTGTGTGTAAAATACACTGGATTTAATGACGCGCGTTCCATTTAATGAATCCCAGATAATTAGATTTTATTTCACTCGAACGGTCTGACAAATACTCCTAGTTTACAAGGGCTTTACTTCAAAGCTCCTCATTCCAGCTGTTGTAAAACATCATCCTTTCTGAGCACTTTCGCTCACTCCCTGACAGGTCCACTTATTTCCCTTCTCCCTAATGTTGCATTGATAGGTTTGGGGATTTCTCTCAAGCCTGATGCAGGAATCGGAAGGAAAGAGGCGGCAGCTGTGAGGGGTGGGTGGGGGGGGGGGGGGGGGGGGGGGGGGGGGGGGATATGGGGGCTCCTTCAGTGAACTAATGAAGATGCTGGAGCTGCAGATTCTGGACTGACTTTTTAAAAAGCAGCCACTGGGAGGATGATAGGTTCAAAATGTAATCGATATGGCAGCATATAGAGCGTGGCATTTGTACGAGGGGTAGTATTTATCATAGAAATGACAGCGCAGAAGGAGGCCATTCAGCCCATCGAGTCTGCACCGGCCCTTGGAAAGAGCACCCTGCTTAAGCCCACGCCTCCACCCTATCCTCGTAACCCAGTAACCCCACCGAACCATTTTTTGGACACTAAGGGGAAATTTAGCACGGCCAAGCCACCGAACCTGCACATCTTTCTTTGGACTAGTAGGAGGAAACCGGAGCACCCGGAGGAAACCCACGCAGACACGGGCGGAAAGTGCAGACTCCACACAGACAGTGACCCAAGCCGGGAATCGAACCTGGGACCCTGGAGCTGTGAAGCAACGGTGATCACCACTGTGTTACCGTGCCACCACACAACATCCCCCCCCCCCCCACCCCCCCACCCCCAACAGACAATTTAGCTCCCCAGACCATTAATTTCTACCCCGGGGCCAGCAACGTCAATGGAGCAATGCTCCAGTGATACCCATAGGTTTTAACAGGAGTTGAACACAAGGGACATTGCCAATTCCTATTGGACATATTTCTGGACATTCACCGCAATGTCTCCAGTCCAGAGAGTCCCCTCCCCCACGTTCTTGCCATTGGTCATTCGAAATGCCCAATCTCATGGTGAACAGGTCAGCCAAACAGGCTTCTTTCCCGTGTGTGATATCCTTCTAATTAATAAACAAAAAGAGTTCAAAGGGTTTTCAATTTCTGTATTCTCGACCCTTATCGTTTATCTCCTGGGTTTTTGGACCTCTGCAGTGTGTGAGAGATCAAAGTCTTTAATTCTGGGCCACTCCAGGTTAACTCTGCAGGGTTGGCAAGCCCCTCTACTCAGTTGTCTGCCTTGTATTTTACAGCCTCTGCCAAGCTGTATCCCCCCAGCTCACTCCAGCCCCCAATTGTGGCCTCCTGCCCATCTCTCTGCCTTTGTTCTTCGATTGAGGCAGGGTTTGGAGTTTTTCATAGAGTTTACAGTGCAGAAGGAGGCCATTCGGCCCATCAAGTCTGCAGAAAGAGTACCCTACCCAAGGTCAACACCTCCACCCTATCCCATAACCCAGTAACCCCACCCAACACTAAGGGCAATTTTGGACACGAAGGGCAATTTATCATGGCCAATCCACCTAACCTGCACATCTTTGGACTGTGGGAGGAAACCAGAGCACCCGGAGGAAACCCACGCAGACATGGGGAGGATATGCAGACTCCACACAGACAGTGACCCAAGCCGGATACGAACCTGGGACCCTGGAGCTGTGAAGCAATTGTTTGACACACTGTCCTGGCAGCCCCTTCCTTTCCCCAAACCCCCTTTCAAAAATGTGAATGCTTCCTCATCTTCGGAGCTGGTTTAGCTCACTCGGCTACATCGCTGGCTTTTAAAGCAGGCCAAGCAGGCCAGCAGCACGGTTCGATTCCCGTACCAGCCTCCCCGGACAGGCGCCGGAATGTGGCGACTAGGGGCTTTTCACAGTAACTTCATTGAAGCCTACTCGTGACAATAAGCGATTTTCATTTCATTTCATTTCAAAGCAGTTATCTCTCTCCCCCCACTTTGTATGTCCACTACTATTTTGTGCCCGTTTCCCTGTCCCCCCCCCTTGATCTCTGGGGCAGGTTTGTGACAATTATTCTGTTGACCCTGGGTCACCCAGGCAGACTGCACTGAGGGGCTGCACTGTGGGAGGTGCAATAATGTTTTGGATTAGATATTAAAGTGAGGCTCCTTCCCCCCCCCCCCCCCCCCCCCTTGCAAATGGATGGAAAAGATCCCACAGAACCATTCAGAGATCTTCCAACTTGGCTGCTTTGCTTGTCCAATAATCCCCTTCCAAATAAATCATTGCACATAAAGCGCCGAGGGGCCATTACGACAGATTTGATAAAGGCACTGTAAAAAAAACAATTGCCTCCATTTAACAGAATTAAACCCATAGGTTCAACAAACCTCTGCGGACATTGGAAGCATTAAGTGTAGATTAATTCAATTGCAAAATGAGAACCTATCATTCCGGGAGACTTGAGACGTGACATACGAGTGCTCGGAAGGGAAGAGGTGACTTTGCACCTCTGCTTCTCAAAGCTGTACACCACTGGAAGTTTCCTCGAGTCATTGCTCTCATTTCTGGCATCAATCAGGACCTCAGGGCATTCCGAAGCTCTGTGCAGCCAATGTATTGTCCTTTTGACGTCGAATCCTGGCTGCAATGCGTGACAATGTTGTATTTACTGGCTAATTAATAAGACGTTGTTTGCTCTGATTGCTCGACAACCCATTGGATCATCAAGTTAGCAGGGGTGGGGGAAGAAGATGAAATAGTTGGATCTTGGTTTTTCTCCGTCCAGTAATTGCATCTGACAGGAGCGGACCTCAGCCAAGATTTGTCATAGTGTTCGGAATAACACAAATGGGACTGAGCAAATCTGGCTGCATGTCAATTACTGCCTTGCTGAATTCACTCAAATGTCTGCCAAGCCTCTTCATGTTGCCCAGCCAGTCCAGGCGCAGTGCAACACAAATTAGAACGGGCAACTCTGGCTAATGTCCAACAACCTTCACAGTCCCCTGGAATCCATGAGCCCATTGCAATGATAACACTGGACAAGAACAGCGCAGACAAGGCGGCATCAGTGCCAGCTCTGTGCAGCTCTCCTGTTTTTAAAAAAAACCCATTCAAGTATTTATTTAGTCTTTGGAAAGTTACTATTGAATCTGCTTCCACCGCGTTGTCAGGCCTTGCACACCAGTGTAAGGCTAACACATGAACAAACTATCTCTGGAGAATAAATAGATGCAATTTTAACAAGAAATGCTACAGTCCCGCAATAATGCTCAACATTGTTACTAAGCCCCACCACGAAAAATATCATTCAGGGACAGAGAATGATACAGCAGACTGAAGGGGAATAGCAAAAAAGAATTCAGGTGGGAAGCTCCTGATGAGATCCAGATGTTACCAGCTGAGAGAGAGAGGGGTTGGGGATTTCTATCCCTCCTCCCTTCGCACCCCCCCCCCCCCCCCCCCCCCCCCCTCTGCTGCAGCGGGAAAGGAGGTGGCCCCAGTTCCCTCACTGAAGATGTTAAGGGAGTGCCCCCCCTTTCAATTTTCACTAGAATTCCAGTACCATCAAATCCTGACACACACTCTCTCTCACACACACATGCAGACTCAAACACAGTCACTGACACACACTCTCTCTCACACACACATGCAGACTCAAACACACTCACTGACACACACTCTCTCTCACACATGCAGACTCAAACACACTCACTGACACACACTCTCTCACACACACACACATGCAGACTCAAACACACTCACTGACACACACTCTCTCTCACACACACATGCAGACTCAAACACACTCACTGACACACACTCTCTCACACACACGCACTCACACCCACAGACACACACACTCACATGTGCGCACTCTCTCTCACATACACACTCTCACAGAACCACACATTGTCACACACACCCTCACACAGGCTCTCACACGCACTCACAGACACACCCACGCACTGACACACATTCTCCCTCACATATACTCTCTCACACACACAAACTCTCTCTCACACACTCACATGTGCACACTCACTCATACACAATACTCACACACTCTCCCTCACACATATTCTCACACACACACACAAACTCACACACATACACTTGCACATACTCACATACTCTCCCTCACGCACACTCACATGGACTCTCACAAGCACACTCTCCCTAACACACTCATATTTCACACACATTCTCTCTCACATACATTCATTCATACACACTCATGTCACACACACTCACATGCACACACACAGGCACACTCACTCTTGCACTCACACTAACACACACACTCTCACAAACTCTCACCCGCTCTCTCAGACACACACACACCTTCTCATACACTCTCTCACACACACACTCACTCACACACACACATTTCACACATGCACACACTCTCAGTCACACATACACTCTCTCACACATCGGACACTCACACAAACTCTTTCACACGCACACTCTCTCACATATATTCTCTCACATGCTCTCTCTTAGACACACACACACACTCACTCAGACACACACTCACACAAACACACACTTACATGCACACACTCTCATACACAGACACAACACTCACTGACACCCTCTTACACGCACACACTCCCTCACACACCCGCTCTCACACACACTGACACCACTCACTGACACACTCTCTTACACACACCCAAACTTTGACACACTCTTTCTCACACACTCTCCTTGACACAGTCATGTGCACACTCACTCACACTCGCTCATATACACACTCACTCATATACACACTCACTCCCGCTCACACACACTCTCTCACACACTCTGCCTCACACACATTCACACACACTCTCACAAACTCTCACACACGCTCTCTCTCAGACACACTCTCTCACACATTCTGTCTCACACACATTCACACACACTCTCACAAACTCTCACACACGCTCTCTCTCAGACACACTCTCACACATTCTGTCTCACACACATTCACATACATTCTCACAAACTCTCACACACACTCTCACACGCTCTCTCTCAGACACACTCTCTCACACATTCTGTCTCACACACATTCACACACTCTCACAAACTCTCACACGCTCTCTCTCAGACACTCTCTCACACATTCTGTCTCACACACATTCACACACACACAGACACTTGCGCTGTTGGCATCACTGACTTAGCAATTGCCAAGCAGGCATCATGCCACGAAAAATAGTCAGGAAGACAGTTTTTGAAGCCAAACACATTTGCAGAGAGGAGGGTGCCTGTGAGGGTACGAATCTATTTTATAAACAAGGTCCCGATTTTAAAACAAAGTTTTTGTTTCTGGCCCACCGCGCCCATTCGCCAATCACTAGAAGATGCTCAGACATCCACATGAGAAAACATTAAATGCATCACTTTCCTCTCAATGCCCTGCATGTAACATGGATGAAACCACTTGAAGAAACATACCACACTACAATCCTGAGTAATAAACCATCTCACAACAATTTACAACTGTCTTCAAAACCCTGTCCAACTGTGACAGGGACCCAACAATGAAAACTCTGCTCTGAAAAGAAAAAAAATGACTTGGTGGTTTGGTTTTTGGGAAATGTTTTGGAAAAAGACATTTTCACATCCAAAGTTGAAAAGTCACCTACCTCTGTAGGACAGCCGGAGTCTGGGAATATTCATTTTAGCTCCCACATTTTGCAGTACATCAGAAAATAGAAGGAGGCTGCCGAGGGTTTGAATCAGAGAGAGGAAACACTTCATTTTAGTGCCTTTTTAAAAAAACAAAAGATTTAAGAGTTTCAGAATGACAACTTTTTTTTCCCCTGGAGTTGGTGACTGAGCAAGTCTGGCTCTTGTAGTTTTCTGTTTTTAAATGATCAAATCCGATTTGCCAGTCCAGTTTCCCCCCTCTCTCTGGCAGGTGGGTGGGTGAATTTAGAGAGAGTTGCAGTGGGAGTGGGTGGCTTGCTGGCTAGCTGCAGAGGGATGTGAGGGGTAACGCTAGCTGGCTGCTGGCAATCTCACTCACTGATCACAGGCTGTTCTGAGCTGCCTCCTCGCCTCTGACTTGGGATTTTTTATATCCAGCGGCGTCCCTCCCAATCCCAGCAGCCAGGGTCACGCCTCCCTCCCGCTCCACACTAAGGCAAGGAGGCAGTTTCGAACTGGGAACGTCTCAAATTGACTCGTGATTTGAAGACGATTCAGGGGAAGAACAGCAGGGGTCTAATTCTGGACACATTTCCAACCGGGGAACTTGGCTTGAAATACAGCGGAGTGTTTAGAAAGATCTCAGCAGAATATTCGCACTGTGACAATGTGCACTGCAGAATTTAATCATGAGAATGAATCGATTGCACCGACCAATGTGGGTCTTGAGGTTAGGATATCGATACTGTGCAGGAGTGACAGTAAGAAGTATTGATTCAGAATGGGGATGTGAAATGTACATTTTCACTATTTCTTCAGGGCGAAAATGTTGGGATTGGACAAGTTACGGATCAGATAAAGTTCCATTTGACCGGTAGGGGGCCGGTTCCACTGTCCAACTTCTGCCCAGAAGCAGAAATTCGATTTACATTGAAATTTAAAACCTGCAGAAACTCCGGCGGCTTTAATTCGATTTAAATCCGTTAAGGTCTTGGTTTTTCTGACCCAACGCGGATTCACCATCTCCTGAAGTTCTGCTGATGAGGAGGGTGAGAGTGGGACTGGGAGTCTGCACATTGTCTGTGCTGTGTGTACCCCAGCCGAGGAGGCAGCCTTGGCTCACAGTTTGCTCCCCATGCCTCTGAGTGCGAAGGTTGTGGACTTGCCTCTCACTGCAGAATTTGGATCTGTGGTTTAATTAAGAACCTCTCTTGCCTCTTTCAAGTACACTGGACAATAATTAATTTTCAATTGGTAAAAAAAATGAGGGTCCTTTATGAAAGGAAAATTAGTGGGAGCTTGCTGTGCACAAATTGGTTGCCATGTTTCCCTACAGCCGATCACACTTCTTAAACACTTCATAGAATTTACAGTGCAGAAGGAAGCCATTCAGCCCATCGAGTCTGCACCGGCTCTTGGAAAGATCACCCTACTTCAGCCCACGCCTCCACCCCATCCCTGTAACCCAGTAACCCCACCTAACCTTTTTGCACACTAAGGGGCAATTTATCATGGCCAATCCACCTAATCTGCGCATCTTTGGACTGTGGGAGGAAACTGGAGCCCCCAGAGGAAACCCACGCTGACACAGGGAGAGTGTGCAGACTTCGCACAGGCAGTGACCCAAGCCGGGAATCGAACCTGGGTCCCTGGAGCTGTGAAGCAACTGTGCTAACCACTGTGCTACCGTGCTGCCCTCAATAATAACCTTTTATTGTCACAAGTCTGAAGTTACTATGAAAAGCCCCCCAGTCGCCACATTCCGGCGCCTGTTCGGCTAAGCTGGTACGGGAATTGAACCCACGCTGCTGACCTTGTTCTACATCACAAACCAGCTGTCTAACCCACTGAGCTAAACCAGCCACTAGTAAATTGGCTGTTTCGGGATGTCTTGGTATTATGAAAGGTGCTAATTAAATCAAATAACTGTCTTGCCCATCTGTCCTCAGGCTCCACAGGTATTGGGTGTGGAACAGCCGGACAGCCAGTAGGTGTTTGAATCTATGCCCCTGGGCTCTCTGAGCGATATTTCCAACACAATGTTCTGGGCAATTCAATATGGAACAAGATGTTGCCATCTAATCGGACATTTTCCACTTCACACAAAAATATTGGGGGCAATTATAACAACCCGCAGTTGGGAAACTATTTAAGGCCGTTTAACCCATTATGCCAATGCTAGCTCTTAAAGGGCTGTCCAATACATTCCACTCCCACTGATCTTTCCCCATAGCCCTGTAGAATTTCTTGTTTATGTATATATCCAACTCCCTTTTGGAAGTTACGCCTCCCCCCACCATTTTATCTTCATTATTAACACAAGTGGGCTTACATTATCACTGCAATGAAGTTACTGTGAAAATCACCTAGTCGTCACATTCCGGCGCTGTTCGGGTCCACTGAGGGAGAATTCCAAATGTCCAAATTACCTAATAGCATGTCTTTCGGGACTTGTTGAAGGAAATCGGAGCCCCCGGGGAAACCCACGCAGACACGGGGGGAACATGCAGACTCTGCACAGACAGTGACCCAAGCCGGGAATTTTCAGGTTGTGAATTATAGATGATAACTGGATAATAGAAAATCTTCTCATCTCCCCCCCATTATACCTCCCCACAAACCCCCACTTCTCACCCGCCACTTCTTGTTGCTTCAGATTTAGGAACAACTTACTGTAGAAACTCCCTCAACATTCCAGACAGCAGATTAGGCTTTTCAGAATGTGGCTGTTAGTTCCACGGCTGAAAGGCTTCGGTCACACACACGCACACAGCCCCCCCCCCCCCTCCCCCCCACTGTCCTCTTGTTTCACAGCAAGCTAAAACTGCCACCGATTGCATGCTTGATCATACGCTTCCTTCCCGAGCAGCAGCATCTTTAAGAAAGAATCTGCATTTATATAGCGACTTTTAGGATGCAGGACCGTCCAAAGTGCTTTGCAGCCAACTGAATAGATTGCAAGTGTAATCAGTGTTATGATGTAGAGAAATGCAGCTGCCAACCTGTGCACAGCAGGATCCCGCAAACAGCAACGCAACAGTGACCAGGTCATCTCTTTTTGTGACGTGCATTGCGGGATGGATTTTGAGCAGGGTGCTGCGGAGAATCCCCCGGCTCCTCTATGGGCAGTGCCGCAGGATGTTTTACAACCACCTCAGTTCAACGCCTCATTTGAAAGGTGACATCTGTCACAGTGCAGCACTCCCTCAGTCCGCCACCGAGTGGACTTTGGGCTCTGGGTCTCTCAGAGTGGGATGTACCAATATCCTGTGATAGAGCCAGGATTAACATTGTAAACATCATAAAGCTGCTTAGAGGAAAAGACACATACACAAAAGAGTGGCGAGAAATTAAAAGGGGCTAGATAAGCCAATGCATTGCTGTACAGTCAGATTTGGAGGAGGCATTTAGATGGGGGGGGGGCTTTAGGGAAGGGGTGTTCCGACAACGAAGGGTCTTGCCACAAATCGAGGAGCAAAGCTGGAGAGCGATTCACAGGAGAGTTGAGGAATGAGGGTAGGAGTTAGGAGGTACAGCTAGCAGAGGCTGCAAAAGATAAGGTGGGCAATTGCCAGCTGGGGCTAACCCCCTCCCCCTAACAAACCTGAGGTTGGCACCACACCAGCCCCCCCACCGGCACCTCCCCAACACAAGACCTGTGCACCTTGGCACCCACCAACACACCCCACCCATTCTCTGGAGCGGTGCCCACATCCGTCCCCTGCCATTTCTCCCAACCCTCTCCCCAACCCCATCACGATGCATGCAGCATGCAGTACACGATGACCTCTCTGTCCCAGCGGGATAAGCTGGACCATGCCTCGGGAAAAGGCTCAGACGGGCGGTGGGGTACTGGACATCAGATTCCTCGCCCCCTACGAGGAACGGGCCTTGGAGGTCGCGGGGGTGAGCGAGGGCAGAGCGATCACCAACATCAAGGTTGGCCTGCACCACAGGGGTGAGCATCCACCGGTCCGCAACAAGATGACCGTTTCCAAGTGTGTTGTTCATGCCAGACATAACAATCCCACCCTCCTGCTGACCACAGGTCCATTCTCCCGCAGGATCTCCCTCTGATGGTGCCAGCCCAACCGGGATGCCCCCGTCTCCTCCTCCCACGAAAACACCTTGGAGGAGAGCTCCGAGGATGCCACCATTGAGGTGTCACAGCTGTCATCCGCCTCGGTGGGCGGAAGTAGTGGCCAGGCCTCATGCACAATCTGGTGAGCACTTCACAGTTGCTGATGCACATCAGGTGGAGGCAGGAACATCCATGGGAGACACAGCTGGAGGTCTGCCGCATTCCAGGACCCAGCTGGGCCCCAGGCCAACTCTGAGCCTCTGAACCAGGTTATCCTGGAGCTGATGCAGATGCTAAGGGGCGGCGATGAGATTCAGAGGAGAATGTTAGCGACACTCCTTCGGGCCCATTGCCAACTGGAGGAATGCCAAAGACTATGGGTGCAGGAGATGGCACCGAAGCTCAGGGTGGCAACTGCAGTAGAGAGCCTGGAGCACGCCGTCAGCAACATGAGTGGTGATGTCCAAGGTGCTGCTCAGTCAGTGACGGCCATGGCTGAGGGCGTCGACAGTGTGTCCCAGTCGCTAGAGGACGTGTCCATAATGCAGGTAGACATTGCTAAGACGCTATGGAGCAGGTCCCAGTCTGAGGTGGGCATTGCCGAGACACTGTGGAGCAGGTCTCAGTTGCTGAGGAATGTGCCCCAGATGCAGCGAGCCATTGGCGAAGCACAATTGAGTATGGCCTGGGCACAGAGGGGCATCGCTGAGGGTGTCGACACCATGGTGCAAACAATGGGAAGCCACCAGGGCTGGCAGAACCAGATGTCACAGGGGCCTCTGGAGCTCACTCCAGCACACCCTCCACCCCAAGGTGACCCCCTGTGCACCAACCAGGAGGAGGGAGTGCTGGAGGCCAACCTGGAATCTCCCTACAGAGAGGCGAAGGTGGTCACCAGCTCTCCTGAGTCCCCGCCTGACAACAGCATGACTCTCAGGGTGAGCAGTTGGAACGGTGGCACGGCGAGGCATGTGCCACCGGCAAGTCGGCCGAGGAATGGGTGGGGAGGAGGAGGGTACGGATGGGGGCGGGGCTGGTACGTGAGAAAGGGGGAGGGGTGAGATGATGGATGAAACCATGTCCTATAAGAAGCGGGCGAGGATAAAGGTTTACCTGGTCCTCCGAGCATGCCAGACCGTCGCCACCACGGTCTGACCTCCATCTTCCTGCTGATCCCATGGGTCCTCACCGCACTTGTCCTCCAGCCCCTTCTGGTCTTGCTGCTCCTTGTCCTCCTGTTCAGATGTCAAATCACATGTTCCTCCTCCTCTACCTCCGACACATCGCCCCACTGCTGTGCCAGGTGGTGGGTGGCACAGCAGACCACTACAAAGTGGGTGACCCTCCGGGGTGTATACTGCACGGCACCTCCAGAACGGTCATGGCATCGGAACCACATTTGCAGCATCCAGTCCACTGCTCAATGACAGCCTAGGTGGCCACATGAGCCTCATATCGGCCTCAGCCATGGTCTCCGGCCTCCGCATTGGGGTTATCAGCCAGGACATCAGCATGTCCCCCTTATCCCCCAAGAACCATCCTGGGGGCCTTCGGAGACGGCAAGGATCCCTGATCCACACCGCCCCCCCCCCCCCCCTCAGGCCGCGGGGATAGCCCCAGTGTTGAGGCCCAGCTCCTGGGTGTTTGACGTTTGGCTGCTGCCTCTGTGATGTTGAAGCCTCCAGTGTTCAGGCAAAGTTTCCAGGCCTCACAGCCTGATTGGGATGCCAGGCAGTTACACTCACCTGCGACATGGCACGTCTACCCATGGAAGCTGTGTTAGAACAGTACAGCACAGAACAGGCCCCTCGGCCCTCGACGTTGTGCCGAGCAATGATCACACTACTTAAACCCACGTACCCCGAATACCCGTAACCCAACAATCCCCCCATTAACCTTACACTACGGGCAATTTAGCATGGCCAATCCACCTAACCCGCACATCTTTGGACTGTGGGAGGAAACCGGAGCACCCGGAGGAAACCCACGCACACACGGGGAGGATGTGCAGACTCCACACAGACAGTGACCCAAGCCGGAATCGAACCTGGGACCCTGGAGCTGTGAAGCAATTGATGCTAACCACCATGCTACCGTGAGGCCCATTAGGTGCTAACATTACTGACATTGCCAATTCCCTATTCGCGATAGCCTTCAGCTGTGTGGCCAGAGGCCGTCACGGTCAGTGGGGGCTAAAGTGACCATCACCGTATTACCACAGGCAGGGCTCGGTCCTGGGGACGTTCGGTGGGACAGACAGGCAGCAGCTGAAGTTGGCCCCTGGTTTGGGTGTACACCATCCGGGGGGGGGGGGGGGGCATGTTGGACCCGTGGGCGCTGAGCTCATCACCACTCAGCCCAGGGGTGACCCCACACAGATAGCGACCGAGTCCCCACCTCCCCCAACCGGGCCTGTCCCCCTCCCGGGGGCTCCTCACTTTCCCCGAGCACTGGGACAGCAGTCTCGGTGCCCCTGGGCTGATTGCCCATTTCCAAGATGGGTACTCACCTCCTCCGATCCCCACGGCAGCCATTGTGCTGGCTTCAATTTTTTTAAATAGGTGTACGAAACGGCGCCTGACTGACCGCTCACTGCTGAGGCAGTTATAATAATAATCTTTATTAGTGTCACAAGTAGGTTTACATTAACACTGCAATGAAGTTACTGTGAAAGTCCCCTAGTCGCCGCACTCCGGCGCCTGTTCGGGTACACAGAGGGAGAATTCAGAATGTCCAATTCACCTAACAAGCACGTCTTTGGACTGTGGGAGGAAACTGGAGCACCCGGAGGAAACCCACACAGACACGGGGAGAACGTGCAGACTCCGCACAGACCCAAGCCGGGAATCGAACCTGGGACCCTGTAGCTGTGAAGCAACAGTGCTAACCACTGTGCTACCGTGCCACCCATTAGGGAGGGGATCCTTCCCAGTAATGAGATGGAGATTGGCCTTAATCGGTAAGTATTGGTTTCTCGCCACGTCGCGGCGGGCCGGTTAGATCGGCAACAGATCAGCGCCCGGCTTGGTTCCCAATTTCAGCCTCTCCCGCATCTAACTGGCTCACGTGGATTCGAGGCAGGCGTGAAGCGGCTGTTGGATCGCGGCCAAGAGCTTTCTCTTGTAAGGTAGAGAAATGTGGGACCTCCTTTCCACAGAGCACATTCGCACAAACAGCAAGATGTTACTGCCCAGGCCGTCTCTTGTAGTGAGGTTCGGTCAGGGATGTTGTATTGCCCGGGAACGGGAACTCCCCAGCTCTTCAGAATAGTGCCAGTGAATCATCAATGGGCAGCTGGGAGGGCAGACGGTTAACTTCAATGTCTGGTCTGAAAGGTAACACCTCAGCAATGCCGCACTCCCTGGGTACTGCACTGAAGTGTCAGCATGGATTATGGCCGGAATTCTCCGTTGCGGGTCCGCCCCACTGCTCGTCAGGACGGAGAATCTCCCATTCACTGCTGCCGGAGTGGAGAGAATCCCACTGCCATAAGCAGACGGAGAATCCTGCCCCATGTCTTTGGAGTCGAGCTTTTACTAAGAACCCCAGCAGTACATTTACCAGCTAGCCTCTGGGACGTCAGAGACCATTGGAACAGGAGTAGGCCATTCAGCCCATCGAGTCTGCTCCGCCATTCAATACAATCATGGCTAATCGGGCATTTCAATGCCTTTTACACCCAGTCTCTAGTCCAAAGCTTGACTTCTGCTTCCACCCCTCTCTTCAGATTGTCACAAAGATGCTGCAAGGCCCCAGCACTTCTCAGCGAAGATACATTTGGCAGAGGAAATTAGTGCTTGTGGAAGGGGTAGAAATCAAGAATTGAGAATGGGAGCAGCAATATTCCAAACATTCAAAGTTTGTCAATGGGAGCAGCGGTTTTCCTGGGGCTGAGGGAGGAAGCTGGGCTCTCTGTGCTGGCACCAGGATTGAAGCAGCTGAAGGTAGATTTGGCTTAGTCTGTGGTGACTGCACAGGCCTGAATCCAGGGCCTGTTCAGCCTGATAGCAAAGCCACTCCATTCCTTATTGGATCTGGACCCCGGGCACAAATTATTGCCTGTACCCTTTGTGGTGAATGTGATTCACACTATATATAGTTGCCAATATCACTCCATGTATAATGTTCGTTATCTACCCGTTGTAAGATCAATGCTGTATATAGTTGCCAATATAACTCCGTGTATATATGTTCACTATCCACCATTGTAAGTGCCGTTGCACTATCCGACCACCAAGGGGAGTCGCTCTGTGAGTACGCGAGAGTTTGTATTGGGCTCCTCCCTTGGCTCCGCCCAGGACTCCTCCCCCTGGGACCGATGTATAAAGATCAGTGCCTTGGAGTCAGCCTGCCAGTTCATCTGAAGTTCAACAACGAATAGGCTGGTTCTGTTGTAAGTGTATTAAAGCCTCTGTTCAGATCCAACTACACGTGTTCGCTGAATTGGTGGTTCCATCACCCTTGTTCAGAACCATCATTGTCTGAAATTGGATTTGTCCCATTTTATAATGAATGTTTTGGAGTTAAAAGAAAACAGAGGCAGATGTTAATGTTGATGTGGTGCCTTTTGCAGCTGCAGGTCCCCCTGAGAGCACGCTACAGCCAATGACGGGCAGTCGCCGATGTAACTTACCAAACGCGGCAGCCTATTTGCACACAGAAAGAGCCCACAGATGAGAACAATCAGATAATCTTCTTGAGTGATGTTGGTTGAGGGATAAATGTTGGTCAGAACACCGAGGGTTAAATCCCTGCACCTTCTTCCAGATAGTGAGACGAGATGTTCTTTTTATGCCAGCAAGAAAAGATGGCAGAGCCGATCTCGGATTGACTTTATTTTTCAGGCTGAAACTGGAGCACAATGAGTGTCAGTGACCAGACTGTCCCATCTGTTCAGACAACAGGCCTGAAGAGTGCTGTGAGTAGACCACCTGAAGGTCATCAGGAATAATGGTCAGTGTACATCAGTGATAATGATAAAAAAGCAGGAGTGATTATTGGGCGGTATTCTGAAATAGATGTTCAGATATTCCAAACAACGGTTTGACGCTTTGTATAAAAGATGTGTAAATAAAAGACAACGCAATCTCTGTTGTAGTGTACCTATTAAACCCAGCCTTCTCAAATAAATACATTTTGTATTTCCCTCTGCAGAGTCTTTGAATATTTTTTAGACAGAGCTGGATAGATTCTTGATTAAGGAGGAGGTCGCAAGGTTATCGGGGGTCGGCAGGGATGTGGGGTTGAGGTTACTGTGGTGATATGCATCACTGTAGGTACACAAGGGGTTAATGAAAATACACTAACACTAAATAAACACTAGAGGGAGCACCAGAGACATCATGACACACAGACATTCAACGAATAGGTCAGCAAGATAGGACACGACCAATAGGCAGTCAAGACACACCCAGAGGTGACACGACCACAAGGGGGCGACCCATACAAAAGGACAGGGCACACATGCTCTTTCTCTTTCCATAGGCGACACTCAGAGAGACAGGGGCAGATCAGGGAAGCATCACACCCACCGCATGGATTAGAGCAGACTGGTTAGTTAGATCGAGTTACTATAGCAAGATCAGCAGGAGAGTGGAACTCAAGTAGGAGAATTGTTAACTGTTCAATAAATGTGTTGAACCTATCTCCAAGTCTGAACCTTCCTTTGTCAGAGTTTACATCAAGGAAGCAGCTTATGCTACATGAAGAAGCATAACACAGCAGTTACAGTCAGATCAGCCGCGATCTGATTGAATGGAAGATGTGAATCGAGGGGCCGAATGGGTCTGCTCCGAAGTCGTATGTTCATATGTTGCCTGCTTTCGAAGGCATTGCCTCATGTTTGGGAATGACCCACAGACAATGGCCATCATCTGGTCGGTCCCTCACCCAATTTTGAACGAGGTGCTATTGAACTGCAGAGGGCACCGCAGCAGAAGTTATTTTCTCACCCAACTACCAAACATGGGAACTGGAGGAGGCCCTTCAACCCCTCTAGCTAGTCCCACCATTCGATTCAATCATGGCTGATATGTGTCTGAACGCCATTTACCACCATGATTCTACATTCCTTCATTACCTGGACGAACAGAAATGCATTAAATATCAGATTGTAAATATGCAAAGATGCGTGCTTTCCCATAGTGGGGAATAGGGAAGGAGGGGGATGGGGGTAGGGCGGGGGGGGGGGGGGTAGGGGAGAGTGATTAGGAGCCTCCGGCTTTAACTAGTTTCCTCCGGGTTTCTCCCACAAATCCCGAAAGACGTGCTTGTTAGGTGAATAGGGCATTCTGAATTCTCCGTGTACCCGAACAGGCGCCGGAGTGCGGCGACTGGGGGATTTTCACAGTAACTTCATTGAAGCCTACTTGTGACAATAAGCGATTATTATTATTACTCAGGATCAACAGCACACACGTTGGTGAAGCTCTCAAACCGCCCCGCAGCAAGTGTTGTTACACTCAACGCCACCGGGGGGAGCTGAAAACAACTCCTGCCAAGACAGAGGAATGGCAGTGAACACACTGTGTAAATGTCCCTCTGATTCCTTTGACTGGCTCTGGGGCAATCCAAATGATTGCAGGTCCCGGCAGCATTATTATTTCTTTGAGGGGAGTTGCAAAATTAAAGAAACAATAACTCTCCTGGGGGGGAGCAACTTTCTCCAGGAACTGGGAGAGCAAATGCCAGGGACTCTGGCTCATTCAGATGATACTTATTTTGACCTGAATGTCGCTTGTCCCATGGCTGACCGAAAAGTGATGCCTCCTGAACTGACTCTTGCCCCCCAGCACCCCCCCCCCCCTCCACCCCCGGAATCATTCCGAACCGTGTTTGCACCAAAGGGTTGCGTAATTTCCTGCACTTTGAAATTGATCCAAACAATTATATCTGCCCTATTAAACAAATTGGCAATTTTTCCTTTAAAGAAATGTTTTTAAAGCTGCAGTCCATTAAATGTAACATCACATTCTGGCCTCCGGGGTCAAATCACACTTTATTAATATTTCCATATATATAAAGGCAATTAAATCAGCATTTTCTTGTAATTCCCACAGCGATGTCACATCCACATCAACACTGCACTCACCAGTTCTGTCCTCAGAGAGGCAAATGTAGCGAATGTAAGGATCGCTATCCCCAATTTAGTTTATTTAAATTGGCGCTGAAATAAATGGTTGCCCCTTATCACGGTACCTTGGGGCAAGGCCAAGGACACACACATATATGTGAAATAAAAGTAGCAGTTTATCTGTGTTTGAAACATCCGAACATCTCGATTAGATGCCAATCTTTAACTCACTACCAGGGGCACATTACTATCTGTATCAACCAACTGATCCTCTCGCTTAAATTCCAGCCCGTAACACACTCTCAGATATCAATTATTCTTCATGCGAACTCTCTGAACTCCTTGATTAAATTCCAGACTGGAGCTGAATCAACAGCGAGCGTTTGTGCAGCGATTTTAATAGTCAAATGCCCCAAGGTGCTTCGCCGAGATGTCAGCAAATTAAAGCTGTTACTGAGCCACATTGAGGAGGGTGTTCGGGAGGGTGTTCAGAGGTGGGTTCCAAGGAGGATCTTTAAGGAGCAGAGAGAGCACGAAGGGGAGATGTTGAAGAATTTGCAAGTGGAGGGTCCCAATGGCTGAAAACATAGGCCCTAGACTTCCTGATGCCCTGGGGAATCCCTCTGGGGGATTCTCACGCAAGGGTTTACCCAGTGCTAACTTCCTCTGGGCAATTGCGCTTAGAACATAGAACATAGAACAGTACAGCACAGAACAGGCCCTTCGGCCCTCGATGTTGTGCCGAGCAATGATCACCCTACTCAAACCCACGTATCCACCCCATACCCGTAACCCAACAACCCCCCCTTAACCTTACTTTTTAGGACACTACGGGCAATTTAGCATGGCCAATCCACCTAACCCGTGACTGGCAACTATCCGGCAGAGATTATTATTTTTTTAATATCTTGTTATTCTCCTCCTTTTTCACATTTTCTCCCAAATCTACACCCAACAATAAACAATACTCAGTAACAAATGCAATGTCAATCCACATATCAATAACAACAATCCCATCCTCACACCAATCTCAGACATTGGCCCGCACGTTAACATAAACAAATGACAAAAAGGAATTAGGGATCACCCATAGTCACCATTAACACATAGTCCCCCTCCCCCCAACCCTCCCAGCCCCCAACCCACCAAATGTTCGATGTGATCCAATTCTCGAAGTGCACAATGAATAACGCCCATGAATTGTAGAACCCCTCCATCCTTCCCCTCAGTTCAAATTTGACCTTTTCAAGCATTAAGAATTCCAGCAGGTCCCCCCGCCACGCCAGGGCACAGGGTGGAGAGGTTGATCTTCACCCTAACAGGATCCGCCTTCGGGCGATCAACGAGGCGAAGGCTACACCATCTGCCTCCGCGCCCGTTTCCAACCCCGGCTGGTCCGACACCCAGAATATGGCCTCCCGAGGGCCCGGGTCCAGTTTCACGTGCACCACTTTAGAGATTACCCTAAACACCTCCTTCCAGGAATCCTCCAGCTTTGGACAGGACCAAACATATGAATTTGGTTTGCGGGGCCTCCCCAGCAACGTTCACGCCTATCTTCTACCCTCTCAAAGTGCTGGCTCATCCTCGCCCTTGTAAGTTGCGCTCTATACACCACCTTCAGCTGTATCAGCCCCAACCTCGCACACGAGGTGGAGGCGTTCACCCTCCGGAGCACCTCACACCAGAACCCCTCCTCCATACCCTCTCCCAACTCTTCCTCCCACTTTGCCTTGATCCCTTCTAGTGGCACCTACTCCTCCTCCAAAATAGCTCCGTAAACCGCTGACACTACCCCCTTCTCCAGTCCCCCTGTCGTCAGCACATCCTCCAGCAATGTGGAAGCCGGCTCTACTGGGAAGCTCTGTATTTCCTTTCTGGCAAAGTCTCGAACCTGCATGTATCTGAATATTTCCCCCTGCTGCAGCCCATACTTCGCTCCCAGCTCCTTCAATCCCGCAAGTAACAAATCTTTTAGTGTCCTAATTCCTTTCTCCTCCTATCTCCAAAAATTTCCATCCCACCTCCCTGGCTCAAATCTGTGGTTCCCCCAAATCGGCATTTTCCTTGACCCTGTCCACAACCCGAAGTGTTGGCGAAACTGCCCCTGCAGAAGTGATTTAACTCGCTAATTTTGGATGGTTCTGCTAGTTTTCACCCTGACAGTCACTCAGAGAGTTTGAGGAAACAAATCACTTCGAACTCCAGAGTAACTATTTTTAAAACTCAAACTGCACCCGACCCAACTCAACACAACCCCCATGTCGACCAGACCGCACGCCCCTCCCCCCAGCCACGTCTAACCTGACCTGGCAATCCCTCCCCATCTTCCCGCCCCCTACCACCCCCACCCCCATCGCCCGGACAGACCCCCACCCCCCAGTCAGAACGGCCCCTCCCAGATTGACACCACACCTTCCATGAGTGACACTCTCCTCCAACACCCCCCCCTCAGACTCACCGCCCCCACTCAGATTGGCCCACCCCTCCCAATACACCTCCTCCTCCCAAATGACCCCCCCTCATCCCAGACTGACCCCCACACCTCTCCAGACGGACCCCCTCCAGGCCCAACCCATGCCCTCCCGACTGACTCCCCCGCGCTAAACCCTTCCAGTCTGACCCGCCCCCTTAGAATGACCCCCCCTCCCTCCCAGCTGACCCCACACCCCAGACTGACCTCCCCCAGACTGCTCCCAATTCCCAGATGGACCTTCCCCCCAGACTGACCCCAACCCCCCCCAGATGGACCTTCTCCCAGACTGAACCCACCGCCCGACTGACCCCTGATGCCGGGAGCTTTGGGATTTATATTGGAGGAGGGTTTCGAGATGGCTGTGAAGATGCCACAACACTCTTTCCCCTTGGCTCTGTCTAACCCTCCAGGTGCCCGGGCTTATCCTTTGCTGCAACCGATGCTCCCCTTGGCTTGCCCAGAACCTCCCTCATCTTGACTCCCGTATTCCATTGGGGGTCCAGTGCCTCCGCTTGTGGAGAAGAGAGCGACCAAGCGTGGATTACCCCACCCAAGGATGCACCCTGGCTGTCAAAATAAATGGCTGCACAAACCCGTGTTCTCGCTCCACCAGTTCTTTGTACAACAAAACTTTGCGGTGGGGCAGACTGCCTATCGCATGCTTGCTTACATAGAATTTACAGTGCAGAAGGAGGCCATTCGGCCCATCGAGTCTGCATCGGCTCTTGGAAAGAGCATCCTACCCAAGGTCAACACCTCCATCCTATCCCCATAACCCAGTAACCCCACCCAACACTAAGGGCAATTTTGGACACTAAGGGCAATTTAGCATGGCCAATCCACCTAACCTGCGCATCTTTGTGACTGTGGGAGGAAACCGGAGCACCCGGAGGAAACCCAAGCACACACGGGGAGGATGTGCAGACTCCGCACAGACAGTGACCCAAGCCGGAATCGAACCTGGGACCCTGGAGCTGTGAAGTGATTGTGCTATCCACAATGCTACCGTGCTGCCCTAAACGCACTGTGTAAACGCACTGACAGTGGGGGGGGGGGGGGGGGGGGGGGCGACACTTGAGACAGGGGGCATTGCTGCCCGAGCCTGGCCCAGGCCCAGGAATGAGGTCGGTGTACACCCTCCGTTCCGAGGCACTGCCTCTTCAAAACCTCCTCGAACACCGCAAGCAATCGGCCGCCCCCTTCACAATGATGAACACCTGAGTGAGGTTTGCTGCAGTAAAAAGTTTAGGTTTTTTATTCATTTAGATTACGGGCCCAGGGCAGTCTTCATTGCCCTTCTCCAATTGCCATGAAGAAGGAGCTATTGAGCTGCCTCCTTGAAAGCAAGTGGCCATTTTCAGAGGGCAGTTAAGACTCGACCACATTGGTGTGGGTCTGGAGCCAGGTGTAGGCCAGGCCAGGTAAGGACGGCAGATTTCCTTCCCCAAAGGACATCAGTGAACCCAAAGCTTATTTAAAAATGTTTTACACCAAGCTGGCAGCCTCACGGTCACTGGTTTGTCATTCCAAGTGCATGAGCTCAGTCGGATTTTAAATCCCCCAGCTGCTGAGCTCGGGTTCAGACTCATGTGGCCAGATCATTAACCCAAGCTTCTGGATTACGAGTCCAATAGCAGCACCGCCGTGCAGTCCAGGTTCTGATCGAGCCAGAACAGTTGGGGTAGGGAACGTCGTATCTGAGTCTGTCAGCCCTTTCAGGAATGAAGGTGAGAAAAATTGGGCTGTGCCAGGCGGGAGGAACAGATGCTAAAAGTTGCATTTCACAATCTATTCCTGGTGCTCGAAGGTTTGAGCTCGTTTTAAAGTTATGAGAGGCAAAGCTGCCTTGTGCTGTCATCCTCCCCCATCATTGAAGATTAGACAGAGGTTTCTGTCCCACATTTCCACAAGACTCGCAGTTTGCTCCCGAGAAGAACTGCATCCCCCTGTACAGACACAAACAAACCTCAGTCCGTTTGAGGGGGATATTCCTAAACTGCCTCTGTGGAAAAGTGGGAGTTTTTTTTTGTCACCAGCTATGTGAGCTGGAGCCACTCCTCCGCGGCCTGTCTGCCGATAGTTCTGTTAAACCCCGCGACAGTCTCTCTACTGAAAGGATGCGGTTATCAGCATTTGGGCTCTCCCAGCTGCATTAGAAGGACACAGAACCTCCTGATTCTCTCACAGTGATTTTGGGCCAACCAAGGCAATTTGGCTCCCATGGTTCGCAATCATTCAACAGACGTCTTGTGTGGAAGCAGAGTCATTTGGGATGTAGCCATTAGCATCCTCTTGACATGTTATGATCAGGTTCCGCTGCCAAAATCGGGTAAACTTTCCTCTTCTCCGTGCTGTGAGCAAATGAAAGTTTCAGCCCTTGGCTGTCCCGTTCCTCTTCAGAATCATAGAATTTACAGTGCAGAAGGTGGCCTTTTGGCCCATCAAGTCTGCACCGGCCCTTGGAAAGAGCACCCCAATTAAGCCAACGTCTCCACCCCACTCCGTAATCCAGTAACCACACCTATCCTTCTTTGGGACACTAAGGACAATTTACCATGGCCAATCCACCAAACCTGCACGTCTGTGGGAGGAAATCGGAGCAGACACGGGGAGAACGTGCAGAGTCCGCACAGACAGTGACCCAAGCCGGGAACCGAACCTGGGACCCTGGAACAGTGCTAACCACTGTGCTGCCGTGCTGCCCCATAGAAGATAAGGCATGTCCCTGGATGTGTCAGCCATGGCTCAGTTGGTAGCACCTGTGCCTCTGAGCCACAAGGTTCTGGTCCAAGTCCCACTCGAGGGCTTGAGCATGAACATTTCCTCCACATGCCGAGCAGGACCGAGGGAGGGCTGCACTGCTCGGAGGTGCTGGCTTTTGGATTAGACGCTAAATCTAGGCCCCGGTTACCTGTGGGGTGGCGGTAAAAGATCACATGGTACTCTTTTGGAGAAATAGCATCCCCGGTGCCCTAATCAATATTTATTCCTCAATCAACATCATAAAAATAACAGATTAACTGGCCATTATCACATTGTTGTTTGTGGTAATTTGCTGTTTGCAAATTAGCTGCTGTGTTTCCCAGTGACGGCACATCTGGCAGTATGTCACCGGCTGTAAAGAAGTTGTCCAGTGGCCATGTAAGGCGCTACAGAAATGCAAGATTTTATTCCTGTAATTAGAAAAAAAACAATTAGACCCAGGGACCCTTTGATATTCTGGCTCGAACACCCGGCCTCGCTTCCACATTTCTTTGGATGCTCATCGTCCAGGTCCCCATTGGAAACAGGAAGAGACTCTGGGGGGAATGGGAAATAAAACCATCCAGGTTTGCAACCCTGATCATCGACCAGTGAACCTGTCTGTAGGAAAGTAATGAAAATACATTAAAAAAGAATGATGTATAGTGCCTCTCACATCCTGAGGATCTGCCAAGGTGTGTTACACCAATGAAGTGTAATCACTGTTGTCATATAGGAAAATTGGCTGCCTATTTTCACACAGCAAGATTCCACCAACAACACTGTGACAATGAGCAGGCCAACTGGTTTTAAGTAAAGTTGGTGAGGGGTAACTATTGGCTAAGACACCAAGGTGGGAGGGGTAAGGTGCAGATCCACATACAAAGAAGTCAGGTTGGTGATGTAGCTGAGGCCAACTCTCCATGGAACTATGTTGATTGATTTGATTGATTTGATTTATTGTCACGCGTACCAAAGTACAGTGAAAAGTATTTTTCTGGGGCCGAGGGAATGTACACAGTATGTACATCATAGACAATAAAGAATAGTCAACAGAGTACATTGACAAATGGTACATTGACAAATAATGATTGGTTACAGTGCGGAACAAGGGGCTGAACTGTAGCTGATGTTGCTGGAGGAATAAGGAGGGAAACTGGGTGGGAGAATCACCGGGGGTCGGCGTGAATCCCGACCTCGCTGTCCTCCCAATTCTCCCGCCCCCCCCCAAAAACCGACCCGGCAAGAGTCGCGCCGCCCGCCTTGGAGAATGGCGGGGTCTGGCGCGACTCCATGGGCGCCGGGGCCGCCCGAATTCTCCGGCCCGCGATGGGCCGAAGTCCCGCCTGCCTGTAGCGGTCCCGCCAGTGTAAATCAGAATAGGTCCCTTACCGGCGGGACCTGGCAGCGCGGGCGGGCTCCGGGGTTCCTTGTGGGTCACAGGGGGATCTTGTCCCTGGAGGTGCCCCCATGGTGGCCTGGCCCGCGGTCGGGGCCCATCGATCCGCGGGCGGGCCTGTGCCGTGGGGGCACTCTATTCATTCCGTATCGGCCGTTGTGGTCCTCCGCGATGGACGATGCAGAAGTGAATCCTTGTGCGCATGTGCGGGGATGATGTCAGCATGCGCTGGCGCTCCCGACTCGCGCCGGCCGGCGGATGCCCTTCAGTGCACGTTGGCGTGGCGCCAGGCCCCTATCCCGCCAGCCAGCGGGGCGCCAACCACTCCGGGGTGGGCCTAGCCCCTGAAGGTGTGGAGGATTCCGGAGTGGCCACTCCATCCCGCCGGGACCCCTCGCCCCGCCGGGTACGGGAGAATCCCGCCCCCGATTGTACTTTCCATGGAGACAGATTTGTGATGTGCCGCTGCCAATCACATATCACGTACAAGGGCATCCCAACCCTGTCTCTTCAATAAGTACATCACTCTCACCCTGTTGCTGCCGCCCAGATTGTTCTGAAGGGACAGACTCGAATCAAACCAGATAATAATAATAATAGCTTATTGTCACAAGTAGACTTCAATGTTGCTGTGAAAAGCCCCCAGTCGCCAAATTCCGGCGCCTGTTCGGTGAGGCGGATCCGGGAATTGAACCCGCGCTGCTCGTCTTGTTCTGTATTACAAGCCAGCTGTTTAGCCCACTGAAGAAGGAGAGAGAGGATGTCAGGAAAGAGAGGGGATGGAGGGAGGGAAGAAGCGTGGGATAGAGCAAGGGGGAAAGGGAAGAAAGGAGGGAGGGAGGGAGGAAGGAAGGGAGGGAAGGGATGGAGGGATGGAGGGAGGGAAGAAGTGTGGGATAGAGCAAGGGGGGAAGGGAAGAAAGGAGGGAGGGATGGAGGGAGGAAGGAAGGGAGGGGGGAGGGAAGGAAGGAAGGAAGGAGGGATGGAAGAAGTGTGGGATAGAGCAAGGGAGGAAGTGAAGGAATGAGGGAGGGAGGAAGAAAGGAAGGAAGGAAGGGAGGGAGGGAGAGAGGGAGGGAGCAGGGGAGGGAGGGAGGGAGGGAAGGAAGGAAGGGAGGGAGGGAGAGAGGGAGGGAGGGAAGGAAGGAAGGGAGGGAAGGAAGGAAGGGAGGGAGAGAGGGAGGGAGGGAGGAAGGAAGGAAGGAATGAAAGAAGGAATCCCACCTTTGAAATAATTTTAAAATAGTCAACAAGCAATGATTTCTTTGTTGTTTAGTCGATGAACCTGATAAATTAATTCAAATATCTCCCAATTTG
This sequence comes from Scyliorhinus canicula, assembly GCF_902713615.1. Taxonomy (NCBI): domain Eukaryota; kingdom Metazoa; phylum Chordata; class Chondrichthyes; order Carcharhiniformes; family Scyliorhinidae; genus Scyliorhinus; species Scyliorhinus canicula. The sequence continues at coordinate 12,590,045 of NC_052156.1, read as the reverse complement.
AGTCAGTTTGGTTTCAAGATTTGCTGAATCTGATCGTGCTCCTTCTCCTCGCTCCATAGACGGACCTACGCCCCTGTCTTGCAGACACATTCACACATGTCAGTTATTGCTGTGTTTGTCCATCCCTACTGCGTTGACAAGTAGTTCCATCAGTGCCTGAGATTCTCCTTCCTAAAGACTGCCAGACGGGGTTAAACCTGCACGATGAAGTCATTCCCTTTCATTGCAGTCGAGGATCTGCAGTCGGTAGTCAGCAGGCTTTGTGTAAGATATCTGAGCCTCATGCACTGAGATGGTGCCAAACCACAGGACAGTAAAACCCTGGCCCACACTGCCAGCTCTCTCTGCTCGCTGCTTCATACTGCGTGAGGAAGCAAGGGCTGCTTCTGCACAAACTACTTTGTGCTTCCATTCAGCTCCCTCTCATTCCCGGGTGACCAGCAATCCATTTCAAGAAAGAGAAAAGAGATAATTGAGGCAACACACTTTGTGTGGCTGGATCAAGCTGTGTCTTATGTTCCTGTGGTCTCTTTGTTTTCATTTGCATGTGTGGCTCACAGAAATACAGTAAATCACAGACAGATTTGAAAGCTACAGAGCGATGATCAGACTCCATCTGGAGTAACTCAATTCAGTTCTGGGTGTCACACCTCAGGAAAGATATGTTGATATTGGTGATGGTGTAGCACCGATTCACCAAAATGATCCCTGGGCTCAAAGGGATACGATGAGAATGTTACTTTTACTAGTCGTACACTGTCCCTTGAATGTAGATGGTTAAGGAGTAATCTAATTGCAATTTTTATTAATTCATTTGTAGGATGTGGGAGTCACTGGCTAGGCCAGCATTTATTGCCCATCCCTAATTATCCTTGAGAAGCTGGTGGTGAGCCGCCTTCTTGAACCGCTGCAGTCCCTGTGGTGTAGGTACACCCACAGTGCTGTTAGGGAGGGAGTTCCAGGATTGTGACCCAGCGACAGTGAAGGAACGGCCGATATATTTCACAATCAGGTTGGTGAGTGGCTTGGAAGGTGTGGTGACTCGAGAGACATAAACGGGAGGTTAACAAGGGGGTTATTGATGAAGGGGAAAGGCAGATAGGTAACAGGCACAGAACACAATATAGCCGGTCTAATCACTTTGTCTCCGGCTCCACACTGCCCGGGGTTGTACTCCCAGTGCCTTGTGCAAACTCTGTATTGGCCAGGGTTCACGCACTCCCACATGATTGGCCCACGGACCGGTCACGAGGTCCGTGGATCCCGTCCCCTTAAAACAGAAGGAAACACCCAGGCGGTGCTGTTCCGGGGTATCTGCTGTCCTTGGCCTCCTAGATGGTAGTGTGGTAAGTTTGGAAGGTGCTGCCTAAGGAACCTTGGTGAGTTCCTGCAGAGCATCTTGTAGATGGTACACATTACTGGCACTGTGCGTCGGTGGTGGAGGAATTGAATATTTGTGGAAAGAGGAGCAATAAAGTGGGGCTGCTTTGTCCTGGATGGTGTTGAGCTTCTTGAGTGTTGTCGGAGCTGCACTCATCCAGGTAAGTGGAGGGTATTCCAACACACTCCTGACTTGTGCCTTGTAGATGGTGGGCAGGCTTTGGAAAGTTAGGAGGTGATTTACTCGCTGCAGACTTCCTAGCCTCTGATCAAAGATGTCGATGGCGAGAAATAATTTGTTTGGATGAGGGAAGTCCAGAACAAGGGGGCATAACCTTAATATTAGAGCTCGGCTGTTCAGTCAGCATCGCAATGAAGCAATCTGGGAACATTGTCTTGCCACAGTCAGCTTCGGTAATAATAATAATAATCGCTTATTGTCACAAGTAAGCTTCAATGAAGTTGCTGTGAAAAGGCCCTCGTCGCCACATTCTGGTGCCTGTTCGGTGAGGCCTGTATGGGAATTGAACTCGCGCTGCTGGCCTTGTTCTTCATTACAAGCTAGCCATTTAGCCCACTGTGCTAAACCCGCCCCTATAATACGGGGATAGACGGTGGCGTTCCGAGGTGACGTCACAGTTCAGAAAGTGATGTGGGACCAACAGGAGCAACTGATTGGTGAACATGTTTTGGTGGCTATTTTCAAGCTATATTAAATTGTAAGTCATTGTTTAAGCAAAGGTAGGGACTTATTTGATTAATTTTTGTTGAAGTCTTGAAAGTTTAAATTTAAATGGTTTAGTCATGGCAGGAGAGCTCAAAGTCATAGTATGCTCCTCCTGCTCTGTGTGGGAATCCAGGGACATTTCCAGTGCCTGAGACCAGCATGTGTGCAGGAAGTGTCTCCACCTGCAGCTCCTGGAAGCTCGGGTTTCAGATCTGCAGCTGGGGACACTGTGGAGCATCCTGAGTCTGAGAACACCATGGATAGCATGTTTAAAGAGGTGGCCACATCACAGCTGAAGGGATTTGAGGAAGGAAGGGAATGGGTGACCACCAGCCAGTCCAAGAGAAACAGGCAGGTAGTTCAGGAGTCCCATGGGATCCTGCTCACAAATTGATATTCATTGTGGAGACTGATGAGGGTGCTATTTCCTCCAGGGTATGCAGACAGTGCCAAGCTTCAGGCACCAGAAGTAGCCAGTCTGTACAGGAGGGGAGGAAGAGAAAAAGAGCAATAGTAATAAGTGATTGGAGAGTCAGGGGAACAGATAGGCACTACTGTGGCTGTCAACATGACTCCAAGATGGTGTGTTGCCTCCCTAGTGCCAGGCATAGCAACCTCAACATGGTACAATTTAAGCTTGTGATGGACAAAGAAATAGTCAAGTTGCAAACAAAAAGTTTTGGATTGGGGATTGATGAGCGGGTTTAAGTAAAACAAGGCAAGGTCTCGCCAAGGTAGACTGGAACGTTACATTACCTGTGGGGAAATTTACAGATGAGCGGGGGTGGGGGGGGGGGGGGGGGGTTCAAAAAGGAAATTCGGAGGATTCAGGCCTAACATGCTCTCTCTAGTATGATAGGAAGGAGTAACAAGCCTACAGAACCATGGATGACCAGAGGTAATCAGGATACGATAGAAAGGAAAAGAGGTTTTTCACAGGTACAAGGGGAGCAAATCAGCAGGGGCATTAGTGAAGTACAAAAGTTGCAGGGTGGAGCTTAAGAAACCAATCAGGAGAGCAAAGAGGGGACATGAGAAAGCTCTGGCTGGTAAAGGTAGGATAAATCCCAAGAAGTTCTATGAGTATATCAATGGGAAGAGGATGGCCAGGGAAAGAGTAGGTCCCATTATGGGACCAAAGTGGGAAATCTGTGGGTGCAGCAGAGGATATTAGTCGGGTGTTGAACAAATACTTCACATCTGTCTTCACCCAAGAGAATGAGGAGGTTTATATGGACCTCACGGAGAGAGACTGCAAAGTTCTTGAGCACACTAACGTAGGGAGTGACAAGGTATTGGAAACGTTGGCAGGCTTCAATGTGGACAAATCTCCAGCTTCGGATAAATTGTGTCCCGGGGTGCTGCGGATTGTAGAGGCTCTGACCCAAATTTTTAATTCATCTCTGGGCACTGGGGCAATGCTAGGGGACTGGAGAACGGCTAATGTGGTTCCACTATTTAAGATGGTTTGTAGAGATAGGCCAGGAAACTACAGACCAGAGAGTCTCACATCAGCGGTAGGGAAAATATTGGAGAAAGTTCCAAAGGAGAGAACCTATCGCCACTTGGAGAGGCATGGGTTGATCAGGAATAGTCAGCATGGCTTTGCCAGAGAGAGGTCATGCCTAACAAATTTGATTGAACTTTCTGAGCATGTGACCAGGAGTGTCGAGAGGGTAGTGCAGTTGATGTAGTTTACATGGATTTCAGCAAAGCCTTTGACAAGGTGCCACATGAGAGACTTATAAAGAACGCAAATGCACACGGGGTGCAGAGTAACTTGGTAAGGTTGTTCAAAATTGGCTTAGTTGTAGGAGACAGAGGGTGATGACAGATGGCTGCTTTAGTGATTGGAAGCCAGTGTCCAGTGGCGTACCACAGGGATCTGTGCTGGGCCCCCTATTGTTCATCTTTTATAAAAACGACATAGATGACTATTTGGGGGTAGGATCAGTAAGTTTGCAGATCACACAAAGATTGGCTGGGTGGTTAACAGTGAGGTGGAGTGTTTTAGGTTACCAGAAGATATTTGGGGCAGCACGGTAGCATTGTGGATAGCACAATTGCTTCACAGCTCCAGGGTCCCAGGTTCGATTCCAGCTTGGGTCACTGTCTGTGCGGAGTCTGCATATCCTCCCAGTGTGTGCGTGGGTTTCCTCCGGGTGCTCCAGTTTCCTCCCACAGTCCAAAGATGTGCAGGTTAGGTGGATTGGCCATGCTAAATTGCCCTTAGTGTCCAAAATTGCCCTTAGTGTTGGGTGGGGTTACTGGGTTATGGGGATAGGGTGGAGGCGTTGACCTTGGGTAGGGTGCTCTTTCCAGGAGCCAGTTCAGACTCAATGGGCCGAATGGCCTCCTTCTGCACTGTAAATTCTATGATATAGGTGGGATGGTCGAGTGGCTAGCAAAATGGCAGATGGAAATTAACCCTGAAGAGTGTGAGGTGATAAACTTTGGAAGGAGTAATTTGACAAGAAAGTATTCAATGACACTCGGAAGTTCTGAGGAACAAAGGGAGTTTGGCGTTTTTGTCCATAGATCTCTGAAGGCAGAAGGGCGGGTTAATGGGGTGGTGAAGAGGGCATATTGGACACTTGCCTTTATTAAATCGAGGCAAAGATTAGAAATAGCAGGGCGGTCATGTTGGAATTATATAGAACATTCGTGAGGCCACAGCTGGAGTACTATGTGCAGTTCTGGTCGCCACATTATAGGAAGGATGTGATTGCACTGGGGGGGGTGCAGAGGAGATTCACCAGGATGTTGCCTGGGATGGAACATTTAAGTTATGAAGAGAGGTTGGATAGACTTGAGTTGTTTTTGCTGGAGCAGAGATGACTGAGGGGTGACCTGATCGAGGTGTACAAGATTAGGAGGGGCATGGACAGGGTGGATATAGATCACCTTAGTTGAAGGGTCAGTCACAAGGGGACACAAGTTCAAGGTGAGGGGCAGAAGGTTTAATGGGAATGTGAGGAAAAACCTTTTGAACCAAAGGGTGGTGACGGTGTGGAATGCACGGCCTGGGAGGGTGGTAGAGGTGGGTTGCCTCACATCCTTTAACAAGTACCTGGATGAGCACTTGGCACGTCATAACATTCAAGGCTATGGGCCAAGTGCTGGCAAATGTGATTAGGTGGGCAGGTCAGGTTTGTTCACGTGGCAGCAGACTCAATGGGCTGGAGGGCCTCTTCCGCACTGTGTGATTCTGTGCTTGTGTGAATGGTGCCAGGAAGCACTTCTACAAACAAAGGATTGTGGAAACCAGGAACCTTCTCTCCCCCTCCCCTCACCTCCCCCACCCCGACCCTCAAGCTCCGTTCCCCCGATCTCCTTCAAAGGCCTACTTTTGTTCATACATTTTTTAGTCTTGAATAAAACACTTAAGACATGAGCTGTTTCATAGAATAATGTATCTAATGGAATGTGATATGGCATCTAGATAGATGGTTCCATAAAAAACAATGGAGCAATGTGTTCATCTGATTTTGCTGCTGTTGAGGGCCAAACTTTGACCCAGAACTCTGGGATAAATCCCTGATCCTCTTTCGCTTGACTGATTAAAAAATACATACACACGGTTTAAAGGTTACATCTGACAGAGTATCTGGCAAATGCAAAGTATCTGCCAGGTGCAAAGCCTATTGAATGACATCCAAATCTAATTAAAAATACACTTAAAATACAAGTGCCCCTAACTTTCGAGAGGTTCCTATTGGCAAGAAGCTGAGCTATCCATGTCCTTGTAAAGAAATCAAATGCATGACAATTAGCTTTGCTGTTTCCCTCAGCCAGCTCATCCCAAAAACACGCAAAATCTCATTGATAACGAAACACCCAAGGCTTCAATGCCTCCAAACAAAGCTCATTCATAAATCCTAGCCATCCCTTTCTCCGCTTCCCTCAGCAACTTGGAGGTTACCTTGTACTTTGTTCCAGGACATTGTTTCACAAAATGAAGCTTTAAAAGGAAACTTGATGAGTTGTGAGATAGGCGGGTTGGTATTCATTCAGAACATCCTTCAGAAACGGCGTAAGGAATTCCACAAATAGTCAACGTTGAGCTGAGGTTGGCCGTAATGCCGCTAAAGCTTCAAAGGATGACGGCTTACGTCTACAGAATGTTTCTAACCTGGGAGGAATGACCTCAGGTGCTCCAGTGGAACAGCCGGACTAAAATTGATAGCGAGCCAAATACGCAGACATTGGGAGAGTTAATCAGAAGATTGATCAAGGATTTTAAGGAGTTTTGAAAGGAGAGGGAGAGGTGCAGAGGCGGAGGGCGGCACAACAGCACAGTGGTTAGCACTGTTGCTTCACAGCGCCAGGGTCCCAGGTTCGATTCCCGGCTTGGGTCACTGTCTGTACGGAGTCTGCACGTTCTTCCCGTGTTTTGCGTGAGTTTCCTCCGGACGCTCTGGTTTCCTCCCCATAAGTTCCGAAAGACGTATTGTTAGGTAATTTGAACATTCTGAATTCTCCCTCAATGTACAGGCATTGGAATCTGGCAACGAGGGGATTTTCACAGTAACTTCATTGCAGTGTTAATGTAAGCCTACTTGTGACAATAATAATAAAAAGAAGAGCGGCTTCTGCTTTGGGTAACGGGTTTCGTTATCAAGGCAATTGAAATGTTGGGAAATTTTCTCTCTCTTTACAAACAGCCGGTGCCAAATATTCTCTGTTCTTTCGAGCCATCAACTACCCTCGGTCCAGCAGAACCTCCTTTTAAGACGTAGATTAGCTCAGGGCGGACAAAATCTGATCTGGAGAAATAAACAGACTGTGCTTTAAATTCCAAATCGGAAGATGGATACTCTAACCTTTGTTTATTCAGGTTCAGTAGAATATACATCACCGTAATTCATTTGGATTATATCGCTCTTGTGTATTCCATGTTAAATCACATGGGGCTATTAATTCTACATTTGATAATGTACAGAGGATATTTCACTCAGGAGAGTAGATTGCAGCATTCTTCCAGCTGTAGAAGGATTGTGACCTCAGGCTGCAATCACATCACTTACATCATAAATGAAGGAACGTAGGAACCTCCCCAACATTTAATTAAAAGCAAAATACCGAGGATGCTGAAAATCTGAATTAAAAACAGAAAATGTTGCAAAATCTCAATAGGTCTGGCAACATCTGAGTTCTGAAGAAGTAATATTGGATGGAAATGTATTAACTTTGGCCTGAATTTCGGGCGGCACGGTGGCGCAGTGGTTAGCACTGCTGCCTCATGGCGCTGAGGATCGGGGTTCGAATCCCGGCTCTGGGTCACTGTTCGTGTGGAGTTTGCATATTCTCCCCATGTCTGCGTGAGTTTCACCCCCACAACCCAAAGATGTGCAGGTTAGTTGGATTGGCCACGCTGAATTGCCCCTTAATTGGAAAAAAGAATTGGGTACTCTAACAACTAAAAAAGAACTTGGGCCTGAATTTTCCCAGTGAAGGAAGGGATCTTCAACATCATCAAAGTAGCATCAGAACCCCAATTCCAGAAATCCCCTCCCCATATCCCGGCACCTGCTATTTTCGCAGGCGTAGGGGAATGGGGGAGGGTTGTATTTGCACATCTGTTTAGATTTTGAGCAAAATGTCTAAAGCTGCTGGAGTCATTTGGAGAGGTACCTTTAAGAGAAGACCAGTGACCCCTTTGGGAGAGGTGTGTGTCCTTTCAGATTGTTAGAAGTAGACACAAATGTACATAAAAATGGAATCAGAGGGGCAGCACGGTGGCACAGTGGTTAGCACCGCTGCCTCACGGCGCCGAGGTCCCAGATTCGATCCCGGCTCTGGGTCACTGTCCGTGTGGAGTTTGCACATTCTCCTCGTGTTTGCGTGGATTTCGCCCCCGCAGCCTAAAGATGTGCAGGGTAGGTGGATTAGCTACGCTAAATTGCCCCTTAACTGGAAAAAAGTAATTGGGTACTGTAGAGAAAATAAAATAAAATAAAAACGGACTCAATGGAGCTGACAAGTTGGCAAGGCCCCAAACTCTTCACTTTCTTGAATAAAACACTCGGAGTTGAAAACAAATTAGTGCCTTCAATTTCACTGAGCTACTTGTTGACTTAAACCTGAGAACTTTAATTGTAGAAGTAGTACTACATGATTGATTGCACAATCTATCATTATCATAGTGGGGGGGGGGCTTCTAAGTGCACAGTTTGATTGACAGCTCTAATACTTTGATGTGGGGCTAGGAATATAAATGTATGTAAAGGATTAAATGTATTTTTAAGTTTTTGTTTCCATAAAGGATTAAGTACTTGAAGAAATTTAAATAGGCTTTATCAATTAAAGTGTTTTTAATTGTGGAGTCATGAATGAATACGTAGAACTTTATTGTCTTTCATCTCAGCATGACGACTGGAGGTAGATTCTCTATTGCCTGACTCCATAATTGGAATTTCTGATCGGGCAGAATTTCAAGAATTCCCCGAAAAATTCCCCACACTATCCGTTGCAGTGCTTCGATGCCCCGCTAGTGGCCTCAATGCGCCACCTTCCCTGTGCCAGCAGGAGAATCCAAATTGGTGAATTGCACACAATTCAATATAATTAATAGGCATGGAGTTCAATCCCTTCCCCCCCCCCCCCCCCCCCACTACGCCACTGACACCCCACAACGGGAAATCCACCAGGCGAGTTTGGTGCCCAAGTGTGGGCCTGATGCGGTGGACCCCAAAGTGAGTCAAAGAGGTCAGTGCTTAACTGAGGTGCCCACCCAAAAGTCCATCAGAAGACCCCCTCCACACCTCAATGCAGCCTCCCCCCACCACAAGAATAACGATTACCCCCTCCCCCCACAGCATGCATCAATGAGAGGGATCTAACCGCCTCCCTCACCTGCAGTGAATAAGAAGTGAAATCACTGAGTTCCTTTTGATGTGGTGAGAAGCTGTCAATAATAGAAAACGTGTTTATAAACATTGTGGTTAGCATCAAAGCCAGCTAATGGAGATGCATTCAAGCGTGAAAGGAAAGATAGATAAACAATCCACCAAGCACCCATCTCTGGACTAATAAAATTGTCAATCACTGGCTAGTGAAAAGTATTGCTGTGTGAAATTAAATTTCATTTCATTTTCAATCTGAAGCCCTTTCAAGTGTGCTTGGCATTTGAGGAAGCCTCTGACACTTGTAACAGCTGCTGCTTTAAACACTTTTCCCTGAGGCAGCAGATGTTCGGAAAGTGTTAGTGAAAAATACAATGATCTTTCACTGTACTGCTCTTCAGCTTTCAGGCAAGAATGACTGATGGGGGACTTTGATGCGGGGTCTAATGGGGGGTCTGATCGGGGGGGGTCTGATGGGGTGACAGATGGGAGTCTGATGGGGGGTCTGATGGGGTGACAGATGGGAGTCTGATGGGGGATCTGATGGGGTGACTGATAGGAGTCTGATGGGGGGGTCTGATGGAGGGTCTGTTTGGGGGTCTGATGGGGGTTTGATGGGGTGACTGATGGGGGTCTGATGGGGGAATCTGGTGGGGGTCTAATGGGGGGGTCTGATGGGGGGGTTTGATGAAGGGTCAGATGGGGGTCAGATGGGGATGACTGATGGAGGGGTCTGCTGGGGGTTCTGATGGGGGTGAAGATGGGGGGTCTGATGGGGGACTTGATGGAGGGTCTGATGGGGGTGACTGATAGGAGTCTGATGGGAGGTCTGATAGAGGGTCTGTTTGGGGGTCTGATGGGGGGATCTGATGGGGGTCTAATGGGGGGGTCTGATGGGGGGTTTGATGGAGGGTCAGATGGGGGGTTTGATGGGGATGGCTGATGGAGGGGTCTGCTGGGGGTTCTGATGGGGGTGACTGATGGAGGGTTTGATGAGGGTGACTGATGGCGGTCTGGTGGGGGGTCTGACGGGGGTCTATGGTGGAGGTGACTGATGGAGGATTTGATGAGGGGCTGGGGAACCGGGGCTGGAGTCGGTGGGGAAGGGGTTGGATTACCCTCATGCTTACGTGCTGTGGAGGGGGTGACCCATAATGTGCGTGGTGGGGGGGGGGGGGAGGATTCCCCTTCTTGTCAGCAGTGGGGGGTGGGGGGCAGTATTAGCATTGGAGGAAGGGAAGGGGTTCTCACCTCCAGACCTCAGCACAGGTCCACTCATGATCTATCCACCCTGTATACATTTGCTTGGTTAAGGAGAGAGACTTGGACCTGAGCCCCACTCCTGGCACCAGCAGAGACCAGTGATGATACCCGCCTGGCAAGAGCACCTCAACTCCAGAACAGTGAATCGGACCTTGAAGTCTGCCCATCGTGTGGATCCTGGGTGAGTTGGCAGGTGGATGAAAGGGCAAAGGTTGGTGGGTGGGGCACTGGTTGGCATGAGTTAGCACAAGGGACTATTAGGGTGTTGGACAAAAGGCGTAGAGGGCATAGATTGCCATGGCAGGTATGAGGGGCCATGTGGGTAGGGAGAGGAGTAGGAATCTGTAATTTTCACAGCTGGGACAAAATCTCAGCGCTCTGAGGTGGGCCTTTTGCATCACCTAGCTCTGCATCAAGGAGCCGCTATATCTGGACATAGCGGGGACCTGACTATCTGGAGTGAAATGTCGGCCAGACCTGGCAAGGATGACAGTCCATGACCATTAGACTTTTAATTCCAGATTTTTATTGGATTCACATTTTACCACCTGGGATTCGAACTCAGATTTCCCCGAGCATTAGCGTGGATCTCTGGATTACTAGTGCAGTGACAATACCACAGCGTCACTGCCTCCCCTCTACCAGTCAGGCAACAATGGATCAGCTGTCAGTCCAGGGACAGTGTGGCAACCTCATATGGGCGGCATGGTAGCACAGTGGTTAGCACTGTTGCTTCACAGCGCCAGGGACCCAGGTTTGATTCCCGGCTTGGGTCACTGTGCGGAGTCTGCACGTTCTCTGTGTCTGCGTGGGTTTCCTCCGGGTACTCCGGTTTCCTCCCACAAGTCCTGAAAGACGTGCTGTTAGGTGAATTGGACATTCTGAATTCTCTCTCTGTGTACCCAAACAATTGCCAGATTGTGGCAACTCGGGGATTTTCACAGCAACTTCATTGCTGTGTTAATATAAGCCTACTTCTGACACTAATAAAGATTATTATAGTATTTCCACCACCTCAGCTTAATTAAATAGTGATCAAACTACCCATGTGTAAAGGGAGGGATAGGTGAGTTATTTCTGGAGCTATGCTTTTGCCCTATCATCCTTTTTGAGCCAGTGGGGAACATCTCTTATAGCCACAGGGGAATTCATGCATTGCACTCGGTCAGATTTGGAGGGGTAGGTTCTGCTTCCTGTAACATGCCAGTTGGGATTTTACAATAATCCAACACTACCGGGCTGACATTTGCAGTGTGGCCTTTGCGTCGACGTTCCGGTATTTTAGCCATTCAGCTAGCTGCATCCTGCTTTTTCTCAACACCATCATAGCCCAGCATCCTTAATCCTTTGATCCGTGCATACTTTCCATCAAGGATAGATCTTAGAAAGTTGTATATACTGATGGCACTCACTGAGTGAACAAATGAAATGCTGTAAGTATGATTAACCATCTTGTCCTTGATGGGGCCCATTAGAGTTATTGTGGAAACGAAAAGACAAGGAAGCAAGTGCTAACCACTGGAGATTTACACTGCTCCAAATGAAAAACGATCACCATCAATGTTTCGCATTAAGTGGAATATTATACAGTATAAAACAGCTCCGTTGTAATTCAAAAGACATAAACTACTCTGCCGAATATAAAGGATATGTTTCAAAGATACCGTGGAATGAAACGGGATATGGAGTTGCTCTCGAGGTACGAGAAAAAGTAGGAATGTGGGACAGAGAAAAAATGTGAGTGTGAGAGGGGAAGTGTGAGTGTGACAGAGCGAGAGTGGGAGAAAGTGTGAGTGTGAGACTTGAAGAACATCAGTGAAAGAAGCCAGGACAAAGGCAAATATCAGAATTTGACACAATTCCTCTCACTGTTTCCAGTGTAATTGTGTTACCTGCAACCATTAAGGCCATTTTGCAGTTCCAAGTGTTTATGCAATTTGGCTCATTTACAGATTTCAATTTACAACTGCCAGTGAGTTTAACCATTAAATGAAGGCATTGTTTCCATAATTGGTTTAAGCAGCCTAATTCGGCTGAATTTTGACATTCAATCACCACTAAGGTGGTTTTCTTTCGAACTAAGCGACCCATAAAGCTAATGCCTGGTGTGAGTGGCCAAATTAATCATGGTGCCAGCTTGGTCTCCGTGTCGTGCCTCTGTCAGACCTGAACACATGACCATAACTGATAATTTAGTGCAGTTCGGGGGGACTGCCACACTGCCAAAGGTGTCTTTTGACGAGAGATTAAACCAGGGCCCTGTGTTAGGTGGATGTAAAAGACCCCATGAACTCTCCAAAGGAGATGAGGGCTGCGCTTTATCCACTTATTATTCATCAGCAAGCATCACCAAAAAAACTGATAGCCTGATCATTTATTTCATGGCAAGGGGACGTTACTGTGCACAGATTATCTGCTGTGTTTCCCTACATCACAACTGTAACCATATTTTAAAAGTACTTAATTATGTCTCAGCTTTAAATTCTCATCCTTGTTTTCAAGTCCCCACGTGGCCCCACCCTTCCCTGTCTAATCTCATACAGATCGACAGCTGTCTGAGATATCCTCCAATTCTGGCCTCTTTCACAGCCCCCATTTTCAGTGCATCACCGTTGGCTTCTGCTCCTTCAGTTGTTTAGGCCCGAGGCTCTGGAATTCCCTCCCGAAATCTCTTTACCTTTCTCTCCTCACTTAAGGTGCTCCTCAAGACCTACCCCTACCTCTTTGGCCCGCTCATCCCTAATATCTCCTGAAGTGGCTCAATGTCAGGTTTTGTTTGAGAAGGCTCTTGCGAAGCATCATGGGAGGATTTACTGCGGTGTTCCTTGTGATTCTTGATATCAGGATGGATGTTTTAGTGTTCACAAAGACCACAGAAGCTAAATTCATTAACAAAGTTAACATTTATTTACACTACTTGTTAAAGCTCGACCAATAACTCCTACGGTGAACAATTATCTAGTAATCTACAATCTACACTCAACTAACACTCGTCTCTAAACTCTATCTATAGCTGAACTCTACACTCTGTCACTGCTCCACTCCAGCCTTCTCCCAAATAGGTTTTTGAAGACTAAAGGAATAAAGAGTTATGGAGTTGGGACGGGAAAGTGGAGCTGAGTCCACAAAAGATCAGCCATGATCTCATTGAACGGCGGAGCAGACTCGAAGGGCCAGATGGCCTACTCCTGCTCCTAGTTCTTATGTTCTAAGTCTGTGAGCCGGTGCTTTATATAGTTCTGCATCGAGCTCCATCTAGTGATTAATTATGATATGACATTAACCCTTTGTCTTCCGAACATTTCCCATAATGTCACATTCACTACATCAAAGGTCCGGGCAGCACGGTAGCATGGTGGTTAGCATAAATGCTTCACAGCTCCAGGGTCCCAGGTTCGATTCCCGGCTGGGTCACTGTCTGTGCGGAGTCTGCACGTCCTCCCCGTGTGTGCGTGGGTTTCCTCCGGGTGCTCCGGTTTCCTCCCACAGTCCAAAGATGTGCAGGTTAGGTGGATTGGCCATGCTAAATTGCCCGTAGTGTCCTAAAAAAAAAGTAAGGTTAAGGGGAGGTTGTTGGGTTACGGGTATAGGGTGGATACGTGGGTTTGAGTAGGGTTATCATGGCTCGGCACAACATGAAGGGCCTGTTCTGTGCTGTACTGTTCTATGTTCTAAATGCATGCTGTTTCTGTCGTTAAGCTTTTCGATAACCTGCTCTTGTCAAAGGTGCTAAAATTAACTGCGAAAGCTTTCTTTCTCTACTGATGGTCGGGTATTGACGTGTACTCATGGGACCGCTTACTGAATTTACAGTGATCTTGCAAGGGGTGGCCTGCAAACAGCTGAATTGTTTTAGTGTTGAAACATCTGCAAGGGAATCAGTCGAAAGAGCTGGGTTCTGACTTAGCTCGAGTGCATCTCCCATGGACAGCGATGATTTTGTGACAAACCAGTTCCATGCCAAGGAGAAGATTCCTGAGACTGAGGAAAGCCCAGACTTTGACCTCGGCAAGTTGAAGGGAAGGTTTTATTAACTCAGCTACAGAGAATGTTCCTGGTTGAGAGTGATGGAAGTCGAATATACTGCCTTAATAACAAGCTGCGTTATTGGCCAGGGTTTAGAGAACCCCAAAGTGTACCATGGAGTTCACCTGACCCACAACTTTTAATAGATTGTGGTATGGGGAGCACACGGCCCACTCTCTACAGGTGTGGGACAGCAGAAATCAAAAAGTATTTTTTTAAAGCAAAACAGTGTTTATTTTATGAACTTAAGTTAACCTTTTTAAAACATACAGTGAACATCTTAGCAACGATTAATTCAAATACAACCCCCAAAGAATTCAACATTAAGTAATGCTTAATAACTTCCCAAACAACATCCAGAAGACAAAAGAAACACCTTTTAACAGAAGCACATTAGGTTTACATTCACTACTGAGAACATTTCTGAATTCACCAAATGATCAAGAGATAGTCTTTTGATGGCAGAGAGAACAGCAGTACCCCTGCTTGGTCTGGCTTCAGCTCCAACACTGAAAATGAAACTAAACACACCCTACAGCAAACAGCCTAAAATGAAAGTAAAAAGCTGACAGACAGCCCAGCTCCACCCACAATCTGACATTACTGACAAACAACCATTTCTTAAAGGTACATTTCTTAAGCACCCATTTCTTAAAGGTACTCTCACGTGACAAGTTCTGGAGCACAAGTCTTCAGTACTATTGTCGGAACATTATCAGGGTCCATAGCCTTTGCAGCATCCAGTGCTTTCAGCCATTCTTGATATGGAGTGAATCGTATTGGCTGAAGACAGCCATCTGTGATGCTGGGGTCTTCTGGAGGAGACCGCGACGGTTCATCCACTTACATCTTCGCTCCCACTCATGTCCCACGCGTGTCAGCCTTCATCACCATCTGACCCGGCAGGACTCCCACCTACACTCTCCCATCTGTCTCATTGCAGGGCAAACACGAGCAGGACCTGCATGAGTGGGCACAGCCGGCCGGAGTCATGCCCGAGCTAAAATTCTGAACGCCATTTGAGGAGAGTGTCCTTGAGCTGGCCAGTGAGGAGCAGGATTGCACCAATGAGAAAGGCAAGGTGGGGGCAGCAGACAACATGAGAGCACTCAACACATGCAGCCATGGTACAAGCCTCACGTGAGTTAACTTTCTCCCATCAGTTTGCCCCTCTGATGCAGTAATGCCACCTCGCTTCCCTTGCAGGTCAATCATTCCACCAGTCCAGCCCATCCTCACATCCTCTGGAGATCACAGACTAGAGCAGCTCTGAGGGAGACATCTCGGAGACAGGTATTGAGGAGGAGTCACAGCTGTCACCAGCACCTTTCATCAGCGTAGATACTCACACCTCGGTGGGACTAGCTAGTGGATAGGCTTCTGGGTCACTCACTGGTGATTACCTCACAGCTGAAGATCCACGGCACGCGGACGAAGGAACATCCCAGAGACCCAGCACTTGAAGGGATGTCGGAGCTCAGGGCACTTCTGGGCCCCTGGCCAGTGGTGTGCCCCCGGGTCTCATTGCCCCAGAGCTACTGGAAATGCAAAGGCAGAGTCGCAAGCATCAGGAAAGGATGATAGCCTCCCTCCTCGGACTGCAAGGCTGACTGGACGGGTCCTATTGCCTTTTGCCTGAGGAGATAATGCCGTCACTCCTACGCAATGAGGCCAGCACTGCGAGGGTGGCAACCGCATTGGGGACCATACCACAGGATGTGCACTCCATGGCGGGGGGAGGGGGGGGGGTGTCCGCTTCAGGATTCAGCTCATGATCTCCATGATACAGGGCGTCAACTGCATGGTGCAGACACTAGAAGACGGTAGGGATCCTGGATCTCACATCAGCTAAGTGGTATGGGGAGAGGTCAGGAAAGGTGAGAGAGGACCAGCCATGGTCATATGGAATGGCGGAGCAGATTGGAAGGGCTGAATGGCCTCCTCCTGCTTCCCGTTTCTATTATGGAGCTAGGCAAGGATTTTCAGGGTTAAATCCAATTTACTTGCACACCTTTTAATTCAGTACACTATATTCGCTGCTGATCGTGTACGTCCCTCGACATTGAGACCAAACAGATTGGGTAATTGCTTTGCTCAGCACCTCAGTTCTGACCAGAATAATGTCCCTGAGGTTCCAGTTTCCTGCGGTTTATAACCTCTGGCCCACTCCCATTCTGGATTCGCAGCCCTCAGCCTCCTGAAGTTTCAATGAAGTTCCAGGCGATGCTCGAGGAACAGCATCTTGCCTTTTGCTTGGGCACTTTACAACCTTCTAGACTCAATATGCTGATCAGCACGCTGGCACAATGGTTGGCACTGCTGCCTCACAGCGCCTGGGATCCGGGTTCAAATCTGACCTCGAGTGGTGAATGTCTGTGTGGAGATACGTTCTCCCCCTGCCTGCATGGGTTTCCTCCGGTTGCTCCAGTTTCCTCCCACAGTCCAAAGATGTGCAGCTTAGGTGGATTGACCATGCAGAAATGCCCCTTTGTGTTCAAGGAAATGCAGGTTGGGTGGGTTACGGGTATGGGGCGAGGGAGTGGGCCTCGGTAGGGTGCTCTTTAAGATGCTCGTTGCAGACTCGATGGGTCTCCATTTGAGCAATAGGGATTCAATGGATTCTATGGAATTATTTCAGATCTCAACCCTATTTTCCAGCCAGGGACTGCTGGTACTGAATTTGCTGTTGCCATTTATAGTTTCTAGATGGAACCTTTGTGTCTCTATCTGTCCCTGTAGTCTCCCCTTTTGCCTCGCACCTTTGTCATTTCATCACTTGTGATTTTCACCCTATCAGAGGCCTTGCCTTCCCTTTTGTTTTCCCGTCTCCCAGCCTTTCCCTGTTTCTGCATTGATTTAAAGCTGTAACATTGTTAACTTACTTCAGTTGTAACGCCAGGTCACCTCTGTTAACTCTGTTCCTGTCTTCCATGGACGCGGCTGGGCCTGCTGGGCAGTCCCAGCAATTTCTGTTTTTATACTTGAGCTTCCTCCAGGTCTGACAATGGGTGGCAAACCTGTTGTGCGCTAGTTACCCTAAAACCTGTACCTCTTGTGAAGTAAAACGGGTAAGATGTCATTTGAAACATGAAGGTCTGATAAAACCCGAAGGAATTATCAGAAAAAGCAAGCAAAAATCCCACAAAGGGTGAACAGCATTCAGAAAAGAGGGTTTGAAATGCCGACAGCCGTTATCACACAGGCGTTAAGAGAACAGCTGATGATGTAATCTAATACCTTTCTTTCAAATTAGAGAAATTCTAGCAAATTAAGTCTTTTAGTTACATAAAGGGAACAGTGTTCTACCCTTTTGTAGAAGTTAATTCGCTGAGCAAACAATTGATTAGAATTGGCAGAATCTTTTTTTTATAAATTTAGAGCACTCAATTATTTTTTCCAATTAAGGGGCAATTTAGCACGGCCAATCCACCTAACCTGCATTGAGTACCAGGATTGGCAAGTCATGTTGCAGCTGTATCGAACCTTAGTTAGGCCACACTTGGGTTGTGGGGGCGTGTTTCACCAGCAAACACGGGGAGAATGTGCAAACTCCACACGGAAAGTGACCCAGAGCCGGGATCGAACCTGGGACCACAGCGCCGTGAGGCGGCAGTGCTAACCACTGCGCCACCGTGCTGCCCGGATTGCCAGAATCTTAACTGAATTACGTGAAATAATGTGTATTTGTGAATAATAGAAACTTCATGTCATCAGTTAAAAGTGGAAATCTGGAGATAACGGTTGAATCTACTAAACACCAAGCAGGAATCAGTTTAAACATGACGAGAACCGAACGTATCACACCTCTAAGGTTTGACAAGCATTAAAGAATTTTTACAACGCTTATAATTGAAGCATCCTCTTGTTAGGCATGATGGAAACTAGATGAATACAACAGACCTTGGGTTGGGTGCTCTTTACAAGAGCCAGTGCAGACTCGATGGGCCGAATGCCCTCCTTCTGCACTGTAAATTCTATGGTATTCTATGATGACAAACAAAATTATATAATTGAGCAGAAGATATTACTTGAAGATAATAAAATGTAACCAGCACGGCTGTGAGAAGGGTAATAAATATCCTGACTCGCTAACAGCCGTCATCACTTCCAGCTCTCAGAGCTGCTTCGGTAGATGGGAATGACTGAATGCAGGAGCTGAACAGGGGATCGAAGTTACTCAGAACACCCACAGATAAGGGGGCCACGAAGGTCCGAACAACCGGAACGGAAAATTCAGAAGCAAGACTTTCTTTACTTCTCGTAAAGACAGTGATGTTATCTTTTGAAGTAAAATAAAGTTAAGTTGAAAATTTATTTTAACATGAAATAGTGGTTATTACAAAATTGTCAAAGAACAAAGAAAAGTACAGCACAGCCCTCCAAGCCCGAGCCGACCATGCTGCCCGTCTAAACTAAAATCTTCTACACTTCCGGGGTTGTATCCATCTATTCCCATCCTATTCATGTATTTGTCAAGATGCCCCTTAAATATCACTATCGTTCCTGCTTCCACCACCTCCTCCGGCAGCGAGTTCCAGGCACCCACTGTAAAAAAACTTACCTCGTACATCTCCTCTAAACCTTGCCCCTCGCACCCTAAACCTATTCCCCCTAGTAATTGACCCCTCTACCCTGAAAAAAAGCCTCTGACTGTCCACTCTGTCTATGCCCCTCATAATTTTGTAGACCTCTGTCAGGTTGCCCCTCAACCTCCGTCATTCCAGTGAGAACAAACCGAGTTTATTCAACCTCTCCTCATAGCTAATGCCCTCCATACCAGGCAACATCCTGGTAAATCTCTTCTGCACCCTCTCTAAAGCCTCCACATCCTTCTGGTAGTGTGGTGACCAGAATTGAACACTATACTCCAAGTGTGGCCTAACTAACGTTCGATACAGCTGCAAATGACTTGCCAATCCTTGTACTCAATGCCCCGGCCAATGCAGGCAAGCATGGCATATGCCTTCTTGACTACCTTCTCCACCTATGTTGCCCCTTTCAGTGACCTGTGGACCTGCACACCTAGATCTCTCTGACTGCCAATACTCTTGAGGGTTCTACCATTCACTGTATATTTCCTACCTGCATTAGACCTTCCAAAATGCATTACCTCACATTTGTACGGACTAAACTCTTCTGCCATCTCTCTGCCCAAGTCTATAAACAATCTAAATCCTGCTGTATCCTCTGACGGTCCTCATCACTATCCACAATTCCACCAACCTTTGTGTCGTCTGCAAACTAGCTAATCAGACCTGTTACATTTTCCTCCAAATCATTTATATATACTACGAAAAGCAAAGGTCCCAGCACTGATCCCTGCGGAACACCACTAGTCACAGCCCTGCAATCAGAAAAGCACCCTTCCATTGCTACTCTCTGCCTTCTTTGACCTAGCCAGTTCTGTATCCACCTTGCCAGCTCACCCCTGATCCCATGTGCCTTCACCTTTTGTACCAGTCTGCCATGAGGGACCTTGTCAAAGGCCTTACTGAAGTCCATATAGACAACATCCACTGCCCTACCTGCATCAATCATCTTTGTGACCTCTTCAAGTTAGTGAAACACAACCTCCCCTTCACAAAACCATGCTGCCTCTTGCTAATACATGCATTTGCTTCCAAATGGGAGTAGATCCTATCTCGAAGAATTCTCTCCAGTAATTTCCCTACCACTAAAGTAAGGCTCACCGGCCTGTAGTTCCCTGGATTATCCTTGCTACCCTTCTTAAACAAAGGAACAACATTGGCTATTCTCCAGTCCTCCGGGACATCATCCGACGACAGTGAGGATCCAAAGATTTCTGTCAAGGCCTCAGCAATTTCCTCTCTAGCCTCCTTCAGTATTCTGGGGTAGATCCCATCCGGCCCTGGGGACTTATCTACCTTAATATTTTTCAAGACGCCCAACACCTCGTCTTTTTAGATCTCAGTGGAGCGACTCACACAGCTTCAGCTGTCGATACCAGCGTCAAACGGGCACCACGGGTCTGCGCATGCACGCTGCGGCCGCGCAAATCCACACATGTGCAATGCAACCAGTGCAAAATCGCCAATACGCGCTAGCTTCCTTCTCCGCGCTGGCCCCGATGCAACATGGCGGAGAGCTACAAGGGTCCAGTGCGGAGGGAAAGAGGCCACCATCAGGAAAAGCTGGCAAGCCAATCAGTAGGCCCCAGTCGCGGGCCAAGCCACGGCGGAGGCCCACCTAGGGGTCAGATTCCCCCCCCACCAAGCCGCCCCCCCCCCCCCCCCCCCCCCGCAGGATGGACGCCGAGGTCCCGCCGGGTAAGACCACATGTGAACGGCTCCGGTGCGACTTGGCTTATCTTGGCGGCCACTCGGCCCATCCCGCGTGGAGAGCTCGTGGGGCTGCTCCAATCGGCACCACGCCAACTGCGCCAGCGCCAATGGTGCCAATTCTCCAGTCACCGGACAATTGGTGGACCGGCGTCGGGGCGTCGTCGCAGGAATCGCACCCGGCCCGGCAATTCCCCGGGGTCAGAGAATCCCACCCCAGGTTTATTTACAAGAATTTTAAAGTATTTTTGCAATCATGAAAGACCTGCATTCATAGCTTATAACACAGCTTGTAACAGCTTCTGGAGCGTCTGTTTTCTTAGCTCTGAGTCAACACCCAGGTTTAACCAATCAAGCACAGTGAGCATAGATTGGTTACCAGATTCACATCACCAAACAGAAAAATTGAACACTACAGGAGTGTCGGAAACTGATGTCAGGGAATGGGTGAGATGGTCAATGGCTGTAGAAATATTGTGACAAACAAGAGGGGTGGTGTGAAAAGTCAATGAAACTAGGAGATAGAACGTGCGGAAAGTGACTTGGGGTAGAGGGCTTTCTGAGATGCAGAACAAGCAAGTGTGGAAGGTGGCAGAGGAAAACCGAACACTCTCCCTGTAATCTCAGTGGAACACCTACTTTGTCTGTCTCCCAAATAACCTTATAAAGAAAGTCATTGAAATGCAGCAGATGTCAGAAATCATGTTATACATCATGTACTATCACAGACTAATATATATGGCATCACACACACTCAGTGTAGCTGTAAGGTTGCAGATTTATTACCGGTCGATTAGTGAACTATGTTCTGGCAGAGTAAACGTAGTTCCTCGTGGACTCACACACACACACACACAACGTAATATTAATTCAAACCAGCTCTGCAATCATAGCTCAGACAGCCAAAAACGACCGACGGTGTGGGGATGAAAGGGTCCCATTGTCACCACAAACACTTACCTTTTTCAGTTTCTCTCCGACATTACAACAGAGACTGCAGGCGGCCCTGACAATGGCGGGCATCGCCACAGGTGGGACGGGCAAGTTTGGAGAGCCGGAAATCCGGCCCTACATTTCGGAAGTGCTTCATTGGCTGTAAAGCACTTTAGGGTATCCCGAGGCTGAGGGAGATGCTATATAAATGCAGGGCTTGTTTTCTTATGTTCAGGGTGGATTAGGAGTTCTTCAAAGCACAGAGCCAGTGTTACTGCCAACAACTTACTCAGTTCTGAATCTTTGGGAAAGGTTTAAATTTGGCCCACTTCCACGGGTTTCAATGTGATGTGTGTCTTCAATGATAAGGTGGTGTAGGCGAGTGAGGTGATTCAATGTGCTCCTGGGTAACTCTGGCACATATTATGTCTCCTTCCCTCTCTCTAATTAGTCTCCACTGTGAGGCTTAATGATATGTGAGGTTGACGTTGCTGCACATTTTCACAGCAAAGGAACGGAAAATTCCCTTGAGATGGCTCCTACTCTGCTGCCACAATGTCGCAGGTAGTAACCGTGGCAACATGTGGTGCACTTGATCCAGAAGACCACAAGACGCAGGAGCACAATTAGGCCGTCCGGCCCATTGAACCTGTTCTGCCATTCAATCATGTGTCTCATCCCCATTCTCCTGCCTCCTCCCCATAACCCCCGATCCCTGATTAATCAAGAACCTACCTGTCTCTGTCTTAAAGACATTCAATGATTTGGACTCCACAATCTTCTGCAGCAAAGAGTTCCACAGATTGACCACACTCTGGCTGAAGAAATTGCTCCTCATCTCAGTTTTCAAGGATTGTCCCTTCAATCTGAGGCTATGGCCTCAGGTTCTGTTTTTTCCGACTAGTGGAAACATGAAAATGAAAGGAAACTCGCTTATTGTCACGAGTAGACTTCAAATGAAGTTACTGTGAAAAGCCCCTAGTCGCCACATTCCGGCGCCTCTCCAAGAGGCTGGATCTAGGCCTGTCAGCATCCTGTAAGTGTCAATACATGCCCCGTCATCCTTCTACACTCCAAAGCGTACAGGCCCAGATTCCTCAACCGCTCCTTATATGACAAGTCCGACATTCCAAAGAATCTGGGGAAACTTTAGGAGACCTGCCTGTCCTCTCCCTTCCTCCTCCCTTTTTAAATTGTTTTCTTTTGCCTCTTCCTTTCACATTCCCGTTCCACTTCCAGTCCGCTGCTGAGTGGGCATCCCTTAGTCCCATGACACAAGCTTTTACCCAGATAGCTCCATGACACAAACATGCTTCCCACATGCGTCCATGCCACACGTTCCAAATGACCTCTGTACTGATGCCCATTCACAGACTTCATTGGAAACACAAAAGGTGCTTATTAATAAAAAAAAGCTTTCCGGAGGTCAGCAGCCACACGACTGCCCTAGGACATCCCACACCCAGCTGTCCCGGTCCCTACACGTGGTTAGCACTGTTGCTTCTTAGCACCAGGTCCCAGGTTCGATCCTGGCTCTGGGTCACTGTCCGTGTGGAGTTTGCACATTCTCCCTGTGCTTGCGTGGGTTTCGCTCCCACAACCCAAAGATGTTGGATCCCGGCTCTGGGTCAGTGTTGGTGCGGCGTTCTCCCAGTGTCTACGTGGGTTTCCTCCGGGTGCTCCGGTGTCCTCCCACAGTCCAAAGACATGCAGGTTAGGTGGATTGGCCATGCTGAATTGCCCTTAAGTGTCCAAAAAAAAAAGGTTAGGAGGGGATAGGGTGGAAGTGAGGGCTTAAGGGGTTAGTGCAGGCTTGATGGGCCGAATGGCCTCCTTTTGCACTGTATGTTCTATGTTAAGTGGACTATGTGCAGGGTAGGTGGATTGACCGTGCTAAATTGCCCCTTAATTGGAAAAAATGAATTGGGCACTCTAAATTTATAAAAGATTCTTTTTCAATTGAGAAAAAGACAAAACAAAATTTAAAAAATGATTGTCCATCAAAGAAACTATCGGTGGGTTTCTTCTTTGGTCGACATCGGAATCGGGAAACATGATTGGGCACAGAATTGGGCGTCATCCGAAAATTGAAGCCAATGCAGGATGCTGATGGAAAGTCATGCTCTGGCGTCTCGACAGCGGCGTGAATGCATTATACATACAGTAAACGCCGTTCGCGTATCATTAATGGGCCTATTCCAGTATTCTCCGGGGCTCCTGCAATTCTCCACCTCCGCCAGGAGAAATTACCGATGGTGAGGTTCACTTGTGGTTATGAAAATCGGGAAACAGGCGCCTTGGCTGCTGAGGTAGGATATATCCCCAGAGGCATGACCGTGGGCTGCCAGTCCTGCTGCTGCCATGACTTGCTGGGTGCGGGGGGTGGGGGGTGGCATCTGCCAGGGCTGTGGGGAAGTAGTGGGGGTGACTAGGGGAATGGACTATGGCATCGGGGTGACGCCCGGGACTGGAGATGTTCGGGTAGACTGCCATTGCTGCGGCCTGCAATGTAGCCTCCAGGCTGCGCAGCCCACTGACCGCCCACCGTGGCCCATGGTTGCGTCGGGAGACACCGGCTATATGGGTGCATCTACCCAACCCCTCCCTCCACAGACTATTTTTAGGGCACCTTTTTCCCACCCTTTCCCCATGAAGTGTGAGCAGAGTGGATCCTGAAGAGTGCTGCTCAGTTGTGAAGAAAGCTGTCGAGACATTCCTTTGTGTGGAAGATCCATGTCACCTGTTTCTTGAAGCAAGCTAAGCCTTCTTTATATAGGTACTTGGAAATCTGTCAATGAAGGTGTTTTGATGGGTGAGTGTTGGTTCTCCTCATCTCATCTCCCTTCCCATCTCCCTCTAGGCCTTCCGAATGAACTGCCGCTATCAGATCTGTCTGAAACGATCAGGGGAAGCCAGGAATTAGCTCAATGAACCACGGGATCGGTTCATCAAGATTTCAGAATGGGCAGGGTCAAATTCAGCCAACACTTGGCATTTGTATCATCCAGCAGCCTGATTGCTCTGTGCAAGATGTGATTGGACAGAACATTTCAATTTCAATGCTGTTACACTGAACTGATTTGTAACAAATTCTTCAAGAATATTTACTGGCAGTTAGTTACCTGACATGTGTTTGTCATTTAGATCTGTCAGGAGCAGACTCTCTTTTGGCTGAAGGTGTTGTCTTTCAACGAGAGACACGGCAGGCGGACCATTCAGTGGAGTGGAAATAACCAGGGAGCAAGGGAGTTCTGCATTTCAGGTGAGGCTCCATCTGCCCTCACAGGAGGACATTAAAGATCCGACAACACTATTCAAAGAAACACATTTATCCTCTCATGGGCGGTGGGTGTCTCGGGCAAGCCCAGTCTTTGCTGCACATCCCTAATTGTCCTTTGACTGAGGGCAGCTAAGAGTCAACCATATACGTGCTCTGTCTGGCTTCAGCTCCAACAGTGGGAACAAAACTAAAACACATCCTGCAGCAAACAGCCTAAAACGAAAGTAAAAAGCCGACAGGCAGCCCAGCTCCACCCACTCTCTGACATCACTGCAGTAATATGAGCAGCCAAACATTTCTTTAAGCGGAGTTCTCATGACAATACTGAGGTCCCCAAATGTTCTTGACTCAGAGGGGAGGACCACAGTTCGTACCGTAAGAAGCAACTTATTTTCAAGACACTACATAAACAAATGCAGATCCATTGGAACCTCATAACTTGGGGCCTCATGCAACGGGGCCACTCTTCATGAGTGGGTCTGCGTACACAGCATCCTGAACTTTAGCATGGTTCATTATTCCTGGGGCCGGTTTAGCTCAGTTGGCTGGACAGCTGGTTTGTGATGCCGATCTGGCAGCACAGGTTCTATTCCTGCACCAAGTTGAGGCTATTCATGAAGGCCCCAGATTCTCAACCTTGCCCCCCCATCTGAGGTGCGGTGACCCTCAGGTTAAATCAACACAGGTCAGCTCTCCCCCTCAAAGGTGTAAAGCAGCCTTTGGTCATCTGGGACTATGACCACTTTACTACACTGGAGCTCTCTACAGAACAGCACTATATGGGGATTTTCTTCACTACACTGGTTGCATCAGATGCCTTATTGCCACCTTTTCAAGGCCAACTGGGATGGACAATAGATGCCATCCTATCATAGAATTTACAGTGCAGAAGGAGGCCATTCAGCCCATCGAGTCTGCACCGGCTCCTGGAAAGAGCACCCTACCCAAGGTCAACACCTCCACTCTATCCCCATAACCCAGTAACCCCACCCAACACTAAGGGCAATTTTGGACACTAAGGGCGATTGATCATGACCAATCCACCTAACCTGCACATCTTTGGACTGTGGGAGGAAACCGGAGCACCCGGAGGAAACCCATGCACACACGGGGAGGATGTGCAGACTCCGCACAGACAGTGACCCAAGCCGGAATCGAACCTGGGACCCTGGAGCTGTGAAGCAATTGTGCTATCCACAATGCTACCATGCTGCCCCTAGTACCAGTAATGCCTATATCTTAAGAATGAATATAAATGGCGTTGATGGACTTTTTAACCTGTGGAGAGGAAACCTAATCACACCCTCACCCAAAGTTCTCATACACGTACCGTGCAGTCGGATGTCAATGAGGCGCTAACCGAGATGAATTGTAACATCCCAAACCACCAAGTTGACTCATTGACTCAGATCAGCTAACCTGGCACATGCTCGGGATTGAGGCTGAGGACTTAGTTCTTCAATGGACCATCGGGGAGAGAGTTCTTTCAAACGAATGAAGCTTTCTCAGCAATCACAGTCGCAATTGCTGCTTTCAATGTGAATCAGATTAGCCCTGATCAGCTCTGAGCCTCTGGGGTGACGCGTACACTCTCACAAAACTGCGAGCTTTGCTTGTTTTTATTCCCAACGTGGGGCAATTGGCAGTCAAATTAAAGACTGAAAGCCCTATGGTAAATAAATAGAGAGAGAATGAGCGGTGATCACAGTGACATTGGGTATAATTAGTATTTCATCAGGAAATCTCTGAATCTGTGTATCTTCATATATTAACCACAATGTTTATAGCAAGTGGCAGTGTTAAGAGTTTTCTGCTGATTGATTTACGCCCTGAGCACATTATTGGCTCAGGTTCAGTGCTAATTGATATCATTTTTGCAGTGGTACTTCGCAGAGACTCAGCGAGTGAGAAATTAATAAAGGTATTATTGCAGCGCAGTTTTCATGTGATTCACTGGGACATCCAAGTGGGAGTTTGAACTGTAGCTGACCTGAGCTGTAGATGGTCTGAGTGTGTGGGGTTGAGTACAAACACAGAGTGCACATTTGCAAACACTGCAACATGTTGGGTAAAAGTCAATCAGCCCTGATTCAATCCAGTTCTAACTCCATTGTGCCAGTCCCTTTAAAGCAATATTGGGTTGCCCCGACATAATGAGCCCGATTCTGCAGTGGGAATAGCAGTGAGGCCACTATCGTTGCCTCAATGGGTGCACGGTAGCACAGTGGTTAGCACTGTTGCTTCACAGCACCAGGGTCCCAGGTTCGATTCCCGGCTTGGGTCGCTGCCTGTGCCGAGTCTGCACGTTCTCCCTGTGTCTGCATGGGTTTCCTCTGGACGCTCCGGTTTTCTCCCACAAGTCCTGAAAGATGTGCTGCTGGTGAATTGGACATTCTGAATTCTCCCTCTGTGTACACGAGCAGGCGAGTGTGGCGACTAGCGGATTTTCACAGTAACTTCATTGCAGTGTTAATGTAAGTCTACTGGTGACAATAAAGATTATTATTATCGTCGATCACGGCTGGCGACATGGAAATGAAACAGCACCTTCCAGTGCATGCTCACTGCAGTTAAGCACAAAGTCAAAACATTGCCCAGGTCCTCAGCTCCTCCAACAGCTGCACTGACACCCGTACCCCGCCCCTCAAACACACATAGAGTGGCAATGTTGCTGCACATATCTCCAAGATAGGCACTAAACCCATCAGAAAAGGTTGGGTTTGGCCCATTCGGGGACAGGTCATGTTTGACTTGAAAGGTTAACTCTGTTTCTTTCTCCACAGGCATTACCAGACCCGCAGGGGGGGGGTTTTCAAGCACTTTCAGCTTTTAATTTCTGCTTTCCAGCAGCTGCAGTATTTTGCTATTATTTGAGTGTCTTGATGGGATGTGAAGGGCAGGACTGAGATTGGATGGAACAATCCTGTGCTGTGCCTGACCTTGCAAAGTGCATCATTGACTGTGGGTGGCGAACATATCACATTGTCGAAGCCCTTGGAGTAGCAATTCACATTTTTACTGACTCAATTGTTTATAGAGGTCAAGATGAGATGCAATAATAAACAAGCGTCCGAACTGTGCTTTTTGTATCATTTATCACTCAACGTCAGCTTCAAGCCAAATTGCTTTGTTTTTATCTCATTCCTCTCCATCACCCAGGGCATTTGCTCGAATTGTCCCTCCTTCCACCTCATTCAAAGTGCGGAAGAAACAAAAATATTGAAGAACAAATCTGCAATGACATGAGGTACCTACAACCCCCACCACCTCGAAGGTCAAAGGGTAGCAAGCGCCTGGGAACACCATTACCTCCAAGATCCCCTTCAAATCGCAGGTCAAACTGACATAAACATGTATGGCCGCTCCTGCATTGTCGCTGGGTCAAACACTTGACCATCCCTTCCTAAAAGCATTAAGGAATGCCACGGGAGCCGAGGATCAGTGATCAATCCTGGCCTCACCCTCGTCTCCGCAAAAAAACTATTTCTCAAAAAAGGCGAACGCAATATTTTCGAACTTTGGCCTCGTGCCAGCCCGTACTGCGGCTTGTTCCGACAGGCCCCATTCCCTCACTCCCTCTTCCTCTCTCTTCCCAACATGTCCCGAATTTTGTTTCCGCTTGCTGGCCTTTGTCCCTGAGGTACGGTTCGCAATCTCCACACACCACAAAATGAAAACGTGTCTGCTGCCAATGTGAGAACCCAGCAGTAGCTGATCCCAACATTACCACCGTCTGTCACAGGCGAGAAACTTTATCCTTTGTTTTATCTGGATAGGAAATGTCTGAAAGTTGGCCAAATCACTGCCAGAACCTCACCAACACGGAGAATAATTTTCTATCCCGTGCTTACATGGAAACTTATTAAAGATTCAAAGAGCGACAGAAGTTTGGCTCAGTAGAATTTGTGCCTCAAACGGTTTAACCTCGCCACCACAATTGATGGATTAAGCAAATAGTATTTCCAAGAGTTCCATGCTTGTTCAAGACCACCCCCACCCCCTCCTCAACTGAGGTTAAGAACAGCAACTTGTTTAATATTTTCTTTACACCTGTTACAATGGTATTCCAGTTTCAGGTATGTGCAGCTACTGTGCTAATGTCTACGAGCTCTGCTCCTTCGCGTCCCCCCCCCCCCGGGTTCACATTTCAGTGAATGGCAGGAGATCAGGGTCACGGAACAAAAGCTGAATGGCAGGTGCACGAGCTGTGCAGTTCTGGGGGTCGTCCGTCAAAAGCAATTCAAAATTTCGCCTTCATTTTCAAAATTGACGACGGGCTTTTTGCCTTGCTTCTGAAGTTTGCAAGCAAGTAGAAAGCAAAAGAGGAAACATTGGAAACCTAAGAGCTGCAGCAAGAAAAAGGCGGGATAATATGTTGGATTGCGTCGCTCACGAGAAACATCAGAGATTATTTTTTTCGGTCATTAATGTTTGGAATGCTGCACATGCAGGAGGACTCAGGTTAGGCCAGGTTTATACCGAATGACCTCTGACCTTTAACCATACAAGGTAGGGTCAAATATCACTGTGGTTGCGCACAGGTCGGTCACTGACAACATGTATGTAAATAAACACAAACAGAAAATACTGGACAATCTCAGCAGGCCTGACAGCATCTGTGGAGAGAGATGGGGGCTAACGTTATCTTAATTGTTTTCTGCCTTGAGGCAATGCAATGGGGCATTTTCAGGTGATAAAAATGCTACTTCACATATCAAAGAGCTGTTAATTCCTGTCAAACTCTTCCCTTTGAGTCAGGAGGTTGGGGGGGGGGGGGGGGGGGGGTCAGGCTCATAGACTGAGTCCAGAATACAGGCTGGCTCTCCAGATGCAGCGCTGAGAGAGTGCTGTGTGTGTTTTGGATGACATAAGAACATAAGAACTACTAGGAGCAGGAGTAGGCCATCTGGCCCCTCGAGCCTGCTCCGCCATTCAATGAGATCATGGCTGATCTTTTGTGGACTCAGCTCCACTTTCCGGCCCGAACACCATAACCCTTAATCCCTTTATTCTTCAAAAAACTATCTATCTTTACCTTAAAAACATGTAATGAAGGAGCCTCAACTGCTTCACTGGGCAAGGAATTCCATAGATTCACAACCCTTTGGGTGAAGAAGTTCCTCCTAAACTCAGTCCTAAATCTACTTCCCCTTATTTTGAGGCTATGTCTCCTAGTTCTGCTGTCACCCACCAGTGGAAACAACCTGCCCGCATCTATCCTATCTATTCCCTTCATAATTTTAAATGTTTCTATAAGATCCCCCCTCATCCTTCTAAATTCCAATGAATACAGTCCCAGTCTACTCAACCTCTCCTCATAATCCAACCCCTTCAGCTCTGGGATTAACCTAATGAATCTCCTCTGCACACCCTCCAGCGCCAGTACGTCCTTTCTCAAGTAAGGAGACCAAAACTGAACACAATACTCCAGGTGTGGCCTCACTAACACCTTATACAATTGCAACATAACCTCCCTAGTCTTAAACTCCATCCCTCTAGCAATGAAGGACAAAATTCCATTTGCCTTCTTAATCACCTGTTGCACTTGTAAACCAATCTTCTGTGACTCATGCACTAGCACACCCAAGTCTCTCTGAACAGCGGCATGCTTTAATATTTTATCGTTTAAATAATAATCCCGTTTGCTGTTATTCCTACCAAAATGGATAACCTCACATTTGTCAACATTTTATTCCATCTGATCAGCCAGGGGCTGATTTAGCTCACCAGGCTAAATCGCTGGCTTTTAAAGCAGACCAAGCAGGCCAGCAGCACGGTTCGATTCCCGTATCAGCCTCCCCGGACAGGCGCCGGAATGTGGCGACTAGGGGCTTTTCACAGTAACTTCATTGAAGCCTACTCGTGACAATAAGCGATTTTCATTTCATTTTTCATTTTTTTTTCATCTGCCAGACCCGAGCCCATTCACTTAACCTATCCAAATCCCTCTGCAGACTTCCAGTATCCTCTGCACTTTTCGCTTTACCACTCATCTTAGTGTCATCTGCAAACTTGGACACATTGCCCTTGGTCCCCAACTCCAAATCATCTATGTAAATTGTGAACAATTGTGGGCCCAACACGGATCCCTAAGGGACACCACTAGCTACTGATTGCCAACCAGAGAAACACCCATTAATCCCAACTCTTTGCTTTCTATTAATTAACCAATCCTCTATCCATGCTACTACTTTACCCTTAATGCCATGCATCTTTATCTTATGCAGCAACCTTTTGTGTGGCACCTTGTCAAAGGCTTTCTGGAAATCCAGATATACCACATCCATCGGCTCCCCATTATCTACTGCACTGGTAAATTCCACTAAATTAGTTAGGCATGACCTGTTAGACGGAGGTCCATCTGACCTCTCAGGTGGGTGTAATAGGTTTCAGATCACTGCTTTGAAGAAGAGTAGGGCTGTTCTCTCTGGTAGCCTGATCAATACGTACCTCTCAACCAACATTAGGGGAGATGGTGGCATAGCGCTAACATCGCTGGACTGGTGAGCCAGGATTGTTTTCCTCAGAACGCACAAACTGGAGAAGAAGCACCCACGAAGGTGCCACTCGCTGCGAGCGTGACAGGGTTGAGCCCGCGGAGGCCAAACACCGGAAAGAGAGCATCCCACCCACGCACCTCATCAAAAACCACTTGCCAAACCAGTGGCAGAGTCTACGGAGTCAGGGTTGGACTATTCGGCCACCGCAGAAACCACCTCCCCAGAGTGAAAGCAAGTCATCCTCGACCCTGAGGAACTGCCGAAGAAGAAGAAGAGCGGCACGGTAACACAGTGGTTAGCACTGTTGCTTCACAGCGCCAGGGTCCCAGGTTCGATTCCCAGCTTGGGTTACTATCTGTGCGGAGTCTGCATGTTCTCCCCGTGTCTGCGTGGGTTTCCTCCGGGTGCTCCGGTTTCCTCCCATGAGTCCCGAAAAACGTGTTTGTTGGGTGAATTGGACATTCTGAATTCTCCCTCGGTATACCCGAACAGGCGCCGGAATGTGGTGACTAGGGGCTTTTCACAGTAACTTCATTGCAGTATTAAGTGAAGCCTACTTGTGACAATAAAGATTATTATTATTAGAAGAAGAAGAAACAAAATAATCCAGAGGCCCAGCCTAATGTTCCGACAACATGGGCTCAAACCCCACCAAGGCAGCTGATGGAGTTTAAATTCGATATAAAGCTAATCCCATTCATGGTGACTGTGATGAACGGTATTAATAACTGCCGTAGATGGTACCTGACCTTTAATACCTTGCCCCTTTAAGAGGCTTGGAACCCTGGGGGACTCCGTCTCTGGCTACGCCCCCAGGAAACAATATATAGGATAAGGCTCCATGTGGTGAGCACACTTCTCTCGGATGCTGTTCAGTTCTCTGTAGATTAAAGCCTTTTGATTACCGACCTCGCTCTCGCGTCGTAATTGAGGGTGCCTCAGTGACCATGAAACTATCATTGCGTGTCGTAAAAACCAACCCAGTTCGCCCATGTCCTTACCTGATCTGGTCTACACGTGACTCCTGGCCCACAGTAATGTGATTCTTCACCCCCCCCTCTCAAACTGCCACTCAACAAATGCTGGCCTTGCCAGCGACACCAGTACGCCATGAAAGGAGAAAATAAACACCACTAAAAAATAGATTAACATGTCATTGTCACATTGCTGGGTTTCCCACGTTTCTACAGCGACGCCAAAAGAAAAGTTATTATAGGATCAGTAAAGTGGTCTGGGACGTCCTGGGGTCGCAAAAGGCATTGTATAAATGTGTGATCTTTATTTTCTGGTACTGAAGTGGCCAATACCCAGCCACTGGGAGGGGCTGGGTGGCGGGGGGGGGGGGGGGGGGGGGGGGGGGGGGGATGGGTGAGGGAATAATGGGGGAAGATCGTTAATGTACTTTTTATGGGAACTACTGCAAAACCTGTGAGGCTGGAATAGACTGGGTACATTTATAGGTTTCGAAAGCCACTGCAGTGGGAAATGTGCGTGTAATGAATACAGACAAGCAAAGTATAACGTACAGAAGAAGGTCGGGTGGTATCATGTTTATTTGCGAGGTTGATGAGAGATTGTTTAAATTCCCCTGCCCTGGCCAAGGCTCAGACAGTGAAGTGCATGGTGTTTCTGGAGACTTGCCAGATGCTCTCTGCCAATATTTTGACAGTTGCGCGCAGTGTAGTGGACCGATTATGCCTACGACAATTTAATTTGGGACACTTGAAACTTTCGGTAGGGGAAGGAAAGCTCGAGTGAGCTCATTCCTGAGGCGAATGATGGTCGCCAAAATCAATTGTCTTCGCGGCCAGTTTGAGATACCGCTCAGAAATTCCCATGTCTCCCTCTGCCTCGCTCTGACACGTAAACGGCCAAGGGAGATCATTCTCTCAGCTCATGCATCCAGAACAAAATTGCAGGCACTCCGCTGCCACCTCCTATCATGTTTAAAATGATTCCGGGATTTTGCCTCCACTTTCCTCGGTGTTTAGACAGCCCATTACGCGCGGCAGGAAACTTTCCAACATTAGGCTCCGAGCAGACCAAAGCTGAACGCAGTTCTCGCATGCATAGAATCAAACAGTACAAAGGGAGGCCATTTGGCCCATCATGCAGATGTCAGCTCTCAGAATGAGCAAATCAGTTAAACTTCTCTGCACACCCCCCACAGCTCGGTTTATATTATTTTTAAGTTTAGAGTACCCAATTATTTTTTTTTTCCAATTAAGGGGCAATTTAGCGTGGCCAATCCACCTCCCCTGCACATCTTTGGGTTGTGTGTGTGGGGGGGGGGGGGGGGGCTGAGACCCATGCAAACACAGGGAGATTGTGCAAACTCCACATAGACAGTGATCCGGGGCCGGGATCGAAAGCAGACCAAGGCAGGCAAGCAGCGAGGGTTCAATTCCCGTACCAGCCTCCCCGAACAGGTGCCGGAATGTGGTGACTAGGGGCTTTTCACAGTAACTTAATTTGAAGCCTACTTGTGACAATAAGCCATTTCATTTTGGGCTAAAGAGCTGGCTTTTGAAGCAGACCAAGGCAGGCCAGCAGCATGGGTTCAATTCCCGCACCAGCCTCCCCGAACAGACGCCGGAATGTGGCGACTAGCGGCTTTTCACAGTAATTTCATTGAAGCCTACTTGTGACAATAAGCCATATCATTTCATTCCATTTCATGCATTTCATAAATCCGTCTCCACTGGTTACGGACCATCCTGCCGCTGGAAACATTTTCCCCTTTCAGTCGTCGCAGAGTCCGGGAAGGAGAGTTAAAAGGAACGTTTTATTGCCAAAGCGAAGTATGCACACATAACGGTCTCAGTCCCAGCCGGGACTTGGCTGAACCTCAGCTCCCCACCTCAGGGCCGGCTTTTAACGCCCAGAGTTCACTTTCCCTCCAATGGACACCTGCCCCTCAGCGGGGGAGTTCGCAATCCACGAGGCTCACAGGGATCTTAATCGAGATTACAACATCACCCCCACGGCCCCCCGTCTACTCCATCAAAACACAGCATCGTTTTTAAGTCCTCTAACCAGTCTCTCCACACCCTGCTCTGCTGGAAGGAGATCCCAGCATCTCGAGTCTTCCCAAATAACTGACCTTGGCTTGGTAAAATTTCACCAAGCCACCTTTGAACTTGGCGACACCCCGGAATCAATTCCTTGCTCTGCTCAGGACAAAAAGTCTGACACCTGTTTGAAAAGCCTCTCACGCACGGGAAAGGATTCAATCAGCTTCAGTCCAACGCATTGAATTTCCATGCTCATTTACACGGGAATTTTTTTTTTGGAAAAGCTTGGAATTTGGCACGAATCAGCAGTCGACGATGTTGCGTTTAAATTCAGATCTAACATAACTTGCAGCAGGCAATGAGTAAACGAAAAGTTACAGTAGTTGAAATAAGCCAGATTTGCAACACAGAAGATATCCACCTGGAGACAGTTCACTCGGGAATCCTGGATATTTATACTAACGGTCATCAGTACCAGATACAGCTCAAATAAGCCTGCCTATCAGTTTACATCTGCTTTAACAACCCTTAGGAAGGACCAGTGTTGAGTTGCTGAAATACATATTATCCACTCACTTGGGACAGGTGTTCGGGCGCAATCAGAGGTGGGAATGAAACATTGCTGGAGTCAGCCAGCAGGCAGGTTTCCTGACCCCATTCCCACCACCAGCTGTTTGTACTGTGGTGGGTTCAGAGCTGGCAGCTCTTCATGCCCCAGTGAACTTAAGAACATAAGAACTAGGAGCAGGAGTCGGCCATCTGGCCCCTCGAGCCTGCTCCACCATTCAATAAGATCATGGCTGATCTCTTTGTGGACTCAGCTCCACTTACCCTACTGCTGATCAAAACTCTGAATTCCTTTACTGTTCAAAAATCTACCTATCTTTGCCTGAAAAACATTTAATGAGGGAGCCTCAACTGCTTCACTGGGCAAGGAATTCCACAGATTCACGACTCTTTTGGTGAAGGTTTTCCTCAACTCCCCCTTATTTTGAGGCTATTTCTGGTTTCACCCGCCAGTGGAAACAACCTCCCTGCTTCTATCTTATCTATTGCCTTCATTATTTTATATGTTTCGACAAGATCCCCCCTCATTCTTCTAAATTCCAATGAGCATAGTCCCAGTTTACTCAACATCTCTTAAGCTAATCCTCTCAACTCCGGAATCAACCTAGTGAATCTCCTCTGCACCCCCTTCTTGAGGCAGATGGTCAAGTAGACTCATCAGTAGTCTCATTAACAGTTATTAAAATAGACCAACTCAAGGGCAGCACGGTGGCACAGTGGTTAGCATTGCTGCCTCACGGCACCGAGGTCCCAGGTTCGATCCCGGCTCTGGGTCACTGTCCGTGTGGAGTTTGCACATTCTCCCCGTGGCTGCGTGGGTTTCACCCCCACAACCCCAAAGATGTGGAGGGTGGGTGGATTGGCCATGCTAAATTGCCCCTTAATTGGAAAAAAATAATTGGGCACTCTAAATTTATTTTAAAAAAGAGGAAAAAAAATAGACCAACTGGAATTTCCCATAAGCCAACATGTGACAGTTGAACGGGCTGTAGGTGGGCTCCCAACGCCAGGCTGGGGGGGGGGGGGGTGTTGGAGAGTGGGGTGAGGGTTGGAGCAGTGCTCCGGGAAGGCCCAAAGGTCCTCTCTGCACATCAGTGTGAGAGAGTATCCACATGCCACCTTGTAGAGAGAATTCTACTCCCCTCCACCCCCATCCCCACCCACCCCACAGTGGTGGGGCCAGGCTGCATTTCCTATTTAAGGTGTCAAAAGACTGAGCTGAAATGCTCCCTGATCTGCTTCTAATTGACTTTGTGCCAAGAGCCTCCGGGGACATCAAGCTCAAGGTTGTAGGTTGTTGCCCCACAAACCATTAACAGGATATCTTTCTGTTTATCCTCCCCATCTGGAAAGAAGTGACAGTCGTTCAATATACTGGCTCAAGTCTTCAGCTCCCTGGTCGAATGGGTCTAACATCCCAATCATGAGCATTTTTCACTCACTGTTTATGATGTTGTTGATGCTTGTCGACTTCTCTGCGTGTTTTGGAGGCTTCTCCATTCCCCCTAGATTTCGAAACTACTGTCGACTTGCAATCAATCTGGTTTGCATTGGTCACCAATGTGGTGGCTGGAGGCAATATTCGGGAGACTTCCAGTATAATGGAACAAGGGTTTATTGGTAACAAGCAAAGGAAAACTATACAGAGCCACAGCGTCTCTAAACAGGTCTTCACTCTCACTCTCCAGGTTCCACCATGCCTAGGACCCCACTCCCAGGGCCCCATGCTTTTTCCCCATTGGCCAGGCCCCGGGCTGGTCACATGGACAGTGAGGGCTCACCCTTTAGAGGGGTCACGTTCCCACACCGAGGATCTAGATTTAAGATAGATTTGGCATTTTTGAGTGTGCTAGCATCGTGATTGTGTCATGGAACTAGTGGTCCTGAAGCCTAGACAGATAATATGATGCCGCTTGTTCACATCTCACCATGACGGCTGTGGAACTGAAGTTTAGTTAACTAAATAAACCTGGAATAAAAAGCTGGTTATGAGTAATAAAACCATAAAACCACCAGATTGTTGCAAAAATCCAGCTACCTCACGAATGCCTTTCGAGAAGGAACTCTGTTGTCCTTACCCAGCCTCGTCTTTATGTGACTCCAAATCCACAGCAATGTGGCTCAATCTTAAAACAACCTTGCAAGTCACTTGTTCGTGTTCAAGGACGTGGCTCACCAATACCTTCTCGGTTCGGGGTCGGCAATAAATGCTGGCCTTATCGTGATCAATATACAAAAGGATTGGAGTTGAGGAGAATTGATTTGTATGCAGCATGGTCCTCATGATCTGGAACATTCAGACAGAGAGGATGGTAGACCTAGGTTCAATAATAAGATTCAAAAGGAAATGAGAAAAATGCTTGAATGCTTGAATAGGGCAACAATGCTTGAAAAACGTCAAAGTTCCGGGACAAAAATAATGATTCGGGATTATTTGGATAACTCTTCCCAAAAAGACAACACAAGTACAATGGGCCAAATGGTCTCCATCTCTGCTGTAAGATTCAGGCATCTGTAAGATTGAGAACAACATCAGAAGCTTCCCTTGTTCTCTCTTCTGTTCTGAGGCCACTCAGGCCAATTATTGCTGTCACACTGAGACTCAGGATGAGACTCAGGTAACTGAGCATGGATCCAGCTGGGATATTCTTAATCCCTGTGGCTGATTACCCGACAACACTCCAACCCCATGTGTCGCCTCAGGCATGAAGGAGGTTTCTTTGCGCAATAATGGCACACATAATGGAACCTGGATTTTAACCAGCTTGTTCTAAATAAAAGGTTGGGCATCCTGCAGGTTTTATTCATACCCACAGGAAGTGGTGGGAGTGCCCAAAACATTTTTCCACCAACCTTGATGCTTCCTCCATATAAAGCAGTGGACCACTATCATGGCTTTGCCTATCAACCTCCATAGCCTTTTAGATCATCTTTGGTGCTGGTGACCCTCCTCTGGTATTTTGCTCGCCTAGTGCTTGTCTCTTTCTACTTTTGTGACTCCGCTCTTGGTTTCGGTTCTTGATGCCTCCACATTGTCACCAATGACAGTGAAAGGGATGTCACTCCCGTCCACTGGTTGACCACACATCACTTGGGTTTCCTCCAAACTAGAAAGAGGTTTTCTGCAGGAATTGTTTCCGTAAATAAAATTGTGCTGCCTGGATCTTTCCAGTTTGGGGGTCTTTTATCTACAGGCTCCATTACAGTAGTTAGTTTCAAACTCAGGATCGCATCCCATGGATGGGTCGCAAGTGGGTGTCGGGGGGGGGGGGGGTCGCAGGGCCATCGGTTGCGCCGTTCCCAATCGCAGGAAGAAGCGCCCAATAGCCGCAACCAGCTTTCAGAATGCCGACTCCCGGAGTGCGTAGGCCCCAAGCCTCCTCATGACTCAGCGCGCTGACTCAAGAGCAGGTTTTTAAAAAAAAAAATCAGTGGAGTCTTCTCTCCAGAAGGGGCGGCAGAGAGCAGGTCACGCACTCTGCACACTGACGTCACGTGCTCTGGGCGCGAGAGAGATTCCTCCATTTTGTGGCTGCCAGCAGTGCTGGTGTGAGCTCCAGGGCATCTGGTGAACAACCCATGAAGAAGAAGCTGAAAACAGGAACAAAGCAGCACAAAAAGTATTACTTGAGATATGGGTTCATTAATTGTGCCAATACAAATCAGGATGCAGAGCCCAAGTGTGTTATATGCAGGGAAGTACTGGCAAATGAAAAATTTAAATACTCAAAACTTCAAAGGCATTTGATTTTTTTTCAACGGGTGCCGTGAGGACTTAAATCATCAGCTGAAGTCCTTCGGAGAATATGTAACATTGAATGACAAGGCAAGTGAGATCATGAGGACCAAGCAGGCTCACCTGTCACATTAAAGGTAAGCGGAAATGGTGGGTTGTGACGTTTGGGCGTCATGGGTCATGAAGGTCATCTGGCGTGGGTCGTGAAGGTCAGCTCGCGTGGATCATGAAGGTCGTCCGACGTGGGTCGTGAAGGTCAGCCGGCGTGGGTCATGAAGGATGGCCGGTTGATAAAAATGGGCCCTGGGCAAAAATGTTTGAAAAGCATTGCTTTACACTATGGCCGGCATACTCCCCTACCCGGCGTGACGGAGGGTGCTGGAGTAGGGGAGTGGCGCCAACCACTCAGGGGTCGCGCCTCCCCAAAGGTGGGGAATTCTCCCCATCTTTGGGGGCCAGCCCCGCGCCGGAGCGGTTAGCACCAGAAGACTGGCGCAAACACCCGGCACCCCCGCCAGCAGGGCTGGCCGAAAGGCTTTTGCCGGTCGGCGCATGCGCCGGCAGTGATGTCAGCGGCAGCTGGCCGCTGACGTCACTGCCGGCGCATGCGCGATGCGGGGTTCTCTTCCGCTTCCGCCATGGCGGAGGCCGTGGCGGCGCGGAAGGAGAAAGAGTGCAGCCAGGGCACTGGCCCGCAGTCTGAACGGGGGCCCCGATCGTGGGCCAGGCAACCGTGGGGGCACCCCCCAGGGTTCGATCGCCCCCCGCCCCCCCCTGGACCCTGGGGGCCTGCTCACACCGCTGAGCCCGCCGTTCCAGAGGTGGTTTAAACCTCGGCGGCGGGAGAGGCCTCCCAGCGGCGGGACCTCGCCCTATCCGGGCCGGAGAATCGCCGCAGGGGCCTTTCCGATCGGCGGGGCGAGATTCCTGCCCCCGCCACTTCCCGGGTGGCGGAGAATCTCCGACCCTGCGTGGGCGGGATTTTAGGCGCCCCCAGGCGATTCTCCGATCCTGCGTGGGGTTGGAGAATTTCGCCCTATGTGTGAGTTATATAAGGGACATATATTTGGAACTATATATGGAACATTATGAGAGCTCTGTTACACATATGGGAATTATATATGGGATTATATAAAGAATTACATGGGATCTCTGTTACACTATCTGGGAGCTTTATTTGGGAGCTTGAAAAAGAGCTATTTGGAAGTCACAAATGGGATTCAAAAACGGCTTCGCAGATTCGAAAATAGCTTCTTCCCCACTGTTACCAGACTCCTGAATG
The DNA here is from genome assembly GCF_902713615.1 of Scyliorhinus canicula. NCBI lineage: Eukaryota > Metazoa > Chordata > Chondrichthyes > Carcharhiniformes > Scyliorhinidae > Scyliorhinus > Scyliorhinus canicula. Next base: position 12,550,193 of record NC_052156.1, on the reverse strand, counting down.
ACCCTCTTATGGACTGAACTGATTTCCCCACACATCTTCTCTACTGAGTAATACTACACTCCATATGCTTCACCCGATGCCTATGTATTTACATTGTGTATTTATGTACGTCCTATGTTTTTTCATGTATGGAACAATCTGTCTGGACTGTACGCAGAACAATACTTTTCACTGTACATTGGTACACGTGACAATAAATCCAAATCTATATATGGAGCTATATGGGAGCTCCATTATACTATATGGGATTTATATATAGGAGCTATATATGGAGCTGTATGGAATCTCTGTTACACTCTATGGGATCTATATATGGAAGTTATATATTGAGCTATTTGGGAGCCCCATTACACTGTCTGGGATCTACATCGGAAGTTATATGGGAGCTTGGTTACACTATATGGGATCTACATCGGAAGTTATATGGGAGCTTGGTTACACTATATGGGATCTATATAGGCAGCTGTATGGGAGCTTGGTTACACTATATGGGATCTATATAGGCAGCTGAATGGGAGCTTGGTTACACTATATGGGATCTATATAGGCAGCTGTATGGGAGCTTGGTTACATTAATTTGGATGCACCTACTCAGGGATCAACGTGAGCTCTGAGTCATGAAGGGTCCCTTTTGATTGATCAGTCTACCATCCAAAGCTGGAAAGAATCCAGTCAACACAAGTGAGTGGAGCAACATTCATAAACAACAAAGAACTTAACTTTGGTGTTTGTGAGAGCTTTCTGTGCACAAATTGGGTGCCACGGTTCTGACATTACAGCAGTGATTGGACTTCATTATCTGCAGAGCACTTTGGGAGATCCTGGGCCCATGAAAGGAACTAAACAACTGAAAGTATTTCTTGCATAAGACCTACCTCTTCGATCTAGACATGGAGAGAACGTGTTGCCTTACTGCATATATGTATATAGTTACCAGTTAATAAAGACTTGCTGATAGCATCCAGAAGACTACAAAGACTTATTCAACGTTCTGTAACCAACACCACCTCAACCGCCTCCACATTGACATTGGTTGCTGGTTGGAGCAGGTATATTAGATCGGAGAGCATTCGGCATTCCAGTTAATTATGGGACTTTCACCTCATTTAAGTAGAACTTAGTAACGTTCAGAAGCAATCGTGTGTGGAATCCCACCGGCTTTGTGCTTGACATACTGATTGGAGTGCACACTGGGGGGTACGCACCTGCTCATCTTCCAGGCAGCACCATGGGCGATCTGTTATTTCCACCTTAGAGAACTGAAATGGCCTCCGTTTAATCATCTGGAAAAAGGCAGCACCTTCAACAATGCAGAGCTCCCTCAGTGCTGCCCTGGAGTGTGATCGCAGGCACCTTGTACTGGATTAGGCCTCCTCCGACTGAAAGCACTCTGTGAATTTGGACTTCCTCGCACAGTTTTATTGGCTGCACTCATTCCTGGCTTCGTGGGCTTTAACAGACACACGGAACTGGATCAAAGAATAAAATTCCAGTGGGCTACCAGTCCTTCATTCCAACTGCTCCTTCAAGCCAACAATCACCAGAGGGAAGCTTTTTCTGGGCCTTACTCCTGCCCATCTTTCCACAGTTCCCTACTCCAGCCAGGAATCTTAGATTGATACCACCTGGGATATTTATACTCTGTTAAGTTTCAAGTATTAGCAGGTTATGTGTGATTTGAGAATGGCCACAATGAGACTCATTAGGAACTAGACGCACGCTCCGTAGATTCAGAGCAAAAAAAAATATCTTGGATGCATTAATGGAAATATTTTTCTCATTATGAAGTTTTTATTTTTTTTCCATCTGGGAGTCATTGTGACCATCTCACTTGTGCACAGTAGTAAGTAGACATCAAACTGAAAGGCAGCTCCGATATATAAAACGGACAAGCATGTCTACTTGATCCCTCTCATCGCTGTAGGGGATCTGCTCCTGCTCCAGGGCCTCCTGCTGTGTGAGTCATAATAATGGATTGTTCGGTTTCCCACCTCAAGCTACCTGCGGTGACCTCCTAAGAATTCAAGCTGATGGCGAACGCTGCAACGTGATTATTTGCCTTCTTAGCCCTCCCCCAGCCCCCACCCCCTGCCAGTTAACCAGTTGAACTATTAAAAACCACAGCAACCTCGCACGTTGGCCCCTCTCCTCACTGACAACACGGTAATCGAGACTAGATACCTCACACTGCTTTGCAGTTCATCAAAGTTCCATTCCTGGGAATGAGGCAGGGAGATCGCCATGCCAACCTTTTACCTCCCATAAGAATTCTCCAGAGCACCTATTGTAGACTTGCACTGTTCAAAGGTTCTCAACATTAAAAGAATTGTGTCTGCATTTACAATAAGCACTGTGAGCAGAGAAAGCTCCCATGGTCAGACTCCGGATGTTAAAATCTAGCCCAGCGCCACTTTAAAACTCCTTCAGCCCAATTATCAGCCAATTTTCCCTCAGTTTGTAAACGTTTAGAAACAGCTGAAAAGAGTTATTGTGCCCGCATGGACCTTTTAGTTGGGTTGGCCATTTGAAAGGCAGGGATGAAATCATATTAAATTTGTACAGCTGCGCAAGGACAATGAAATGAATACAAAATATATTGAAGGGCATGATTAAATAAAACCTTTACATTTTATTCAGGAACCTTCTCAAGAAAGTGAAAACTGATGCATGCCATTTTAATCGGTGAATCACCTGGCCTCACACTGTAAACATTATACTGTGGGTAAGTATAATGAGTATTTGCCAGAAGGGGAGGAGCTAGAATGGGTGGCTCGATGGCACAGTGGTTAGCACTGCTGCCTCACAGCATCAGGGACCCGGTTTCGATTCCAAACTTGGGTGAATGTTTGGAGTTTGTACGTCCTCCCCGCGTCTGCGTGGATTTCTTCCAGGTGCTCCGGTTTCCTCCCACAGTCCAAAGATGTGCAGGTTCGGTGGATTGGTCACGCTAAATTGTCCCTTAGTGTCCCAAGTTTAGGTGGGGTCACGGGGAAAGGGCGGGGGAGTGGACCTTGGTGGGGTGCTCTTTCAGAGGGTCGGTGATGACTCAAAGAACAAAGAAAAATACAGGCCCTTCGGCCCTCCAAGCCTGCGCCGATCATGTGTCCTATCTAGACCAACCACCTGTATCCTTCTATACCCCGTCTGCTCATGTGCCTATCCAGCTAAGTCTTAAAGGTCGCTAACATGCCTGCCACAACCACCTCACTTGGCAGTGTAAAAAACGTCCCCCGCACACCTCCATGGGACTCGATGGGGCTGAATGGCCTCCTTCTGCACTTTAGCGATTCTATGAACTGAACTCAGATTTTATTCGCCCATCATAACTCAGGTGGCACTGTAAGGGACCTACATTTATCTTCACCAGGCTTTTTCTTTTCACATACTTACAGAAGTTTTTAGAATCCACTTTCATTGTTGCTTGAAAATTTACTATCCGTCTCCCTTTTCCCGTTCTTAATCAAACGTTGATTCTCCTTTGCTGATCAGGCTGGAGAAAGCAGAATGTTGACTGAACTTGATAAACTGGGAAGGCAAGAGTGGCTGTATAAAGAACCCCCCCCCCCCCCCCCCACCGACCCCAACTCTATATCCCCTTCCCCCTGGATCATTGGTGGACTGAAACCCCACGGTGCCTAGGAGTTGGGTTTCCCTGTGTGCATTATGCTCGACACTGTAGGATCCTGTTTCCCTTTCATGTCTGAACTTTGGAGTCCTGAAAACACATTGCTATTAAAAGGACTGGCACTCACGTAGATCATAGTTTGAATCACAGCTTGCCTCCCTCTTACAGACTGCCTGCAACATCAGAAAGAAAACATTCCCGGGAAATCGAAGCTTGATCGGAAAATGCCTCTCCGGTGGTTGGGGGGGGGGGGGGGGGGGGGGGGGGATGGGACAAGTGGAAACAAAAAAAAACGTTACATGTCAAATCCATCATAAATTTTAGTTTTAATCCGTGCAAGTTTTAATCAGCAAAAAAGATGCAGAGGGGAGATGAGAATTTATACACAGGAATCTGTTATGACCTCAAATGCACTGCCTGAAAGATTCAGCAGCAACTTTCAAAATAGATATATGCTTCAAAAGAAATGGAAATGCACAGCGCAGAAGGATACCTGGCACAAAAAGGTGGTTGGAGTTCAATCATCTCAGCTCCTGGACTTCACTGCAGGAGTTCCTCAGGATAGTGTCCTGGGCCCCAACCATCTTCAGCTGCTTCATCAATGACCTGCCTTCCATCAGAAGGTCAGAAGTGGGGATGTTCACTGATAACTGCGCAATGTTCAGCTCCATTCATGACTCCTCAGATAATGAAGCAGTCTATGTCCACATGCAGCAAGGTCTAGACAATATCCAGGCTTGGGCTGACAAGTGGCAAGTTACATTCGTGCCACGCACGTAGGCTGAATGCCCAACCTCTGTGCTGTATCATTCAGCGATTCTATGATAAGTACCACCATGTGTGAACTACATCTCCATATCGAGCCACTTTCTCAGGGTTGAGGTGTATTGTTGGGACAGAGTAGAAAGTGTCCATGTGTTGCTGCAAAAAATGAGGCTATTCAAAAATAACATAAATTCTACATTTGCAATGTATTTTCCAAATGAGAATATCCAGAATTTGGGCTAATTTATGTTCATTCAGGGGATTCTATAGCACCGGGGGGGGGGGGGGGTGGGGGGGGGGGGGGGGAGGAGGCCATTTGGCTAATCGTTTTGGCTAAATATGGGGAGATGGTGGTGCAGTGGTGTGGTAGTATGACTAGGGGTATTACGGTACCTTCAGAGGTGAGCTGCCGTTGGTGCAGAGGACTCGCTGCCCATTGGCCCAGGTAAGTCATGTGCCTCTCAGCCGATTGGCTGAGAGGTAGGTAGCTCCGCCTACAGGGTGGGATATAAGAACCCGTGTTCCCCGGCAGTCGGCCATTCTTCTGTACGTCTGCTGCCGGGCACACATCTTGTGTATTAAAGCCTTTTGTTTGGAACGCATCTTCGCCTCGTGTCCAATTGATGGTGCATCAAGTGGTAGTGTCAGTAGGCTCATAATCCTGAGGCCCAGATCAAATCCCAGCATGGCAACGAGTTGAATTTAAATTAAATGAATAAAACGCGGAATTAAGAATGGGTTACCATGAAAGCTGGTGTTGATTGTCGCAAAAGCCCATCTGGTTCACTCACGGTCTTTAGGGAAGGAAATCTGCCGTCCTCACCCCGTCTGGCCTACATGTGACCCCATATCCACAGCAATGTGGTTGATTCCGAACTGCCTGTTGAAATGGCCGAGCAAAACACTCAGCTAAAGGCAATTGGAGATGGTCACCAATGTTTGCCTTGCCAATGATGCCGACATCCCAGAACGGAATACATTTTTCAAATCTTGTCTGTTCTGGTTTTCGGAATGTGCTGTCCATTTATTCCCAATCGCTGTCCGCTCTACCCTCACGGCCCTGAAAAGTTTTTTCCTCTTCGGATATTCATCCAATTCCTTTCTGACTGTCTCCATTGATGGTGCTTCCTTAACTCGACCAGACAACACATCCCAAAACACAACTCGCTGCACGTAAAACACTTCCGCATGCCACCGCTGGTTCCTTTTTGCCAATCACCTTAAACGTGTATCTTCCAGTTTAGCTGCCCACTGTCACCAGGAACAGTGGCCGGGATTCTCCGACCCGGCACCAGGTCAGAGAATCCCCGGGGGTGTGGGGGGGGGGGGGGGGGGGGGTGGGAATCGCACCCCGCCGCCCCGCGCTGGCTTCCCCATTCTCCGGTAGCGTTTTTCAGGCGTCCGCGGGATCGCCGCCACACCGGTCGGGGGCCGTTGACAGCGAGCCCCCCCCCCCGACGATTCTCCGGGCCCCGATGGGTCAAGTGGCCGACAACTTTCGCCGAGTCCCACCAGCGTGGTTTACCCACCTCCCACATGGCGGTACCTGGAAGGTTAGTGTGTGGGGGCCTCCTGGAGGGAGGATGGTGGGATCCGACCCGGGGTGGGGGGGGGGGGGGCATGATGGCCTGGCCTGCGCTCGGGGCCTACCGATCGGCAGGCGGGTGGTTCCGTGGGGGCCAGCTTTACTCCAAGTCGGGCCCCTGTAGGGATCCATCATATTTCCTGGGGGCCGGCACGGAGTAGGGAAACCCTGCGCATGCGCAGAAATACGCGGGCCGTTCCGCACATGCGTTGACTAGCGCGGGCCATTCCGCGCCGTCTGGAGCTGAGGGGTTCACTCCGGCAACAACCTAGCCCCCTAGAAAGGGGAGAATTCCTCACTGTCAGGGGGCCATTGATGCCAGAGTCGTTGCCGCCGGTTTTCACGCCGGCGTGGGGACATAGCCCCAGTTTTAGAGAAACCCGCCCAGATTTTCCCTATTTAATAAACAAAACTGTTTATGATCTTATCAAATCTCCTCTTAACCTCCTCTATGAGATGTCAGATAACACTGTGACAGGTGACGTGATCGCACACGATTCAGCTTCGCCATCATGTTATGCCACGCTATGAAGTGTCAGGATACCGACAGGGGCGGCACGGTGGGTAGCACGACCACCTTAAAGTGCCAGAGAACCGAGTTCAATTCTGACCTCAATACCAGAGTCGGCAAATGAAGGCTGCCCATGGGAGAATTAACATGAATCCCCTCCAGGAAAACACTATGCCTGAGGTCATTCAGCAAGCCCTCCAGTCCGAGCTTGCTCTTCTCCCTCAAACTGATGCATCTGGTGCAACGATCTGTAATGATCTTTAGACCAGCATCCCCTCAGTCTAATAATAATAATAATCATCGCTCATTGTCACAAGTAGGCTTCAATGAGGTTACTGTGAAAATTCTCTAGTCGCCACATTGCAGTGCCTGTTCGGGGAGGCCACTCCAGGAATTGAACCCACGCTTCTGGCCTTGTTCTGCATTACAAGCCAGCTGTTTAGCCCACTGTGCTAAACCAGCCCCACTCTATGCTGAGACACTGGGTTCCATCAGTCATATCCACCACCAAGATTGGCTGAAAGATAATGATACAGTTCAAAGCGGTTAGCACTACTGCCCCACAGTGCCAGGGACCAAGGCTCCATTCTGGCCTCGGGTGACTGCCTGTGTGGAGTTTGCACGTTCTCCCGTGTCTGTGTGGGTTTACTCCGGGTGCTCCGGTTTCCTCCCACAGTCCAAAGATGTACTTGTAGGATTAGAAGGTAGATTGGCCATGGTAAATTGCCCCTTAATGTCCAAAGATGTGCAGGTGAGGTGGGGATGCGGGGATAGGGTAGGGAAGATGGGTAAAGTGCTCTTTCAGAGGGTTGGTGCAGACCCAATGGGCTGAATGGTCTCGGAATTCTATGAGCCTCATTCTATGAATTAAAAATGTGCTAAATCAGAAGGGAGCTGCCATTTGCTGGTGGGAGAGTGACCCCAGAAACAGCTCCAGGAAATCCTCCAAGGCTGAAGCCCAGAGAGCAACCTGAGAGATGGAGAACAACTGGCGGCAAGAAAACACCAGGAGATCCAGTTAGGAGGTTTCTACCAGGCCATGAAAGCCGTCTGCGGTCCATACCCATCCATCGCCACACACCAGGTCCACGCTGCTGACACATCCACCCAGCTCGCAGACAGCGCCTCCAACGGGGACCATGGGGAGAGGGCACTTTGAGGATCTTCTCAATCGCCTCTCGATGGTCTTGGGCATCGCTCTTGACTCTGTATTCCAGCACCCAGAGGCTGAGCCTCTCGCCGAACCTCAGTCACTGGGTCAAATGCGACAAGCCACAGCACAAGCTAAAAAAATCCAGGCTGTCACCTCGCATGGTTTCCCAGCTGAGCAATATGAGCTTTGTAAAAATCCTTTCACGGGATGTTGGCGGCACTGGCTGTGCCAGCTTGGCATGGACTTGGCTCCGCGGGAACACAGTTGCGCAGAGCCTGTACTGACTGTTCTTACCAATGAAGTGATGCCATTGGAAGGCCTAAATTCCAGCAAAAGAGTCTCAATTTGCGAGATGGGAAACAGGGTGGAATGTGAGGCATAGTCTATCGTAGGGAAGATCCTTCCCAGGATACCACTCGACCATCTCTGTCCACTTGCAGCTTGTGGTTTCAAAGCTCTGTGAGGCACATCAGATAGATCTTTGTCATATGGCAGGCCCAAGAGAAATCCCAGAAGCAAAAGCAAGCTCTTTATATGGCATCACCAGCCAAACAAAGGCCTTCTCCTCAACCCACCAGAAAACTCTCTGGAAGATCCTGGGCCACATTGGCAGGAGGGAATACACCAAGGTTGTCCGTCCCCTCCATGATGCAATGATTGCCACCGTTCTCTATAATAGACTGGAGTGTGTTGCCTTTCCCATTAGAACTGACACCAAGCAAGGATGTGTGCTTACCCTAACTCTTTATCTCCCCACTACTAGTGGCCAACCCTCTCATGATCAATGACACTGACCCAACCTGAGTCCAAACTGACAACAGATTTGAGGAGAAATCTTTGAACCTCCAAAGTCTAAAAGCAAAGACCAAAGTCTCACACACGACCCTGCAGCTTGCAGATGACTGTGTTATCCCGGCGCACACAGGTGTTGATCTACAGGCCACCCTTGACCCGTTTGAATAAACGTATCTAACCCTGGGGCCGTATCTGAATGGAGACAAATCCTCCCCACCCCGGTCAAAACCTGGCTTTGCACCAACTACCCTCCCCAGAATCATGTATACAGGTCGTCGTCACCTGTACGCCATCAACCATTTCTGTTACTTTGGTTGCAAAATGCCTCAGCCATGGATTCTGAGGCTCCTGCAAAGGATTGAGTGCCCAAGATTCTCCTTTGGGAATCTGCTCAGATGCACCTTCACTAACCATTGCCTGTGGACTGACACACGGCTTGCAGTCTACATGGGCCATTAAATGGATGCAAATGAGTCAATGACGCGTACGTGGACCTTGATTCTGGGGGTTGGAACATCTCGTTTGGTTCGGCACCCGACGCCAATCCCGATTTTCCCCCGACGCACGATTCTCCGTCCCATCGCAGAACGCGATCCGGGTGTCCTGGGGCAGAGATTCCCGCCCGGCATCTCTGACAGTCTAGCAATCCCTTAGTGCTGCACTGGAGTGTCAGCCTGAATTATTGTGCTTCAGCCCAGGGAGGGGGTTTCTTTCTCACCCTGACATTTCCTACGGTGACTACAGATCAAAATTCTATTGTTTACACCTCTCCTCTGTTGAGACGCTCTTTAATACCTACCTCGTTGACCAAGATTTTAATAATCTGCCGTGATGCCTCCCCTTGTGGCTCAGCGTTACATTTTGTTTTGTGATGCTCTGGTTCTATTAAGAATGGGCAGCTAGTTTATTTTTGCAACCTGTACTGACATGATGGGCTGAATGGCCTCTTTCTGTGGAGGGGGCGGTTGGAGAGTGAGCATGGGCCCACACCACCCCCGTGGTTATAAGTGGAGACAGGAGGAGCACTCCTGCACACCCCCGCACTTGTGGTTTTAAAGCGTATTTCAATTTAAGGAAAAAGGTTTCTCTTTGATTAGGTTTTTTGCTCGTGGGGAAAGGAGGAAGCAATTTGGACGCAGGGAAAGGATGAAACAATTGCAACATCTGCCTGGTCCCCAAGGAAAATATGGCTAGCCAAAACTTTCTTGTTCCTACTTTCTTACACTCTCATGTATTCAGTAGAGAAATCCTTCCAGTCTCGTTTGAAGTTTGTTCGCATTATAGTCATCTCTTGCAATCATTCATGAAGACTTCAAACGAGTTTGTTGCCATCCATACTGGGACCACTAATATCAGACATAACAAAAGGGATCTCCATGGCTATTAGGGAGAATTGGCACACGATTGGATGACCCGAACGCTTGTTATATTTTTCTGAGCAAATTTTCTGTGGGTAAGAATGAAGACTGAAGAACAACAAAACCATATCGATTTAATTTAATCTTTCTGGAACTTGGTGAGCGTCAGACAGGAGGAGATTGGCCTCAACTGGCATGCACAGGATTTTACCCTGCCAAGATTCTGGGCAGTAATTGGAATAAACCTCTCAGTGGCTCCACCGCCTCCTTCCCCCTTCACGATCCCCTCATATTTTCATCAACCTTCTTCCATTAGCTCAGGATCCAATCTTTTCTGATTATGTGTCGAGCAAAAAAACGTTTCCAGAAGCTTTGCTGTTCAAGGTTCCCTATGAGTGCAAGCTGTTGTTATTCTTGTTGTAATGGAGGCTATATTGAACAATTTGCTTTGTAATTTTGCACTTTTCAGCATGTGAAGGATGAGGCTCACACTTATTCTCACGCGTCCAACAACCACACTTAGAAATGATTGCCAGCTTCGGAGCAAAAGAACATTACAAACATCGATTGGCTGCCCCCGGCAAAACGGGGTATTGGGCCCATGTGTGCTGTTCGTTTGGACCATGACTGAAGTGAACTTCAATTCGATTGACCTGCCTTTGCTCCATTTTCTCCGAATTAACAAAAATCCAGCGTTGTAAGCTTTAATTCTCTCCCAGCATGCACCGACGTTTGAGGGTAAGATTCCAAGTTCCTAATAAACGTCGTGAAAAAATATGCTTCACGGCATTGCTCATGCCTGATTTTGGATTGTGTCCGATTTTCCTTGATTCCCCTCCCAGAGGAAATTATTTCTCTGCAAATCGTCTCAGCATTTTTAAACATGTCCGGGCAGCGGGGTAGCACAGTGGGTTAGCATTGCTGCCTCTCGGCGCCGAGGTCCCAGTTTCGATCCTGGCTCTGGGTCACTGTCCGTGTGGAGTTTGCACATTCTCCCTGTAGTTCACCCCCACAACCCAAAAGATGAGCAGGCTAGGTGGATTGGCCGCGCTAAATTGCCCTTTAATTGGAAAAAATGAATTGGGTACTCTAAACTTATAAGTGAAAAAAAAATAAAAATATTTAAACATGTCCATCACATCATCCCCTTAATCTTGTTTACTCAAGGGAGTACAAGCTGTTGGTCTTGAACAACTCCCCTGGTAACTAAGAACAAGCCAGTCTGGAGGAGTAATATCCAAATCCCTTTTAATTCACTGCCACTTCTCTTCCAGGAATTCCTACCTCGAAGAGGTTCTGCTCCCCGACGGGATTTCAGTTTGATCGTTTTACCATCCTCGTCTTCATTGTTTGCCATATTCCTCCTGGTGTTTACCAAAGCTTGCTTCCACAGCCATATTTCATTCCTCAGTGACTATCTCCAACTCTGCATTACCCCAAGAGGCAGCATGGTAGCACAGTGGTTAGCACTGTAAAAAGATCACAAAGCCACAGGTTCAGACAGGAGGAGGCGAATTAAAGCAGGAAAGATAGGGAGGCTGAGGTTCAGTCATCAGAAACAATCTTTGACCAGCTGGCTGATAAAGAACAAGAGCCAGTGGGGGAGAAAGTAGATCCATTTAATTCAGTTTAGCTCAGTGGGCTAGACAGCTGGTTTGTGATGCAGAACAAGGCCAGCAGCGCGGGGAAATTCTCCGGGGCGTATCGGCAGCTAGAACAGGGTGTTCTGCGCTGCCGGCATGCTAGCCCCCGGCAAAACAGGGTATCGGTGGCCATTTTGCACCGTTTTCTCTGACGTAAAACACCACCGTTCCCACGCTGGCGTGGGAACATAGCCCCAGAAGCAGAGAATCCAGCCGAGGGTGTGCAAGCGTAAGATTGTCATTTTCAGACAGGAGAATGGGGGGCTGAATCCGCCAACAATGATTGCGGAGGGGTGGGGTGTGAGGTAGACACTGAAACCATTGAGCTTCCTCACTTAGATTCTGCAAACGTTCACGTCAAGGCCCTGAAGGAAAATATCTGTTTGCAAAAACAACAAATAAGTTTCAGACGATGGGGATAATGGGAAAAACGACATCTGCCTGTGGCAATGCTGTACGAGCAGTTGAATTTGTCAGTCAATTACTCAAGTTTTCCAACTGGAAATAACTTCACTGTGGAGCTGAATCTTACCCAGTTACACCAACTGGTTCACGGGAGAAAGGACATGGAAATTGGAGGGAAATGGCTAATTTACTTGGGAGAAGAGCAGATGTGACGGGTAGATTGAGAAACATTAGCCCCGCTGCCCGAGCTCAGTTCAGTCCTTCAATAAAATCAATTCAGGATGCATTTTAAACATTTACGCAAACTAGATTTATTGGCGCATTTACTTTGAAGTGAAGATATTTCTTCGCTTCGTGAGAAGATTGATTTTTCTTGGCAAAAAAAAGAACAAATAAAGAAATGGCACGGCATTGCCAGAAAACCATGTGTGAGATTGGACAGTGAGAATGTCAGAGCAATGGTATGCTGAAGAGAGTGTTACTGGATTTGTTCATTAGTAACAGAGTCATCAGCAATGTGTTATTTAAGATGGAGTGGAATATGAGAGAGTGTGGCGAGGCCCATTTTGCATGGTTTAAATAGCCTCTGAAAGTTAAAGCGAAGGCAGAAAGGAACAGTAAGACTTGGATTTATTTAGTGCTTTATCTATCGTTCAGAAATCTCTCTCAAAGTGCATCACGTTGTTTTCACACGGCGAGTGGTGTGGGTCTGGGATGCACGGCCTGGAGGTGTGGGGGAGGCAGGTTCAATCGAGGCATTCAAGAGGGTGTTAGATGATGATTTGAATGGAAACAATGTGCAAGGGTACTGGGAGAAGTTAGGGGAACGGCACAAAGCCACGATGCTCGCTTGGTGAGCTGGGTGCAGACATGATGGGCCGAATGGCCTCCTACTGTGGTGTAACAATTAAGTGATCCTGTGAAGTGCGATGAGTCACTCTGAATAGTGGTGACTGCTGTAGTGCAGGAAGCTCCAACACTATTCTTGCTCTGTCTCCAAAGGTTGGTGTTTGGTATACAGCACGTTCCACAAACATTAGACAGATGAATGACCACTTGATCTTTGCGTTGAAATTCATTGGATTACTTAGGACCGGGGTTCTCAAACTGGGACCCACAAAGCCCTAGGACTGGTGAGGAGCTGGGGCTAGGGTTTGCGGGGGGAGGGTGTGGATGGGTGGTGCAGAGGGGTGTTGCTAAGGGCAGCTGGGGACAGGAGTGCCTGAGAGAAAGGTGAGTGGATGAGAGTGTGGGTGAGGGCGTGGGGAGAGTGTGAGTGAGTGTGGGTGAGAGCGTGGGTGAGAGTGTGGGTGAGAGCGTGGGTGAGAGTGTGGGTAGTGAGTGAGGGCGTGGGGAGAGTGTGAGTGAGTGTGGGTGAGAGCGTGGGTGAGGGTGTGGGTGAGAGCGTGGGTGAGAGTGTGGGTAGTGAGTGAGGGCGTGGGGAGAGTGTGAGTGAGTGTGGGTGAGAGCGTGGGTGAGGGTGTGGGTGAGAGCGTGGGTGAGAGTGTGGGTAGTGAGTGAGGGCGTGGGGAGAGTGTGAGTGAGTGTGGGTGAGAGCGTGGGTGAGGGTGTGGGTGAGAGCGTGGGTGAGAGTGTGGGTAGTGAGTGAGGGCGTGGGGAGAGTGTGAGTGAGTGTGGGTGAGAGCGTGGGTGAGGGTGTGGGTGAGAGCGTGGGTGAGAGTGTGGGTAGTGAGTGAGGGCGTGGGGAGAGTGTGAGTGAGTGTGGGTGAGAGCGTGGGTGAGAGTGTGGGTAGTGAGTGAGGGCGTGGGAGAGTGTGAGTGAGTGTGGGTGAGAATGTGGGTGAGAGTGTGGGTAGTGAGTGAGGGCGTGGGGAGAGTGTGAGTGAGTGTGGGTGAGAGCGTGGGTGAGAGTGTGGGTAGTGAGTGAGGGCGTGGGGAGAGTGTGAGTGAGTGTGGGTGAGAATGTGGGTGAGAGTGTGGGTAGTGGGTGAGGGCGTGGGGAGAGTGTGAGTGAGTGTGGGTGAGAATGTGGGTGAGAGTGTGGGTAGTGGGTGAGGGCGTGGGGAGAGTGTGAGTGAGTGTGGGTGAGAATGTGGGTGAGAGTGTGGGTAGTGGGTGAGGGCGTGGGGAGAGTGTGAGTGAGTGTGGGTGAGAGCGTGGGTGTGAGTGTGGGTGAGAGCGTGGGTGAGAATGTGGGTAGTGAGTGAGGGCGTGGGGAGAGTGTGAGTGAGTGTGGGTGAGAGCGTGGGTGAGGGTGTGGGTGAGAGCGTGGGTGAGAGTGTGGGTAGTGAGTGAGGGCGTGGGGAGAGTGTGAGTGAGTGTGGGTGAGAGCGTGGGTGAGGGTGTGGGTAGTGGGTGAGGGCGTGGGGAGAGTGTGAGTGAGTGTGGGTGAGAATGTGGGTGAGAGTGTGGGTAGTGGATGAGGGCGTGGGGAGAGTGTGAGTGAGTGTGGGTGAGAATGTGGGTGAGAGTGTGGGTAGTGGGTGAGGGCGTGGGGAGAGTGTGAGTGAGTGTGGGTGAGAATGTGGGTGAGAGTGTGGGTAGTGGGTGAGGGCGTGGGGAGAGTGTGAGTGAGTGTGGGTGAGAATGTGGGTGAGAGTGTGGGTAGTGGGTGAGGGCGTGGGGAGAGTGTGAGTGAGTGTGGGTGAGAGCGTGGGTGAGGGTGTGGGTGAGAGCGTGGGTGAGAGTGTGGGTAGTGAGTGAGGGCGTGGGGAGAGTGTGAGTGAGTGTGGGTGAGAGCGTGGGTGAGGGTGTGGGTGAGGGTGTGGGTGAGAGTGTGGGTAGTGAGTGAGGGCGTGGGGAGAGTGTGAGTGAGTGTGGGTGAGAGCGTGGGTGAGGGTGTGGGTGAGAGCGTGGGTGAGAGTGTGGGTAGTGAGTGAGGGCGTGGGGAGAGTGTGAGTGAGTGTGGGTGAGAATGTGGGTGAGAGTGTGGGTAGTGGGTGAGGGCGTGGGGAGAGTGTGAGTGAGTGTGGGTGAGAGCGTGGGTGAGGGTGTGGGTGAGAGCGTGGGTGAGATTATGGGTAGTGAGTGAGGGCGTGGGGAGAGTGTGAGTGAGTGTGGGTGAGAGCGTGGGTGAGGGTGTGGGTGAGAGCGTGGGTGAGAGTGTGGGTGAGAGCGTGGGTGAGAGTGTGGGTAGTGAGTGAGGGCGTGGGGAGAGTGTGAGTGAGTGTGGGTGAGAATGTGGGTGAGAGGGTGGGTGAGAGGGTGGGTGAGAGTGTGGGTAGTGAGTGTGGGTGAGAATGTGGGTGAGAGTGTGGGGGAGGCTGTGTGTGTCTGGGTGAGGGTGGGTAAGGGTGAGAGGGTGGGTGTGGGTGCTGAAGGGTGGGTGAGAGTGTGTGGGAGACTGTGTGTGTCTGGGTGAGGGTAAGAGGGCAGGTGTGGGTGTGTGAAGGCGGGTATAGGTGCGTGTGTGTGGTGAAGGTGGGTGAAGGTGAGAGTGGGTGAGGGTGCGTGAGGATGGGTTAAAAATGACAAACAGAATGTAAGGCTTGGAAATGTATGTTGTATTTAAGACATCAAAACATGTTTTAAGTTTGTCTTTTTATTTTTGTACCTATTGCACAATAACAATCAATTTTGGTGTTTAATTCCTCTATATAATAAAGATGATTCTCGGGGGTTCTTTCAGTACTTTTAGGGGTTCAAGACGACTGAAAAAGTTTGGGAAACCCTGACATGTGGTATGGAGAGAGAAACAGGCCCACCCATCCAAGCACACTGACATTGATTCTGCTCTTCAGCCTCCTCTTGCCTTAGCTTTCTCATCTAACTCTACGAGCCTAACCCCCTATTCCCTTCTCCCTCACATGCTTATCTAGCTTCTCTTTCACTGCATTGACACTATTCTCTTCAACAACTCTCCAATGCAGCAGTTCTGGTCACCTTATTATAGGAAGGATGTGGAAGCATTGGAAAGGGTGCAAAGGAGATTTACCAGGATGCTGCCTGGATTGGAGGGTAGGTCTTATGAGGAAAGGTTGAGGGAGCTAGGGCTTTTCTCTTTGGAGCGGAGGAGGATGAGAGGCGACTTAATAGAGGTTTATAAGATGATGAGGGGGATAGATAGAGTGACTATTTCCTCGGGTAGATGTAGCTGTTACAAGGGGACATAACTATAAGATTCAGGGTAGGAGATATAGGAGGGATATCCGAGGTAGGTTCTTTATTCAGAGAGTGGTTAGGGTGTGGAATGGACTGCCTGCTGTGATAGTGGAGTCGGACACTTTAGGAACTTTCAAGTGGTTATTGGATAGGCACATGGAGCACACCAGAATGACAGGGAGTGGGATAGCTTGATCTTGGTTTCGGACAATGCTCGGCACAACATCAAGGGCCGAAGGGCCTGTTCTGTGCTGTACTGTTCTATGTTCTATGAGATCCACATTCTCACCACTCTCCAATTGGCAAAGTTTCTTGTGACTTCTCTGCTTGAATATTTTGTGACTCTCCAATGCAATGGCCTCCGGTTGTGATTTTTCCCACAAGTGGAAATATTCAGTCTGTGTCGACTCAATTGAAACGTTTAATAATTATAAAGATATCCATTAGGCACCCCTCAGTCTTCTCTTTTCAAGAGAAAAGAGACCCAGCCAGTTCACCCTCACCTGACAGGTACACCCCTTGCATTCATCCTCCTAAATATATTTTGTACGCTCCTATATATTGTTTTGTAACATGGCAACCAGAATTGTACGAAGTGTCCCAGGTGGCTTTTAGCAATGAGTGGTTGAGGGAGGAATGATGGTCTCAACACCAGGGAGAACTCTTAAACATCCACATGAACTAGGCCTTGGCTCAACATCTTTGCTGAAGCATGGCATCATTGACGTTTCCTCGGCACGCCTCTGTAGCCTGTAATCTCAAACCTGGGGAGGAGTTGAATCAACCTTCCGACACCATGGCCCTGACAGACATCCCGCTAAACCTAGCTCCCCCAACCTTCAAAGGCTTCCGCCAAACATCTCCACTGACCCTGCCTTCAGTCAATTTTCAACAAGAGTTCTGACCTCTGTCATGCTCAGTGCCCCAAGTACCTTGGGTCACTCCATCACATGAAAGGTGCAAAATTTAAAAAAACAATTTTTGTTATTGATTCGCTACCACAGAAAGTAGTTGAGGACAAAACGTTGTGCAATTTCAAGAAGGAATTAGATCTTGAGGCTAAAGGGCTAACAATAATAACCTTTTATTGTCACAAGTATGAAGTTACTGTGAAAAGCCCCGAGACCAAGGGATATGGGGAGAAGGTGGGATCAGGGTATTGAACTTGATGATCAACCATGATCATAATGAATGGCGGAGCAGGCTCGATGGGCCGAATGGCCTCCTCCTGCTTCTATTTTTTATGGATGTTTCAATGTAGCCATGACAAATGGGCAGCACGGTAGCATGGTGGTTAGCATAAATGCTTCACAGCTCCAGGGTCCCAGGTTCGATTCCCGGCTGGGTCACTGTCTGTGCGGAGTCTGCTCGTCCTCCCCGTGTGTGCGTGGGTTTCCTCCGGGTGCTCCGGTTTCCTCCCACAGTCCAAAGATGTGCGGGTTAGGTGGATTGGCCATGCTAAATTGCCCGTAGTGTCCTAAAAAGTAAGGTTAAGGGAGGGTTGTTGGGTTACGGGTATAGGGTGGTTACGTGGGTTTGATTAGGGTGATCATTGCTCGGCACAACATCGAGGGCCGGAGGGCCTGTTCTGTGCTGTACTGTTCTATGTTCTATGTTCTATAAATAAAGACTATTTTAGAGGTTGGGGTATGTCAGGGATGGTTCGATACCAATACAGAAAATGTATTTCTGGAATCCAAACATTCTAGGCCCTCAGACAAATCTATTTAATATTTTACAGATAATAGCCGAGGGATTGGGAGGTTTTGGGAGTCCTTACCGCCGTTACCCTGTACTTGATGTCCTAAGTTGGTTCCCATTCCAGCAACAGCTCAGTTTTAACATTCCCATTCTTGTTTTCAAATCCATCCATAGTTTCACCTCCTCTCCAGCTCTGTGATCCCCCGAGATCTCTAAGCTCATCCATTTCCGGTCTCTTGAGCTTCCCAATGTTTGATCATTCCTTTGTTTCCAGTTGCTCAGGCACCGAGGGTGAGATTCTCGGTCGGCTGACGCCTGAATCGGGACAGGCGATTGGGCGGAGAATCGGTTTGGATGCCAACATCGTGGCACCGGTTTCACATCAAATAACAAATCTCCGGTTGGGAGTGGGGGGCCCCTGCCAGGGCTGGGGTGGGGGGGGGGGGGGAGGAGCAGAAGGGGGGGAGCAGGGCTGAGGGGGTGGTGTTGGTGTGGGGGGTAGTGTGTGAGTCATGTGGGAGTGAGGATGGAGGGGGTTGAGGGTGATGTGGGGGTGAGGGTGATGTGCGGGTGTTGTGGGGGTGAGGGTTGTGTTGGGGGGGGTGATGTGCGGGTGTTGTGGGGGTGAGGGTTGTGTTGGGGGGGGGGGGTGACACACATGTCACAGGCATCGTAACTCAGTGGGGTCTGACTTCCTCGTCCGAGGCTGACCTCCATCCCGACGACTGCCCTTTCCTTGGGCCCACTGACCACGCCCAGGGCCCCCTTCTCTGCGGTGGTCCCCCTCCCGTTTTCTCCCGCTCCCAGCGGTTATGAGCAGCCTTTTCCTGGCGGGGCGGGGGGGGGGGTGGAGAGACTAGAAAACGCACAGTGTTAGACAGTCTGACGCATGCAACACAGTGGGTGGGTAGCTGGTGGCTTCAGTGACTAAGGCCCCTGGCCATGGCGGGCAATATGGTGTTGGCATGTAGTGCAGGGTGTGGGTTTGGAGCTCTCCGCAGTGGGGAGGGGGGGGGTTGTGTGGGACAGGGGTTGGTGCCAGGGGCACAGTGCTGCCTACTCACCCTGGCCTCGCTGAGGAGGTCGTGCAGTTTCTTAGGGCACTGCTAGCCGGTCCGGAGGGTGTGTTGCTTATGGGGTTTACTATCTTTGCCACCTGCGCCCATGCATGGCAAACGGTGGCAGCTGGCAGCCTCCTTCCCGGGCCGGGGGACAGGATGGCCCGCGTCTCATCCACGACGTCCAGCTCGGTGTCCGTGAATCTTGGGGCTGCTCTCCTCACTGCCATCTTGGTGGCTGGGATGGTGTGTGTGGGGAGTGAAGTGTGTATAATCCGGCTGCAGCTTGTCAGCCTCCTGAGTGTCAATCGCAAATCCGGTGAACCCAACACCGTTTCTCATTGCAATCCATTGTGTTCCACGTGGCGCCGGTGCCAGCCTCTCAGCGGTCGATGAATCGGTCCAGGCGCGGCGCCAGTTTTGCTGTCGTGGAACTCCACAAATCTGCTCTGGCGCCAACACTTAGTCTCAGGAATGGAGAATTCCGCCGCTAATCTTTGGAATCCGCTTGCTATGCCTTACTGCCTCTCAGATTCTCCCCGCTCCTCTTTGATCCACTAAAAATCCCACTTTTTAAATTTTACGAACTTTTATTCTGTAGTCTTCCTCTGAAACGCCTTGGAAGGTTTTACGACACTAAAGGCGCTATATGAATGAAAGCTGCTGTCGAATCCTTTGTCTTCCCTGGCATAGAAAGCTCCATCTCTGACACATGCTCCACCTCCATCTCGAAGCCTGGGTGGGATGGGACCAATGTCCACACCAGGAATAGACTGTTGACCTTTTCTCTTAACTCCGACACAATGGATCAGGATTGCCTCGCTGCCCTTAGCTTGCTGCCCTTTCTTTAAAAACTGCCACGCAGCAGCCCGCCCCGTAACAAAAACCTCACAATTAACCGTTGGAAAAATTTCAATGATTGCTCTTCGCTGAATGCTAACTAGCCTTTGGGCTAACAGAAACCTGCATTGTGTTACAAGCAATAAGTTGCTGTTATTAAATGCAACCCGATCTGTGGAGTTTTTCGCCACACGCTGTAACTATGAGGTTATTGGGGTGCCTTCTAAAATTTTCTACTATGCTGTGTTTTTTTTTACAATATCTCCTATTGTGTTCCATAGAGGTGTTCAAATTCATGAAGCGTTTGAATAGAGTAAATAAGGACAGACTGTTCTCGGTGACGCAAGGGGCAGCATCCAGCGGACACAGGTTTAAGGTTATTTGTGAAGGAACAAGCAGGATCAGAATTCCCTCCATCCAAACTTTTATTAAATGAAGAACCCCAAAAGTTTCATGGATATAAACGCTGGCAAACAACCAGGCCCAACTTCAACACACGGAGGCAGGCTGCTCTGTGAGAGGTTAACCTTCAATACCGAAAACAAGTCAATGGCACTGGGACATTATTATCTCAAAGACACAAAATAGTGGCCATCAGACAATCTAATCGAAGGAACTGGGAGGCCATCAGAGATGAGGCCCCAGGCGACAGCCATTACACAAAAGAGACATCGACAACAGCTAAGGAGGCTTTATCACATACCCATCAACTTGGGAGCCAGAGACATCGTCATGAATGGTTTGTCTGGGCTGAAGCAGAAACCAGGCTAAAAGAGATTGAAAAGGTGCTAAGCGCCGACCTTCCAAACAGAATGTCTCCAGGAAATGTGCTTTGATCTTTTTGGTAAAGATTTGCTGTAATAAGGGCCAAGGCTATAGGATCTGGCACTGCAGTCGCGAGGAGTGTCAGGGTTGGCCACCTTGACCCAGGCCTATTTCCATTAATACAAAGGTATTGGACAAATACCTGAGGGGGAGAACATTTGCAGGGTTATGGGTAAAGTGAAGAGGAGTAAGATTAATTGGAAAGCACTTTCAAAGAACCAGCACAGGACAAGGCCTGCCATGTAGGGGATGGTCAGTGTTTTCATCCATGTCATGGTGACATTGGCCAGGAGCGGTCAACCTGATTCATGGGCCTACAGTTCACAATGGAATAACTAACCATGCGGAGAGTTGTAAGTATCGGCCAGATCCGAGGAATATTGGGGCGGAGGTGCAAGGACAGTTTAAGGGTCGCAAATAAATCCTGAGGGGGTTTGAGTTGAAGGTGTGGGTAGAAACGTAGTTTTGCTGATGATTGTTCAGTGAAGGCTTTGATTAATAAGTCATGGCCTTGAGTGTGGTGTGGCTCTTGTACTAGGGCACGAGGAGCGTTTTGTTATTAATCACATTTTTGGTTAAACCACGCTCCGCATATATTGCTTCTCTCTGAAAATCCTAAAGTCTGGAACTGACAGTAAGGGTAAACAGGAGTGTGCACACCTGCTCCACATAGGCATTTACTATTGCCAGTGGGAAGGTATTGAGTCAGGTACAGGGATCCTGTTGTTAAGAATCTTTTCTTAAAGGAGGTCCAGATGGTGAGCAATGGTGTTTCTGCCTTCCCTCTGGCATTTGTACATGGGACAGAGATTACCTGGTCCCTCTGGCCTCGGCTGCTTTGAGAGATCTCAGCCAGCAGGATATCATCATCCATAAACTAGGGACAAGTGAAAAAGTCAGGCCTCCTGGTATCTCCATCTGAATGTGGATGCAATGATACCCTTGTAACCATGAAATTCTATAACCACCAAAACCAGACATGGGGGTTGCCCTGCACAATTTTAAGCTTGGCCCATTGCTTCCCATTTAGACAGAATGCCAACTTCACGCTGCCTGCTGGTTTAAATGAGTGCATGGTGCAGCCAGCACTAACCCCGGTGCTGTGTGCCAGAGCAAGGGGCACAATATCCTGAGAGGCTGGCACCAGTTAGTTCAAACACGCCTGCACTTCCTAAAGGAAGGAGGACTTTGATTGGAGCAGGTGCTGGAAGTCATTCTAAAAGTGAGCTTGTCCTGGGCAAAGCACGATTGGTACGAGGTGGCAGAACCTGGGCTAAGTGGACAGCACGGTGGCACAGTGGGCAGCACTGCTGCCTCACAGCTCCAGGCACCCGGGTTTAATTCCGACCTTGGGTGATAGTCGGTGTGGCTGTGAGGGTTTCCTCCGGGTGCTCCGGTTTCCTCCCACAGTCCAAAGATGTGCAGGTTAGGTGGATTGCCCATTCTAAATTGACCCTTAGTGTATAAAAAGGTTAAGCGGGGTTACTGGGTTACAGGAATAGCGTGGAGGAGTGGGCTTAAGTAGGGTGCTCTTTCCAAGGGCCGGTGCAGACTCGATGGGCCGAAAGGCCTCCTTCTGCACTGTAAATTCTATGACATTTTCTTTTTTATTCTTTCATGGGATGTGTTGCTCACACAGGCAGCATTTGTTACCCATCCCTAATTGCCTTTGAGCTGAATGGCTTGCTGGGCCATTTCAGAGGAGCAGTTAAGAATCAACCACATTGCTGTGGGTCTGAAGTCACATGTAGGCCAAACTGAGTAAGGATGGCAGATTTCCTTCCCTGAAGGGAGTTAGTGAAGCAGATAGGTTTTTACAACAATTAATGATAGTTGGCATGGTCACTGTTGTGTTCTCTATTCTGCTTTACCTAGATGGCTCGGATTCGTAGTGTTGAATAAAGAACACAAAGCTTTGTTAACAAAGAAAACTATACATTTATTTACACTACTAACTTAGATTCGTTCACTTTACTAATGTAGGTTATTATATAAAACTATGCTATCTCTAACTTAGAGAACTCTCAAGTACACAACTGCTCTCTATGCCTGACCCTCTTCCAGCTCTCTCCTAACTCTCAACTCCCAGAATCCCGAAGTTACATGATATATATATGACTTTTCTGTGGTTCCCTCTAGTGGTATGAATCATTCTCATTAATTTGTTAACCCTTTACATCCCAGTCAATATACATATCATGACATCCCCTTTTTTTTCAAAGCTGTTTGGGGATTTCTACAAAGATATGTCAACACCATTGTCTGTTTATTACAAGTAATTGAGTACTAGTTAACAATTTTTTTTTACAGTCCACAAATTGAGTCTGTACTCAGTCTTCACTGGGGTAGTGTATTGAAGTACCAACAAGTCATCAGTCCAAACTGATCGGGTGGTCGTCTGGTTGGATCACTTTTGGTGTCTTTCCTGGCCTTTTTTCTGTGTTTGTGGTGTCGAGTTTGCTTTCTGGTCTTTGAGCAAATACGAACTCATTAAATTCGTTGGCATGACTTCTTTTTTGTCTAAAAGTGTCCTGTTCTTCCTGACACGGGTGTCATTATCCATGAATTCTGTATTGTGTACACACACATTTGTTTCTTTGACCTCGACCGATGGCTGTGCTTCACACACTGTCCCTTGCTCGGTTGCCATCTGGATTTTTTTCAAGACTCTGTGGTCTGTCAAGTATGACTGCAAGTTTCAACACTTTCTTGCCACTGCATTGGACTGTGCTGTTTAGTTGTCCTTCACTTTTAGGGTCGTACCATTATGTGCAGTCTGTTGTTCCGTAGTTTCTCTTTTTGTGCTCAAGAACTGTTCCTTCTGAATTGTTTGATTCATTTTCAAACTTTTTAGTAACAGTGTCCTTTGTATTATCTGATGTTCCACTGCACTTCATGATCTCAGGTTCCTGTGGATGATCTGATGTATCATTGAGCTTTGTGACATCAGTCCCTTCTGGATGATCCGTTGTATTGTTGAGCACTTGGTGCTTCTCATCTGGCATTAACGTCTCCAGGGACAGTCAACATTACTGAGACTATATATTCCAGACCTATAAATTCCACCAGCCCAGTGACATTACCGCGACACGACTGCGCAGAGTGACACTACGCTGGAGGCACAGAGGCAGCAGGGGGAAGATGACAAGATGATATCTAGCCATGGGGAGTCAGAAGACCTTCCAAAAAAACTTTACGATGGTGTTGGGAAGCAAAAAGCTGTGGTGTTCCATGCCAGGAGTGCTTGAGTGACGACTTCTGGATTCTGTGCTACAAGAAGTTCAATGACCTTACATAAGTGGACAAGGTAAGTACATCTTCAAACGGCAAATCTACCAGCTGCATGACTGGTCTCTTGCATTTTTCAATTCACCCCCCCCCCCCCCCCCCCCCCCCCCCCCCCCCACCCCCGGCCTCATCACTAATTTACCAGCAATCCCCATCAATAGAGATTCATACCTCCCATTCATATCCTCACCTTACCCTCACACATGTCCAACTGTTGTGTCCTTCCTGTTTCTGGGATAGATTAAGATACATAGAAGATAGAAGCAGGAGGAGGCCTTTTGGCCCTTCGAGCCTGCTCCGCCATTCATCACGATCATGGCTGATCATCCAACTTAATCGCCTAATCCTGCTTTCTCCCCATAGCCGCATTAGGCTATTGATTTGGATGATCAACCATGAGAGGATGTCAGATGCGGCACGGAGCCCCAAAGTGGCAGCACTGACATCAGATCAGCCATACACATTTAATAATGCCACAACCTACCCGCTCTGGTAGATACTCATTCAGTTTATTGTCATTACCTAGAGGGCATTGGTGTGGTCGGCACAAGAAACGTGTGTGTGCACAGCACAGAAGCCATTTTGGACGCAAAGCAGCGCACTGTGCCATTGAAAACCAGGTGGGGCGGAGCCAAATGTCCTGGTCTCAGTGTCTGGGATCAAACTTGGGCAAAGGGAACTTAGAGGAGGTACGGGGTATTGCTGCCAACAGTGAACTGCAGCCACTGGTCCCAGGAATGAAGAAAAGAATCAAAGAACTTGCATTCCAGGCCTTCTTGGTCAGAATATTCAAGGAAGTTGGACTTCCAGAATGGAACCTTATTAGATAGATCTACATTAACTCCTCCACCACTCCGCCAGCTAGTGAAAATATGCCCGGAGTTTTCCCTTATGTATAAATATCTTAAGTCATTTAAAACCACAAGTACCAGCAGCTGTACCTTCTAATATGTAACTTTCATAAGTATAATAAGCATGACATGCATATCAGACTGCCAATTCCATGCATGTCTGAGAACGTTAATTCCCATTTTGTTTCAGAAATGTAGCAGTGGTTGTACAACTATGGTGAAAATCTGCTGAATTGGAAAACTGCCCAGGAATTTTAAGAAGCATCAACTCAACTCCATTGCACAGTGTAACATCTCATCCTTCTACGAGGCACACCCATCGCACTGTCTGGCTGAACGCCAATGCTCATTTTCTTCTGAATTAGCACTAATTGTACTCATTCTTGCACGGGCACTAAAAATTGCGTCCCTTGGATGTGAGCACTTTTGGCCTCTGCAGATGCTTGCACTTTCATTAACTGTTCGAGAACTTTGCTGCTTCATACTCAATCCATTAATGGAGTGCCCACCCCTTGCAGGCCTGGGGCCTGTGTGGATCTGGTGTCTATGAGGATTGGTGTTCATGTGGATCTGGTGCTTTTTATATATAATCTTTATTGTCACAAGTAGGCTTACATTAACATTGCAATGAAGTTACTGTGAAAAGCCCCTAGTCCGCCACATTCCGGCGCCTGTTCGCGTACACAGAGGGAGAATTCAGAATGTCCAATTCACCTAACGAGCACGTCTTTTAGGACTTATGTGGATCTGGTGCTTATGTGGATTTGGTTTACATTATCCAGTACGTGGGCCCAGTAATGGTAGCGGGTTCCCACTGACTTTGCAGCAATGGCAGGTTGGAGATCACAAAAAACAGCTTGCCTTGTTCAAGCGTGTCACTCACAGAGGAAGGTTTTGGCAGCGAGAGAGATTTGAAGCCGGAATCCTCCTGATTTAAAAGTCTGCACCCCATGGGCATAATACATGGGTTAGCTTCTTTTCTATAAATGGCTTCCTCGGAGGTAAGTGTTGATTAGGATAAATGTTGAGAAGATGATTATGATGTGGGTCAAAATTAGCTATCACAATTTTATAAGGTAGACACAAATGAATCCAATTGAGAAGAAACTTCTTTAAGTGGTCAGAATGTGGAATTTCCTGGCACTTGGAGTGAGTCAGGTGAGCAAAAGCTAGAAAGGACATGAGGGTCAACAAAATAGAAGGATCTGCAGATGAAGGTAACAGAGTGGAAGAAGCCCCACATAGGGCAATAACACCAGCTTCCACCATTTGAGTCAGGGGGTTTGTATCTGTACTGTAAATATGACATAGTGTTGAGCCTGAACATTTTCAGGGGCTTGGGGAGAGATTAGCAGGAATGGGCTCTTGGTGTGTTGGAGCCCAGAAATGTTGGTTGAAGTTGACCAAGTTTCAGGGTTGAGACAGGGGCCGAGAGGTGAGCAGAGGTGGTGGGTGGCAGTGGGGGGGGAGGGGGGGGGGGGGGTGTGGAGGGGGGGGGGGGGGGGGGGGGGAGAGATGGGGCATGGGGAGAAGTGATGGTTTCCTCCTTCCTTTGCTGAGAAAGTCTCATCAGGCTGCCACCTAGCCTTGCCCTTGCATTTCCAGCCAACCTACGGAATCGCAAGCCTACATAGGAAGCTGGGACCTACAGAACCCAAGTTACAACCAGCTTGGGGCTATTATTAAGGTAAATGCCCCGACTGAAAAGCTCTTTCAAGCATCTGGCAAAGAAGTTGAGGATTTTGAACCAAATGGCACCAGGGATGAGGGACTTCAGCCAAAGTTATGGCTGTTCTCCTCAGTTGTGGTCTTCTTTGTGTTGCTAAATTCAGGATGGTGGGCGTAGTGTTCACAAAGACCACAAAATAGCTTGAACTTGATCAAAGCTATGAATTTATTAACACAGCAAATTTGGATTCGACACGTACTCCTAAATATTACACAGTTGATAATTAACATATAATCTACACTCAACTACAATTAATCTCTACACTATAATAAGCTATGATCTGCTCCTCTGCACGCTATATTTACTTCAGTCTTACTCTTGTTAACTCCTTCACTGCTCTCTCTCCACAAGGCATCAATGTCTTGTATACTTGTAATTGAAGCTCCATCTAGTGGCTGATCAAGACATTTCATTAACCCTTGCAGTTCTTACATTTATGATAATACCACACTCAGTGAAGAGTAGATTTAGGGGATTTTTAATGGGTGGCACAGTGGTAACGCTGTTGCTTCACAGCAGCAGGATCCCAGGTTTGATTCCAGGCTTGGGTCACTGCCTGTGCGGAGTCTGCCCATTCTCCCTGTGTCTGCATGGGTTTCCTCCGGGTGCTCCGGTTTCCTCCCACAAGTCCCGAAAGACGCGTTGTTAGGTGAATTGGATATTCTGAATTCTCCCTCTGTGTACCCGAACAGGCGCCGGAGTGTGGCGACTCGGGGATTTTCACAGTAACTTCATTGCAGTGTTAATGTAAGCCTACTTGTGACACTGATAAAGATTACTATTAATAGAGGTGTTTGAAATAAAGAAGAAATTTCCTCGGGTGGATGTAGCTGTTACAAGGGGGCATAACTATAAGGTTCAGGGTGGGAGATATAGGAGGGATGTCCGAGGTAGGTTCTTTACTCAGAGAGTGGTTAGGGTGTGGAATGGACTGCCTGCTGTGGTAGTGGAGTCGGACATTTTAGGAACTTTCAAGCGGTTATTGGAGAGGCACATGGAACACACCAGAATGACAGGGAGTGGGATAGCTTGATCTTGGTTTCGGACAATGCTCGGCACAACATCGAGGGCCGAAGGGCCTGTTCTGTGCTGTACTGTTCTATGTTCTAAATTTGATTGAGTAAATAAGGAGGAGCTGTTTTCACTTGAAGACTGGTGAGTGGCTTGAGGAGAAAGATTTAAGGTGACTGACCAAAGAACCAGGAGCGAGGTGAGAATTGTTTTCGGAATGCTGTGATCCGGAATGTGCTGCCTGAAAGTGCGATCGAAGCAGGTCCAATGATAACTTTCAAAACGGAATTCGATAAAAACCTGAAGTAGAACAAAATTTAAAGGTAGCAGAGAAAGGAAAGGGGAGTGGGATTAGTTGTAAAGTTCTCTCAAAGAGCCAACATAGGCCCAAATGGGTCGAATGGCCTCCTTCTATGATTCACCCACTCTCCTCTCCTCGGTTTACATTTATTATTTTTAAGCGGCAGTTTAGTCCTCCGGAGGTTAACTAGGAACCGATACATAGATCCACAGTAGTTACATGCTCCTTGCGTGTAAATCTGGAAGCAATTGGAAGGGCTACACTCCAGCAGTTAGCAAATGGAGCATTGCTGACTAACAGCTCCTGATCTGGTCTCGTCAGCTTTTCCGCTGAAGAAAACCGTAATTCTGGAAGGAGGGCCGGGAAGGAACATTTTAAAAATGATTTTAACTCAGGGTGCCGCGTGGAGCTCGTCGCCCAACCAATTTGGTGACGCTGAATAAATAAATAGTGTCCATCTTGAAATGTTTCCAAGCCCAGTTTGAAACATGCTCCATGGCCGCCGTCAAGCATAACTACAGTCAAATGGGCAGGCGGATTATTCCGAATATTTTTCGATTTTCGTCCACACCAGAAAACATTTGTAATCGCGCGCATGAGCTGTGTCTGATCCAAGGCCAGAGGAGTGTTGAGGATCAATTAAGTAAATACAGGATGAGACTCTCTCTCTCTCTCTCTCACAGACAAAAAGATCGATAGACAGATTGAAAATAACTGGCAGGAGGAACTCGGAGGGGGAGGGGCGGAAAATGGGGACATTTTTATTTCCACGGTGAGTTGTTACAATCTGGAATGCGCTGGCTGAAAGGGCAGTTGAAGCAAAGTTCAATCATAATTTTCAACACAGAATGACACAAATTCCTACACACTCTCCAATGCCTTTGTGTCTGGTTCTGGAGGATGTTGTGGTGCAGCGATCATCCCCATATCTCTGGGCCAGAGGCTTGGGGTTCAAGTACGCCTTCATGATGGCCATCGAAAGTGCACGCATAACATGGCCAAAACAGGCCGCTTATCAATCTTGTTATTGGGAGGGGTCTCTGGTGGGGGTCTCTGTAATGGGGGTCTCTGGTGAGGAAGTGGGGGGTGGGTCACCCTTGTACTGTGTGTGGCCCCTTTGTACTCATGTAATAAAAGAGGGATAAAGAAAAGAAAGGGTGTTCAGGGCAAGGCCATGATAAAAATATGAGTTATGGTTTTACATAGATCTGGAATCTGGAATCAAAGGTCAAAGGGCGTATTCCTTCAGAGAGTAGTTGGCTGACTGTTGCAGGGTGATCCGTATTTCCAGAAGGGAGAAATTTCATACTGGGAAAACAAAGGTAGAATTGAATTAGTCTTGAAGGCAGAAGCTTCAATGTTCCAGTCATTCAGTGTAGATGAGGGACGGATGTCTTCCTGCTCGGTAGACCGCGACAGGCTGTTTGCCTGGATTTCTGTTTCTCTGTGCAAGTCAAACAGTGATTGATGATAAGATCCAACAGCTTATCAATTAAAGGAGTGCAGACAGCTCAAGTCTTGGTCCTATGATCGGGTGGCTTTGATTTGACTATTGAGGCCCCTGGTTGAAACCCATTGTTAACATGGGACTGGAACGGCAGCACGGTGGCACAGTGGTTAGCACTGTTGCCTCACGGCACTGAGGATCCAGTTTCGATCCCGGCCCTTGGTCACTGTCCATGTGGAGATTGCACATTCTCCCGTGTCTGCGTGGGTCTCACGCCCACAACCCAAATTTGTGCAGGGTAGGTGGATTGGCCAAGCTAAATTGCCCCTTAATTTAAAAAAAAAGAATGGTGCACTTTAATTTTTAAAATGGGACAGGAGAATAGAACTGCCCACGGTATGATGTATAGAGTCACATGGTCGGAGAATATTTTAGAAGGCGAGAACCTGCATTGAACAGCGCCATGCTTGCCTTTAACTGTGATCTGTATCTAGCTAACTGATACATCTACCAAACCCAGGGTTCAACATCGTGTTCAGAGGTGGCACCAAAATACAACAGTCTCCCAGCGGGACTCCCCGTTCCTGAGACTAAGTGTTGACGCCGGGGCAGGATTCGTGGTCTTCTACAACAGCAAAACAGGTGGCGCACCTGGACTGATTCAGCGACCGTTGAGCGACTAGCACCGGCACAACGTGGAACACGGTCAACTTCAATGGAAAATGGTGTTGGATTGGCCGAGGTCAGGATTGACACTTGAGAGGCTGACAAGATGCAGCCACGTATTAGCACTCCACTCCCCACACACACACCATCCCAGCCAAGAAGATGGCACTGTTTGCGTTGCAGCACACCCATCCCGTTGTGGGTGGCTGGGTCCAGAGGGCACCTTTGCGGGTGACCTGGACAACCATATGACCTGCAACCCTAAGTTCACAGTGGGCAGTCAGCGGCGTGCGCAGCTGCATGGCTGCCTTGCCGGCTGCGGCAATGGTGTTCAGAGCCCGTCCATCCCGACCTCACAGCCCATTTCCTGGCCACCCCCCACTACTGCCCCCAGCCCTGGCAGAAGCCGCCAGCCAGTAGCACAACCGTCAGCAAACTATGGCGATTTTTGACACTTTCCGTGCCCCCTCTCCCTCTCTCAGCAGCAACGGCGCCTGTTTCATTAAAAGGACAAGTGAACATCGCCGCCAGGAATTCCCCACAGCGGAGGCCCCGGAGTATACCGGGTCAGGCTCACTAATGATATGGTGTTTATTATACATGCGGGGTGGAGCATTGATCCCGCTGTCGAGTCACCGGAGAATTGCGATTTGGCGTGAAACCAGCACCCGCCATGATTTCGCCGTCAAAACGCATTCTCCGCTCAATTGCACTTCCCAATTTCGGCTTCGGCCGAGGGAGATTCCCACCCCCTATATTTGGAGGATGTGCAAGGTTGCGTATTTTATGACGAGGGACTGTCGCCTGACTCGGGCAATAACTCCAAACTAGTTTATTTGTCCTATGTACAATTTATATAAGGTGGGTTACTGAATAGGCAGTGCCTTTGAGTGCTGCCTGTCTGGCACACAGAGTAGTTAGCACGTACCTGCGGTGTCACAGGTACATCCTAGTCTACATCACTCTGTAGCATATCCATTCTATTGGCTCATGACACAACACAATCCCAAAATATGCTGTCTATGAGAGAGGCAGGGGTCTGACCAGTCCTGCTCAGGACTATTCAATAGGATGTCAACTGAAGGTAGGTGAATCTTCGCTTCTACGCATTCCTGTCGGTGTCGGAGCGTGCCACCAGATCCATAGCTGGAGCTGTAATAGCTTGAACAATGCAGTGAGACAGGAGGGCTGTCAATGACACTAGAGATGTGACCTTGATACTCAATACAAGGCCTGAATTATCCCACTGACGACGATCCAATGTCAGTAACAACACTATGAGCAGTCAGAGTTTGATATAGCGTGGCAATCAATTGACCTTCTTCCTGCCCCTGCTACTGCAAGTGAAGAAAACCACTCTCCTGGGATATGTCCGCTTCAAGTAAGAAGAAATAAAAGGCACCTACGTTTTCGCAGCACAGCCATTGACACACAGTGCGGCCTCATGCCTGAGATAGTTACAGTCTATATTATACATGTCCATTCCCACCGGGACCAATGGAGGTTTAATATGTTAACCAAATAGAGAAGGCAGCCATGGCTTTGTTGGTAGTGCTCTTTGCTCTGAGTCAGAATGTTGCGGGTTCAACACCCACTCCAGAGACTTAAAGCACGTAGTCCAGGATGAAACATCCAGCCCACTGCTGAGGGAGTGCTGTACTATTGGGGGTGCTGCCTTTCAAATGCAATGTTGACGTGTTTGCCCTCTTCGGTGGATTTGCTGTGAGTTAAAATATTCACCAGTCACAATCTAATAGAGTGACAGATCAGGTTCGAGGGCTGAATGGCCTATTCTTTTTCCTATGTTCTTCTCTTCCCAGCCAGGTCAGGGTGACTTGACTGAAGAAGAGCTAGTGCCTCCTTTTTTAGAAGAATTATGTTAAGCAGTGTCGGAAGCCCTTTTATTGAGGTTATTAGGGTTATGAAGTTATTTGGGAACTATGCTCCTCTCTATGCAGGGGCTGTTTTAGCTCACTGGGCTAAATCGCTGGCTTTTAAAGCAGACCAAGGCAGGCCAGCAGCACGGTTCAATTCCCGTACCAGC
The DNA here is from genome assembly GCF_902713615.1 of Scyliorhinus canicula. Lineage (NCBI taxonomy): Eukaryota > Metazoa > Chordata > Chondrichthyes > Carcharhiniformes > Scyliorhinidae > Scyliorhinus > Scyliorhinus canicula. The sequence continues at coordinate 12,518,530 of NC_052156.1, read as the reverse complement.
CTCCCCGAACAGGCGCCGGAATGTGGCGACTAGGGGCTTTTCACAGTAACTTCATTGAAGCCTACTCATGACAATAAGCGATTTTCATTTCATTTCTCGTGCTTCAGTCTGGCTGGTTTCCCCTTCTTTCCGCTTCAAAGTATTGCGGCGCTGACTTGCTGCATCAAAATCGATATCTTAACAACACTGGGCCGCAATACTCCAGACGCTGCGGAATGACTGTTGTCCCAATCTTCGATGTCACAGAAACTCTCCTGCCTCAGCTCTCACAGTTTCCTGAGTAAAAATAAAGCCTCGTCTCCTTTTAGCGCCGATGTGTCAGAGCACTGTCACAACCAACAACGTACTTTTTTTTTTTTGAAGAGCAGTCACTGCTGTAATGTGGGAAACATGGCAGGCAATTTGTGCGCAGCAAGATCCCACAATGTGAGAAGGGCCAAGGGTGACGGGGAAAGGGCAGGGAAGTGGACGTGAGGAAAGTCGGATCAGCCATGATCCTATTGAATGGCGGAGCAGGGTAGAGGGACCAAACAGCCGAGTCCTGTTCCCGTTTCTTATGGTGTCGGTAGAGCGATGAATAGTGGCCAGAATACCAGCAAGAACCCTCCTGCTCTGCCGAGAGGCCAGGCGCTGCCCTGGTTCTATCTCGTATGAAATTTGGGCTTCGCGCTCAGTACTGGCGCTGAGGAGCTAGTCCAGCCTTCCTGCTCAAATCTCTGAAGTAGCGCACAGACCTGCAACCTCCTGACTCAGCTGACCTGAAAAGGTCCAAGTAATTGATGGGAGAAATTCCATGGAAACAGAAACCTCCCAAGTGTGCCTCATTTGACTGAGGTTGACAATTAATCAGACCTGTTAGTTTGGAAATTTATCCTGGATCACGGCCACGTTGTTAATTTAACAGAGTTAACCATCACACAAAGCAGCTTAAATTATATGGGATGAATGTCACGATAATATAAATCCTGAATAAGGCCCCCCCCCATCACCCCCCCCCCCCCCCTCCCCAGTTACTGGCCGCAGTATTTTCTCGTCTCGAAATTTCTCTTTCATAGAATCATAGAAGTTACAGGGCAGAGGAGGACATTCGGCCCATTGAGTCTGCACCGGCCCTTGGAAAGAGCACCCCACTTTAGCCCGCACCTCCACCCTATCCCCGTAATCCAGTAACCCCACCTCACCTTTTTTTGGACACTAAGGGGCAATGTATCACGGCCAATCCACCTAACCTGCACATCTTTGGGCTGTGGGAGGAAACCGGAGCACCCGGAGGAAAGCCACGCAGACACGGGGAGAACGTGCAGACTCCGCACAGACAGTGACCCAGAGCCGAGAATCGAACCTGGGACCCTGGAGCTGTGAAGTAACAGTGCTAACCACTGTGCTACCGTGCCGCCCTTTTGATTTGATGCCGTCCAAATTAATTTGCTATTTGGACTGAAATCAGGAGGAAACTTTGGGCTGTGTCGTTCTGCCCGATAACTGAATTTAACAGCTTCATGCTCAGATCATTTTTAATTTTCAGCAGGATCTATCCTGCTTGGCCTACTTTAAGATAATTGGTAATTGAACACCACAAATGGTTCGGTTGTGAAAGATGTAACTGGAGTCAGCCTTTCTACAATGGGGCATTACTTCTAGTTTTCAGTCATGACAAATAAATATTCAGAGTGGGTGTATACAGTGTGACTAATCCTGTTCAGTTCCATTAACTGACTGCAAGATTGCCTCCACTCATGGTCTGCTGTACCACCCTCTTGTTTTGCATATATACCAAAACGTGAAGCAAACCCCTTCAGCAAACGTGTTGTCTCTGCATGGGGCCCAGATGCTTAAACCTTGAGGACCTCAGCTCTTGCCATCTGTGACATTGTGTGCAATGCCTGGGACATTAAGAGTTAATGTGATACATTATTTCACCACCAGATGGAGCTGGGGAGCAGACCTATAAAAGGGAATGCCTCTCAGACTTGTGGGAGAGTGTAGTGGGAGAGCAGATAGTGAACAGTCTAGAGACAGTTCGAGAGATAGTGTGTTAGAGACAATGGTTAGTTATGGTATAGATAGTAATTGTATTATATAGTGTTGGTAGCTTTAGGAATAGTGTTCGAACTGCATTGAGAGTGGTGTAATAAAATTAGCTTTGTTAATTCAACATAGCTTTGTGGCCCTTTGTACACATTACCACCTTTATCCATCCCGAGTTTAACAGAGACAAAGAACACTGTACCAGTACAGCACAAGTCATGCCACACCAGCCTCGGAGACACCCAGCTCAACACAGCAATGTGCATCATTGCAGAGTGTTTCCCATTGTGTGAGGATCATTCAGCCTCTCTGGTCATGACCGAACTCATTCAGTTACGGTCGAAAGTCAGGACTCACATTGATAAGCCGCGCTGAACGATGACGAATAATGCAATCAACACATGTTTCAAGTTTGAATAATCAGGGCAGCACGGTGGCGCAGTGGGTTAGCCCTGTTGCCTCACGGCGGCGAGGTCCCAGGTTCGATCCCGGCTCTGGGTCACTATCCGTGTGGAGTTTGCACATTCTCCCCGTGTTGGGTGGGTTTCACCCCCACAACCCAAAGATGTGCAGGGTAGGTGGATTGGCCACGCTAAATTGCCCCTTAATTGGAAAAATTGAATTGGGCACTCTAAATTCAAAAAAAAAGTTTGAATAATCAGAGTCTGTTTATTATGTAGAGCGAATCAAAATGTGGCACAATCAATGCTAACTGTTTTTATGTGGCTGATAACAAAACAGATTACTTCCCCTTGGACTTCACCAACTCAGCCCCTCCGGGTTCCCTTACTCACAGTTCTTTAACCCCCAAAGTTACCTAAGGTTTGGTCAGGAGATGTGAGGTGACGCTCCACACGGCGTTGGGCTGAGTATTCCGCAGGTGGAATGTCCACCTCCTCGTGTCCTAGCTGGTCAATGTCCTTGGGGCCGTGCCTGCTCCTGGGGGGAAGCGACTTCCTTCAGTCCTGGTTGTAGAGAGTGGGTGAGAGAGAGCGAGACGGACGTTGCCCTGATGTATCGACCTTGTCGAGCTGCAGGCTTCGCGTTCCTGCCATTTCTTTTCACCCCAAGGCTCACCCCAGTTGCACCGTTTCTGCCTGACCTGCACAGACGGCGAAAACAAACCCCAATATTGTGTTGGTTGGCCTTCTGGACAGAAAGCTTTGTTTGAGTGGGCATTATTTCCCCATCCCTCGTCTAGCTGATATTGCGGAACAAAGGGAAATTCCTGATCTAGAATATTGTACGATGCATGAACTGCCTCCCGATGGGCAATAACATCAGAATTTAGAAGGTTAAGGGGTGATCTGATCGAGGTATCCAAGAAATTAACAGGGAAAGACAGGGTAGATAAACTGTTTCCATGCTTGAAGATTCCAAAACCAGGGAGCAGAGTCTAAAAATTAGATCCAGACCGTTCAGGGGAGATGTTCAGAAGAACTTCTTCACTCAAAGAGTGGTAGAAGTTTGGAACTCTCTCCCACAAACTGCAGTTGAAGTGAGAACAATTGTTAATTTTAAATTTGAGGTTGATGGATTTTTGTTAAGCGGAGATGCAAAGGGAGTGTTTTGCAAACTTTTTTTCCCAGGACCCACTTTTACAAATTGGCTGACCTTCGGACTCACACCTGCCGACCGTCACAACCCACGCCGGACGACCTTCGTAACCCACGCCCGACGACCTTTGAGACCCACACCAGCTGACCTTTGCAATCCATGCCAGCCGACCTTCATCACCCACCATTTCTGCTTGCTGCCTCTTCAAATCAGTCCCCACCCCAGCCACCAGATTGGCCAGGTTAAGTTTACGGAGCTAGGCCCAATCATGGGCCACCCGAATTCCTAGATCCTGAAATCTAGTGGCTGGATGAAATGGTAGCCTCCCCAGATCAGCTCCCCTCACCGCAACAAATTCACTCATGCTCCGGTTCAGCTTATACCCTGAAAATGAGCCAAACTTCCTGAGCACCTCTGTTATCTCCCCCATGTTGGAGAGAGGGTCCGTGATGTATAACTGCACATTCTTCGCATTTGTGGACACTCTATGTTCCCTCCCTCCACGCTGTAGCTTGTACAGGTCCCACCAGAACCAGAAGGGGGATAATATTCACCACCAGTGTGTACTGGAGAACACTAATATTAATTGGGGATATGTGACAGTGCACGAGTGTGAATTAGTGAAGGGTAAGAGAGTGTGTCTGTAAAATTGAGTTTATTACTCAAATGTTTACCCAGGTCCCCTTATTTGTGAGGTGAACAAAGGACAAATAATGTTTATGATTCAGCCAAATTTATTATCAAACACAGTAAAACAGTTACCCCTCTTAAATTATTCCAACTATAATAATCCCAAGATTTTCAATACTCCGCGGTGCTGATGAACTCAGTTGAGCTGTGGTTCCAATTCTCTGAGTCCTGCATGTCTCAGGGTTTCTGTCCCCGAAGGTGAGTCTCACATGCTGCTTCGTTCCATCCTCTGGTCCATCGTCAAATCATCTCTGTTGCCTCTGTGCCGAGTCTTCGCTGGGGAGGGTCCTGAGGGGGTCGATCTTTGTCCCCCTCTTCGTACCTTTCCGGAAAGTTCTCTGGCCCTCAGCCAATGATGCCTCAGGGCGGGGGTCACAACATCCAATGGAGTTGCCAATTACAACTCTGCAGGATCCCAGGAACCACCCCCAGGGGTTCATGTCCAGGTTTATTGTTCGCACGTAACCTTGCTCCATATATGGTAAGGACAGGAAAACTGGGTGCCAGAAAGTCTCACTTCATCTGGGCAATCCACAACAATTGATCCATTCGAATGGGACCGATTCTCACCTGATGGCTTGTTGACAGGGCAGGCCCAGACTTGTCCTGGCTGTCTGTCTCTGTTCAATGGATTCGAACTTGGCTGTTCAAATTCCCGTCAGGCCTGTCTGCGAGGTGGATGTGGTTTCATTTAAAATGTCCAATTCCTAATTTAATAATAATAATAGCTTATTGTCACAAGTAGGCTTCAATTAAGTTACTGTGAAAAGCCCCTAGTCGCCACATTCCGGCGCCTGTTCGGGGAGGTCGGTGCAGGAATTGAACCCGCGCTGCTGGCCTTGTTGTGCATTACAAGCCAGTTGTTTAGCCCACAGTGCTAAACCAGTCCAAGTGTCCAATTTTATATGGGGCCTAAAATTCAGGCCGCTGTCCATTTTACCATGCAAGTGTACCAGTGTGCACTGAAGAAGAGTGCCAACACTGAATGGGGAAGAGTACAGTGTGCACTGGACAAGTGTGTCAGTGATCACTGGGGAAAAGTGCCAGTGTGCGCAGAAATGTGTCAGTGTACACTGGGGAAGAATGTTCATGTTCACTGGGGAAGAGTGATAGTAGAGAGGGGGCAGAGTGCCAGGCAGTACTTCAATGGCACTGAAACTTTCCTTCCTGCAAGGGAGATGTTCTGCCTGTAGACCGAGTGGTCATGTGAGAACATGATGACGCGACTGCAAAAGAGGTCACATGGCGGGAGCGCAGGAGTTATCTCCGAGAGCGCAGGCAGGGCTCAAGTGTTGAAGTAGCTGTTAATGTAGTGAATCAACGGCATTTTGATGAAAATGAAAGGGGCTAGTTTAGCACAGGGCTAAATCGCTGGCTTTGAAAGCAGACCAGGGCAGGCCAGCAGCACTGTTCGATTCCCGTAACAGCCTCCCCGAACAGGCGCCGGAATGTGGTGACTAGGGGCTTTTCACAGTAACTTCATTTGAAGCCTACTTGTGACAATAAGCGATTTTCATTTCATTTCAATCCTTGCTGTCAGTGAGTTGGGACACCACAACATTCACATGGTGTCAGGAGTTGACAGTATGGCAGAGTGGCTCCACTGGCGCTATGGGTTAGCGTGCGGTACTTATACAACAGTGCAGCCAGCAAGCCATGCCAATGTTGTGAGTTTGAGCCACACCTGGAGCACAGACTTTATGGGCGGCAAGGTAGTACAGTGGTTAGCACTGTTGCTTCACAGCGGCAGGGTCTCGGGTTCAATTCCTGCTTGCACCACTGCCTGTGCGGAGTCTGCACGTTCTCCCCGTGTCTGCGTGGGTTTCCTCCGGGTGCTCCGGTTTCCACCCACAAGTCCCGAAAGACGTGCTTGGACATTGGTGAATTGGACATTCTGAATTCTCCCTCAGTGTACCCGAACAGGCGGTAGTGTGATGACGAGGGGCTTTTCACAGTAACTTCATTGCAGTGTTAATGTAAACCTGCTTGTGACACTACGTAATAAAGTTTATTATTATTCAGGGCTTTGTCAGATTGACCCACCCAACTTTGATGAAAATGTTGCGGTTGTTTGGGAATGGTTCGTGGAGGAGTGTTGTATTTACTGTGGTGCTGCATTGTCTGACAAGTCGAGAAAGGTACAGGCTCATACTCTACCAAACCTAGCGGGATCTGAGGGCGTTGAAGCATTCGTGTCATATATTCTCCTGACAGAGGAGGATAAAGAGGACCCTGAAATAATTCTAAAAATGTTCGAGTATACCTGCTTCCAGTAAATAATATATAATCCTTGACAGACATGCGCCAGTTCAACAAACCAAAGAGCAGATTAATCGGCACAATCTTACACGGAGCACCCTAAAAATATTGGCAAAGACATTTTGGAACTCGCACTGATTAACTAGACAGGGATCAAATAATTTTGGGAATTCATAGTGATGTGGTCCACAAGCAGCTTCTGCGGGAGAATGTTATATGCAGCCATTAGCATCTGAATGTTAAACGAACAATCAGAAAAAAGAAGCCGAGGTTTTAAGCGGGGAACAGAAGTGTTCACAGTCCATGGGGCGCCAGCACTCTCTGAACAACAGCGTGTCTTGCATGTGGTAAAATATGTAACAAATATGGCAAGTGGAATATCTTCACAAAGTGCTGCAGGTCGAAACCACAGCAGCTTCCCTCTGCCATCTGCAACATGGCAGCTGGTGGCTCCTCCAGGGGTAGAAGCGTGGGTAAGGTGACGAACTGAAGCTCAAGCAAGCAGCACAGCTACAGGGCCTCTAACAACAGTCTATTGTGAGAATATCGACACCGTCACAGGAAAGGGTGGGATCTTTACCACCCTCAACATGATTTGCATTAACACTAAGACTGAAGGCAAAGATTGACAACGGAGCAAAGTAACGTATTGTCCAGCTGAAAGTTATGGAAACTTGATCCACATGCAGCACCAAACCCCAGCACCCAGCCAGACATCGTGCCTGGTGGCAGACAAACCATCCGCACTGGTGGCATAACCACCCTCCACTGCATACAGGGACATTTCACGCTTCACATAGTTGACCATAATATAAAGCTACTCCTAGGGCAGGTCAGCATTACATTAGGGCTCATTCAACCTGGTCCAGAAGTGCATGATCAACAACCCCCCTCAGACTTGACAGCGTATAGAGAGGACCTCTTCAAATGTGGCATCGTTGGTAAGCTACCAGTTGTATGCCGCATGAGGCTAGATGATTCGGTACCACCAACAGCTCCAAGAAGAGTACCAATAGCCATGAAGCAGAACATTGTTAATGAGCTGCATCGGATGACAACACTGGGTGTCATCATTCCTATAGAATAGGCCGCAGAATGTTTTTCAGAAACAGCAGCAAAGAAAGACGGCACAGTCAGGATACGCAGTGACCCAGTTCACTTGAACAAGGCACCGTTCAGACCGCTGCACCCTCTGAAGACAGTGGAACAGGTGATAGCAGACATGCCAAATGCTAAAGTGTTCAGCATTCACGACGCAAAATGTGGGTTTTGACAGATCCCGTTAGATGATGAATCCTCAAATCTAACCACATGCATGTCTCCAGCAGATATTGTTTTGTTTTGTATGCCCGATATGACCTCCATTGGAAGTGAGGTCTTCCATTGGTGCGTTGAGAAACCCGTTGTGTGCCAATCTTGCGAGATCATTGTTGATAAAATCCTGGTTGCACTATGCAAGAACATGATGCACATCTTCGTCGTCTTGACAGAATCAGGACCATCCAATTAAAGACCCTGGGCATGCAGATTCAGGTTAATCATGTTCCTTGACATAGATCATCAGGGCAGCACTGTAAGCAGTGGTGATAGCAACAATGGCTTCACAGCTCCAGGGTCCCAGGTTCAATTCCGGCTTGGGGTCAATCTGTCTGTGTGGATCTGCATATCCTCCCCGTGTCTGCGTGTGGTTTCCTCCGGGTGCTCCGGTTTCCCTCCCACAGTGCCAAAGATGTGTAGTTAGGTGGATTGGCCATGATAAAATTGCCCTTAGTGTCCAAAATTGCCCTTGTGTGGGTGGGGGTCGGGTAAGGTGCTCTTTCCAAGAGCTGGTGCAGACTCGCTGGGCCGAGTGGCCTCCTTCTGCACTGTGAATTCCTAATGAATTTTATGATAATTCATTTACTCACGCCAGTAGTGTAAAGCCCGATCCAGACAAGACAATAACAATACAATGATGGCCATTCCTATGAACAAGGATTCTTGGTCTGACAATTTGTATTCCAATTTATATCCATGTTATAGTGAGGTCACTGGACCTCTTTGCAACTCCTCCACCAGTTTGCGAATGGCGTTGGAAAGATCACCACAAAGCGATCTTCAACAGGCTCAAACCACACCCGCACTCCCTGCTGGTATGACGATACTTTGATGCTCAAACATTCATACTGATATCAGCAGCGCCTCCAAGGCGGAATTGGTGCCATCTGCAGCCAGAATGACATCAATAGCCTTGGAATTAAGGGCCCTCGCTGACACTGAGACCTGTTATACTCACAGCGAAAAGGAACTCCTCATTCTAGTCTTCCCCTGTCAGAAATTCCATGGCTTCACAAATGGTCATCCTGAAACTGATCATCAGCTACACATAACTATCTTGAATAAGCCTCTCCACACTGTGTCTGCACAACTTCGACACATGATGCTAAGCTGCAATGTTTTAATTTCAGCGTCACCTGTAAATATGATAAGGAACTGATGCCTTTCCCAGAGCTTCTTGCCCAGCACAGTCCAGGCAGATTGTGAGGAAGACATAAACATCCTGACAATAGAGGTGTTATCTCACATCGAATTCGGGAACTTAAAGATGCTTTATAGATGGACACCATGCGCAGGCAACTGCATAACATTATTATAGAGGGGCTGACCTGAGTCCTTAAGGGAACTTCCCCACGAGCTCTGTACATTCTCACCCTCAAGATGAACTACCTGTACAGGATGGACATGACACTGCCTGGCCAGGCATTTGTCATCCCCACTGCACGTCAGAGTGACTACAGCCAACAACTTCACCAAGGGGCAACCCCGGGCTGGAAGCAATGCGATACAGGGCCAAGGAAACACTGTCCCTCCATATACACAGACATGGAAAAGGGAAATCTCCAGATTGGCACCATGCAATGCGCTCAAGCTGCATTAGCAAAAGAACCGTCGCATCCCCCTCTCCCCCCCCACACACAACACATGGTAGACACGTTGCGAAAGAATGATCTGAGTGTGAACATTCTCGCGAGAGTTTAAGTGAAAAGCTGATGTCCATAGAATCCAAGGAATCCCTTGGAAAAGAAAAAGTGATTTGCCAAAAGGCAGACATAATTTCACAGGAGATTACGGTTGTTCTCTTGTGTGTGCATGGGAGTGCGGGGGGGGGGGGGGGGGGGGGGTGGGGAGACGGCAGGTTGGGGGCAGGTGCAGCCTTCGCCAGGATGGTCATGTCCAGACTTTGTGCTGCAAATTTAAGCAGTGGTAACAATTTCAGAATGATCCCACATTGAGAAGGCAAAGATAGGGGCGGCACGGTAGCACAGTGGTAAGCACTGTTGCTTCATAGTGCGTGGACCCGGGTTCGATTCCCGGCTTGGGTCACCGTCTGTGCGGAGTCCGCACTTTCTCCCCGTGTCTGCATGGGTTTCCTCCGGGTGCTCCGGTTTCCTCCCACAAGTCCCGAAAGATGTGCTTGTTAGGTGAATTGGACATTCTGAATTCTCCCTCTGTGTACCCAACAGGCGGCTGTAGAATGTGCGACTAGAGGATTTTAAACAGTAACTTCATTGCTAATGTGAGCCTACTTGTGACACGAGTGAAAATTATTATCATATTGAAGCTCAGTGGAAATACTGATACTGATGCAAAGAGATTACAGACAAGTTTCCAAGATTCCACAAAGGTGCAGGTAAATCAAACAATGATAAATTCTTTGTCATATCCCTAAACTGAAAAACTCGAGGATAGACAAGTCCCCCAGGCCTGATGGGATATATCCAAGGATTCTATGGGAGGTAAGAAATGGGAATGACAGGCCAGTTAGTCTTACTTCGGTGGTAGGCAAAGTAATGGAAAGGGTACTGAGGGATAGTATTTCTGAGCATCTGGAAAGACACTGCTTGATTAGGGATAGTCAGCACGGATTTGTGAGGGGTAGGTCTTGCCTTACAAGTCTTATTGACTTCTTTGAAGAGGTGACCAAGCATGTGGATGAAGGTAAAGTAGTGGATGTGGTGTACATGGATTTTAGTAAGGCATTTGATAAGGTTCCCCATGGTAGGTTTATGCAGAAAGTAAGGAGGCATGGGATAGTGGGACATTTGGCCAGTTGGATAACGAACTGGCTAACCGATAGAAGACAGAGAGTGGTGGTGGATGGCAAATATTCAGCCTGGAGCCCAGTTACCAGTGGCATACCACAGGGATCAGTTCTGGGTCCTCAGCTGTTTGTGATTTTCATTAACGACTTGGATGAGGGAGTTGAAGGGTGGGTCAGTAAATTTGCAGATGATACGAAGATTGGTGGAGTTGTGGATAGTGAGGAGGGCTGTTGTCGGCTTCAAAGAGACATAGATAGGATGCAGAGCTGGGCTGAGAAGTGGCAGATGGAGTTTAACCCTGACAAGTGTGAGGTTGTCCATTTTGGAAGGACAAATATGAATGTGGAATACAGGGTTAACGGTAGGGTTCTTGGCAATGTAGAGGAGCAGAGAGATCTTGGGGTCTATGTTCATAGATCTTTGAAAGTTGCCACTCAAGTGGATAGAGCTGCGAAGAAGGCCTATGGTGTGCTAGCGTTCATTAGCAGAGGGATTGAATTTAAGAGTCGTGAGGTGATGATGCAGCTGTACAAAACCTTGGTCAGGCCACATTTGGAGTATTGTGTGCAATTCTGGTCACCTCATTTTAGGAAGGATGTGGAAGCTTTGGAAATGGTGCAAAGGAGATTTACCAGGATGTTGCCTGGAATGGAGAGTAGGTCATACGAGGAAAGGTTGAGGGTGCTAGGCCTTTTCTCATTAGAACGGAGAAGGATGAGGAGCGAGGTTTATAAGATGATTAGGGGAATAGGGGAATAGATAGAGTAGACAGTCAGAGACTTTTTCCCCGGGTGGAACACACCATTACAAGGGGACATAAATTTAAGATAAATGGTGGACGATATAGGGGGGATGTCAGAGGTAGGTTCTTTACCTAGAGAGTAGTGGGGGCATGGAATGCACTGCCTGTGGTAGTAGTTGAGTCGGAAACATTAGGGACCTTCAAGCGGCTATTGCATAGGTACATGGATTAGGGTAGAATAATGGAGTATAGATTAATTTCTTCTTTTTTTTAAAAAATAATTTTATGGAATTTTTACAGAAAATATAAAATATACACCAACAATGAAAATGCAACAGAATAACCCATAAAAACTGTAACACCCCCCAAACCGGACAACGCATGTATCTCCTCCCTCCCACCCCCCCCCCCCAGACCCAATGAACAACAAGAGAACTTAAAAATAAATTAAAATTAATAACAAACATAGCATCAATCGTGTCCCCGCCCCCCTTTTTCCCTCCCCCCGCCCCCCCCACCCACCCGGGTTGCTGCTGCTACTGTCCAGTACCCTATCGTTGAGCCAGAAAGTCGAGGAAAGTTTGCCACCGCCTAAGAAACCCTTGTACCGACCCTCTCAGGGCGAATTTAACCTTCTCTAGCTTAATAAAACCACCATGTCATTGATCCAGATCTCCACGCTTGGGGGCCTCGCATCCTTCCATTGTAGCAAGAATCCTTCGCCGGGCTACTAGGGACGCAAAGGCCAGCACACCGGCCTCTTTCACCTCCTGCACTCCCGGCTCCACCCCAACCCCAAAAATCGCGAGTCCCCAGCCTGGCTCGACCCTGGATCCCACCACCCTCTGACACCGTCCTCGCCACCCCCTTCCAGAACTCCTCCAGTGCTGGGCATGCCCAGAACATATGGGCATGGTTCGCTGGACTCCCCGAGCACCTGACACAACTGTCTTCACCCCCAAAGAACCTACTCATCCTCGTCCCAGTCATGTGGGCCCGGTGCAGCACCTTGAATTGGATGAGGCTAAGCCGCGCACACGAGGAGGAAGAATGAACCCTCTCCAGGGCATCAGCCCATGTCCCGTCTTCGATCTGTTCCCCCAGTTCCCCCTCCCACTTAGTTTTCAGCTCCTCTACTGACGCCTCTTCCACCTCCTGCATAAGCGTGTAGATATCAGATATCTTCCCCTCTCCAACCCAGACCCCCGAAAGCACTCTGTCACTCGCCCCCCTCGCAGGAAGCAAAGGGAATCCCTCCACCTGCCATCTAGCAAATGCCTTTACCTGCAGATACCTGAACATGTTTCCCGGGGGGAGCCCAAATTTCTCCTCCAACTCCCCCAGGCTCGCAAACCTCCCATCAATAAACAGGTCCCTCAGCTGTCTAATGCCTGCTCTGTGCCAACCCTGAAATCCCCCATCAATGTTCCCCGGGACGCACCTATGGTTCCCCCTTAACGGAGCCTCCATCGAGCCCCCCACTTCTCCCCTATGTCGCCTCCACTGCCCCCAAATTTTGAGTGTAGCCGCCACCACCGGACTCATGGTATACCTCGTAGGAGGGAGCGGCCACGGCGCCGTTACTAAGGCCCCCAGACTTGTATCTCTACAGGACGCCCTCTCCATCTGTTTCCATGCTGCCCCCTCTCCCTCCATCACCCGCTTGCGCACCATCGACACATTGGCCGCCCAGTAGTACCCCGAGAGATTGGGTAACGCCAGCCCCCCCCCATCTCTACCCCGCTCCAGGAAGACCCTCTTCACCCTCGGGGTCCCATGCGCCCAAACAAAGCTCATGATGCTGCTGGTCACCCTTCTAAAAAAGGCCCTAGGGATAAAGATGGGCAAACACTGGAAGAGGAACAAGAACCTCGGGAGAACCGTCATTTTGACGGACTGCACTCTGCCCGCCAGCGATAGCGGCACCATGTCCCACCTTTTAAATTCCTCCTCCATCTGCTCTACCAGCCTGGTAAAATTAAGCTTATGGAGAGTCCCCCAACTCCTGGCCACCTGCACCCCCAGGTCTCTGAAACTCTTCACTGCCCTCTTAAACGGGAGCCTCCCAATTCCCTCCTCCTGATCTCCCGGATGTACTACAAATACCTCGCTCTTGCCTAAATTTAACTTATAGCCCGAGAAGCCCCCAAATTCCGCTAATAGCTCCATCACCCCCGGCATTCCCCCTTTTGGGTCCGCCACATACAACAGCAGGTCGTCCGCATACAGTGATACACGATGTTCCTCCCCACCCCGCACCAGACCCCTCCATCTCCCTGACTCCCTCAATGCCATAGCCAGAGGTTCAATCGCCAATGCAAAGAGCAAGGGGGACAGGGGGCACCCCTGCCTGGTCCCACGGTAGAGCCTAAAGTACTCCGATCACCTTCCATTGGTAACTACACTCGCCATCGGAACCGCGTAGAGCAACCTCACCCATTTGATGAATCCCTCCCCGAATCTGAACCGTTCCAGCACCTCCCACAGGTACCCCCACTCAACTCTATCAAACGCTTTCTCTGCGTCCAGCGCCATCCACTACCTCCGCCTCCCTCTCCACTGCCGGCATCATGATAACATTTAGCAGTCTCCGCACATTCGTGTTGAGCTGCCGTCCCTTAACGAATCCTGTCTGATCTTCGTGTATCACCCCTGGCACACAGTCCTCTATCCTGGTGGCCAGGATCTTCGCCAGCAACTTAGCGTCAACATTGAGGAGCGAGATAGGCCTGTATGATCCACACTGCAAGGGGTCCTTATCCCGCTTTAGGATCAGAGAGATCAGCGCCCACGACATCGTCGGGGCAAAGCCCCCCCCCTCCCATGCCTCATTGAAGGCTCGCACCAACAGGGGGCCCACCAGATCCGCATACTTTTTATAAAATTCCACCGGGAACCCGTCTGGCCCCGGCGCCTTACCTGACTGCATTTGTCCAATCCCTGTGACTAGCTCCTCCAACTCTATCGGTGCCCCCAGCCCCTCTACCAGCTCCTCTTGAACCTTTGGGAAACATAGCCTGTTCATGAAGCTCTCCATCCCCCCTCTCCCCATCGGAGGTTCCGACCGGTACAGTTCCTCGTAGAAGTCCCTAAAGACCCCATTTACTTCTGTCCCCTTCTGCACTACATTCCCACCCCCATCCGTCACTCCACCAATTTCCCTAGCTGCATCTCGCCTACGGAGCTGATGCGCCAACATCCTGCTCGCCTTCTCCCCATACTCATATACCGCGCCCTGCGCCCTCCTCCACTGTGTCTCCGTCTTTCGGTGGTCAACAAGTCAAATTTGGCCTGCAAACTACGCCGTTCCCCCAGCAACCCCTCCTCCGGTGCCTCCGCGTATCTCCTGTCCACATCCAGGAGATCCTCCACCAGTCTCTCCCTCTCCTTCCTCTCCCTCCTTTCCCTATGGGTCCGTATGGAGATCAGCTCCCCCCGGATCACTGCTTTCAGAGCCTCCCAGACCATCCCCACCCGGACCTCCCCCATGTCATTGGTATCAAGATACCCCTCAATACTTCTCCGGACCCTCCTACACACCTCCTCATCAGCCAGCATCCCCACATCCAGGCGCCAGAGTGGGCGCTGGGCCCGCACCTCTCCCATCTCCAGATCAACCCAGTGCAGAGCATGGTCTGAAATTGCTATGGCCGAATACTCGGCATCCTGCACCTTCGGGATCAATCCCCTGCTCAGGACGAAAAAATCTATACGGGAATAAACCCTATGGACATGAGAGAAAAAGGAATACTCCCACGCTCTCGGTCTCCCAAACCTCCAGGGATCCACCCCTCCCATCTGGTCCATGAATCCCCTCAGTACTTTGGCCGCCGCCGGTCTCCTACCCGTCCTTGAACTGGATTGGTCCAGCACTGTGTTAAAGTCTCCCCCCATGATCAGGCCCCCTGCCTCCAGGTCCGGAATGCGGCCCAACAAGCGCCTCATGAAGCCAGCATCATCCCAATTCGGGGCATATACATTAACCAGCACCACCTTCTCTCCCTGCAGCCTACCCTTCACCATAATATATCTGCCCTCCTTGTCCGACACCACCTCAGCCGCCTCAAATGCCACCCTCTTCCCCACCAGAATCGCCACACCCCCGGTTCTTCGCGTCCAATCCTGATTGAAAAACCTGCCCCACCCACCCCTTCCTCAGACGAACCTGGTTCGCCACCTTCATGTGGGTCTCCTGGAGCATAGCCACGTCCGCCTTCAACCCCTTCAGATGAGAAAATACCCGAGCCCGCTTAACCGGCCCATTCAGCCCCCTCACGTTCCAGGTAATCAGCCGGATCAGAGGGCAACCCTCCCCCACCGGCTAGCCATAGCTTATCAACTGCTCGCCCCAGGCCAGCTCGCCCCGCCCGACCCGTTCCCCATGGCGATAACGCCTCCACTCTACCCCCCCGGCCCACACCAGCTCCTTCCTGGCCATTCCAGCAGCAACCCGGTATCCCCCCCTGCCCCCCCCCACCCCCCCCCCCCCCCCGCAGGCTAGGACCCCTCCTAGCCGCGACGCACCCTCCATGGTACTTCTGTGAGTCAGCTGACTTCTGTTGACCCCGGCAGCTCCCGCCAAAACCCATCCCCTCCCGGCATGGGGTCATCCCCCTCTTGCCACACCTCCTTGGCGCCGCTTCAGCGCGGGAAAGAAAACCATTAGAGGCCACGCCCCCACCTCCAGCTCCTCCCCCCCCCGCCCCACAGCGCGGGAAACCAGAGGAAAGCCCGCGCTTTCACACTGCCACACCCCACCCTTCTGACGCAGCTCTCCAAAATCCAGTTTCACCCCAACCCCCAGCCCTGTACAGAAGGGAACATAAAAAACACAAACCCCCAACATTCCCCACATACCCCACACCCATACCCAACAGACAGACCCACCCGGAAACAGAGCAAAAAGAAAACCAGCATAAAAAACACACATGTCAAAGTTGAACAGCAACAGCAAAAACAGCAACGGCCATAGTGTGTCCCCAGACCCTAGTTCGAGTCCAGCTTCTCCGCCTGTACAAAGGCCCACGCCTCCTCCGGGGACTCGAAGTAGTGGTGCCGGTCCTTATATGTCACCCAGAGGCGCGCAGGCTGCAGCATTCCAAATCTGACCTGCTTGGCATGAAGCACCGCCTTCGTCCGGTTGAACCCGGCCCGCCGCTTAGCCACCTCCGCACTCCAGTCCTGGTAGATTCGCACTACCGAATTCTCCCACTTGCTGCTCCTCCCTTTCTTGGCCCAGAGCAGCACACACTCCCGGTCGCTGAATCGATGGAACCGCACCAGCACCGCCCTCGGGGGCTCATTTGCCTTAGGCCTCCTGGCCAGCACTCTATGAGCTCCCTCAAGCTCCAAAAGTCCTTAAATAGCGGGAGCTGCCGAACATGCGGCTTAGCTCCGCATAGCCGCAACCGGAAGTCCGATTAATTTCTTCTTAAGGGCAGCACGGTAGCATTGTGGATAGCACAATTGCTTCACAGCTCCAGGGTCCCAAGTTCGATTCCGACTTGGGTCACTGTCTGTGCGGAGTCTGCACATCCTCCCCGTGTGTGCGTGGGTTTCCTCCGGGTGCTCCGGTTTCCTCCCACAGTCCAAAGATGTGCAGGTTGGGTGGATTGGCCATGATAAATTGCTCTTAGTGTCCAAAATTCTATGATTAACCTAGGATAAAAGTTCGGCACAACATCGTGGTCCGAAGGGCCTGTTCTGTGCTGTATTTCTCTCTCTCTCTCTCTCTCTCTCTAAACCTTGATATTTAGGAGTAGACCTTAATTTGTTCGATGGTATAAGAGTAAAAGATGGGGAATAGTAAACACCTCTCACCATTTTAATATCCGCTCGCTGCAATGCGGAGTGGAAACATTTGGTCTTCGGGCTGGTATAACTTAGCAGTCAACAAAATGTGCAGGAATCCAGCTTGTCACCTCCTTCACAAGGTTCTGAACGCTCCAACAAAAACCAATAAACTCAAAGCCATTTGGACGAATGCCTTTATATTTAACAGTCTGCTATTGGAAAAACAACGACCTTTTATGACACTTTCTTTTATAATTTGCTCATTGATTAAAACAAACAGTTTTATTCTGGTTTTGCCAGTGACTGAGCTAATAAGAGTGGAACTGAGCAACGTGGAGCAGAAGGATTACTGGGTTTAATCTCCAATCGGGACCGAGGGAGCTGGTTTTTATCCGGGGCAACGCCAAATTTGGCCTCAGTAACCACCTTCTGTGTGCCCCCCCTCACCCCCACCACCCCCCCATCCGAAAAATCAAAGCTAGGGTTTCCTTCAGCTCCGATGCTAAAAACATGTCTGTGGCCTATGTTTGCCAACTCCGGTCATCAGTATTCCTGGAGGTTTCATCACCTGGCCTTCAACTTCCACTGCCCCTGCCCACCAGCCTTTTTCCATCCCTGATATCTTTATAAAAACTGTAAGAAGTAGGGTCAGGATTGGGCATTTGGCCTCTGGAGACCTTCCCCCCACCCCTTACGATCATGGCTGATTTGCTCTTAGTCTTAATTCTAGTTTCCAACCGTTTCCCTCTAACCCTTGACTCCTCAATAACTCAAGAATCTGTCCTTATCAACCCTGAATATTTTCAATGCTGTGCCTTTGGTTCTAAATTCCCCCGAATTGGAAGCGGCCTCTCAGCATCTACCCTGTTAAGCCCCCCCCTTTTCCCCCTTCTTCCAACCTCGCCCCCCCCCCTTCATCCCACAATTCCTTTGAAGGTTCCCGAATGATTTTGGGTGGCATGGTGGCACAGTGGTTAATAATAATCTTTATTAGTGTCACAAGTAGGCTTACATTAACACTGCAATGAAGTTACTGTGAAAATCCCCTAGTCGCCACATTCCGGTGCCTGTTCGGGTACACAGCACGTCTTTCGGGACTTGTGGGAGGAAACCGGAGCACCCGGAGGAAACCCACGCAGACACGGGGAGAACGTGCAGACTCCGCACGGACAGTGACCCAAGCCGGGAATTGAACCCGGAATCATTGCTCTGTGAAGCAACAGTGCTAACCACTGTGCTACCGTGTCACCTCACATCTCCAGGGTCCCAGGTTCAATTCCGGCCTCAGGTGACTGTGTGAAGTTTATACGTTCTCCCCGTGTCTGCGTGGGTTTCCTCCGGGTGCTCCAGTTTCCTCCCACAGTCCAAAGATATGCAGAGTTAGGTGGATTTTCAATGCTAAATTGCCCCTTGGCATCCAAAAGGTTAGTTAGGGTTACTGGGTTGTGGGGATAGTGCGGAGGCGTCGGCTTAAGTAGGGTGCTCTTTCCTAGGGCTGGTGAAGACATGATGGGCCGAATGGCCTCCTTCTGCACTGTAAATTCTATGATTTTCTGCTAGGTTTGTGCAGAGGTGTCTGGGAAGATTAATTTTCGACTCCTGGTGGCTCAGGGGAACTCTACATGTGGACGCTGGGTGGGAAGGGCTGGACTGAGGCTAGATGAAGTCGGGCGCCGAGACTGACACAGCCACTTGACATGCGGATACTTGAGACGAGGTGCTGGAGGGCAGGCAGTGACATACCGGAGCCAAACTCTCCCTCTTCAGCAGACGAGATGGGATAGCAGGAGGGGAGAGGAAAAACATTCCTGACAAAGACTCATAAAATGAGGCAGTTGTGCTAATTATTTTTCCGAGCACTCAAAGCGTGGCCAGCACTAGTGTTTATCTGGGCTTGTCAATCTGTCGTTTGCTTATTGCTGTTAGCAAATATCCGCCTCAATACTTCGCTCAGCACCATATTGTTTCAGCATCGCTGAGCTGTTTGACTTGGACTAGACTCTGTCTAGACACAAACTGTTTATAACCGCACTTTAAATGATTATAATCATGTTGAGAGTTAAAATTACTGCACTGGTGTTTCCCATAACAAAAAAACACTCGTTTGGTTTACACAGAAAATTATAATTCATGCAATGTGATTTGTACCAATTTGTTTTAACCACAGGCGATACTTGACTACGGCAAGCTGCCAATGCCAGTTTCTTGACCACTTGCTGTACCTGAGGGTATCCCGTTTTCCGAGACACTTTGATGTGGCTGCTGTTTTAATAGGTCTCCAACCGACATTTATTTTGTTGACAAATTGCAGCTATTTCTAGAACTTTCCGACATTCCGTGCCTGGGCTCCGAACGTCCAACAGCCCCCACAGTTGCAGCCTGCTCGCCAGCCTAATGAGCGGTTGGCATGTTTCCCTTGACATCATGCGACCACAAGGAGTTATTTTCAGTCAACTGATCAGTAAGTAAATTGTGAAGAGGACGTAATGAGGCAAGGGATATTCAGGTTAAGTGGATGGGCCACTTAAAATTGACTTTCAGGGCATAATGTGGAAAAATGTGAACTTGTCGACTTTGGCAAAAAGAATAGAAAAGTAGATTAAATGATTCAAATGCAGAGAGACTTAAGTATTCTGGTACATGGATCACAAAAATGAGGCCTTCATGTACAGCAAGGATTAGGAAGACAAATGGAATGTTGCCATTAATTGCAAAGGGACTTGAGTAGAAAAGAAGGGAGTTTTGCCACAGCTGTATAGGGCATTAATGAGATCACATTTGGAGTACTGTATCCAGTTTTCTCACTCAACCTTCCCGCCCTGACGGTGCACATGTCAGACTTTCGTTTTTTTCTGTCGCTAATTATTCCTGGAACAGGTTCACCTGTCTGTCACCAGGGCTTCTAGCCTGAGGGGCGTAGCACCACATCGAAATTGGCCACATGCACAAACTAAGGGGCAATTTAGCACAGCCAATCCGCCTAACCTGCTCATTTTGGACTATGAGAGGAAACCGGAGCACCCGGAGGAAACCCGCGCAGACACGGGGAGAACGTGCAGACTCTGCACAGACAGGCCTCAGGCCAAAATTGGACCCTGGTCTCTGCACTGTGAGGCAGCAGTGCTAATCATTGCTCCACTGTGCTGCCCTGTGCCCAGTTATGGGGCGGGATTCTCTGACCCCCCGCCGGGTTGGAGAATCGCTGGGGGGCGATACAGAGTGGCCGGTCCCGCCGGCGTAAATTACAACAGGTACTTACCGGTGGGACCTGGCTCTGCGGGTGGCCTCCGGGGTCCTCGGGGGGGGGCGCGGGGAGATCTGGCCCCGGAGGTGCCCCCATGGTGGCCTGGGCTGCGATCGGAACCCACCGATCCGCAGGCGGGCCTGTGCCGTAGGGGCATTCTATTCCCCCGCGTCGGCCGCTGTAACAGTCCGCAATGGCCGATGCGGAGATGAACCCCCCTGCGCATGCGCTGGGATGACGCCAGCACACGCTGGACCTCCCGCGCATGCGCCAACCTGCGCCGGCCGGCCGAGGCCCTTCGGCGCTGGTTGCCGTGGCGCCAAGCCCCTTTGCGCCGGCCAGTGTGTCGCAAACCACTCTGGCCCCTGCATCTTCGGGGCGGCCCGACCCCGGAGTAGTTCACGCCACTCCTTCGCGCCGGTTCGCAGAGAATCCTGCCCATGGTCTTTTTAAAAATGTAGGGCGGGATTCTCAGCCAGCGGGATTCTCCATTTTGCCGACGTCCGGGGATTTCCCGATGGCGTGGGGCTGCCCCATAATGGGAAACCCCATTGACTGGCCAGCGCATCGGAGAATCCCTCCTGTGGGTCAAGGCAGAAATGTGGCGCAGCGGGGCAGAGAATCCAGCCCATATTCATTGGCGGGATGTGGGTTTTTCTGACAAGGCCAGGATTTATTGCCCGTCCCTAATTGCCCTTGAACTGAATGGCTTGCCCCATTTGCCAGGACAATTAACCGTTGCTGTGTGTCTGGAGTCACATATAGGCCAGACCAGGTAAGGTTGGCAGATTTCCTTCCCTAAAGGGCATTAGTGAACCAGATGGGTTTTTACAGCAATCAATGCTCAGCATTACTGAGACTGGTTATTAATTCTCGATTTTCTTAATAAATGGTGGGATTTGAACTCCTGTCCCCAGAACATTAGCCAGGGCCTCTGGATTACTAATCCAAGGGCATCACCACTCCTCACTTTAGAAAGGATATAATTGCAGTAGGTACCTCCTGAGAAGGTTCACTCAACTGATTCCTGGGGAGAAAGGTTTCTTTTATGAGGAAATGTTGAGTAGGTTAGGCCTATACACTTTGGAGCATGGAAAAATAAGAGATGATATTACTGACCCTGAGGGGTTTGATTGGCAGATGCTGAGGTTTCCCCTTGCAGGAGAGTTTAGGGGGGCAATTCTCCGAGCCCCGCGCCGGGGCGGAGAATCGCCGCAACCATGCCACGATGCCCCGATGCTGGCACGCGATTCTCCGAGGTGCAGAGAATTGGCACCATTTGCGCCGGTGCGTTTGGCGCTGCGCCAGCCCCTGGAATCGGCAGATCTGCCGATTCTCTGGCCCGGATGGGCCGAGCGGCCGCTCCGATACGACAGAGACCCGCCGGCGCCGTTCACCCCTGGTTGCTGCTGGCAGGAACTCTGCGGGAACGGTCGGGGGTGGCCTGTTGTGGGGGGGGGTGGGGGGCTCCTTCACCGGGGGGGCCTCCGATGGGGTCTGGCCGCGATCGGGGCCCACCAATCAGCGGGACAGCCTCTCCCCCCACCCCACCGGGCCTACTTCCTGGCACAGCCGGCCCCTGAACACCGACCCCATATTGGTCGGGGCTGGCGTGCAAAAGAAGTCCCCGCACATGCGCAGTTTGGCGCGGCCCAACTTCGCATGAGTGGGTTGGCGCAGTGCCCATTTGGCACCGCATAAGGAGGCTGGAGCGGCGTGAACTGCTCAAGCCCCGTGCAGGCCCTCTCTGGGGGCCAGAATTGTATGTAACTGGGCCCGGTTCGCGCCGTCGTGAAACGCGATTGCGTTCACTACAGCGCGAACTCTTGGGCCCAATATTGGAGGGTCGCCCCCTAGAACTTTGGAAAATAATTTAAAAATTAGGGGTCTCGCATTTAAGGCAGAAATGAGGAGATTGTTTTTCTCACAGAGCGTTGTTGGTCTGCAGAATTATTTTCCACAGTGTTAACGGCCGGGTCATTGAATATATTTAAGACTGGGTTAGACAGATTTCTAATCGACAAGGGGGTCAAGTGTTATGTGGCGGGCGGAGGAAGGGAGCAGAATGGAGGTGAATTGTAAAATCCCTACAGTGCAGAAGGAGGCTATTCGATGTATCGAGCCTGCACCGACCCCCTGAAAGAGCACTCCTCCCAGGCCCACTCCCCCGCCCCATCCCAATAACCCCTGAACCCAACCTACACAACTTTGGACTGTGGGAGGAAATCGGAGCACCCGGAGGTAAGCCACGCAGACACGGGGAGAACGTGCAAACTCCACCTGGTCACCAAAGCCGGAATTGAGCCCGGGTCCCTGGCGCTGTGAGGCAGCAGTGCTAACCACTGTGCCACCGTGAAGCCACAATCTGATTATCCAGGATCTTATCAAAAAGCGAAGCAGGCTCGAGGGGCTGAATGGCCGTCACCTGCTCCCAATTCTCGTGTTCTTGTTTGTTTTACAACGATCGACAACATCTGCTGCTGCCAGGATAACCCTGCATTGTGGTCTTTACATTTATTTTACATGGGAAGTTATTTGGAGAAAACATCGTGCTTATAAAACTGCCCTGATCTCAATGAGTAGGTAGAGGTAGATGGAGAATGAGAAAAATGAGCTGCATAACCTGGCTGAAGTGTAAATGGTACAAGAAACATAAGGAGGACCATTCGGATAAAGTGCTGAAATTCCTATCTTATGTTCCCAAGTTACTTTAGTTTCCCACAGGTTAACAGCTGAGCCTTTGGGAATGCCAGGGTTCATTCCCAGGCCAGGCTAAGGATTGTTCTCTCTGTACTTGTTATCTAAGCACGGATAGCCGAGAACAAAAGAGGGATATAATGGACCGGCCTCTCTTCTGTTGTATCAAGGGCAAGTCCTGATTACTTTTGGGCTAAGTTATATGGTTATTCCTGGAAATGCTTTGGCTTCTGATAGTAACCACGGTGATGCGCATTGGCAAGTCTAGTGGAAGAACATAAATCAATGGCGTGGCTGCTCGGACAAGATGTGTTTGGAAGGCTGAATAGATTGGGTGGTGGCTTCTGTCTTCTGTCAAACAATAGGCAACGATTGAAGCCATCCTTCAGATTATTTTCCCTCAACTCTGGAACAAATGAAAGGTTCCAATTCCCAGAACTTGAGGCATGTTAATCAATATGTGAACAAAAAAGTGCGAACTTGCATTTCGCCTATTATAGAACATAGAACATAGAACGGTACAGCACAGAACAGGCCCTTCGGCCCTCGATGTTGTGCCGAGCAATGATCACCCTACTTAAACCCACGTAACCCGTATACCCGTAACCCAACAATCCCCCCATTAACCTTACACTACGGGCAATTTAGCATGGCCAATCCACCTAACCCGCACATCTTTGGACTGTGGGAGGAAACCGGAGCACCCGGAGGAAACCCACGCACACACGGGGAGGACGTGCAGACTCCACACAGACAGTGACCCAGCCGGGAATCGAACCTGGGACCCTGGAGCTGTGAAGCATTGATGCTAACCACCATGCTACCGTGAGGCCCCTTGTGACATTTGTGCCTATTGTGACATCAGGATGTTCCAAAGTATTTTGCAGCCAGTAACAAACTTTTGAAGTGTATTTGTTGTTAAAGTAAGCGAAGTTACTATAGCTCCAGGTGACAACAGCTGCTTTCCCCTTTGAGGGGGGGGGGGGGGAGAGCTGACTGGTGGTGATTTAACCTGAGGGTACCAACGCCTCAGGGGCAGCACGGTACCATGGTGGTGAGCATAAATGCTTCACAGCTCCAGGGTCCCAAGTTCGATTCCCGGCTGGGTCACTGTCTGTGCGGAGTCTGCACGTCCTCCCCATGTGTGCGTGGGTTTCCTCCGGGTGCTCCGGTTTCCTCCCACAGTCCAAAGATGTGCAGGTTAGGTGGATTGGCCATGCTAAATTGCCCGTAGTGTCCTAAAAAAGTAAGGTTAAGGGGGGGGTTGTTGGGTTACGGGTATAGGGTGGATACGTGGGTTTGAGTAGGGTGATCATTGCTCGGCACAACATCGAGGGCCGAAGGGCCTGTTCTGTGCTGTACTGTTCTATGTTCTATGTACCTCAGGCGAGGGGGAAGGTTGAGAATTGTTTCATGAAAAACCTCAGCGGGTACGGGGATTGAACCCTGCGCTGCTGGCCTCGCTCGGCATCACGAACCAGCTGCTCTTTTGCATTCACCCGAGATGGAAGGTGGCAGCTTCAGTTAAACATTGGCACCTCTGACAATGCGGCACCTCCTCAGTCCCGCACCGAGATTGTGTACTGAAGTGCTTGGAGTGGTGCAGCAACCGTTCAACCTTCAGAAGTGAGTGCTGCTGCTGAAACAAGGCTGCTCCTATCAGTTACAGATAATGTTACATCAATACTTCTTCCTACATCCATACAATGGATAATTTGCACAACCCAGGCTTGAAAACGGGAATATATTTCAAGCTACTAAAACCTTTGAAGTCCGAAACTGTTTACATAGAATTTTACACCACAAAAGTCGGCAATTCTGCCCGACTGGACTCTGCCTGTGTTTATAGCCCGTATGAGCATCCTCGTGATGATATGCATAAAGCAGTTCTGTATATAATGTTATGCGTGACCTCCAACCACTTGGTGGCAGTGTAAACCCACCACGAGGCCCTGTGGTTGGGGAGTTGGGAGTCGCTCGTGTTGGAGGATAGACGTATTTTACAGTAGCTCTACAATAGTTAATTAGTGTTAGTAGTTTATTATTTTATTTATCCTGGCTATCTTTTGCACGCAGTTGTTTCACAATAAATTATTTAAACTAGATGTTCTGTAGTTTATCATTCATATCGGCCTGTCTACAGAACATGACATCTCCCATCACGCTTCACTTAACCCGAGCCACACATCCTCTTCTGCCTTTCTCCTTCATGTGATTATTTAGCTTCCCTTCAAATGCATCAATGCCATTTACCAGGGGCTGGGTTAGCACAGTGGGCTAAACAGCTGGCTCATGAAGCAGAACAAGGCCAGCAGCACGGGTTCAATTCCCGTACCGGCCTCCCCAAACAGGCACCAGAAGGTGGCGACTAGGGGCTTTTCACTGTAACTTCATTTGAAGCCTACTTGTGACAATAAGTGATTATTATTACCTCAACTACTCCACACTCTCTGTACACTGAAGTGCTTCCTGAATATCTGATTGGAATTATTCGTGACTATCTCCTTTTTCTGTTAGATTTGACCTCACCCCCACAAACATATGGAAACAATGTGGAGGGCTTCAGGGGAATGGCACCAAGTTATGATGCTCGTTTGGAGAGTTGGTACAGACACGATGGGCTGAACGGTCTCCTTCTGCACACTAACAATTCTGTGATTCAAACATAATAATGTTAAGGGAAAGACCCTCTGGTCCACTACATTTTCCCAGACAATTGGCATGCTGGGAATTGTCAAATATATACACATTCCACCCGAACCAAATATTTTCACTATGTTAGCCTTATCAACTCGCCCCTCCCACCTCTCCCCCAACACCATATGGTTAAGAACTTCTATCTTAGTCATATCTTATATTTATTTTGTTTGGTCGCTATCCAGCATGTTGACATTGTTTTGCCTGTACCATACAACTGGAATAAACTGTTTTCTTCAGCTCCTCTTAATACGGCACTAAGCACTTCATCCAGACTCGTTATTGGGAGGGACAAGGTAATGATCGAGGTTCTAGGTGGTCATGTGATCGAAGTCTGTTCTGGAGCTCAGAACAGTCATCAGTACAACACAGCAAAGTTCACTAATGTCAACCTCCTCTGTCATAAATGCATCTCCAAAATTGAGCACTGTGCATATTCTGCTCAATGTGACATAAAAAACGCTATAATGGCGGATAGCGTTCAAAAGAGATTGACAGGATGAAACCAGGCATGCGAGGGAGAGGATGATCAGGAAAGGATGAACAGATTGAGTCGCTTTTCATTTGAAAAGTGGAGGCTGATGGGGAGATCTAATCGAGGTCTTTAACATTCTGAAAGATTTTCAGCAAATAGAAACAGAGGGAATGTTTCCATCTTTTAAAAATATTTGTTCGTAGGCGTTGCTGGCTGTGGGCATTTATTGCCCATCCCTAATTGCCTTTGAGGGGGCAGTTAAGAATCACCCACATTGCTGTGGGTCTGGAGTCACATGTAGGCCAGACCGGGTAAGGATGGCAGATTTCCTTCCCTAAAGGACAGTACGGAGCCAGATGGGTTTGTATGACAATTGGAAATGTTATGATTCGACTTTTAATTCCAGATGTTTATTGAATTCAAATTTCACCATCTGCAGTGCGGGATTTGAACCCAGGTGCCCAGAGCATTAGGCTGGGACACTGGGTTTCTGGTTTACTAGTCCAGTGACAATACCACTACGCCACCTCCTCCCCATAAGGCAAAGAAAAATTAGAGGCTGTCAATATAATATAGCCACCAGGAATCAAATAGGAAACTTAGAAGAACCTGAGAGTGGTGGGAATGTGGAACTTGCTACCAAAGGGAGAGGTTGAAGCCATACATATGGACACATTTGACGGGCAGCTAGGCAAGTATATGAGGGAGAAGGGAATGGAGGATGTCATGTGAGAGTACCTTTAAGAAATGAGTGTTTATAAATGGGTGTGTATATAAATATCTGTGGTGAGAGTACCTTTAAGAAATGGGTGTTTACTACAGCAGTGATGTCAGAGAGTGGGTGGAGCTGGGCTGTCTGTCAGCTTTTTACTTTCGTTTTTGAGCAGGCTGCAGGGCGTGTTTTAGTTTCGTTTTCAGTGTCGGAGCTGAAGCCAGACCGAGCAGGTGTACTGCTGTTCTCTCTGCCATCAAAAGACTATCTCTTGATCATTTGGTGAATTCAGAATTATAAATGTTCTCAGTAGTGAATGTAAACCGAATGTGCTTCTGTTTAAAGGTTTTTTTAAAAAGTCTTCTGGGTGTTAAAAGGGCAGCTTATGGATTACTTAGTGTTGTATTCTTTGGGGGTTGTATTTGAATCGATGGTTGCTAAGGTGTTCACTATTTTAAAAAGGTTAACTTGAGTTCATAGAATAAACATTGTTTTGCTTTAAAAAAATACTTTTCCATTTCTGCTGTACCACACCTGTAGAGTGGGCCGTGTGCTCCCCATACCACAATCTATTAAAAGGTGTGGGTCAGGTGAACTCCATGATACACTTTGGGGTTCTCTAAACCCTGGCCTATAACAAGGGTTAGATAACAGATTTAGATGAGGAAAGATTAGAGGAGGTTCGAGTAGAGCATAAACATGGATGGTGGGCTGAATGGCCTGTTTCTGTACCACATGTGACCCTATGTAAACACCAAGCAATTGGTGCCCTTGATAAATGTTGGTGCTTTAATGCAGTGCTGCATTTAGTATTTTTGTTTTACAAAGCGTGGGCTGGATGGGGAACCTTTCTTGGCCAAGTCTGAAGATTTATAAAATCTCCCCTGACGCGTTAAGAATCCAAATTCTTGAATTCTCAATCACCTTCTGAGGAGATCAAACAAGCCCGGGATAAACCTTGACTCCTCAACTTAAACGCGAGGGCAAGTTCTGTGTGACATTACGGTCCGTCAGCGACGGTAAGGGCTTTTTAATTCAGGCAATGTTTGGATATGGGCAGGCCAAATCAAACAAAATTACTTCATGTAGGAATTACACAATCAGATTCCAATTGAAATATTATAACTTCCATTGCGCTGACAACTCAAATAAAACAAATTAAAAGTTAAAAAGTGTTGTTGGATGAGAACTGAAAGCCCAAGTTCAACGATAGGTTGATCGTCTATCAATGACTCACTCGTATTCACTGCAACAACCGGCCAAATATTCAGGAGCACAAGCCTAATTAATTGTTTTTTATTGGTTAAATTGCAAAACAAACTAGCTCCAGAAGAATATGCAGTATTACTAACTTTATTCGTAAATGCGAGTATTTATTTTCTTTGCACACAACATCAAATGATCTCAGGCCCCCATCTTTTTTAAAAGTAAGAATAATAATCTTTATTGTCACAAGTAGTTTACATTAACACAGTGAAAAGCCCCTAGTCGCCATAGTCCGGCACCTGTTTGGGTACACGGAGGGAGAATTCAGAATGTCCAATTCACCTAACAAGCAGATCTTTCGGGACTTGTGGGAGGAAAGCGGATCACCCGGAGGAAGCCCACGCAGCCATGGGGAGAACATGCAGACTCTGCACAGAAAGTGACCCAAGCCGGGGATTTAACTTGGGACCCTGGAGCTGTGAAGCGACAGTATCACTCAAAACTTTGGCGCTTTGGACATCAGAATGTATCCCCATTGCCCCTGCTGCTATCCAATA
This sequence comes from Scyliorhinus canicula, assembly GCF_902713615.1. Taxonomy (NCBI): domain Eukaryota; kingdom Metazoa; phylum Chordata; class Chondrichthyes; order Carcharhiniformes; family Scyliorhinidae; genus Scyliorhinus; species Scyliorhinus canicula. The sequence goes on along the minus strand of NC_052156.1, from coordinate 12,489,791 downwards.
TTCGGCACTGACTTGGCATTCCACCATTTCCATGGATTCTGCCGTTATGTTGGGGACTTTCTGTTGGAAGTAGCGGGAATAATCCAACCAATCCCATTTGTGCTCCTTCTACATTGGAAAATCTGGAGGACAGGAGGAGTTGAATTGATGAATCAAAATTGGATTGAGGGACGATGTCAGGGACAGTGTTGAGAGATGGAAGAGAGAGTTGGGCTGAGTGATGGAGCAGCGAGCTGAGCTCAGACAGAGAGATGGAACAGGGAACCAAGTCGAGGGATGGAGCAGCTGAGACGTGGGAGACGGAATGACACTGAAAGACAGAGACAGAGGAGGTACAGATTTTGTTCCACTTACTTGGCTGCAGATAAGGGGCTAATGGAATAGTGCTGTAATTGCTAGAGGTTCCCTGGAGTGTAGGTAATTTATGAGGGATTGTATTTAGTCCAGTTAAACAGGTCATGGAACCTAGTGGGATACAGATGATGTAATTAATGGAATGAGCCAAGTCTGTCTGTAGTTTTGCAGCTTGTTCTAAGATTTTAAGTTGAACATCAGTTTTTTGCCAAATGCTGTTGGATTGAGCAGAAGTGTACTGGATCTGTTCTTGGAAGGAATTCTCTCCAAACGTCTCTACATAACTAAGCATTTAACCTGTTTTGGTAACTTTATTTAGAAGTGGCATTTGAACAGTATTAGGTTGCTTAATTTAAATTAGTGGTAGGTGTAGATAGTGGGCTTGATTCTCCGTTTGGGAGCCTAAGTGTTCCCGACGGAACTGAATAGTGTACAATTCTCACTCCCATTGGATGCTGGACCTGCAAATGGCCAATCATTCTGCTGGCATGAATTGGAAGCAATTCCCAGCCCAGCAGACGGCGTTATCGCTGGGGTCAGAATTCACGCTAAAGAGCCTTAAAAGCATTCCACTCACCACACATTCATTCCAGAGAAGGCTTACCTCCCAATTTTGGGAGTCTTAAGTGGACCCACTGCTTGATACCAGTAAGGAGAGAAGGGGCACCTTCTTCCCCAGGGTGGGCCACAGACTCAAGCCCGCCTCTTGAACAGCAGCTGGGAGGAGGTGGCAGTGGCAGTCAGTGCTGCCAGCCTCACCAGGAGGAAGCTGTCCATTACATTGAGGGATGGGTGTGACTGGTGAGGCCTCTATTCTGAGAGGGGCAGTGTGCCAGGAAGGCTTCCAAAGGCCAAAGTGCAGGTATTGTTTGCTTGGGAAGAGCTCTGCTAATTCCCTGCTTCCTCTGCAGCGGGGCAGCGCTTCTGAGGAGTACACGGAGGAGTGCCAGCACCTGATGGGCCAATGGTTGAACATGGCCACGTCCATCCCCTTGATGCTACTGTTGGAGTGTGAGGGTTCCAGAGGGGGGGCCTGGGGGGAGTCCCATATCACCCGAGTCTCTCTGAACATTTACAGGACACAGTGAGCAGTCAGCAGTGTGAGCAGCCAGGAGCCTGTAGGTAGCACCAGAGGACCTGTTTAAACCACATACTGCAGCAATGGCGATCTGAGTCAGGTTACCCCGATCCCGAGGGGGCACCCCGGGTACATAGACTTGGCACAAAGTCGTTCCCATTACTCCCTGTGGCTCAGGCAGCCCCCCTCTCCCCACCCCCAGCAAGCCTGACAAATTGTAATAGTTTCTGAGAGTATGTTTACCCTCTCACCCCCCTTCAGCAGCCATGACGCCCACTCCCCACTGGTAAATATTTGCACCAATCACCCCCGCGGGACTTCGCCAGAGAAGGGTGGAGCAGGTGGATAGGTGGGGCATGCAGTGTCCAACCCGCTAATGAGAGTTAAATCCAAGAGTGGGCTTGTTGGCATGGGTACAATCTTCACTGACGTCGCCAGCGAGGGACACAAGGCGTCAGTGTCGGCGCCGGGTGCAAATCCCAATTTTTCACTTGTGCGCTATTTTGTGCCTGATCACAATTCTCGCTGCCAGCAGGGAACGGAGAATTCAGCCCAGCAAGTTCAAATTGTTCCTTTTATTTAGGAACTTAGATTCCCGGCTTTGGTCACTGTCTGTGCGGAGTCTGCACGTTCTCCCTGTGTCTGTGTGGGTTTCCTCCGGGTGCTCCGGTTTCCTCCCACTGTCCAAAGATGTGCAGGTTAGGTGGATAGGCCGTGATAAATTGCCCTGAGTGTCCAAAATTGCCCTAAGTGTTGGGTGGGGTTACTGGGTTATGGAGATAGGGTGGAGGTGTTGATCTTGGGTCGGGTGCTCTTTCCAAGAGCCGGTGCAGACTCGATGGGCCAAAAGGCCTCCTTCTGCACTGTAAATTCTTTGATAATTCAAATAAAAATCAGACTAAATAGCCAGGTTTATTCTTTAGTTGTAGAATATTTGGACCAATGCTCAGTGAGATTCACAAATTTAATATTCACCTTCACTCAGATGATGTTGACTAAGTGAATAAAACACAAAGGAAGTTGAAACATGTTTACATAGTAAATATCTGTGGAGTAGGTCATTGTAGGATTCAAAAGGAGCCCATCAGGGCTCCAGTCCTTTCCCTTATTTGCAACTAGCCCCATGTCCGTCTCACAAAACCTTCCTGTAAGCAATGGATTGACCTCAGTAATATATCACTGGATATTTGGGAATGTCTGCAGACTGAAATCTGGCCGTTTTCTGGCATTTTTGCAATCACCACACCTGGGCCTTATTAACAAATAGGCGGGGAGGTGGGGGGGGGGGTCAAAGGTTAGGGACAATTACAGCAGCACAAACAGATGAAATCAAACTTCTGCTCGTGTAGCCTTAATTAACCTCAGTCTTTGACCTTCCAGAACTAGGTTAACTCAGTGTCAAGTTGATCTGAACGGAGTGGAACAGGCTGTGGGTGACGCAGCTTTTGGTGAAAGAATTGGTGAGTGAACGGACGTTCAAACAAAGCTAAGCAGGAAACCATTTTGTTTCATTTGCGCATAATCCTCTTCCCCTTGGGGTAATCCAGATTTCCTAATCCTGAGGAGAGATTGAGGAGACGGAGCCTGTATTCGCTCGAGTTTGGAAGAATGAGGGGAGAATGAGGGGAGGGCAGAATATACAATTCTGACAGGACTCAACAGGGTAGGTCCAGGCAGGATGTTTCCTCCGCTGGGGAGTGAGGAACCTGAGGGCACACGCTCAGAACAAGGGATAGGCCCTTTGGGACTGAAATAAGGGGGATGGTGAATATTGGGAATCCTCGCTCCGTGAGGGCGGTGGAGGCCCAGGCCCAGATTTTCACCTTGATCGAGAAGCTTTCATTATGACAAAAAGCCCGGAAATGGACAAAATTTCTAAGTCCCGCCCCTGAACCCAGCATTTCCCATCTTTGTGAGGGTGTGACTGAAGTTGGGCCAGGGTTCGCACATGTGCCATTGGCGGAAGCAACTGGCCAATTGAATCACCAGTTGCTGTCCATTGACATCCAATATTTGAACCCTGGATGTGTGAATCACAGAGTATGCAGACCATACCAGATAGGTGGAGGTCTGAACTTGGTGAATTCTTTGGATAGCCAATGCATCCCTCTAGAGAGTAAGGAGGCCCTTTGAATAGGGTCCCACGACCTTTGGGAGAGGTAATGCACCCTTTTGAATTGTTAGAATTAAACACGGTACGTACATTTTACATATAAACTCATTGGAAATGTCAAATTGTAGAGGAAGTGCCCAGCTGTCAAAAAATGTCAATCTGTCAAGGAACTGTCAAACTGTCAGGTAGGATGTGTCAAAACTGTCAAAATTGTTGAGCTGTCCAGGAAATGCCAAAAGATACTAGGTGAGTTGACATGGATAGCGGAAATAAAGGATGATGGGTAGAGATTTGGGGTGACATGACTTGGTACTGAGGTGGCACAGGGAGCATGGGGGTGGGCAGAGAGGGTCTTGGGCTGTCATAAGGTTATAAGGAACCATGGGGGTGGGTGGAGGTGTGAGTTGGGATAGGCTGCATTGGATAAGGCATAAGGGGTGTGTGGGGGAGGGTGAGTGGGTTGAGGGGTGAGGGCTGTAAGGATTTTTAAAAAAAATTAAACACAGTTGTGGAGCATAGAGGCAGTCCACTCTACACCCAGAAAACTCCACACTCGTTCCGATGTTGTCAGCTCCAACTCCCATTTCAGCCTGCTCTCTCGCCGACTGAGAATCCGATCTTCAGGCGACCATTCAGAGCCAGGAAATCTCCCAACTCAGTGAACCCAACCCCGGGATGGAAATTTGATCCTCAGTCATTGAGTGCATTCAAGGCACAGATCGATACATTTCTCAATATTAACGAGGTCAAGGAATATGGAGATAGTGCAGGAATATAGTATTGAGGGAGGAGATCAGCTGTGGTCCAATTAACTGGAGGGTCAGGCTCCTGCCTGTACTTAGGTTCCTATTACTTGTGGAAAGCATTCTGAAGTAGTAAAGAAGCAGATCAGCAAATCGATTCAATCATCTTAGCTCCAGGACATCACTGCAGGAGTTCCTCAGGCTAGTATCCTCGGTCCAACCATCTTCAGCTTCTTCATCATTGACCTTCTTTACATCATAAGGTCAGATGTGGGGATGTTTGCTGATGACTGCACAATGTTCAGCATCATTCGCGACTCCTCAGATGATGAAGCAGTCCATGTCCAAATGCAGCAAGACCTGGACAATATCTAGTCTTGGGCTGACAAGTGGTAAGTTACATTTGCGCCACACAAGTGCCAGGTAATGACCATCTCCTTACAAGAGAGGACCTAACCATCGTTCTTTGACATTCAATGGCATTATGGCAGCACGGTAGCACAGTGGTTAGCACAGTTGCTTCACAGCTCCAGGGTCCCAAGTTCGATTCCCAGCTTGGTCATTGTCTATGTAGAGTCTGCACGTTCTCCCCGTGTCTGCGTGGGTTTCCTCCGGGTGCTCCGGTTTCCTCTCACGGTCCAAAGATGTGCAGGTTAGGTGGATTGGCTGTGATAAATTGCCCTTAGCATCTAAAAAGGTTGGGTAGGGTTACTGGGTTACGGGGATAGGGCCGGTGAAGACTTGATGGGCTGAATGGCCTCCTTCTGCACCCAGGCTTGGGTAACTGTCTGTGCGGAGTCTGCATGTTCTCCCCGTGTCTGCGTGGGTATCCTCCGGGTGCTCCGGTTTCCTCCCACAAGTCCCGAATGACGTGCTTGTTAGGTGAATTGGACATTCTGAATTCTCCCTCTGCGTACCCGAACAGGCGCTGGAGTGTGGCGACTAGGGGCTTTTCACAGTAACTTCAATGCATTGTTAATGCAAGCCTACTTTGGACACTAATAAAGATTATTACTTGCCTCGATGAGCACAGCTCGAACACTCAAGAACCTCGACACCATCCAGAACAAAGTAATCCGCTTGATTGCTCCCCCTTCCAAAAAACATTCAAACCCTCCACCACCGATGTACAGTGGCAGCTGTGTGTACCATCTACAAGATGCACAGCAATAACTCACTAATGTTCCTTAGACAACACCTTCCTACCCCATGACCACTCCAATCTAGGACAAGAGCAGCAGATACCTGGGAACCCCACCACCTGGAGGTTCCCCTCCAAGTCACTCACCACCCTGCCTTGGAAATATATTGTCGTTCCTTCGCTGTCGCTGGGGCAAGATCCTGGAACTCCCTCCCTAACAGCGCTGTGGATATACCTACACCATATGGGTTGCAGCGGTTCAAGAAGGCAGCTCACCTATACCTTCTCAAGAGAAACGAGGGAAGGGCAATAAACGCTGGTCGACCTAGTGATGCCCACATCCCGTTAAATGAATAAAGAAAAAAAAATTCAATTGAATACGAAAGGTTAAAGTGACACTTCTACAGAAAGTCATGAAGGCACCAGGTTCAGACTCAGATCAGTGTTGCTATCATGGGCTGGATTCTCCAGTTTTCCCAGCCACCTGTTTCTCAGCGATGCTCCATTCGCTGGAGGCCGGATTCTCTACTCCCGCCATTTGTCATTGAAGCGGGAAACCCGCGGGCGGGGGCGCGCTGCCGGCGGGAACAGAGAATCCCAATTGCCGAAAAATTCCGGCCAATATCTTGTCAAAGAGTGTAAGTCCTGTACTCGTTTGCAGTAACTCCCAGTCAGGAAAGGGTAAATCAAAATCAATCAGTGTTTCCGCTTCAAGCTCCAAATTAGTTCAACCTTTTTGAAAATGAGTGTGTGTGGGCGTTAAATCTAAAATAGTCTCCTCGCCCGCACAATCCCTGCTCGCTCATGAATAATAGCTGCCTCAGAAAGTCCTGGATTTCAGTCAGCTTCAGTTCTCTGCCTGAAGGCAGGTCCAAGCCACAACCATTACAATGGGTAAGGTAAGGAAGCAGATCCCAAACCCACCCCAGCTGGAACAGGGATTGAACCCTGTGCTGTTGGCAATAATCTGATCCACAGCAGCCATGTTGGCAGCGACTGACCAAGTCCGCACCAGCCCTTAGAAAGAGCACCCCACCCGAGACCATACCTTCACCCTATCCCCGTAACCCAGAAGCCCCACCCAACCTTTTTGGACACTAAGGGGGAATTTAGCATGGCCAATCCACCTAACCTGCACATCTTTGGACTGTGGGAGGAAACCGAAGCACCCGGAGGAAACCAACGCAGACATAGGGAGACAGTGCAAACACCACACAGATAGTCACCCGAGGCCGGTATTGAACCCGGACCCTGGGTGGCACGGATCTGGAAAGGATGGGAGTCTGTGGAAAAAGAATAACCCAACAACTCCAAACATGGATCATAATTTAAATCCCCTCGTGCAAACACTGCCAGAAGCCAAGAAAGAAGATTGAAGTTTTGCAATCCGTCACTCTCCACGTCATGTTGGTTAAGAAGGTCAATTACTGAGTTGCACAGAAACCTCTGCTCCCTGTGTAAAACTGCCCTCATCTGTCAACGCTGGTCTTTAAGCAACCATTGCGTTGAGTCCTTCTGCAAACAATGTCACATCAAAGAGCTCAAAGGGGAAAGCAAAGATTGGAAATGCTGAAAATATGAAATAAAAACTGAAAGTGCTGCAACATACCCATCAATACCCTCAAAGTGGAAGATGGATTAATAATTCAAGTGGAGGCTAATTACCAGCAGTGCTTCAGGAAGGTTGTTCTTCACCTGAAATGTTAACCTGTCTTCACTTTTCAGTTGTTTGGGATTTTTAAGCAGTTTCTATTTTTCGTTTCCCTGTTACTTGACACACTGCTGATAGCTCATTAGCCAGCTGAATCTCCAGATTGAGGGTGAGATTAAGCAGGGCCGCCGTTCACAGTTTTAGAGGAGGGATTTTAGCATTTGTGCTGGAACAAGGGCCACAAGAGAGGAAGAATAAACCAAACAAAACAGAAAAAAGAGCTGTCAGAATCTTGCTCTGATTAATTTGTTTAAGGAACTGCCGATTTCTGAATATCGTTGGCCGTTCACCTTAGAACCTGAGCAAGGCAGGAATGAAAGGCAGTGAAGTGCAAAGAGAAAGCGGAACACGAGCTCAAACTCAGGGCGGAAAGAAGGAATGAGAAAAGGGAAGAGAGGAGTTTGCAGACCAAATGCCATCTGCCAGTTATTAAGCTGACACTTGTCAACCTCTTGTCAATTGGTTATATTTTTTAAGTACTTAATTGGCTGTAAAGCAGGTCAGGACATCCTGTGGTCATGAAAGACATTATATCAATACAGTGAATGGTTTATTTCAGTGCAATTAGAGGTTTTCAGTATTAACCAAGCAAACCGATTTGGAAATTGGACATGTTGTGGAACTTCTCAGGTTAGTTGCGAGGTACGACATTCCCAATCAGTCATTAGCTACCTTACTATTTCTTTCCACCCAAATTTGAGGCAGAAAATAATTCAGTGAAGCTGTTGGTTTCTGAGTCATTTCCGCAAGGGTGTCTGCAGGCCCCAATGAAATTATGTCTGACAACTAAGCTATTAAAATACAACCTTGGAAGCATTTAAGTTTCCATAAGGTAATATTGCCTGACAAATATCTCTTGTGAAGGTATATTATTCTTTGCTGAGGTTAACTTTAATGAAGGTGGAGGATGGGAAGCCAGCCAGGAGAGCATTGAAGGTAACAAATGTATGGATGCAGGTATCAGCAGCACATGGGCCAAGGAAGATGTAATGAGGGCCCAGACATCCAATAGTTTGTTGAAACAGGTGCACACAAGGGAAAACATTGCTTCATTGACAGCTTTTATTCTTAGATCTCTTTTGTTAATGGCTCAACGTTTATGTACACAAGATCGAGCGCAAAATTCCCTGCCTCGAGACACCGCAAACGCGAGCCGCAATCGGGCAGCGAATGGGGCATCCAGTTAAAGTTGAGGCCTATGCCAGGCACTGAATCAGGCGCCATTCTCTGGTCCCTCACTGGTGGCGATAACGAGGTTTGGGCCCCGCACCGGCATGTAAAACCGGCATTTACATGCATTTCAATGTGATTAGCGGTTGGACACATGTAAGCTCCACCCTTCGGAGATGCTCTGCTTTTTTCAGGCGGACTTCTCATGGCCATGAATTACTACAAGTATTTGCAAATGTGGATTGGATGCCACGGCAGTGGAGGGGGAGCGGGAAGCTAAAAGAAAACTGAAAAACCAGTTGAAAACTGTCAGGCTTGCTGGAGGATGGCTGCCTGGGCCGGGAGCAGTAGTGGGTAGTGACTTAGTACCAGGTCCATGGACTCGGGGTGTCCCCCTCGGGATCAGGGTGGCCTGGCTCAGACCGCCATTGCTGCAGTCTGTCTTTTAAACGCACCCCTTTGGTGCTACATACAGAGCCCTGGCTGCTCACACTGCTGAGTGCTGCCTGTGTCCTTTAAATGCTCGGAAGGCCTCTAGTCATCTCTGAACCGCGGGATCGGAGAATCCCAGCTTTTGTCTCTCAAATGGAGAATTCCACCCAGAGTGTTAAGTGCTCGTAGTTTCTGCAATCAATACTTTAAAGGACTAGTTGATTGACACTTTTAAGGGTTGCACTTCAAACAGTTTTTTTTAAAGAAAATTATGAATAGTTAGTTTTGTAAGTTTTTCCACACATTTCATTGCTACAGTAGGGTTCATTGGTTCTGTACAGTGGGTGTACACTGAGCGATTAGGCATGGAAGTGTTATGAGTTGGTATGGAGGGGCCACTGTAGGTGGATGGAGGGATATGGGTTGGCATGGAGATATGAGGGGGCCATTGGGGGCTGATCGAGAGGCAAGGATTGTCATGGAAAATATGAGGGACCATTGCAGGTGGATGGATGGAGGGCATAGCTTGGCATGGAGCGTATGAGGCACATTTGAGGTTTGTGGTGTGGCATTGGTTGGCATTAGGGATATGAACAGCCATTGAAGTGTGCGGGGGGGGACATGAATCGGCATGAATGGGGCATGGGGAATGTGTGAAGGGCGAGGGGTGTGGGGGATGAGGGTCTAATGTTGAATGCAACTGGGACAAAGTCCCAGAGAACCTCAGCAGATATTTTAACCAGACCATCTCGGCAAATGAGAGGCCCTGTGGCTGCTTCCAATCTGCTTCCGGGGGGTGGTGGTCCTGGCTCTATCCAGTACCCACCCACCCGGGATGCAAATGTTACAATTTGAGGCTCTTTCTCCCGAGGTTGGCACGTCAAGCTGGATAATTCCGCCATTCCTGCTCGCCGTATTTATTCCCTACCCCTCGGGAATATGATCAGGGTTGTCGCGAGTGGCAGGCTGTCCAATTGTTTTACAAAGCTCCTGCTAATTTCTCTTGCCGCGGATGATATAATCTTTCTGCAGCAATTTTGCTCAGTGGAGATGAAGCAAATTGTAATTACTATTTCTTCAGATCCTTTCTGACACTGATAATTGCATTGTGCTAAGAAGACAGAAGGTTCTCTCAGCCCAACGGCCCAGCCAATCGTCTTTCCCATCTCAGTCTTAATATTTCAGTTACTGGCGCCTTCTGTGAGCCTTCATCCAAAACCAACAGCGATTTATCAAACTTTTCACTGTAAGGCAATACTACCGAGTTTCAAAATGATGTAATTTGTAATAAGCAGGCGCTGCAGCTCAAATAGCGTTCAGAACTGTACACTGTTGCTTTAGTCTGCACGAGGCTGGCATGTTGACAGCTGGATGGTACAGTGTACAGTGTAGGGGGCAGCACGGTAGCATTGTGGATAGCACAATCGCTTCACAGCTCCAGAGTCCCAGGTTCGATTCCGGCTTGGGTCACTGTCTGTGCGGAGTCTGCACATCCTCCCCGTGTGTGCGTGGGTTTCCTCCAGGTGCTCCGGTTTCCTCCCACAGTCCAAAGATGTGCGGGTTAGGTGGATTGGCCATGATAAATTGCCCTTAGTGTCCAAAATTGCCCTTAGTATTGGGTGGGGTTACTGAGTTATGGGGATAGGGTGGAGGTGTTGACCTTGGGTCGGGGGTAGGGTGCTCTTTCCAAGAGCCGGTGCAGACTCGATGGGCCGAATGGACTCCTTCTGTACTGTAAATTCTATGTATCTATGCATCTGTGAATCAGAACCATACGGTCTATCCCACTGAGCTCGACTTCAGATGTAGACCGAAAAGAAGGGGCCCAATCGAGTGGCCTCGACACGCCCGACTCAGTGACGTGTTACCAGCCAACCCCTTATCTGATGGAGGTCCTCAAAAGTGCCAGAAACATCTGAGTGTGTCAAGATGTATGTGTCGTGCTCGCTGCCTGGGTATCATGCAGAGTAGACTGAATGGGCCTAGAGGCCTGATTCTGCTCTGATGTCTTATGGTCTTCTTTGCAGCTGGTGATCGCACACCAACTTCCTGTTCAGTGAGTGAAACCTCTTTCTGTTATTGATGGGCACTCTCTGTTGAGCCAACATGTCTGCCATCAATAGCCCCCTGGACCTGGGGCATGCCGGCAATGGCAGCAAATCCAGAACCCCGGGCATCCTGGTGGGCCGGGTCCAGGTTAAAGTGTATGTGGGTTACTGCCTGGACGCATAGACATCGGTCCTTTCTAGATCATGTACTTGGCGCTGCAACCCTGTCCCCATCAGTGACTTGCATCCGCCACTTGTGGTGAGAAGCCTCTATCCTCACCGCCCGCCCCTGCCAAATGGGATATTTGTGGCTGCCACAACAGGTGTTAGCAACGTGGCCCCTGGCCTGGCTTTCCCAGTGGGGTCGACTGTGGGTGTCCTGACAGAGTGAGCCTTGTGCCTTCATAGATACATAGAAGATAGAAGCAGGAGGAGGCCTATTGGCCCTTCGAGCCTGCTCCGCCATTCATCACGATCATGGCTGATCATCCAACTCAATCGCCTAATCCTGCTTTCTCCCCACAGCCTTTAATCCCATTCTCCCCAAATGCTATATCCAGCCGCCTCTGGGAAAACGGCGCCGGAGAATGGGGATGCCGGCGTCGGGGCAGCGGGGCAGCGAGGCGGCGGGGCGTGATTCTCGGCTTTGGTCAGTGAACAACGACACTTCCAACAGTGCTTCAGAATCCTCTTCACAACAACAACTTACATTCATACAGCAATTTTAACTTGGTTAAATGTTTCACGGGAGGTTTCAGACTTTCTTTCACACCAGAACGCATCAAGAGATGGTGCAGATGGCAGTGAGCTTTGGGCATGAGCAGTGGGAAAGAAGCCACATCTGGAGTGAAGCCACAGCAGAGTGAGCTTTAAACTTTAAACTTGGGAGTTTGAAGCAGAGTGAGGATTCGGTGCAGAGTGGGAAGATGTGCTCTTTGCTTTTTTTCTCCTTGCTTTGTAACTTTTAAACCTTCAGAGAGAGGCCTTCCCCTCTCGCAGCTGAGGCGAAAAGGGGGAGAGCTGATTGATAAGGAGTGCGCAAGGTCAGTAATTCTCGTAGAAACGTACAAAATTCTAACAGGATGAGACAGGGTAGATTCAGAAAGAATGTTCCCGGTGGTGGGGGAGCCCGGAGCTAGGGGTCATAGGTTGAGGATAAAGGGTAAACGGTAGCACAGTGGTCAGCACTGTTGCTTCACAGTTCCGGGGCCCCAGGTTCGATTCCCGCTTGTGTAATTTCAAGAAAGAATTAGATGTCGCTCTTGGGGCTGAAGGGATCAAGGGATATGGGACAAAGGCGGGATCAGGGTATTGAACTTGATGATCAGCCAGGATCATAATGAATGGCGGAGCAGGCTCTAAGGGCCGAATGGCCTCCTCCTGCTTCTATTTTCTATGTTTCCCTGGTCAAAGAGATAGGTCAAACGTACCCGAGGAGAGAAAGTTGGAGCAAAAATCGAGAATGTTGGATAAACTCAGTCGATCTGGCAGCATCTGTGCAGATAGAAACAGAGTTAATGGGGGGGGGGGTCTCCAGTTTGCCAGCAGTATGTTTCGCGGGGGGGGGGGGGGGGGGCATCATTCGCTGGCGGCGGGATTCTATACTCACACCGCTTGTCAATGGGATTTTCCATGGTGACCACCCCACGTGGGCAGGGATGCGCTGCCGGTGGGATAAGTGAGTTCCAAAATGTTTCAAGTCTAATTGACCTTCCTGCAGAACAGAGAAAAGTGGACAGGTTCAAGTCGGAAATTCCAGACATCTTGGCAGTTGAAGGGTGAATTATCCGCCAGCCGGATTCACCATTCCGCCGGCAGCGCACCCTGGCCTATGGGTTTCCCGGTGGCATGGGGTGGCTACAATTGGAAACCCCATTGACCGGCAGTGGGAACGGTGTATCCCGCTGCCAGCAGAGAAACACATGGCCCGAGAGACCCAGAATTCACCCCAAGGCTGCCTTTGTGAAGTGAAGGAAAACAGGGATGTGTGAAAAGCCAGAATTGTGCAACAGAGAGATCTCAGTGGCTTGTGGGGCAGAAGGAAGTTTTAAACCCCGTCTTAAAACTCATCTTAAAGTCGAGATCCTTGACCAACACTCAAATCGTTCCTCATTTGCTTTGGTATTGAACTGTCTCATACTTTTGTGAAATTCGTTGCGATGGTTTTCAGTGCTGAATCGCTCTGTGTGAATCCAGGTTGTTGCTGTTTAATGGGGTTTAATGTTGGTTGAAAATAAATCTTTCCAACTGCAGGCCCTGGCGAACGTTACCAGCAGACGTTGCGGCTTGCACAAAACCCAATATCAGCATAAACTACAGATTCAAATTGTGTATCAGAATTTTGATCAATGGCCTTGTATATCCCCACATCACAAATCTGTGCCTTTTCAGTGGGGGAACAGACTCTCCCACTGTGTTCCTGAGGGCAGACTTCATTACAAGGCAATCTCTTCAAACAATCACCAGCTATACTCAATACCAGTTAAATTACTTCCATCTGCTAATCTGACAGTGGATCTGTTACATGACTGGCTGAAAGATTGTCTCCATTACTCAGCAATGTCTGAAGTGTCCCTTTAAAGCAACACAATTGTGCCCCCATTATGTGACGTGTATAAGGAATGGAACTTTCATTCGAAGTGTTAAATGTCACACACTGCTAGCTTTGAGGGAAACATGAATGAGGGGAGAAGATTGCTCTGCCTTGCTTTGCATTAGTGACATTGTGAACATAGCAGAAATATTTCCACTCAGCATTACAGAGAAGGAAAACAGAGGGAGACTGACATTTCCATAACATCTTTCAGCACCTCAGCATCTTCCATAGTGTTTTACAATCAAATAATTCAAAGCATTTTTGAAGTACAGCCATTGCTGTGAAGTAGGACACATGCCAACCAATTTATGCATAGCAAGGTCCTATAGGCAGCAATGAGATAGATGACCGGGTTATCTGATTTAAGCGATGGTTTTTGAGAGGTAAATATTGGCCCGGGAAAACCTTCCCTCTTCCTCTTCGTCAGAATAGTGCCGCTTCTACAGCCGGCTGAGCGGGTAGATGAGGCCTCTGCTCAATGTTTCAGCTGAAAGATGGGTGCTCCAGCATCGCAGCACTCTCTCGGGGCTGGTTTAGCTCACTCGGCTAAATCGCTGGCTTTTAAAGCGGACCAAGGCAGGCCAGCAGCACGGTTCGATTCCCGTACCAGCCTCCCCGGACAGGCGCCGGAATGTGGCAACTCGGGGCTTTTCACAGTAACTTCTTTGAAGCCTACTCGTGACAATAAGCCATTTTCATTTCATTTCATTTCTCAGTACTGCACTGCCGTGTCAGTCTAGACTTTGTGCCCAAGTCTTGGAAATGGGACTTGAGCCCGCAACCTCTTGGGAAGAGTATAAATGTCTTGCACTAATGAAGGAATTTTAATTTATATAGAAACTTATCATGCCCTCAGGACATTCCGAAACACGCCACAGCCACCCAATGAGATGCATTTGGAGTGTAGTCACCATTGTTATGTATGCAAATGCAGCAGTCAATATGCACAAAGCAAGGTCCCAAAAGCTTCAATTTAGATGAATGACCGGTTGATCAGTTTTCGTGATATTGATTAGCTTAGGGGGGGTGGGGATGTTGCGCAGGGAGAGAATACGTATCCTTCTTCAAGAAGCACAATGGCATCTTCAGCAATCACCCGAAGTAAGAAACTGGTACCCTGATTTAATATTTCATCCGAAAGATAATTCTCCTCTAATAACTTCACTCTCCGTGCACCATGCATTGTTTCATAATGCAGAACGTGGATATTGATGAAAAGGGAAACTTGTTACTGAAATTTTTGTATCGCACTCATCAGGACAAACACGAGAATGCCAAACTTCAAATGGTCACAACAGTTATACTGCAGCTTAAACTGTTTACTGTTTGACATGACTCTGCGATTGGCCAACACAGGAATACCCTGAACCCATGGCCTCTCCACCTCTCTCTACTCCTTTAAGGAGCTGCCTATCAAACATGACACTTAGTACACAGAAACAGACCAAACAGCTCCTCCCCACTGCTTGTGCCCCACACAAGCCTCTCTGACTTAAATGCTTCATCATCTGCTTGTGGCTCGATATCAAAATCAGTGTATTAAAACACTCCTTTTTAAAAAATAAATTTAGAGTACCCAATTCAATTTTCCAATTAAGGGGCAATTTAACGTGGCCAATCCACCTACGCCACACATCTTTGGGTTGTGGGGGCGAAACCCACGCAAACACGGGGAGAATGTGCAAATGGACCACACGGACAGTGACCCAGAGCCGGGATCGAACCTGGGACCTCCGGCACCGTGAGGCTGCAGGGCTAACCCACTACGTCGCCGTGCTGCCCGTATTAAAGCACTCCTGAACAGTGCACTGGGATGTTAAAGGCAGAAGAAGATATTGTTATTGTTGCAGGAAAAGTAGCTGAATGTACAGGCTTGGGAAAATATGACGGTGTCGCGAACACTTTAAAACGATCGTTGCTGCGTTTTGTCTGTCAGAGGCAAAGATGTTGTACAGCCAAGATTCAACATCATGAGAGGGAACTCGGAAGCTCCTGCGCCCTATTGCAAGACAGCAATATTCAACTTCACACGCAAAGAGTAACTCATTTGGAAAGTAAATTCACTGAGGTCCTGTGAAAGCGGAAGGAACAAACCCTCTCGTGATAAGAATTACTTATCAATTCCAATATATCCGGAAACTCCCAGGACCTGTTTGTAGAGAGTTAGTGCAGGGATTTCTATCCAGTGAGTTGCTGCTCCAAACAGACAGGCAGCATCCTTCAGCTGCCTGATTGAGTTCAGGCACATGTTATTGCCTGAGCAATGACAGCAGCGACAGATTCAAGGCCTATGTATTCATTCTCATCAGCAGGTTCCCAAGTGTTTGTTTTTAACAACAAGGGCCCTCATTTTAAAAAAATATATAAATTTAGAGTGCCCAATTCACTTTTTTCCAATTAAGGGGCAATTTAGCGTGGCCAATCCACCTACCCTGCACATTTTTGGGTTGTGGGGGCGAAACCCACGCAGACACGGGGAGAATGTGCAAACTCCATGTGGTGAATGTATAAGCATGAGTAATTCACCAGTATACCGTGTTGCATTATGCCATGCCATTAACCCTGTGGGCTCCATCTATGGGCCACCGTGTGGCTTCACCCACAGGGGGAGATGTGGAGCATGTACAGGTTCCGCCCCTTATAGGAAGTATAAGAGCAGCTGACCTGCGGGACCGCCTTCAGTAATGCGCCAGTCGCAGGCAGGCAAAGTTGTAAGCTGATTAAAACCACTGTTTACTTCGACTCGAGTCTCCGAGTGAATTGATTGGTCACATCACTCGACACAGACAGTGACCCAGAGCCGGGATCGAACCTGGGACCTCGGCGCCGTGAGGCAACGGGGCTAACCCACTGCGTCACCGTGCTGCCCTTGATTTTTTTTAAACCAAACGACAGACCCAGCCGTTCTCCGATTCATCCAGTGCATATCCAGCAGCTTTGCACAAAGGCTCAGGAAGAATGTTGTCTTCTCTCTCTCCATGTGACTGATTAATGAACAGGCATCTTTGTAAATCTTCACGTACTCCCCAGCTGAGTGAGGTGCTCCTTCCTCAGTCGTGCTTCCTGATGTCTGCCATGTAAAGTCTGGGTGAAGGAACAACGGTCTCTATCTGGCTTTTAGTTCACTGAAAGAAAGAGTCGCCCTTCGGGACCTGACGGCGGCTCAAGGCGCCATCCAGCTATTAAATTATTCTGAATTGTAGTTATTGTCTTAAAGTGGGAAACATGGCTCCCACAAACGACATTGTGATAGTGACTTGTTTTAGTGATGTTGGATCAGGAATAAATATTGGTCAATGACACCGGGGAGAGCGCCCTCACTCTTCTTCAAAATGGAGCCATGGGTTAATTTACTCGCACCCGAGAGAGTCTGCATCTCGGTTTAACATAGCTGAAAGGTGAAACCTCCAACAGTGAAGGTCTCCCTTAGCACTTAGCATGTCAGCTTGGATGGCGTGCTTGAGGCTCAGAAGTTTGAGTTGAACCCGTTTGACCTTCTGACAAAGGCTGCCAAAGGAGCCCTGGCAATGTATGAGCAATATTGGAGATCAGGGGGGGGGGGGGGGGGGCGGGGTGGGGGAGGGTGGCATTCAGGCCCCTGGATACTGTCTGCGGCGGTCTTGAATTCAGGTTCCTTGGGCTGTCAGACACGCCGAATGCCATGTTATCAATGCATCTTTGAAAGCAGGAGGTAGAAGGTCCTTCAAATTAGGAATTGAAGCAATCTCTGCCCTGCTGCTAACTAAAACACACAAAGGCATTTAGTGTTCCTGTAATCAAACAGCTGCTTTCACTTTAGCAGGGGCTCCAGTTGCTCATGGACTCAGGCGCTAGATAACTGGGTTAGGAGGTGAAGGGCGGGAGGAGGGAGCGCAACATGAGTGGGTGAGGGGGGGGTCTTTACAGACCCGGTCACATCAGGGATGTGGGCACCCCCAGGATGTAAGGATTTTCCACGAAGGTTTCTGGGCAACCGTGGGAGCTGAATTCAGTCAATACTGATCTGCGGAGTTCACTTCAGCTTTTATCAATCTCGATCACGTTGCCATACATTGAGTGGGGCAAGCAGCCCTACCTCCAGATTTAAGGTACACAACTCCATAACTTACTTAAAGGGACAGTCAGTGACATACAACACCTTTCCTTTGAAGAAAGATTTCTTCCCATTTCTCCTCTCCTCTTGTGTGAAGTTAGTTCCATTCCTGGACCTTATCCTGGCGCCAACCCCCCCCCCCCCCCCCCCCCCCCCCCCCCCCCCCACCCTCCCCCATACCATCACCAAGTAACTGTCCCTTGTGGGTGAGGGGCTGGTTTAGCACAGGGCTAAATAGCTAGCTTTTAAAGCAGACCAAAACGGGCCAGCAGTACGGTTCAATTCCCGTACCAGCCTCCCCGAGCAGGCGCTGGAATGTGGCAACTAGGGGCTTTTCACAGTAACTTCCTTTGAAGCCTACTTGTGACAATAAGCGATTTTCATTTCATTTTTCAACTTAAGTGGTGATAGATGGTGGGCTATTTAACCACACCGGCATCACAAGACATTCATGCATGCGTACTTCCCAGCTGGGACCACTGGATAGAAAGGAAGGGGGGGCTGTGGTAGGGGACCATTTCCAGTGAAACTGTAATGGACACAGATTAAAATTGATGTTCCACTCGGTTGACCACCTTAGTGTAATGGCCAACAGCTCAATCGCCAAAGCGAAAGGCAACGAGGAAAGTGGACATTCCTGTCTTATACACGCATACAACCAAAAGTACCCCGAGCTAAATGCATTGGTGCGACCACCTGCAGTGGGGGCCCTGTACAACAATCTAATCCATGAAATGAACCTCGGCCCAAAGCCAAACCGCCCCAATACCGCAGAAAGGTACCCCAATCCGCCCGGTCGAACACTTCCTCTGTGTCCATGGAGATGATTATCTCCAGCCAGCCCCTGACAAGGATGACAGCACATTCAGGACTCTCCTAATGTTGGCCAACAGTTGCCCACCCTTAACAATCCCATCTGATCCTCAGAAATTACCCCGGCAGGTACCCTTCCAAACGAATGGCGAACACCTCAGCCAACAGCTTTGCATCTACATTCAACAGATGGGCAGATATGACCCACGCTTCGTGGGATCTTTATCCCTCCACGGAAACCCTAGGCAGCACAGTAGCACAGTGGCTAGCATAGTTGCTTCACCGCAATAAGGTCCCAGTTTCAATTCCCGGCTTGGGTCACTGTCTGTGCGGAGTCTGCACGTTCTCACCGTGACTGCGTGGGTTTCCTCCGGGTGCTCCGGTTTCCTCCCACAGTCCAGAGCTGTGCAGGTTAGGTGGATTGGCCATGCTAAATTGCCCTTAGTGTCCAAAAAAAGGTTAGATGTGGTTACGGGGATATGCTGGAGGTGTGGGGATTGGGTAAGGTGCTCTTTCCAAGGATCAGTGCAAACTTGATGGGCCAAATAGCCTCCTTCTGCACTGTAAATTCTATGATTCTTCAGGATTACGGAAATGGAGGTCTGAGCCAACGTGACTGGCAGTAGCCCCCGGGACAATGAATCATTAAACATGTCCAACAGATCCCTTCCCAGAGCGGATAGACCAGATACACTTCATTACCTTCTCCAGCCCAAGCAGCGCCTTCAGCTCCCGCGCTCTTTCCCTCTCCACCATCGGAAAGTCTAACTCATCCAAGAACTGTGCCATAGTCGAGTCTTCCTCCGGAGGCTCAGACCTGTCCAACTCCCGGTAAAGATCTCAACAACCCCGTTCACTTTTTCTGAATCAGAGACCAATCCTCTCCCGGACCCTTAACCTGAACTATCTCTCGAGAGGCCGCCTGCTGCCTTAGCTGCTGAGCCAATAACTGGCTGGCCTTCTCCCCATACCCAGAGAAAGTATCTCTCACAGAGCAAAGCTTGTTCTCCGCTTTCCCCTTCAACACCAATTCAAACTCCATCTGGAGCTCCTTCCGCTCCACCAACAACCCTACCGTTGGGGTAGCGGAATATTGACGCCTGACTGACAGAATAGACTCCACCAACTTTTGCCTCTCAGCCCTCCCCATCTTGTCCCTGTGAGTTTTTATCAAAATTAACTCTTCCCCTAATAACCAATTAAAAAAAAAATAAATTTAGAGTACCCAATTATTTTTTCCAATTAAGGGGCAATTTAGCATGGCCAATCCACCTATCCTGCACATCTTTTGGGTTGTGGGGGTGAAACCCACGCAAACACGGGGAGAATGTGCAAACTCCACACGGACAGTGACCCAAGGCCAGGATTCAAACTGTGTCCTCAGCGCCATATGCAGCAATGCTAACCACTGTGCCACTGTGCTGCCCCTAATAAGCAACTTTAATCCCTCCCAAAAAATGGAAGGTGAGACCTCCTCGTTCTTACTAAGCTCCTGTTGCACGTGAGATATTTGGAAGTTGGGTCCAGACTGGGATTGAAAATGTAGCAGGCATTTTAGGGGTTAAACATATTGATGCAAATTAACTGCTGGCACATATCAGAGGGCTATGCCCACACCTGACCTGAGTTACGTTGTCCCATTCAGACTTAAACTCGTTAGTGGGAATACATGGGATGGCCCTGTTCAGTAAGAGCGAGCCACTCAAGATCCATTGTCCTTCGGGACACTCCTGTCTGACCAGCCATATCAATAGCATGGCTCAACCTTTGTATAAACGGGAGTGGACAATCTAACAGCCAAGATAATGAAGATGGGTTCAAGTCTGGAAACTCCAGGAGAGAACCTTTGTTTGAGGGGCTTGGCGGAGCTTAGAGACACAGAGGGAGTGAAAAATGATCCTGATTTGAACAGGTACAGAAGAAGGTTTTGGAAAGCAGCCAAGTGAGGTGATGAAAGTTGCCACCGAAGCAGGCTTTGGAAAAGGGTTCTGAAAGAATTTCCCGAAGAGAAAAAAAATCATTTCAAAAGTGCAAGTATCGCCGTTGCCTAACTGTGTAAGTAGCATGAGAGCTGCATGTTCATTTAAAGTACTGTTTAATAGGAACTAATGTATTATGATTCAGAAACTTCATGTAATCTGTTATTGTTAGGGTTGAAGTTTAAAAGTTTAAATATTGTTTTTTCTTTTGTTTTAATAAAGTTTGTTTTATAAAATAACAAACCTTACTTCTTATATTATCACTCCTGGAAAGAATCAATCTTTCTGCATCCCCTTAAAACATTAAAAATTTGCGGCTCTGGTCCAGTCTCTTAGCCACTGCTGAGCTGACCAGGCATCGTAACATTCCGCGTACGTCTCAGTCACAGGGGGTATTCTCTCACATATACCCTTATCTGCGAGCAATGCCATATCCAGCCTCCATGGGTGTCGTTCAACACAGCCCTCCTCCAATCACAAGTCCACATAGTGCGGAGCATGGTCAGATACAACAATCGCCAAATACTCCACCCCCCACCACCCTGGGGAGCAACGACTTAACCACTGCAGAGAAGTCAGTATAGGATCCATGTGAAAAGAAGGAAAACTCCATCTCTCTCGGGTATCTGAATCTCCATGGGTCCACCCTTCCATCTGTTTCATAAATACAAGTAGACCATTCGCCACCCCCCATTGTCTTAATGGACTTGAGGCACGACCTAGCTGGTCTGGGATCAGGCACATAATTAAAGTCGCCCCCATGATCAACTGCTGTGAGTTAAGGTTGGGGATGGCCACCAACACCCTCTTAGTATTCTCCTAGTTCCGTGCGTATACATTCATCAAGACCAACAAAGTTCCTGCCAACACCCCATTCACTATCGAATATCTACCCCTGAATCCGCCACTATATTACCCACCCTCCTATTATTCAACACCGCAATATCCCTCGTCTTCACATCAAAGCTTGAACGGAACACCAGGCCCATCCACCCCTTCCTCAGCCACGTCTGATCTCGAACTCTCAGAGGTTTCTCCTGCAAGAAAACTACTGATGGGCGTACACCTGAGATCTTTTAACTGGCCCATTTCGCCCTCTTACGTTCAATGTGACAGGGCCTCAACTTGCCCTGGATCCAGGCCCATCCAAGATGGCTACCGCCACACTGCTCTCAAACCAGTATCTCCACAAAGAAACCTCCATCATCCCATCCCTCCTTCCCATTCTGACGGTGTGACCCTCTCACCTGCAATCTCCCGTTTCCCTTGCCCACCTCAGGATCCTTTCCTTGTCCAAGTACCTCGGAGTTAGACTATGATTACCCATGACGGTTCCCGGTACTGGGCTTCTGACCTATGACCAATGAATCCACTTCGGGAGGATTTGAGAAAAATCCCTTCCCCACCAGCTTCTCAAACATCTTTGCCACATAGTCCATGGCATTCGCACCCCCTATGCCCTCTGGCAGCCCGACGATCCTCAAATTCTGGCCTCTGGAGTGATTTTCCAGATTATCAACCTTGGCCTTCAATTTTTTCCCTCCGCCAGCATCGCCACCTCTGCTTCCAAGCAGACGATCTGGTCATCATGATCCGAGACCATCTCCTCCACCTTCTGGATTGTCGAACCCGGCTCAGAGCTGTCCGAATTTGCTCAGTCACCGTTGCCAGATTGTCTGTGGCCGCCTGCATCTGCCTTCGGAACCCCTCCGCCACAGATTCCAGCAGCCTCTCAGTTGTCCACCCAGAGGGCAACAACGACGCCCTCTTTCTCCCCTCCTGCGACACGCGGATCTTCAGAGTCCAAAGAGGATCCCTCACTCGGCTTATTCCTCGTGTCGTAGCCTCCAGACATCCCACACCAGAGGAGGACTCCAAACTCTTCTTCTACCCCACGTTTACCTCGGGACGGCACCCGTCAAACAGACAAAAAGGGTCAAAACCAAATCTCCAAACAAGAGCCGCCTTATGTGCGACCTCTCACCTCATGGCTGACACCATAAGTCCTCATGCAAGTGCTTTTTAAAGGTTCTGAGGCTTCCTGCCTCCACTACCTTCCCAGGCTGCGTATTCCAGATTCTCACCACCCTCTGAGTGAAAATTGCCGAGATGGAGCATTCTGAAACAAAACATGATGCTGAGCCAGACAAAGAAACATGAGGAAAGAAATAGAGTAATGGAATCATAGTATGGTTACAGCACCAAAGAAGGCCAATCAGGCTATCATGCCCATACTAGCTCTCTGTGAGAGAAACTCAATCAGCTCATGCCACCCCCCCCCCCCCCCCCCCCCCCCCCCCCCCCCCCCCCCACCAATCTCCCACAGCCCGGGGTCAACATTCTCTTGATGTAGATAATTATCCAATTCCCTTTGGAAAGTCACGACACAATCTGCCATCACCACACTCTCTATCTGTATAAATGAATGTTGCCTTTGTTCTTTTTCCATTGACCGTTGATCCGTGTCGGTTGAGGTTGGTTTGAAAGGGGGAGTTAAAGGAAGAGGTGGAGGTAGAGAGGGAATTCAATGATGGAGAAAAGGAGGTGAGGGATGGATCCTTCCTTCCTCGAGTTCCCAGCCCGATGGCACGCCCAATGGGCCCCATTGTGATCTCCATCACAGGAAAGGCAAGGAGACAGGGCTTGACACCCCCCCTCCCCCCCAACACCCATCCCCCGGCCAGAACAGGGTTCAAACCCCAGGCTGTTGGTACAAATGTGAACCACACTGTTGTGTTATGTAATTTGGAATAACACAAGCTGCCACTTGATGCAGTTTTGAGTAAAAGATGCTCCAGACTTTGAAGTGAGTTCAATGTGTTTTATCTAAATGTAGTAACTCAGTCTAACTGAACCAGCCTTGCTCTGAGCCACGAACTGGGGTGTGATGCTGAGGGTACACC
Source organism: Scyliorhinus canicula (assembly GCF_902713615.1). NCBI lineage: Eukaryota > Metazoa > Chordata > Chondrichthyes > Carcharhiniformes > Scyliorhinidae > Scyliorhinus > Scyliorhinus canicula. Next base: position 12,466,617 of record NC_052156.1, on the reverse strand, counting down.
CTGTCTCACTCTGTAGATGTTGGTCTGTGGAAAGAGGTGGGGTGTGAGTGCCTCATCCCTTTTATAGTGAGATACCACCCCTGAGTGTCCTGACTGCTCGTTGGTCGTGTCCTATTCTATGTGTTCATTAGAACATAGAACATAGAACAGTACAGCACAGAACAGGCCCTTCAGCCCTCAATGTTGTGCCAAGCAATGATCACCCTACTCAAACCCACGTATCCACCCTATACCCGTAACCCAATAACCCCCCCTAACCTTACTTCTAAGGACACTACGGGCAATTTAGCATGGCCAATCCACCTAACCCGCACATCTTTGGACTGTGGGAGGAAACCGGAGCGCCCGGAGGAAACCCACGCACACACGGGGAGGACGTGCAGACTCCGCACAGACAGTGATCCAGCCGGGAACCGAACCTGGGACCCTGGAGCTGTGAAGCATTTATGCTAACCACCATGCTACTGTGCTGCATGTTTGCATATCATGACACACACCAGGCAATTGAGCCAACCAACCCACCCACCCCACACATCCACATCCTCACCACCACCCCACCCTCAACCTCTCTGCCTGTTTCAGGCTATTAGGCTCAGTCCTTTCAATTTGAGTTGAGGGTATGGACAACCCCCCCCCCCCCCCCCAACACACACACACACACACACAGGGCAGAATATTGTTGTCTGTCCTCTCCTCCTCTCCCTCCTGATGTTCATCCCGCTGCCACTTCCTCGTGAGCCTCATGCCGGATGCTGACTGGTTCCCACTGATTCTACCTGGGTGGCTGCCATCTCCTTCATCTACCCTTCCCTGGACGAAGGGCCGGGCGCACGTCTACAGCACTAATTTATTCTTTGCAACTGAGTGCAGTGGGGGGCAACAATCAATTTGTCCTGGCAGACGAGAAACCCCCCCCCCCCCACATGGGTCACGAGAAGACACCGGCAGGTAATTTCCTGGAACTTCTGCAGCACTAAATGAAAATCTTAATCTGACTTTACAAGAGTACCTCACCACTCTAAGGCGGCGCTCTGTCTCTCTAAAGCAAATGCTGAGAAAACAGACCTCCTCTGCCCTCACCAGCTCCACGCTCTTTGGGATTTATGCAGCTGGGGTGCAATCAGTGGCGGCAGCTGGCAATTTACATGGCCAGCTGCCCCCGTCAATCACAAATGCTCAAGCCCTGGCCCCACTCCAGATACCACCTCAGCAGCGATGGGAAATGTCAGATTCAGGGGCAGGAAATTTCAGAGAGTCTCTCTGATGTGGCAAAAGAACCTGGGCCATTGTGAGATGCAAGTTGGGACCCTGTGATTTATACTTTATGAGACATATGTGGGTGGAGAGTGTAATTTTCCCACACTTCCTCTTACATCAAGGTCCAACAACGCAAGTAGCATTAAGAGCATGACCAAAATTTCTATTTATGTATTTCGACCACAAGACCAAAAGACATAGGAGCAGAATTAGGCCACTCGGCCCATCGAGTGTGCTCCGCCATTCAATCATGGCTGATATTTTCTCATCCCCATTCTCCTGCCTTCTCCCCATAACCCTTGATCCCCTTATTTAACATGCAAGCAGCCCAATGCTGGCTCACCTGCCCCATCCGGAAAGTTAAGTAATCAAGTATGGTTGCGAGGGTCAAACTAAAGAATAACATAATCAAACACAGGTCAATCAACCCATTGAATACCACGGTATCCCACAGGATGCCGATGGTGGGGGATTCAGTAATGGGAATGCCATACAGAGTCATGGGGAGATGGTTAGATTCTCTCTTGCCACGTACTTAACGGAAGTATCTGTGAACTAATTTGTCATTTGGATGAGATATTGGGTGGGATTTCCGGCCCCCCCAACCCTCCCCCCATGACGTGTTTTGTAGTGGCGGAGCTGGGCCCCCCATTGGCTGACGGCAGGATATTCTAGTTCTGCCATTGACGACGGGGTATTGTGTTGTTCTCTCCCTTAACCGCAGGGATCCCACAGCGAGGTGTCTCCATCAGCGGGGCCAGACAATCCCGCCAGCAGGAACGGTTAGAAAATCCTGCCCATTGCCAATTGCTTCCCCCTCCAGTGGACAAAGAAGATCCCTTGGCACTGGGTGAGTTATTTCCAGCGACCTGGCCAACATTCATCCCTCAATCCACTCAGCGAAGACAACGGGCTGGATTCTCCCATCGTCGAGGCCGAAACCGCGTTTGGCGACTGCCCGGAGAATGCGAGTTCCCAACCAAATTGGGGGCGACGGCCTCAGGACATTGCCTGAGGCCCGCCCCCGATGCTCCGCCCCCAACCGGCCAAGTTCCCGAGGGTGTGGGTCTCTCATGGTCTCATCCTTCGGAAAGTCGGCGTGGAGGCTGCGGACTCAGTCCAGTGCCGCCACAGCTGGGGAAGGGCCAATCCGCGGGCATGGGGAGATGTTATTCGAGACTGGGAACACTGTGGAGAGTGTGGTGATATGCATGAGTGTAGATACACAAGGGGTTAATGTAAGTACACGTAGACTAGCTAGACACGAGAGGGAGCACCAGAGACATGACACACAGACACTCAACCAATAGGTCAGTAAGATAGGACACGACCAATGGGCATTCACGATACACACAGAGGTGACACCACCACAGGGGGGCATTACACCAACCCATATAAAAAGGACACAGCACACATGATCTTCCTCTTTCCAGTGGAGACACTCAGTGAGTACAGACACAGGGTTGATTCAACACATCATACCCACCACCTGGATTGTAGCAGACTGGTTCGTCAGTCTGAGTAGCTATAGAGGGATTAACAGTAGATGCGAATCCGAGTAGGAGAATTGTAATTAGTTCAATAAACGTGTTGAAGTTATCTCCACGTCTGAACCTTCCTTTGTCAGAGTGCACATCAAGGAAGCCGCTTATGCTACGCCAAGAGCACAACAAGACAGGGGGGGAGGTCCGGCCAAAGGAGGGGCACTATTGAGCGGGCCGTGTCCGCGAGCAGCCTCCGCCATGTAGAACGGAGCGGCCGCTGCAGGCCGCCATCACGCACAAGTGCAGCCACAGACCCGGCAATTCTCCTGGGTGTGTCGGCAGCTAGGGCCGGGTGCTTTACGCTGCTTTGCTGCTGGCCCCCAGCAAACTGGGGAATCGGTGATCGTTCTGCGCCTTTCCTTCTGGCATAACCGTCTCACGCCAGCGTGGGGTCATAGCCCCAGAATCAGAAAATCCAGCCCAACTGATCCAGACATTGCTCTTTGAGGGAGCCTGATCTGCTCAAGTTGGCCGCTGCGTTCCCTACAGCAGCAACTACCATTCAACACGAACATCATTGGCTGTAAAATTCTTTGTGACACCCTGACATGCTGAGGCTGTGGGAGATGCTACATAAATGAAAGTTCCTTTGATCAGTTTTTCAGACATAAACACTGTTTTTTGAAGACTCGCTGGACGCGCAAGTTAACAATGATGCTTTGAAACTGGTGAACCTTTATCGTGGTGGCGTGTGCAGTTCTTTAATGTAATGCCTCTTCAAGCCATTCAATTCTTTGAGCATTGAAATCTGTGTCCAGTGCTCAGTCCCAAATTGCACAGAAATCGCTTTTCCTTAATGAGACATTTATCAAACTGTCATTGCAGATGTTCTGATTCACGGCCAAATCAATCAGCACATCTGCTCTATCACAGCCAAGCCTTCAAAGGCACAGCATGTTGTTTTTTTCAGAAGCACTGTGTGCAGTTTTTGTATTTCATAGGACTGAGCCCTTTGAAAGAAGATTAGAGGTTACAAAAAGATCAGACAATCTCCGGTAATCACTACCCTCGTCTACCCATTCTGCAACCTCCCGCACCCCTCACCGCCCCCCCCCCCCCCCCCCACCCCTACCCACCACCATCCCCCGCTTGAAGTTGTCAAGGATTCATCCCATAAAACATGGAATTCCCATGATGCAGAAGGAGGCCATTTGGCCCATCAAGTCTGCACCTACCCTCTGAAGGAGCACCCTTCCGAGGTCCACTTCCCCGCCCTATCCCCGTAGATCCACCCAGCCTGCGCACCTTTGGACACTAAGGGGCAATTTAGCCTGGCCAGCCCACCTAACCTGCACATCTTTGGATTGTGTGGAGGAAACAGGAGCACCCGGAGGAAACCCACGCATACATGGGGGAACGTATAAGCTCCACACAGTTACCCAAGGTCCAAATCAAACCCGGGTCCCTGGCACTGTGAGGCAGCAGTGCTAAACACCATGCCAGCATGCCTCCACACATTTTCCAGGAGGAGTAAGTGGAGATTGGTCAGATGTAAAAAAAGGAATTCCAAGATGGCGCCGGAACTTGGCGACTCGCTGCGAGTTCTCTCACCCACACCCTTTTCTTTATCTCTTATCATTGTTCTGACTTCCTAAAACTCTTTTCCACTTCATATATAATTACTAATAATGTTCGTCTATGTTTTCATGTATGTGTTTTGTTTGGCCCCTTATTCTGCACTGTAACCAATCACTATTTGTCGATGTACCATTTGTCAATGTACTCTGTTGATTATTCTTTTTGTCGATGATGTACGTACTGTGTACGTTTCCTCGGCCCCAGAAAAATACTTTTCACTGTACTTCGCTACCTGTGACAATAAATCAAATCAATCAAACAGGAATCATGGCTGGATTCCTTTACAGCTCAGAGACACAACGGCAGCTATAACTCTCTAACTGCGATCCCCTATCTAGCATCAACTCAACACATCCCAAGAATTCAAAACTAACATCTTCTCGTCTCAGTGCTACAAATGTTTTTTGGGCAGACGAGTGAGGACAGGCAATATAATCCCAAATAAGGAATTGAGCATAAAAGTCAGGATGTTGTGCTTCAGTTATACAGAGCATTGGTCAGAAGGCATCTCGAATATTGGGTGCAGTTTTGGTCTCCTTATTTAAGGATGGATGTAAATGAATTGGAGGCGGTTCCGAGGAGGTTCACTGGATTCGGACCTGGAATGAGTGGGTCATCATCTGGTGATAGGTTGGAAAGGGTGTGGTGGTATGATTAGCATAGCTGCCTGCCATTGGTGCAGAACACCGGCTTACCATTGGCCCTGGTTGGTCATGTGCCTCTCCACCGGTTGGTTGAGACCAGTCAGTGACAACTCCCCGATTGGCCGAGAGGCTGAGTTAACCCTGCGTCCAGGGCGGGGTATAAATACCCAGTACTCCCGGCGGTCGTCCTTCTACTGTAATCGACCGCAGGGCTTAACATCTAGTATATTAAAGCCATACTTCTGTTCACCAACTCGTCTTGCGTTCAATTGATGGTACATCAAAGGGTGAGCTTGTTATCCATGGAATTTTGAAGAGTGAGTGGTGACGAGATTGGAGAATGTAAGATCCTGAACGGTAGTGAGAAGGTGGACGTGGAACGAAAGGGAAAATGCTGGAAAATCTCAGCAAGTCTGGCAGCATCTGTAGGGAGAGAAAAGAGCTAACGTTTCGAGTCCGATGATTCTTTGTCAAAGCTAACAGAGAAAGTGGGAAATATTTATACTGTGGAGTGAGAATGAAAGATGAGTCATAGCCACAGAAACCCAGGGTAACCGGGTGCTAATGGCCACAGATACCGAGGGGAAAGAGTGCTGATGACAGTCCCCAGAGAGAACAAAAGATGTGAAAGGTCAAACAGCAGGGAAACTAACATCAGAGGACGAACTGTAGGCGTGGGGGGAGGGGAAGGGGGAAGCAAAGAGGAGAAAGGTGCAGGAAAGAAAGAAATGGTAAAAGACAGTTAAAATGAAATGAAACAAATGGGTCGAGACGGGGCTGATCATCTGAAGTTGTTGAATTCGATGTTGAGACCGGTAGGCTGCAGTGTGCCTAACCGGAAGATGAGATGTTGTTCCTCCAGTTTGCGTTGCGCTTCACTGGAACATTGCAGCAGGCCAAGGACAGACATGCGGACATGGGAGCAGGGTCTTTTGTTAAAATGGCAAACAACGGGAAGGTCAGGATCCTGAATGCGCACAGACCGAAGATGCTCAGCAAAGCGATCACCCAGTCTGCGTTTGGTCTCTCCGATATAGAGGAGACCACATTGGGAACAGCGAATGCAATGGACCAAATTGGAAGAGGTGCAAGTGAAACGCTGCTTAAAGAGGTGGACGTGGAAGGCATGTTTCCTCTTGTGGGTGAGCCCAGACGTAGGAGTCGCCCTTTTAGGACAGACCTGCCTCAGAAGGTGGTGGAAGCAGGGACATCAAATATTTTTTAAGTGGAGGTAGATAGGCTCTTGTTAGAAAAGGGAATCAAAGGATATCGGGGGTAGATGGGGAATGTGAACTCAACACAAACAGATCAGCCATAAAAGTATTGAATGCCGGAATGGGATCGAGGGGCCGAATGGCCTACTTCTGCTGGTATTTCAAATGTTCATGTGGTGCAGTTTTATGGAGGGTGCTGGAGGACACAGACTTCAGAGTTCTCACAAAAAGATCATGGTGGCAAGTTGATAAAACTGTTCTAAACAAAAGCATACTTGCTTAAAAATAGAGTCACCGAGTACAAAAGCAAAAGAGTCATTGTAAACCTTTATAAAGCACTGATTAGGCCTCAACTGGAGTATTGTCTCAGTCGTGTTCAATGGTTCAATTGTTCTGAGTTTGATTATGTTCGCAGTTCTTGATTGATTGAGTCTGGGTGTGGATTCCGAGCTATGTAAACAGGCTCCACAGGAAGACCTAAAAACGAGAGTTCAGAGATAAGCGCAAGGGCTGACATTTTGTGATTGCAGAAATATTTTCAAGACGCTTGTAATTAAACCTGTCACACACTTAACAAAGAGTTTCATTTCTGCATTGCTCTGAGATATACGCCTGAATGTGTTTTGGATGGCAGGGGCTCGATCGAGTAGAGAGGGAGAAACTGTTTTCGACAGGACCAGAAGGTCCCGAGGGCGGGAGACCGGAATATTCTATCCTGTGTCTCCCTATTCACTCTGACAAAACTCCTCATCACTTTAAAATTCTGTCAAAGAGTGTGCACAGGAATGATGGGTGGAGTGGCCTCCTGCCACATGATTCTACATTTGTGCCATATTAAGATAAGGATTGTGTTTGTCTATCCAATATGATCACCATACAAACATAGACATAGAATTTACAGTGCAGAAGGAGGCCGTTCGGCCCATCGAGTCTGCACCGGCTCATGGAAAGAGCACCCCACTGAAGCCCACACCTCCATCCTATCCCCCTAACCCAGTAACCCCACCTAACTAAGAGCAATTTATCGTGGCCAATACACCTAACCCAGCACATCTTTGGACTGTGGGAGGAAACCGGAGCACCCAGAGGAAACCCACGCAGACACGGGGAGAACGTGCAGACTCCGCACAGACAGTGACCCAAGCCGGGAATCGTGGAGTGGACCATACATGGAGTGGACCTCATTACCCATACATTTTTCTTTTTAAAGGGCAATTTATCGTGGCCAATCCACCTACCCTGCACATCTTTGGGATGTGGGGGTGAAACCCACGCAGACACGGGGAGAATGTGCAAACTCCACACAGACAGTGACCCGGGGCCAGGATCGAACCCGGGTCCTCGGCACCGTGAGGCAGCAGTGCTAACCGCTGCGTCACCGTGCCGCCCTTCGTTACCCATATATAAGGGAACACAGAGGGGGGCATCCGGATCTGCTGCAACTTCGAAGCAGAAGTGACTCCCCTGAAATATACCATTTCCCTCCAGCCGATGAATTGAAATCTGGATGGCTGTCGCTGAGAGCTCCTGCCAATGCTCAGAGGCAGCTGTGCGTGCAGGAAACCCACAGTCATTGCTGGCAGCAAAGAAAGGTGCCTGAGGGTTTAAAAGCACAGTCTCTGTTGCGGCGGCTGAAAGAAAATTCTGGAAGCTGCCTGACCTAACCTGTGTGAATGCCGGTGAGGTGGAGAGGGGAGGGCGGTGGGTGAGACACATTCACCGCTCCAAGCTGAACTGTTGCCACTTCCCTTCCCTCTTCCTTCACTGTCACTGAGCCAAAAGCCTGGAACTCCCTTGCTAACAGCACTGTGGGAGTACCCACGCCCCGTGGACTGCAGCGGTTCAAGGACACCACCTTATCAAGGGGAGTTAGAGGTGAGCTAAAGCCTTTGGCTCGCCCAGCGGCACCTGCAGCCCGTGAACGAAGGTGTTTTTAACAAATGGTGGTTCCTCGCGGCCCCTTTTCAATTTTTAACTTGGCCCATTCCAGTGCCGCGAAAATCCATTCGACGTGAAAGAATACACAGCAGGCCTCACTGAGGGAACTTTCAAAAGAAAATTACTCTATACAGATTGCACAAAGGCGCCAGGTCCTAATTTGAAAAGAACGTGTCGCGGGAAAGAAATTATACATGGAGTCTGTGACTCTGGATGTAGATCATTACTGTAGAGCGTGATGCATTAAAGCAAAGGGATTACTTCTCTCAAGCAGATGTCGCAGAGGTTTGGGTTGATTTGGTTGCGTACCAAGGCTGCCATCCCAGCCAGAAGCTCCAAAGTATAAGATTGATCTCCTGGGCATAAACACAAGCAACAACCAGCAGAAGGATCGTCCGGCCATCAAACACAAATTGTGTGCTTTCGTTGTCATTTTCTTTGCAGCTTTTTGTTTATGAGTTAGAAGAATTCTGGACAGGGGCTGTTTGACCGACCGTCTGGAATTGTCCAGTCGAGTCAGCACGACAAGGGGCAGCACGGTAGCATGGTGGTTAGCATCAATGCTTCACAGCTCCAGGGTCCCAGGTTCGGTTCCCGGCTGGGTCACTGTCTGTGCGGAGTCTGCACGTCCTCCCCGTGTGTGCGTGGGTTTCCTCCGGGTGCTCCGGTTTCCTCCCACAGTCCAAAGATGTGCGGGTTAGGTGGATTGGCCATGCTAAATTGCCCGTAGTGTCCTAAAAAGTAAGGTTAAGAGGGGGGGGCGTTGTTGGGTTACGGGTATAGGGTGGATGCGTGGGTTTGAGTAGGGTGATCATTGCTCGGCACAACATTGAGGGCCGAAGGGCCTGTTCTGTGCTGTACTGTTCTATGTTCTATGTTCTATGAGTCATGAAAATGCTTCCGGCTTTCCAATCGGTGCATGCAGGCAAGTCATCGTCAAGATGGCCGTGCCAGGCAGCCACTTGCACCTGTGGGGGCGGGGCAGTGGGAGGTGGGGCGTCACGTCACATCACTTCCAGGCATGCTCCCAGAGTTGACAAACCGGCTGTGCGCCTGGAATTAACTTCCACCCCAAAGTGCCCCGATTCTTTGGGTTGCGTATTTTCTTTACTCCTGATTGTCCACTATCTACAAGGCACAAGTCAGGATGATGATGGAATACTCACCATTTGCCAGGATGGGTTCCAGGTCCAACAACACTCAAGAAACTCGACATCAGCCACCGCCCACCACACCCTCTCGGCCACAGGCACACATTGGCAGAGGCGTGCACCACCTACGAGGTGGGCTTGGTAAGTCACCGAGCCTCTTTGGACGGCATCTTCCAAATCAGCAACCTCTACCACCGGAGAGGACAAGGGCAGTATGGAAATATCACCACTTGCAGGTTTCTCTCCAAGCCACACACTGTCCTGAGCTGGAAATATATCCCTGTGCCTTCAATGTCGCTGGGTCCAAACCCTGGAGCTCCCTCCCTAACAGCACTGTGGGTGGGACTGCAGCAGTTCAAAAACATGGCTCACCACCCCTTTCTCAAAGGCAATTAGGAATTGCAATAAGTGCTAGCCTCGACGGCAACGCACGCATGTCATGAACGAATAAAGAGTAAGAAAGGGTAGGTTATGGGACAGCACGGTGGCGCAGTGGTTAGCACTGCTGCCTCACAGCACCGAGGTCCCCGGTTCGATGCTGGCTCGGGTACACTGTCTGTGTGGAATTTGCACATTCTCCCCGTGTCTGCGTGGGTCTCGCCCCCACAACCCAAAGATGTGCAGGTTATGTGGATTGGCCGCGCTAAATTGCCCCTTAATTGGAAAAAAATTGGGTGCTCCAAATTTTAAAGGAAAAAAAAGGTAGGTTCTGTTATAAATATATAAAAGAACATCGGGCTGGATTCTCTGTCGGTGGAATCCTCCGCTTCGCTGGCAACGCACTCACGCCAGCGGATATCCCGACGTGTGCGGGTGCCCACACGAGGAAACCCCATTGGCCAGCTACTGGGACGGAGGATCCCGCTGCTGGCGGGGGCGGGTCCATCAGAAAACGGGTGTGGCGGGGCGGAGAATCCTGCCCATTTTCTTTGTACAAAGAAAGGATGCAATGCTGTTGGAGGTAAAGATCATGGTTTCTATTCGGGATAAATTTGACAATTTTTGAGGTACAGTTCTTAGGTATGAATCAGACAAATGATGAGTTAAAGTGTGCTCTGGTCGTGTTGTTTGGATTTGGCCAGGATATTGAGACATCTCCTTGGGAAGTACATGGAATCCTTGGAACACAACCTGGGCCATTGGAAGGAGTAGTTTCGCATCTCACCTGAAGAATGATACCTCTGACTTAGCGTCCTTGGTACTGAAACACTGGTGCAGGGACATCAATGACATTAGTTCAATTGAAATAGGTTTGACAATGTGTCAAGTGTGAGGGACTAAGAACTTCAGCAAATCATTGATACTGTTAAAATTTTTAAAACAGCCCAAAGACCTTTAAAATGGCTGAAGCTATGTCTGCCTGTGACCCCAGAAGAAGCCACTTGGCAGTTTTAAGATAAATTCACACGACATTATCTCCGAAGAGCCACTATTGACCCCCTGTGGGCTGCCTAGACCAACTTCAAAGAGAACTATACAAATGCCATCTGCATTTAATGGCCCAGGCTGGACATAAGGAAGTAGATTGTCTGCTAAGACAAAGGCCCCACCACCTTTCTTTCAATTCCCAACGGTTGAGAAATTTACCAGTCATTGGAATCCAGGCGATAGATACACATCCTCTGTCAAAGTGGTGGAGAGGTCGGAGTCATATTACATAGACCTCTGGCTTGTGAAAGAAGTCATCTTACCCTTCTGAAAAGTTCAGTCTGCTGTTTATCAGCTGCCTGTCAGCCTCACAGAAAAGGAGCTCTGCCCAGAGTGAACAAAGATGTGCAGGTTAGGTGGATTGGCCATGCTAAATTGCCCTTAGTGTCCAAAATTGCCCTTAGTGTTGGGTGGGGTTACTGGCTTATGGGGATAGGGTGGAGGTGTTGACCTTGGGTAGGGTGCTCTTTCCAAGAGCCGGTGCAGACTCGATGGGCCGAATGGCCTCCTTCTGCGCTGTAAATTCTATGAACACCTGGCCCTGTCTACATGCTTCTGTTGGAAGTTCTGTGCCTTCGCCTACGAGGCTTATTCACCTCTGCATTCCTATTGACGTCAGGAAGCAAAGTACTGAGCCCACCCCTGTCAGCATCAACGGGGCCGAGGTGGAGATGGTTAGCAGTTTCAAATTCATAGGGGTACACATCACCAAAAATCTGTCCTGGTCCACCCATGTCGACGCTACCACCAAGAAAGCACAGCAGCGCCTATACTTCCTCAGGAAACTAAGGAAATTTGGCATGTCCACATTAACTCTGACCAACTTTAACTGATGCACCATAGAAAGCATCCTATCGGGCTGCATCACAGCCTGGTATGGCAGCTGCTCGGCCCAGGGCCGCAAGAAACTTCAGAGAGTCGTGAACACCGCCCAGTCCATCACACGAACCTGCCTCCCATCCATTGACTCCATCTACACCTCCCTCTGCCTGGGGAAAGTGGGCAGCATAATCAAAGACCCCTCCCACCCAGCTTACTCACTCTTCCAACTTCTTCCTTCAGGCAGGAGATACAGAAGTCTGAGAACACGCATGAAACGACTCAAAAACAGCTTCTTCCCCGCTGTTACCAGACTCCTAAACGACCCTCTTATGGACTGACCTCATTAACACTACACCCTGTATGCTTCACCCGATGCTGGTGTTATGTAGTTACATTGTGAACCTTATGTTGCCCTATTATGTATTTTCTTTTATTTCCTTTTCTTTTCATGTACTTAATGATCCGTTGAGCTGCTTGCATAAAAATACTTTTCACTGTACCTCGGTATACGTGACAATAAACAAATCCAATCCATTCCGGTCCAATCTCATCATGCGAAGTCAACACAACTGGAAAATGGAATTCTACAACATCAGTTTTCAGCCATCCAATCTCTGTGAAAGAATACTTCATTGGACTTTGGTTCTGCACTCTGAAACTCATGTGAACCGACATTTATTTTCTCTGTGACCTCTGGACTGTCTATCACTCTATTGAGTGTGGAGGCGACTCTGCGAACCCTCTTTTCGGTTGTTTGAACGTGTGCAGTGAACAAATTCTTATTTAATACATCCTATCTCGATTTGCTGTGGGGTTATTAAAAGAAAATTAGATCGCAGCAGAACCGGAAATACTCTACTGCTTATAAAGAGGGAAATAAATCAAAACAGCTTTCTGTTTAAGGTGGGTGGTGAGAAGGAAAATTAGCGCTGTTTAAATTAACCCCCTCCTTTCCGTAACTCACGCATCAACTCTGAGACCTGCAGGATGTTTTATCAGTCGGTTAATGAAATCTTAAAGAACCCGTCCTCCCCCCGCAACCCCCAAAATATTCTCCTCAGAATTTACCTCAGCAAAATTCATACAACCAATTACAACCAGTTCCGAAGCCTGATTCTAGCCCGAGAAAGTGTCTTTAGCCAGAGATACATTGCCTAAAATCAACGCTTAAAATTTGGGGGCTCAAAGTTTCATGAGGTCCACGAGCAGTTTGAACTAAACAGCATCAGAGGCCATTTTGTGATACTAGGGTATTGCTGCGGGTTCTGATCTACCTGCCATCCTGTTTACACAGTTTGTGAGGCTATTACAGTCAGGAATGCGAAGCAGGGCCCTCACTCTTCTTCCTCAGAGCTGATCTATATGGGCCCACCTTCAACTGAGTGCTGCTTGTATTACACCAAGCATATACTCCTTTTGTATTACTCCAGACATAATACTCCAGGGTATTACTCCAAACATAATACTTTAGGGGCTGGATTCTCCAAAAATGGGGCAATTAACTCTGGACTTTCCTTAAGGATATAATACTCCAGACATACTTACTTAAGACACAGGGTGCAATTCTCCCCACCCCCCCCCCCCCCCCCCCCCCCCCCCCGCCCAACGCCGGGTGGAAGAATCGCGGGGGCGGCGGGCGAGTCATGCCACGCCACCCTCGCACCCGCACGTGATTCTCCCCCCCCCCCAAACCGGCGCGCCGAGATTTACGGCAAGCCACTCGGAGAATCTCCGGCCTGGATGGGCCGAGCGGCCTGCCCAATACGATGTGTTCACGCCGGCGCCGTCCACACCTCGTCGCTGCCGGTGGGAACAGCGTGGGAACGCTGCGGGTGCGGCCTGTGGGGGGGGGGGGTGTGGAGGGGGGGGATCGAGCACTGGGAGGCGCTCAAAAGGGGTCTGGCCCGCGATCAGTGCCCACCAATCGGCGGGCCGGCCTCTCTGAAAGATGCACTCCTTTCCTCCGCCGCCCCGCAAGATCACTCCCCCATTTCTTGCGGGGCGCCCGCGGGGAGGACGGCAACAGCGCATGTGCGCGTGCGTCATTTACGCGGCGCCGCTTTTATGTGGCCCCTCGCCCCCCCCGGGGTTGGGAGAATAGGGGGCGAGGAGCGGCCTCACTCCAGCGTCGGCACTTTGTCTCCCGTTGGGAGAATCCCGCCCATAATACTCCAGACATAATACTCCAGACATAATAATCAGTTGTATTACTCTCTGTGTAATGCTCCAAACATAATATTCCAATTGTATTACTTCAGGTGTAATACTCCAGACATAATACTCCAGGTGTAGAACTCCAGAAGTATTACATCAGATATATTACTCGAAGCATATTACTCCAGCTGGGCGGCACATTAGCACAGCGGTTAGCACTGCTGCCTCACTGCGCCCAGGTTCAATTATGGGCTTGGGTGACTGTCCATACGGAGTTTTCTTCTGCGAGGGTTTCTTCACGTGTGCTCCTGTTTCCTCCCATAGATCAAAGATGTGCAGGTGAAATGGATTGGCCACGCTAAATTACCCCTAAGTGTCCAATGATATGTGGGTGCGATTCTCCGCTCCCCACGTGGGAGAATCGCAGGAGGGCCCTCCGACAAAATTCACACCCCCCCTCGAGCCCCCCGCGATTCCCTCCCCCCCCCGGCTCGGAAGAATCGCCGCCGTTTTTTACGGCGAACGACGATTCTCTGACCGGGATGGGCCGAGCGGCCTGCCGTTCGCGGCTGATTCACGACGGCAGCAAACACACCTGGTCGCTGCAGTTGTGAAACGGGAGTGAGAAGCCCGTTTGGGGCTTGTAGGTGGCCTAGAAAGGAAAGAGCACCACGACTGTACTCGGGAGGGGACTGGCCCGCGATCGGTGCCCACCGATCGTCGGGCCGGCGTCCAAATCGGACGCACTATTTCCCCTCCGCCGCCCCGCAAGATCAAGCGGGGCGGCTGAGGGGAAAGACGGCCACCGCGCATGCGCGGGTTCGTGCCGTCAGCGTCGTGACGTCAGCCGCGCATGCGCGGGTTGGAGCCGGCCAACCTGCGCATGCGCGGCTGACGTCATTAGGCACGCCGGCCGCGTCATTCTCGGCGCAGCCGAGGTTTACGGAGCACCGCTCCTAGCCTCGCCGGGAGGGGAGAATAGGGGGCGAGGAGCGGCCTCCGAGGCCGTCGTGAAACTCGGCCGAGTTCACGATGGCCCTCCCGATTTTTCCCGGGAGCGGAGAATTCCGCCCCAGGTTCGGGGATAGAGTGGGAGAGTGGGCCTTGGTCGGGTGCTTTTTCAGAGGGCCAGTGCAGACTTGATGGACTGAATGGTCTCCTTCTGTGTTGTAGGAGGTCTACGCTTCTATATGTTACTCCAACCATAATACTCCGGTGTATTACTCCACAGTATTACTCCAGGTGTATTACTCTAGACATATTACTCCATAGATATTACTTCAGGTGTTTAATCCAGATCTATTACTCTACATGTATTATTCCAGGCACATCAATCCAGAAGTGTTCCAGGTACATTTCTCCAGGCATATTACACCAGTTGTATTACTCCAGATGTATTAATTAGGGGCAGCACGGTAGCATAGTGGTTAGCATAAATGCTTCACAGCTCCAGGGTCCCAGGTTCGGTTCCCGGCTGGGTCACTGTCTGTGCGGAGTCTGCACGTCCTCCCCGTGTGTGCGTGGGTTTCCTCCGGGTGCTCCGGTTTCCTCCCACAGTCCAAAGATGTGCGGGTTAGGTGGATTGGCCATGCTAAATTTCCCGTAGTGTTCTAAAAAGTAAGGTTAAGGGGGAGTTGTTGGGTTACGGGTATAGGGTGGATACGTGAGTTTGAGTAGGGTGATCATTGCTCGGCACAACATCGAGGGCCGAAGGGCCTGTTCTGTGCTGTACTGTTCTAAATCAAGGTGTAATACTCCAGTATTAATCCAGATGTATTACTTCGGGAATATTGCTCCTATTATTTTTTATCGAGAGTCACTGGATAGTTTAACAATGGTGGAAAATTAAGAACAGGGCAGCTTTTTTCAGATGCTATTTAATGTTTTCAATTGCCCCACTGTGTCCAACAAAGTGGGGTTTCAGGGATAGGGCAGGAATTGGGCCTAGGTGGGGTACTCTTTCAGAGGGTCGGTGCGGACCTGATGGGCTGAATGGCCTCCTTCTGCATTGCTGGATTCTAATCCAGGTACAAAGAAGGTTGTTAGCACAGTTAGACAAAAGGTAAGGGAAATAAAAAGTGGTAACATTGAAAATAGCCGAAAGAGAGCAGAAAGGTCCCTTTTGTTTGAGAGACAGGGTGGTCCCAGTACTGGGCTGCTCTCTCTCTCTCTCTCTCTCTCTCTCGACACCAAGCATCCCACCAGCTATATGGTCAAGATGAATAGTGTCAACCTCCCGTCTACTTCTCCCCGGTCATTCCCGGTGACCCTTTCCCTCAACACCCTTCACTTCTCAGTTTTCAGATTCCTCTTCACGCCTCATTAACAAGATGTCATCTGTTGACAAGGTGATTGGCAGGGTTGGCGAGACGCTGTCCTCGGAGGACAAGCTCACTCTTCAACCGAGCCTTTGTCAGGCTTCCCTGGAAAAGGACAATCTGCGTTGCCAGGTTCCTCTGTTCCGATGCCGGCCGCTTTTCCCTTCCCTCCCTCTGCGTACATCCTTGTCCCTCACAACCACCTCATTTTCCTGACTTCCTGAGAGATAAGATGGACTCTTGCTGTGGAAAAGGCTCCACATAAACAACGCACACAAACAAACAACTCCATTGCTCATATAGGACAAGGACCTAAATAACACATGTTCACTTGAACACTACCAGGACTAAAAGAGTGAAATTACGAGAGCAGGTTACATGGATTAGGCTCATAGTCATAAACATTGAAGTAAAAAAGATTGGCTGGATTCTCCGTTGCCCGACGTCGATACCGTAATCGGCGAGCGGGCGGTGAATCGACTCCGACGCCCAAATCGGGGCCGACGCTGTTTTGACGTTGGTCAGCCATGCTCCACCCCCTCTGAAATGGCATCATCGTGTCGAGCGCCACGCGCTGTTGTAATGGCGTTGACGTGTCAACAGCAGCGGCAGGCCCTTCATGATGCTCCGCCTCCGCTGGACTGAGTTTCTGACGCCGCGGGACACGGATGGTCTCAACGTTGGGAAACCGCGTGGCGGCTGGGGACTTGGCCGGGATCCGTGCCACTGGCTGGAGGATGGGGGGACTGCTGGGGGATGGCCAGGGGGTGGCCTGTGGGGTCACGAACGGCGGGTCGGATCCCCGCACGCCCAGCACCATGTTGTACAGCACGACTGCTGCAGGTCATCAGCGATGCGCATGCGCGGTTAGGGCCCCGGCCATTCTCCGGCCGTTTTCGGCGTGGGAGCTGGGAGTTTCATCCGACCCCACTGCTAGCCCCTCACCGGTCCCGGAATCGTTGAGGGTTTGGCGACGATTATTTCATCGTAGACCTTCTGCAAATTCTCCGCTTGAGCCGGCACTTGGCCGCTGAAACGGAGAATCCAGCCCAAGGTGTTTAAGACAATGAAAATTTGTAATAAGGTAGAAAGATGGGAAACATCTCCTGTGGTGGGGGAGACTCCAGGACAATCTGGGGGTACAGTCTTAAATTTTGAGCCGGGCCTTCAGGGGTGATGTCAGGAAACACTTCTTTGCACAAATGGAAGTGAAAATCGAGGACACTGGCCACCGAAACATGACTGAGGCTGAGGAAAAGGTCAAAACTGAGATTGATTGATTTTGATTTGTATCCTAGGTGGGCAGACAGAGATCGGCTGTGATCTAATTAAGTGGCTAGAACAGGCTCACGAGGCTACTGTCCCTCCGACTGGAGTGAAATCCTACACACGGTTGTTTTTCGAGGCAAATGAAAATCAAAGGAAAAACTATGATGTGTTGGCTAGTCTAGGCTTGAGAGATGAACAGACACTTCCAACACAGATGAAGGTTCAACTCAATTTTATTAAATACTTCTAACTAACTAACACACGATGGCTGTGGGTCTAACTGATGCTAACTTAAACTAGAGACCTAAGCCTTGTCCGTACCAGTTGATTCTCTCAGCACGTGTTGTGAGTCTGTGCTGGGCTGAATAAGT
The DNA here is from genome assembly GCF_902713615.1 of Scyliorhinus canicula. Taxonomy (NCBI): domain Eukaryota; kingdom Metazoa; phylum Chordata; class Chondrichthyes; order Carcharhiniformes; family Scyliorhinidae; genus Scyliorhinus; species Scyliorhinus canicula. Next base: position 12,448,929 of record NC_052156.1, on the reverse strand, counting down.
TCCTGTTACACTCAGAGGCAGCACCCAGGATGAGCGGGAACCGTGGTGCCCTCTGCCTTTATAGTGTGTGTACTCTAACTGGTGATTGGCTGCGGTGTTTGTACATGTTGATTGGTCCCTGTGTGTGTCCATCAGTGTGTGTCTGCACCATCATATACTGGTGTTTATTATGACACACTCAATGGGTGGCAGGGGGTCTATCATCGAGTATTTTTCACTGTGGACCAGGCAGACACTGAGAGTGACCGAGAGGGTGCTGCACAACTCTGCACAAAGCAGTGTTAGATTTTCAGCAGCGATCAAAGACCTAGAATGAGAATCACCATAGCAAAAGGAGGGAGAAAAATAGATTGACCATAAAATACGGAATGGGCTGGTGGAGATTGACAAAAACAAGTTCCCAGTGCCCTCCGGCAGTGACAAAGCACGAGGTCGCCATCCACACAAACGACAAAGACCGTTTCCAAGGCAGCGCATCAACAAGATTTCTCCCCAAGGACAATTCCGCAGTGGAAGAAGCTGCCAAAGCAAATAGTCACGGCCCCGAGACTGGAAATATTCACAAGTCATCTTTAAATTATTTTCATGTATGAGTTTTCATTATCAGGGCAAACATCTCCCTGGGTCGTGTCTGGATTAGCTAGTGCTCCCGACAGAAGTGTTGGCGGAATCCGGATATCAGTCTGTGATGCTGACGCAACGGAAGCAAATCATAAACAGAATGCTGGACGCACTGTCCTTGGGGATGCGATGTGAAGCCAAACTCTAGTCTGTCCATGTCTGTGGTTCGTTTGGAGGTTAAGATTTTACAGCATCAATGCACCACAAACTCTGGCGTAACAAAAATCTAATAATCTCAGTTTTGAAATTTTGAATTGACCGCACACCGCCCCCCGCCAGCCCCCAGTCTTAACAGTTGTGTCGGCTGAACTCTCTGAGGCAGAAGTTGTAGGTTCAAGGCACAGAGACTTGAACATGCAAACCCATTTGACAGCTCAGTGCAGTAGCAAAGGAGCGCTGCACTGTCGCAGGAGCCACCTTTCGCCTGAGACAAAGTTGAGTCTGGGCCCTGAGTTCGATATAACAGCGGCGCTACTTTAACGAAGAACAGCAGAGGTCTACCCAGTGTCCAGACCAATTTGTATTCCTCAACCAATCATCGGATCCCTTCGGCCCATCAAGACTACACCTACCCTCTGAAGGAGCACCCTTCCTGGGCCCAAACCCCACATTATCCTCGTAATTCCACCTAGGGGTGCTTTAGCATACCAATCCACCTAATCTGCACATCTTTGGATAATATTGCAGAAGAAAATTAATGGCCATTATAACATTGCCATTTGTGGGATCTTGATGTGTATAAACTGGCTCTCATTTACTTTGAAAATTAGTTCGAACATAAGAGCATAAGAACCAGGAGTAGGCCATCTGGCCCCTCGAGTCTGCTCCGCCATTCAATGAGATCATGGTGCATCTTTTGTGGACTCAGCTCCACTTTCCGGCCCAAACACCATAACCCTTTATTCCTTTGTTCTTCAAGAAACTATCTATCTTTATCTTGAAAACATTTAATGAAGGAGCCTCAACTGCCTCACTGGGCAGGGAATTCCATAGATTCACAACCCTTTGGGTGAAGATGTTCCTCCTAAACTCAGTCCTAAATCTTCTCCCCCTTATTTTGAGGCTATGTCCCCTAGTTCTGCTTTCACCCACCAGTGGAAACAACCTGCCCGCATCTATTCTATCTATTCCCTTCATAATTTTATATAAGATCCCCCCGCATCCGAATAAATTCCAACGAGTACAGTCCCAGTCTACTCAACCTCTCCTCGTAATCCAACCCCCTCAACTCTGGGATTAACCTAGTGAATCTCCTCTGCACACCCTCCAGCACCAGTATGTCCTTTCTCAGGTAAGGAGTCCAAAACTGTACACAATATTCCAGGTGTGGCCTCAGTAACACCTTATCCAGTTGCAGCATGACCTCCCTCGTCATAAATTTAATTGACATTCACATTTTTGAGATGTCCTGAAGGATCCACAGAGATGCAAGCATTTCTTTCCTCGAGTTTATTCGCTCTCCTGTCAACAATATTGACATTGTCATCACTTAGCTCATTGGTGATTGTTGCACCATGGCAACAACCCGCACTACAATAGTCACTGCACTCTAAACCAGGAAATTTCATTGCCCCAGTTACTTCGAGATGTTTCAGGGTCAAAAGACAGGAATTCCTTGGAGCTGCTCTTTCTCCGCCATATTGCGACCTCACGGCCAATGCAGCAGAAACCCGATCACTCACATTGATCGCTGGGTTTCCCTCTTGTCATGAGAATGTCACTTTGAGAAATGTTTGTCTGCTCATGTTACCGCAGTGATGTCAGAGTGTGGGTGGAGCTGAGCTCTGGCTCTGTTTTTTTGGTTTCACTTTGAGAAAAGCTTGGGCGTGTCTGTGTTTTTTTTGGTTTCAGTGTTGGAGTTGCAGTGAAAGCCAGCAGATGCGCATGGATCTCTCTGCAAGGTAAAGAGTGTTCATTTGGGTGATTTCAAAAGGGATAACTGTTCTCAGTCGTGAATTTAAACCTGACGTGCTTCTGTTAAAAGGTTTTTTTAAAGTCTTATGGATGTTGAAAGGGAAGCTCAAAGGATTACTTAGTTTTGTATTCTTTGGGGGTTGTATTTGAATGAATAGTCGCTAAGATGTTCATTGTATGTTTTAAAAAGGTTAACTTGAGTTCATAGAATAAACATTGTTTTGCTTTAAAAAATACTTTTCCATTTCTGCTGTACCACACCTGTAGAGTGGGCCTTGTGCTCCCCATACCACAATCTATTAAAAGGTGTGGGTCAGGTGAACTCCAGGATACGCTTTGGGGTTCTTAATGTTTTCCCAATATACCTACACAAGCATAATCAAACAGTAATTATAATATTCCACCCCCCACACCCCCCCCGCCACCACCCCTCCCCCACCCCCGCCCCACTCCCTTCCTCACCCCCCACCCCGCCGGAACCAAACCCTTGTGCCTAAAACCTTGTGCGCATATCTTCCAAGGTGCATTACTCTTGATCAATGTGTTATTCCCCCTGTTCCCCCAGTGTTCAGTATTGAGCACTCCCAGACCATAATTCAGCAGAGGCTAAAGATCTCTCTTCTCTGGCAAACTTTATACCTTAAAGCGCTGTCTCGAAGCATCGTTTCAGAACATATCAATTGAACATTTTAATATCCCAAGTAAGCGATTCTCTTGGATTTCCCCAGTGAAGTTGCCAATTCAGTAACAAGGCTGATTGGTGCTGTTTAATGCGAAGGTCCGGCTCCCATACGGCCTTAGCTTGACCTTAAGTTTCAACACATTTCATTCTCAACCCCTGCAGTCGACAGTGAGTGCTGTCAAATAGCTGCAGAAAGCTTTCTAAAGTTCCGAAATTTGATTTTAACAGACTGAGGACTGCACAGCAATCACTTGTTGCTAATCTGCTCCCACCCACGAGTTATCCTCCTTGATAACAACCTGTTGATGGCCGTTTTAGCCATTTTATATAACCGATTTTATGGGTTTTGGAGCATCTCCCTCTCCCCAGCACCTCCCACCGTGTGGTGAGTGCAGTAGCTGCACGAAGGCAGCTTCCTGGGGAGGAGACCTTCTTCTCAGATGCTTCATGGCTGAAGAAGGGGGGGGGGGTCCCCGGCATCAATGGCCATCCACGGTAAACCCCCCCCCCCCCCCCCCCCCCCCCCCCGCCCCCGCCACCACCGGAGAGTTCATCCCACAGGTTGCTGGGTTCTGCCCGGCACCAGAACACCAATCAATCTCCTCCTGGCCTTTCGATCCCTCTGATTGGACCAGCAGCACAGAAAGACAGGCCATCATCCTTAATTGGAAGGCAGTCGCGGAAGAGGCCTCATAATTTCTTGCCACCAGCAAAATGTCCACCATGATCGCATCCTCCAACACCCAGGCTACGTTGCCCCATTTTATCCCGATGTTTCGACCCACAGTGTGTTGGTAAAATCCGCCCACAGAGTTTAGAACAGAGGTTACTATTGATGCTCCATAAAATCCTTCCATCATCCTGACATTGGCTCTTTCTATCAATGCATCATTCCATTCCTCTCTCCCTCTTCCGTTTGTCTAACTTACCATTAAATGTATCCCACAGCCACTCCACACGGCAGCGACTCTAAAACCGTTCTTTGGTAAAACTCATGCATTCATAGAACATAGAACAGTACAGCACAGAACAGGCCCTTCGGTCCTCGATGTTGTGCCGAGCAATGATCACCCTACGTAACCCGTATACCCGTAACCCACCAATCCCCCCATTAACCTTACACTACGGGCAATTTAGCATGGCCAATCCACCTAACCCGCACATCTTTGAACTGTGGGAGGAAACCGGAGCACCCGGAGGAAACCCACGCACACACGGGGAGGACGTGCAGACTCCACACAGACAGTGACCCAGCCGGGAATCGAACCTGGGACCCTGGAGCTGTGAAGCATTGATGCTAACCACCATGCTACCGTGAGGCCCCTGCTACCGTGAGGCCCCAATTAAAGAAATCAATTCTTTAATTGATTTCTCAGTAACTACCTTATTTACGGTCACTTTTGTCCTTCCGCACAAATGAAACCACCTTCTCTACATCTCCGACATCTCCGGAAAGCATATGGTATGCTCTCCTTCATTGGCAAAGTTAGAGAATATAAAAGTCAGGATATAATGTCGCAATTGTATAAATTGCTGGTGAGGCCACAACTGGAGTATTGTGTGCCGTTCTGGTTACCACATTACAGGAAGGACGTTATTGCTCTGGAGAGAATGCAGAGGAGGTTTACAAGAATGTTGCCAGGGCAACAAAAGTGTAGCCACGAGGAGGGATTGGATAGGTTGGGTTATTTTCCTTGGAACAAAAGAAGGCTGAGGGGGGACTTGATTGAGGTGTCCAAAATTATGAGGGGAAGAGATTGGGTGGACAGGATAAAATGGTTTCCCTTGGTGGGGAATTTTAGAACCAGGGGACAAAGATTCAAGATAAGTGGCAGAAGGTGCAGAGGGGACATGAGGAAGAAGGTTTACACACAGAGGGTAGTGGAAGTCTGGAATTCACTGCCCGAGTTGACGGTGGAAGCAGAGACCCTGAGCTCTTTTAAAAGTTACCTGGCTCAGCACCTCAAGTGCTGTAAGCTGTCGGGCTATCGGCCAGGTGCAGGGAGGTGGGATTAGAAAGGACACCTGGGTGTCTGTGGACTGGCATGGACAAGATGGACTGAATGGCCTCCTTATGTGCTGTAACTTTTCTATGGTTTCTATCTCCCCTATCAAACGCATATTTAATATTAAAGTTCTCCCGATCAGGTTCCCTCTCTACATTCCTTTTCCCTCTTTTCTAGGCAGAAGAGTGGCACAGTGGTTAGCACTGCTGCGTCACAGTGCCAGGGATCTGGAGTGAAGTTTTCACGTTCTTCCGTGTCTGCCTGGGTTTCCTCCGGGTGCTCTGGTTTCCTCCCACAGCCCAAAGATGTGCAGGTTAGGTGGTTTGGCCATGCTAAATTGCCCTTAGTGTCCAAAGATGTGGGGTTACGGGGATAGGCTGTGGGGGTGGCCCTAGGTAGGGTTCTCTTTCAGACGGTCGGTGTAGACTCCATGGGCCGAATGGCCTCCTTCAGCACTGTCGGGATTCTATAGTTCTAAATTATACTCAATTTCTTACAATAAGTGTCATATAAGTGCTCATTGCTGATGTTATAGCTAGGAGGACCATTGCTTCTGAATTAGGTGGCTGAAGGTTAAAGCCACTCTTCAAGGGTTAGGTATGTTGTTGAGATTGGCAATCCCACTAATTGCTGCAATGTCAGAGCTGCTACCTTTTCGATGTGAGGTGTGTGTGTTTGTGTTTGTGTGTATGCATGCACTTGCGTTTGTGTGTGTGTTACGTGTGTATGTGTGTGATGAATGGTATCAGTAACTGCTGTAACTGCACCTTGCCTTTAATACTTTGGCCCTTTAAGACCGGGCTTGGAACCATGGGGGACTCCGCCTCTGGCTCCGCCCCCAGGAAACGGTATATAAGATGAGGCTCACTCGGCAGCATGTGGTGAGCACACTTCTCGGCAGCTGTTCAGTTTTTTGATGATTAAAGCCTTTGAATTACCAATCTTCTCTCCTGTGTCGTAATTGAGGGTATCTCAATGTGCACGTGTGCGTACGTGCTTGTACTGGGGGCCGGTTGTGGTCACTTGGCTGGGCAGCTGGTCCGTGATGCAGGACAAGGCCAGCAGCCTGGGTTCAATTCCCAAACCAGCTGAGGTTATTCATGAAGTCTCCATCTTCTCAGCCTCGTCCCTCGCCTGAGGTGTGGTGACCCTCAGGGTAAATCACCACCAGTCAGCCCTCCCCCCTCAAAGGGGAAAGCAGCCAGTGGTCATCTGGGGCTATGGCGACTTTACTTACTTACGTCTTTGTGCGTGCACATCTGTACAAAGGTCATTTTCTGCATTCCTGTTTTTATCAGGCAGCCTGCCCAGGAATATCAACAATCCTATGGGTAAGGGACAGCAAATTGCCAGGTAGCACACCTGTAATGTTCCAATAGGTACGAGTGATGGCAGGATCTCCCTGAATCTGCCTTGTTATCATAATCAGCATCTTTCTTTGGCACCACAATCGCTGTGGTGTATCCATTGTCTGATTTCATCTTGCTGGAGCCAATTACCACCAGTGTAATGTCACCATGAAGTAACCAGAACGATGAGATGTCAGTGACATCAGTGTGAGATGAGACCTGCTGACTTATCCCCAGTAAACAACATAACTCATTCAGGACTTGTTAACAGGGGCAGCTGAGGGGACGGGGCTGGGTCAGTGGGTCATGCGCTGTCCTTTCACCTCTTGTCTTTAGATTTAAAACCCAGGCCAAACAGATGAGGTGACAGCCTGTTTCCCTGTAATGTGGGACTGGTCGGTGTAATGGGTTGCAACATTATTCCCTGTGAACCTGACATTAAACTCAATGTAAACAGATGGGGCGAAAGTTATCACTCTCTATTATGGGACGAAGGGGTTTAATGGGCTTGAACAATGTCCCTTTATCTTCTGTGTTGATAAGTGGATTCGGTTTTCTTTGCTAGGGTGGCCAGTAGAGTTCTTCAGGCTCTGTGCTTTGTCTGTCCAGATATTAACTCTCTTTATAGGTGCTTTGGGAAGGAACAGTTTTTCCAGGGGGCGTGTGTGTTTTTCATGCGTTCCACATAAGTTGTCCCTGAAGATATGCAACGCTGGGGGAATTTGACGAGGCAATTTAAACAAACCATTCTGACACGGTTTACTGCCCATTGATTGTGATAATGACGCTCTATTATCCTTGCAGTTTGACAACCGAATACTCGACGTGACTGGCCATCAATGGTGTGTTGGGATAATGTTCGGCAGGGTCCCTGTGCAAAGATTCAATTTGGGGCACTTACATTTTTCTATTTTCTAAATGCTACCTGCTGAACCTGATGTCAACTTCTGAGAACAGGTTGCAGAAACAAGGCTTCACTTTTCTTGAAAATTAAAGATTAGCGGGTGACTTTATGGGGCGCTTTTTGGCCATGGAAGGAGTAGATAGGATAGTTCAAGAGGAAATATTTTCCTCTCGTGGGGAGAGGGCAGAATAAGGAGACATAACATTAAAATTCAATCCAGCTAATTCACAGATCATATCAAGAAGCATATTTTCACAGAAAAGGTCATGGAAATCTGGAAGCTTTTTAAAAATGATTTATTCATGGGATGTGGGCATGGCTGACTGGCCCAGCATTTATTACCCATCCCTAGTTGCGCTTGAGAAGGTGGTGGTGAGCTGCCTTCTTGAACCGCTGCAGTCTATCTGGTGTAGGTACACCCACAGTGCTGTTAGGAAGGGAGTTCCAGGATTCTAACCCAGCAATAGAGAAGGAATGGCGATATAAATCAGGATGCTGAGTGACTTAAACATAGAACATAGAACAGTACAGCACAGAACAGGCCCTTCGGCCCTCGATGTTGTGCCGAGCAATGATCACCCTACTCAAACCCACGTATCCACCCTATACCCGTAACCCAACAACCCCACCCCCCCCTTAACCTTACTTTTTAGGACACTACGGGCAATTTAGCATGGCCAATCCACCTAACCCGCACATCTTTGGACTGTGGGAGGAAACCGGAGCACCCGGAGGAAACCCACGCACACACGGGGAGGACGTGCAGACTCCGCACAGACAGTGACCCAGCCGAGAACCGAACCTGGGACCCTGGAGCTGTGAAGCATTTATGCTAACCACTGTGCTACCGTGCTGCCACTGGAAGGGGAACTTCCAGGTGTTGGCATTCCCGTATATCTGCTGCACTGGTCCTCCTGGGATGGTAGCGGTCGTAGGTCTGGGCGGTGCTGTCTCAGGAACCTTGGTGAGTTCTTGCAGTGCATCTTGCAGATGGTGCACACGGCTGACACTGTTTGTCAGTGGTGGGGAGAGTGAAGGTTTGGGGACGGGGTGCCAGTCAAGGGGGCTGCTTTGTCTTGGATGCTGTTGAGCTTCTTGATTGTCGTTGGAACTCTCTCCCACAAAACGCTGTTGAGAATGGGGGTGAATAGAAAACTGAGGTTGATGGATTTTTTTTAAGCACAAGCATTAAGAGGCCCAAAGCCAAATTAGGTTCAGATACAGACCAACCTTAATATTTCAATGCTGCTTCTTATATCCTGTAGACAGACAATCATGAAAAGGCATATTGCAACAGGCAATATAAAGCTAGTTGCCAAAACACTCAGGGATTACCCATTACCGCTGAGTAGATGGCCTTCTACCATATTTGTTTAGTACTTGAGCGACCGTGAATGTCGCAAGGTCTTAGCGGCCCTACCTGCTCATACACGGTAGCACATTTGGTTAGCACTGTTGCTTCCCAGCGCCAGGGTCCGAGGTTCGATTCCCGGCTTGGGTCACTGTGCGGCGTCTGCATGTTCTCCCCGTGTCTGCGTGGGTTTGCTCCGGGTGTTCCGGTTTCCTCCCACAAATCCCGAAGGACGTGCTGTTAGATAATTTGGACATTCTGAATTCTCCCCCCGTGTACCTGATTAGGTGTCGGAGTGTGGCGACTAGGGGATTTTCACAGTAACATCATTGCAGTGTTAATGTAAGCCTACTTGAGACAATAAAATGATTATTATTATCACGCAAGGATCCCAATACCATCTCGGAAAGGTCAATAAATCAACTTCTAAAATGTGTTCTCTTTTCATCTTTACAGTAGATCGCTCCAAGTTCTTAAATTCTTTCCCTGAACCCTCTTCGTTTCCTGCAAGGCGACCTTTACTTTAGCAAGCTTTAGTAATGAAATGAAAATCACTTATTGTCACGAGTAGGCTTCAATGAAGTTACTGTGAAAAGCCCCTAGTCGCCACATTCCGCCGCCTGTTCGGGGAGGCTGGTACGGGAATCGAACCGTGCTGCTGGCCTGCCTGGTCTGTTTTAAAAGCCAGCGATTTAGCCCAGTGAGCTAAACCAGCCGCAATAATATCTTTATTAGTGTTTACCGGTGGGACAAACCTTGTTCCATTGCACTCCTGTGAATTAGAACATAGAACATAGAACGATACAGCGCAGTACAGGCCCTTCGGCCCTCGATGTTGCACCGACATGGAAAAAATCTAAAGGCCATCTAACCTACACTATGCCCTTATCATCCATATGCTTATCCAATAAATTTTTAAATGCCCTCAATGTTGGCATGTTCACTACTGTTGCAGGTAGGGCATTCCACGGCCTCACCACTCTTTGCGTAAAAAACCCACCTCTGACCTCTGTCCTATATCTATTACCCCTCAATTTAAGGCTATGTCCCCTCGTGCTAGCCACCTCCATCCGCGGGAGAAGGCTCTCGCTGTCCACCCTATCTAACCCTCTGATCATTTTGTATGCCTCTATTAAGTCACCTCTTAACCTTCTTCTCTCTAAAGAAAACAACCTCAAGTCCAGCAGCCTTTCCTCATAAGATTTTCCCTCCATACCAGGCAACATCCTGGTAAATCTCCTCTGCACCCGTTCCAAAGCTTCCACGTCCTTCCTATAATGAGGCGACCAGAACTGTACGCAATACTCCAAATGCGGCCGTACTAGAGTTTTGTACAACTGCAACATGACCTCATGGCTCCGGAACTCAATCCCTCTACCAATAAAGGCCAACACACCATAGGCCTTCTTCACAACCCTATCAACCTGGGTGGCAACTTTCAGGGATCTATGTACATGGACACCGAGATCCCTCTGCTCATCCACACTACCAAGAATTTTACCATTAGCCAAATATTCCGCATTTCTGTTATTCTTTCCAAAGTGAATCACCTCACACTTCTCCACATTAAACTCCATTTGCCACCTCTCAGCCCAGCTCTGCAGCTTATCTATGTCCCTCTGTAACCTGCAACATCCTTCCGCACTGTCTACAACTCCACCGACTTTAGTGTCGTCTGCAAATTTACTCACCCATCCTTCTGCGCCCTCCTCTAGGTCATTTATAAAAATGACAAACAGCAACGGCCCCAGAACAGATCCTTGTGGTACGCCACTCGTAACTGAACTCCATTCTGAACATTTCCCATCAACTACCACTCTCTGTCTTCTTTCAACTAGCCAATTTCTGATCCACATCTCTAAATCACCCTCAATCCCCAGCCTCCGTATTTTCTGCAATAGACGACTGTGGGGAACCTTATCAAACGCTTTACTGAAATCCATATACACCACATCAACTGCTCTACCCTCGTCTACCTGTTCAGTCACCTTCTCAAAGAACTCGATAAGGTTTGTGAGGCATGACCTACCCTTCACAAAACCATGCTGACTGTCCCTAATCATATTATTCCTATCTAGATGATTATAAATCGTATCTTTTATAATCCTCTCCAAGACTTTACCCACCACAGACGTTAGGCTCACCGGCCTATAGTTACCGGGGTTATCTCTACTCCCCTTCTTGAACAAAGGGACCACATTTGCTATCCTCCAGTCCTCTGGCACTATTCCTGTAGCCAATGATGACCTAAAAATCAAAGCCAAAGGCTCAGCAATCTCTTCCCTGGCTTCCCAGAGAATCCTAGGATAAATCCCATCCGGCCCCGGGGACTTATCTATTTTCACCTTGTCCAGAATTGCCAACACTTCTTCCCTACGCACCTCAATGCCATCTATTCTAATAGCCTGGGTCTCAGCATTCTCCTCCACAATATTATCTTTTTCTTGAGTGAATACTGACGAAAAGTATTCATTTAGTATCTCGCTTATCTCCTCAGCCTCCACACACAACTTCCCACCACTGTCCTTGACTGGCCCTACTCTTACCCTAGTCATTCTTTTATTCCTGACATACCTATAGAAAGCTTTTGGGTTTTCCTTGATCCTACCTGCCAAAGACTTCTCATGTCCCCTCCTTGCTCGTCTCAGCTCTCTCTTTAGATCCTTCCTCGCTTCCTTGTAAATATCAAGCGCCCCAACTGAAACTTCACGCCTCATCTTCACATAGGCCTCCTTCTTCCTCTTAACAAGAGATTCCACTTCTTTGGTAAACCACGGTTCCCTCGCTCGACCCCTTCCTCCCTGCCTGACTGGTACGTACTTATCAAAGTACCATTACTTTGGGATGCTTTACTGTGTCAACGATGATTTATAAATGCAAGTCACGTCCTGAGGGGATGTGACGGGAATGCTGCAAGGATCTCCCTTTGTGTGGGAGCAGAGAACTAGGGGACAGTTTAACAGAAGTTAAGAAGGATTCAGCGTATGGCAGGCAGAGAGACCTCTGCTTTGACCCAGCGGGCCGTTCCTGAACACTGCTTGTTGTTGGGACCACGTTCCCTCTCCTAAAGATTTCCAAGGATCCACATTGCCACGTGTCTCTGGCCTGCCCCTGGAATGCACCAGTTTGTATCTTGGTGATACCACACAGCTCTGGAAGGAGAGGTGCATGCCCAGGGCCTAACTGTGTTGCAGTGAGACTTAAAACTGGGAGGGAAATGTGCCTGTCCTGTGTCAATAAAATGAGATTAGGCTCCATTTTGGTCCATTTGACTAAAGTAAGTGCTTAAAAATATGAATGTGCTCAGTTACGGTCTCCATATTGCAAGAAGGATACAGAAGCACATGAAAGTTGAAAGGTTGACAAGAACAATAGTGGATAATGATAAGAATACATGAAGCAGTCTGGGGCACTTTTCTCTAGAAAAGAGAAGACTGGAGGGGGGGGGGGGGGGGGGGGGGGGGGGGGGGGGGGGGGTGTGACCTGAAAGTTATCTTTAAAATCGTGAAGGGGTTCGACAGGGTAGATGATGCGAAAACGTTCCCACTTCTGAGAAGAATCCAAAACTAGGGCCCGTCACTAACGAACCCATGAAGGAATTTAGGAGAAACCTGATTACACAGAAGAGTGTTACCACATGGCGTGTTGAGGTGAACAGCAAAGATGACCTTTTGGGGAAACTCGCTGAGCACATACAGGAGAAAGGAATAGCAGGTTATGTAGAGAGTGTTTCGATGAAGTTGGGTGAGAAAAGGCTCCTTGTGGAGCATTAACACCATCATGGGCCAGTTGGGCTAAATGACCTGTCTCTCTGCAGTAAACGCTGTCTAAATAAATAATTGAGCAGTCTAAAATGAGACACCGGATAGCTGTGGTTGTAAAGTGCGCAATTGCCACCCAGGGATTGCGGAGTCATGTTTACCCTCCGTGCCAGCCGAGCCCAGGTGCCCCTTGCGGCTAAAACAGCAACAGCTCCAGTGACTTTTACACGTTTTCTTACATCCCGGAGCGAATGTCAGAGGCAATGACCTTTGCACCCACCCAAGTGAATTCAACTCTTCCCTGAGCTCTACCATTGAGAAAGATCAAACACGGCTGGAGAGGGGGGAGGGGGTGGGGGTGGGGGGGGTCTCCTGTTGCCACGGCGAACACAAACGACCGTGTCTTCGGGCGTCTGCTGACCATCTGTTGATGTCATCTCCACTGTCCTCCCCCCCCCCCCCCCCCCGGCATCAGGTTTCCGCCCGGCAAATTATGTTCTCGCCCACCTCCCTCCCCCCCCTCCCCCCACAACTAAAATAATGGCAAATTTCCTAATCAATTTGAAGTCATTGAGCCTGTAGCCCCTGGACTCCACATCTGGAAGTTATGAAACTGCCTCGTATCAAGATTAAACGCCCAGCCATTTTCGTACCAAAAAGAAAGGCAAGGAAGCGATGATCTGGATTTTTCTTTTCATGAATGAAAAGAAGGTGAAGCCTCTGAGAAATAAATGAATGGAGACAGATTTCTCCACGATTTCCTGCAGTCAGCCAGCTCTGTCTCCTAATATGGGAATGAAATGAAAATCGCTTATTGTCACGAGTAGGCTTCAATGAAGTTACTGTGAAAAGCCCCTAGTCGCCACATTCCGGCGCCTGTCCGGGGAGGCTGGTACGGGAATCAAACCGTGCTGCTGGCCTGCTTGGTCTGCTTTAAAAGCCAGCGATTTAGCCGAGTGAGCTAAACCTCCAGAACTGTCCAGGAATCTCCAACAATTAAACATTTCTCTCTCGGACACCTCTGTGGGCTTACACAGAGAGAAAAATCATTGTGCTTCTTGGCGATGTGTGACCAAACAATGTACCCTTCGAGCTTTGCCCCATATTTGCCCCATTGGGGCTAGTTTAGCACAGGGCTAAAGAGCTGGCATTTAAATCAGACCAAGGCAGGCCAGCAGCACAATTCCCATACCAGCCTCCCCAAACAGGCGCCGGAATGTGGCGACTAGGGGCTCTTCACGGTAACTTCATTTGAAGCCTACTTGTGACAATGAGCGATTTTCATTTCATATCCTTTGAAAATTTTACTTAACAAACATCTTTCAATCTCAGATTCAAAATTAACAATTGATCGAGCATCAATTTCCCTTCGAGAGTTCTAAATCTTCACCATCCTTTGTGTGCAGTAGTGTTTCTTAATTTCACTCCCTAAACATCTGCCTCTACTTTTTTGGAGTTGTTGATTTATTTATTTAGTGAATTCAAAGTCCGTCAGCCAAGCCGTCTCTTCTGGTGCTGCTGTGTTGAGTGAGGGTAGGCCTCCGCTGAACCTGTGGATTGGACATTCTTCGATGATTTCGCCCCAGGCGCAAAGGGGGGCTGACACTAATGCCCCAACTGTGCAGGTTGGCCAAGCATGGGGACCGTGGCCAGGCTGGAGCGTGTTAAGGAGGGGAAACCACTCTTTTTGGAAGGTTGAAACCAGGTTGTTGTTGGGTTGGGTTTGAGACTCGCTACTTGTTTGTCATGTCCTATGGTTCCCATCCATTTGTCCAGGTGGAATTTGTGTTGATGTCCTGTGTGGGACGTTTTTTTCCAGATCAGCCTTCTTGATGGGAGTCGTACTTTGGGTGGGCTGAATAGATCAGCACGGAGTGACAGGTGGGAGGCCATTGCAAACTTTCCTTAAAATTTGTGGTTTACTGCAAGTCAGCGGATATATGGAGGGGTGATGTTTGCCTGGGGAGGGCTTGTACAAAGAACAAAGAAAAGTACAGCACAGGAATAGGCCCTTCGGCCCTCCAAGCCCGGGCCGACCATGCTGCCCAACTAAACTAAAATCTTCCACACTTCCGGGGGCCATATCCCTCTAATCCCATCCTATTCATGTATTTGTCAAGATGCCCCTGAAATGTCACTATCGTCCCTGCTTCCACCACCTCCTCCGGCAGCGAGTTCCAGGCACCCACTACCCTCTGTGTAAAAAAACTTGCCTCGTACATCTCCTCTAAATCTTGCCCCTGGCACCTTAAACCTATGCCCCCCAGTAATTGGGGCTGTTTAGCACTGGCTTTGAAAGCAGACCAAGCACGGTTCGATTCCCATAACAGCCTCCCCGAACAGGCGCCGGAATGTGGCGACTAGGGGCGTTTCACAGTAACTTCATTTGAAGCCTACTTGCGACAATAAGCGATTTTCATTTCATTTTTTTCATTTCAATTGACCCCTCTACCCTGGGAAAAAGCCTCTGACTATCCACTCTGTCTGTGCCCCTCATAATTTTGTAGACCTCTATTAGGTCGCCCCTCAACCTCCTTCGTTCCAGTGAGAACAAACAAAGTTTATTCAACCTTTCTTCACAGCTAATGGGGAAGCTAATGATCCAGCAGCAAATTAATTTGCAAAGGAAGCTTCATGAGAAGAGTCCACATAAGGAAGAGTCCCAAAGCCGAAAGGAACAATTTTCTTGAATCCCTCAAATTCTAGAGTTCCCAAATGGCAAAAATAGTTTCTCCAAGCTCTGTTTCCTCTTAATAACTTGAAATCTTTGATTAATTCCTCCTCTTAACCTTCTAACTTTCTAATCTCTCCTTATCCGTACATCATCCTGTTAAACTGACTTTGTTTCCAAAGCCAATATCTCCTTCCCCTGAGGCGTGGTGCTGAGCCATGCCTGGCTGTTGCACGACGTCTCACCTGTTGTGTTATGTGTTCAATCTCTCGGAGGGAACCTACCAAACGACTTGTGACTTGTCCAAACCAAGATCTTTATTGAATCACACGTGGTAAGGTAACGATCTGTTATAGAGCAAGTCTGTCCTCTTGTGCATCTGGTGATGGCCGAATGTACCCCCTGTGGTGATATGCATCACTGCAAATACACAAGGGGTTAATACACGTAGACTAGCTAGACACTAGAGGGAGCACCAGAGACATGACACACAGACATTCAACCAAAAGGCCAGTAAGATAGGACACGACCAATGGGCATTCAAGACACAGGCAGAGGTGACACTACCACAGGAGGGCATTACACCAACCCATATATAAAGACACAGCACACATGACCTTCCTCTTTCCAGTGGAGACACTTAGTGAGTATACAGGGTTGATTGAAATACATCACACCCACTACCTAGATCGTAGCAGACTGGTTCGCCAGTCTGAGTAGCTATAGCAGGATTAACAGGAGAGTCGAATCCAAGTAAGAGCACCATTAACAGTTTACTAAGTGTATTAAAGCTATCTCCAAGTCTGAACCTTCCTTTGTCAGAGTGCACATCAAGGAAGCAGCTTATGCTACGTCAAGAGCATAACAAAACAGTTATGAGTGCCTTGTCACGTGACCACTGTCTTGAGACCGCATGGTGTGCCTGTACCGCCACCTGCTGGTTGGAGGTCGCACCACCAGCCATCCATGATATTACTTACAGGCATATCACCGCGTCACCTTTTGCATTCTCATTAGAAAGAGTTTAAGGGGAAGGGTGAGGCTGACGGAGCTGTGCGGTTGAAGGTGGGAAATCACACGATGCGACCTCTGAGAATGCGTGCATCCTGCAGTTCGCATCCCGAGAATTACCTCCGGGCCAGATGTTTTGTCAAAGTCTGACAAAGACACGACTGAACCTTGCAGCAAGCAAGCAACCCCACGCCACAAACAAACCGCCAAGGGACGGAAACCGCCTCAGTCCCCTGACCGTTGCGTCCAGCGCAGGGAACCAATTACTGTCCCAGATTCAGGCACTCAGGACCAAAGACACGAGCACAAGTATCTGGGCTGGCACTCCCTGCATGGCTCCGAGGGGACGCTGCACAGTCAGAGGTCCCACTTTTTGGATGAGATGTTAACTCGAGGCCCTGGCTGTCTTCTCAAGTGGATGTAAAAGGCTTTGTTGCACGGTTTCTAGCAGGTGAATTCTCCCAGTGTCCTATGAAGACCTGGCCATGTATTTTAGTGCTGCCTGTGGGAGCTTCCTGTGCTGCCATGTTTCCGACAATACAGCAGTGACGACAGCCGGCCTCAGATTGCGGAAAAATGCTTCGGGACATCCTGAAATCATGGACGAAGCGATATATCTTTCTCTCTAACGGTACTGAACAAAATCAGAAATCCAGACACTGGGGAGCGCCATCTTTTTCTAACTGGCCCAATTCACCGTGAGGAAATTATAGGTTACGTCACCGGATACTGGGCCGAAGGAGGCTCAATTAATTCCACAGAGGCCTCTTCCAACTCGCAGACAGAAGAGGCTGTCATATAATAGCCAAGATAGCAACCGCAGCAAAGTCTGACCGACAGCTGCAAAAAAGCTTCCTCCAAGCAGCGGGCACTCTGAAAAAGCCCCCCCCCCCCACCTTTTTATAATCCCCGTAATGTGTGAAAAGAAGTAGTTTAAATACATTTTGTAACTTAAACTATCGGCGTACACTTGTAGTCGAGTAATAAAACCTTAATTACGGGAAAGGGTGGAGTGGTCTTTGAGGTGTTGAAGGCAGAAAGTTGGCAGTGCCCAACGTCCCCCTGGAAATGTCAAATTCCTGTGTCGAAAGCGTGCATTTTAGCACCTTTCCACTTTCCAAATCACAGACATTTAATGGGGAAAAGGGAGAACTTTGGGGTTTTAAACAGAAGTTTCACTTTTCAGTCACCACACACTCGCAGCAACACATCCAAAACTTCCATTCCAGTTCAATCAGGCACTCTGCACCTTCAATCCCTGTTCCCCACTGCCATCCGACATCCATTCCCTCCATTCCGCCAATACATTTTTCCTACTTTTTTTTCTGAGGCGCAGATGGTCATTTGAATCTGCAGCAGTTTATATGTTCATGGATCGATCCAGCTGGAAGGAAGCCCTTCAACCTCTCACTCCTGTGTCAGCTCCTTGAAAGACCTAAGCCAGGGTTCTCCGATCCCGCGGCAAATTCTGACGCCGGCGTCAAAAGCGGCGCCAGCGACTCCGGCGTCGAGGCCAGCAAAAGTGCGCATATTCGGTCACGGGAAGTGTGACGGCGCAACCTGGAACACGGCACAACCCGCAATGGTGTCCAAGATGCGCGCGGCGTAATTGACGTTGCGCCGCTGTTAATAAGGCGCCACCAGCAGAGACACAGGGCAACGCGGGAAGATGGCCGCCCGCCGCGCAGCGCCAAGGTTTCAGGACCGGGATCTCGAGGCGCTCCTGGACACTGTGGAGCAGAGGAGGGAGGCCCTGAACCCCGGACACATCCGCAGGGTGACAACCAACACCGTCCGGCGCCTGTGGGGGGAGCTGGGAGACGCTGTCAGCGCCGTGGGCATGACACCCAGGACAGGCAATCAGTGCCACAAGAAGGTCAATGACCTAGTCAAGGCAGGCAGGTGAGTACCCCCCACTGTGCCCATGGTACCAACCCCCCAAACCCTCACACATGTGGCACCATCCCGTCCCCCTCTGCACTATAGGTGGTACAGCCCTAGCTGAGACCCACATGGCTGCACCCACCCATTGGCAGGATGGCCTCTGACCCTATGCCAACATACACCCAACCGCTGGGCTGCAAATAGTCCGCTTAACACTGTTGATCTTTTTCTCTTTCACCACCCCCCCCACAAACCATGGGACAGTGGTGCAAGCGGGTCCAGCACCCAATGCATCCCCGGCACCTGGCGCTGCCAGTCCTGGAGGCCTGCCCTGCACGGATGCCCCTGTGCACCGATACCTGGGAGATGCCGGATGGATCTCCACTTGGCGACTGGAACAACCGCGTCGCGTTCAAGTTCAGGACGACCGGGAGGTGGTGTCCACCCCAGACCCACGCGGTGCCAGGTGCGCCATCAGGTGGCAGCTATGGGTGACGGTTTCCAGCCTCATCGGGCGCCTCCATCGCCGTGGCACACCCTCCTCCTCCTCGTCCTGTCGGGCGGGTGGCCCTCACGCCTGGTCGGCTACCACCTGCCCCTCTGCGGTATGCTCCTCTGCGGCTTTCTCTGCCGCCTCCCTGGCATGTCCCTGCTCCAGCTCCCATAGGGCTCCACTCATGGCAGCGGCCCCCCGCCACGGAGGCCAACATCGCTGGGTGATGGCCAAACATTACGGTCTGCAGGGGAGGGGGTCGATGACATATCACCATTGCACATACCCCCCCTCCGCAACCAGGTGCCATGGGCTGCATGGTCGCCACTGTTGCCAGCTGGCACCTAGCCATGCAAACCACCCCCCAACTCCGGCACTCCACACCACCCCCACCTCCAGACCCCCTCCCCGAGACTCCCTGTAGTGATTTCTGTAAGTGCATGTACATAAAGGGTAAAGAACTCATGCCATTATTGCTATAGTTACTCAATAAACCTTTTGTTACTACTGGACGAGTTCGAGTCTACTTCATCGAGATTCAGAAGACCTCATCTGCAACCAAGGTTTGACACTCCATAGTATATCCAAACACACTGAGAAGTGTAATAAAAGATAATACAGGAGCGTAATAAAAGACCCCCCCCCCCCCACCCTCTCCCCGGCACTCCCCTCCCCACCCACTCACCCCCCCATACCCCCTCCCCAGCACTCCCACCCCAGACCCCCTCCCCAGCACTCCCCCCCCCCCCCCCCCCCCCCCCCCCCGACACCAACCCCGACACCACCCTGCACGCTCGGCCCTGGGCGGCCTACACCCCTGACAACCCCGACCGCGCCAACCACGGCCGTGCAGTCTCGGCATCTGTGACGGGCCCCCCACGCCGACCCCTACCTCCTCCTTCGTCGGCATCAGACAGCATGACTGGTTGACGCCATTAAAAGGATGCTTGATTTACGCCGGCGCAACCTACGGTGATTCGCAGCAGGCCCGAGGACCAGCACGTCGAACCAATTTCATAGAATTTACAGTGCAGAAGGAGGCCATTCGGCCCATCGGGTCTGCACCGGCTCTTGGAAAGAGCACCCTACCCTAGGTCCACACCTCCACCCTATCCCCATAACCCAGTAACCCCGCCCAACACTAAGGGCAATTTTGAACACTAAGGGCAATTTATCATGGCCAATCCACCTCACCTGCACATCTTTGGACTGTGGGAGGAAACCGGAGCACCCGGAGGAACCCACGCACACACGGGGAGGATGCGCAGACTCCGCACAGACAGTGACCCAAGCCGGAATCGAACCCGGGACCCTGGAGCTCTGAAGCGATTGTGCTATCCACAATGCTACTGTGCTGCCCCCAATTCTGCCGATTCTGCGGCGCGATCCCTGTTGGTGAGGTTTTTCCCGGGTCGGAGTATCGCAGTGCCGGCGTCGGAGTGGCATGGTGGGATTCGCGTGCCCCCCCCCCCCCCCCCCCCCCCCCCCCTCCGCCCCGGGCGATTCTCTGACCCAGCGCAGTATCGGAGAATTCCGGCACTAAGCAACTTAGGGGGAGATGGTGATCTGTTGGTGAAGTCACTGACTGCCAGAGTCCCTGGCTAATACCTCTGGGGATATGGGTTCAAATCTCACCATGGCAGCTGGCAGAATTTAAATACAATTAATAAATCTGGAATTGATAGCTCGTCTCCCGATTGTCATAAAACACATCTGGGGGAAGGAAATTTGCCATTCTTATCCTGTCTGACCTGCATGTGAGTCCAGACCCACAGCTCTGGTTGACTCTTAGCTACCCCTTTGAAATGGTCCAGCAAACCTCTCAGCTCAAGGGCAATTAGGGATGGACAATAAATGCTGGTCTTGCAAGCAACCTCCGCTTCCCAAAGAAATTCCACTATGATTATCCTGGAGCACCAGCAATCTCCATTTCTTGGGAGTCTATCTTAACCCTGTTGAGGGACCCTGGCTGGCGAACTGGCGAGAGCTGGAGGCCAAAGTCACCACTCGTCTAGGGTACTGGGCACGACTACTCCAAATGCCACCCGACAGGGGCCGAGTGCTGGTTGGCCGCAATGATGTGGCACCGGTTGGTCACTTTGATGCCTCCCCCAGAGGTGTGTCACCAAGATACCGAAGAAGCTCATCGACGTCCTGGACAAAAGGATGTATTGGGCTGTTGCTGAGGTACTGAGTCACCAACTTAGGGAGTGCGGTCAGGCACTGGTGTGCCTTTGCGCCCAGGTGGTGACTTTCTACCTTCAAACCCTGCAGCGATACCTTTCCATCAAGCCTCCCACCTCCCCGATGGTGTTGCCTGGTGACATTTCTTCCGCCAGGTGCACAGCCTCAATTATGACCTGCGACTCCTGTTTATAGATCTGGGAGGGTGTTACATGCAGTATTCCCCTGCAAGATTAAAATGTTTCACGGACTCCCAGGCAGCCTGTATTTCCTGCAGTCTTGAGTAATCCGTGTTTCACATGTACACAGCTTGTGCAAGATTGCAGTCTCTTGCCGATTATTTGAGGGGGAAGTGCAACGTTTGGTTGCACTTCAGCCACATGCTCCTGATCCTTGGCCACCCAGTGTGGAGAGGGTCAGGCTCAGGGGAGGGCCGCCTTGTTCAGCTTCCCCTAGGCCTGGCAAAGGTGGCCAGCCAAGGTCAGAATCGAACCCGGGTCCCTGGCGTTGTGTGGTAGTAGTGCTAGCTACTGTGCCGTCCACTTAACACGCCGTCTCTGAAAGGCTGGTGGATATTTTCCCAGATTCTCTGACCATTTACAATACTTCATTCGGGCCACGTCCTTTGCATAATGCTGTCGCCCATTGTTAAGTGTGAGAGTAGAACAAAATACTTTGCAGGGCCTATCTGTCATGAGAAACTGCAAGAGACGATTATCGATAACAACTTAGAGCACAAATAAAATGCAAAAGGAAATGGGTTATTCACTAAACGGGACTTGTCTGTGGGTCACTGACAGCCTCAGAGGGAGTTCAGTGTGAAACACTATTATAACGCAGTCTCGGGAAATGTCAGGGTTAAGCTTTCATCAACTCTGGGAAAATTGTTCGGGGAATGGGGGGAACTAACGTTGAATTCCAGACAGGCGCTCACAGTTGACAGGCTGAAGAGGAAGATTTAATCACTTTGCCCAATTATAGAAGATGTGTAAAACCCAGTAGAAACGCAGGGCCAGCTTCTGACTCTCTGCTGGATATTGTTCTAACTCTTCTCCTCATTTAGAGACTGACTCCCACCCCTCTCTGATACATCTATAAGCCTTAACAGAGAGCAGGAGCCACATCTGACACACACACACACACACACACACAGCGACGGCAGTAGTTGCCAGCCCTGGCTATACAGTGGCAGCACCCTTACCCTCTGACTCAGGGGATTGTGGTTCAGCTCACTCCAGGGAGTTGAGCACAGAGTTCAGGCTGACCCTCACGATACCGTGAGGGAGTGCAGGACTGTAGGAGACTCCATCCTTTGGTTGGGATGTTAAACCGAGGCCCCTGTAGTGATATGCATAAACAAGTGTATGGGGGAGCACAGTGGCGCAGTGGTTAGCACTGGGACTACGGCGCTGAGGACCCAGGTTTGAATCCCGGCCCTGGGTCACTGTCCGTGCGGAGTTTGCACATTCTCCCCGTGTCTGTGTGGGTTTCACCCCCACAACCCAAAGATGTGCTGGTTAGGTGGATTGCTCACGCTAAATTGCCCTAAAATTAGAAAAAAAATAATTGGGTACTCTAAATGTATTTAAAAAAAATTAAAATAAACAAGTCGATAAATATGTCTAGCCTCCGACCAGTAGGTGTCAGGCAAGTAGTAGCATGTGACACTGCAGCCTGTGGGGAATCTTGAGGAGAAACCAACATGGTCAGTCGGGTTTGTATTAGTTCTAGTTTGACAGCATTAGTTTCCTATACAGTTTATTTATACTACAATAACATTAACTAGCCTTGAACTAGATGTTCTTTAGTACGCCACCTCAGTAATTGTCTCTGCGCAACAACATAACATGGTACCAGGAGTGGGGTCGAAAACAAAAAGATCAGGGGCTGGATTCTCCGCCGGCGGGATGCTACATTTTGCCGGCAGCCCAGGGGCTTTCCCGGCGGCGTGGGGCTGCCCCACAATGGGAAACCCCATTGACCAGCCTGCATAATGGAGGATCCCTCCAGCGGCGTGAATCAGAAATGTGGCGGGGCGGAGAATCCAGCCCCAGAAGTGTGAAGATTGGAAGGACACAGTCTTCAAATTTGGTGCAACGGTGCTACAAGGAAAACGTGAAACATCAAAGGGAATATATACCTCGTCGAAAATAAATCTCTAAAGACATAACACCACTGCAAGAAGACGGTGGGCGGTTTAAAAACTCAAGAACAACTTCTAGTACGCAGTAATTGTGTCTGTACAAGAACATAACAGCCCCGTCTGTCCGTTCAGGGCAGGTAGACATAAGCGATCCAATGGAATTGTTTTAAGTACGGGAAAGTTCTCCCTGGTATCCCAACAGATTCCTGTCCTGGGGAGATGGCAATGTAGTGGTAATGCCACTGGATTGATAATCCTGGAGCTCCAGCTCTGGGGGACATGGGTTCAAGTCTCACCACGATATTGGATTTCAATTTACTGAATGAAATGTAGAACTGAAACTAAAAACTAGTCCCAGTAATGGCGACCCACCTGGTTCATTGGGCAGGAAAGGAAATCTGCTGCCTTTACCTGGTCTGGCCGGCATGTGACTCCAGATCCACAGTATTGTAGCTGACTCTGAAATGGCCGAGCAAGCCACTCAAGGGCAATAAGGGATGGGCAAACAAATTCAGGCCACATTAGAGACGCCCACATCCTATATAAGAATAAAAAATAACCAATGTGATGAAAGCAGATAATCGGGCTGTGAGCCCATTGCTGTTTGTGGGAGCTTGCTGTGCCCCCATTTTTTAAAAACTAAATTTAGAGTACCCAATCCATTTTTTCCAATTAAGGGGCAATTTAGCATGGCCAATCCACCTCCCCTGGACACCTTTGGGTTGTGGGGGCGAAACTCATGCAAACACGAGGAGAATGTGCAACCTCCACACGGACAGTGACCCAGGGCCGGGATCGAACCTGTGACCTCGGCGCCGTGAGGCAGCAGTGCTAACCACTGTGCCACCGTGCTGCCCTGCTGTGCCCAAATTGGCTGGTGTATTTCCTGTTACAAGGGACTACACTTCAAGAGAATTTAATTGACTGTCGAGTGCTTTGGGATGTTCTGGAGTAGTGAAAGGTGCTGAGACCATGGACTGGGACCCCGGTTTGGTGAATGTTTCCCCTCCTGTATACACAGCTCAGCAATGCAGCCTTCAATCAGTCGCCTTCTCTCAGAGAAGACCTGCCTTTCCCTTACAACTGGCAGCTTCCCTGTTGTGCAATTCTAATTTATTTAACTTTTACCAATGGCCGATACAAATCCCAGTCCGCCGTAGATACCTCTTTAGGTTTGAGCGCCGTCAGTCACTCCCGCAACCTGATCTCACATCCTACCTGTTCTGGCCCACATACCACTCCAACTTCACGCTGTGCAGTTGACTCTTGTTGCCTTCAGCTTAACTTGGGAAGGGGAAAAATAAAAACTGATGTCCAAGTCCCAGGAACATGCTTTATTAAAGTGCTCTGTTTAATTAGAGGTCTATGTATTCCGTCTAAATAAAATGCTTCAAACGTTGTAGAAGCCAGGATCGTGCATGCCATACATTCTCATTTCCTCCGCCTGTCTGAGGAGCAGATCCTTGTCCTCTTGCTCCCAGACAGCAGGTGTCCAAGCGCCCCCCCTCTGGTCAGATCCATGCTGTGCAGAACGCCGGAGGCACAGAACAGTAAAGTCACTTGACTCAAATGAGCTCTGCGAGATTCCTGGTGCTCAGTGTTTGAGCGGGGACCAGAGGGCGTTATTCTCTTCGCCAAGTCGCTAGGGTTTTCCCTACCTGCCATTCCCAATTCCTCCCGCACAGGTTATTCTGGAGGGAAAATATGCCCCCCTCCCGAATTGATTCAAAGTGGTTGTCCAAGGTCACGGCCGCGCATGGAGAGAGAAACCGTTCAGCGTGCTGCCGTTTATTTTCAACGGCTTTTTTCTGCCCAGATATAGATTGGGCTGTTTAAAGCCAGGTTGCAAGTTTTGGGGCATGAAGATGGCAAAAGGTTCAGCAGCAATGACACCGAGATAAGGTGACCCAGATCTGAACTGCCGAAATGACCTGAGGAATGGGGTGTCGTGTTATTCACCCTGGGCTAACACGGACTGCAACACGGTGCAGATGACTGTAAAGCAGACACCAAATGTAGGCGTTGGTTCAATACGATTTACTGAACTTCTGTAACAATGCACACAGCTGGCTGTGGGTTAACTCTACTACTCTAAGTAAACCAACTCTAACTAATTAGACCAGACTAGCTCTGATCCACGCGTAGAAGGTGCTGACTGATATATACACCCTGACTGTCACTACAGTTGTCACCAGTGGAAAGAGGCGGAGTGCTGATGCCTCCTGTGTTTTATAGTCAGAAGCGCCCCTCCAGTGTTCTGTCTGGTGATTGGTTGTGTTCTGTCCTGTATGTTGATTGGCTAACCTGGGTGTCTGTCGCTGCCTGTCTTTGCCTCATGATCTCCATGGGTGCATATCATGACATGGGGCACATGGCGATGTGAAATGAGAGCTGCCTTGCGGAGCTCTGGGTTGAGTCGAGAGAAATTACAGAGCTCTGCTGTCTATGGCAGACGACCACCATCTTGGGGGCGGCACTGCCGGTTGTATGTGATGTCACCAACCTCCTGTGGATGAATGGTGCCTACGTCGCCATTGGGGCACCGTTATTCATGAACAAGCTATCAGTGAGGGTCTAAACCTCTGATGGGCAGCACGTTCGTAGCTCTCGGCAGGTAGCTCCCCCCAACTCTGAGCCACACAGCTGTGGGGCGCAATCCAGAGATGTACCTCTGCAGTCAAACACACTCGAACCCCAGGCTTTCAACCTTAAATTGCCCCAATGTTTAGAATCCAACTTTCCCAAAAACCCTCCATTCGTCACAGTATGTCGTCTGTGGCATGGGAGATGGGGCAGGGGTGGCTGCGGGCACATGGGGTGAGAGGTGGGGTGTAATGAGACCCTGAAAGAGAAAGCAACCTGGTCCCCACCAGGGAGGGAGGGGGGGGGGGGGTGGCCTCAACCTATGGAGTAGCTGTCCAGGACCTTTGAGGCAGGATAGTAGTGAGCTCTCTGAATCTCGCAGCCTGACTGGGAAAGGTGCCTGTTAGCCCTGGTTCTCCTTGAAGCAGGGAAACAATTGTGCTCTCTCAACATTCCTGAAAACTGTACTCGTGACACCAACTGGCCATCAAGAGTTCATCCTGAGAAATGTCAAGGAATGGGATGAATCCCCAGGATACAGGACTCAAAACATGGTGAAAAGGGATCAGGAGGTAATGGGGTTGCTTCTCTGCTGGGATCCCCACACCTACCAGTCAAGATCCAGCAGCCCCCACAAGGCAGGCATAACCGTCCAGTTGACCTTGGTCAGTCGGGATGATGGAGCACAGGACCCCAGTAGTACAGTGCTCAAGGGAGGGCAAAGCCAGATGGAAGGCTGCAGGCGAGTCTAAGTGGGCGAGGGCATAGCCAAGGGCCAGTCATGTTCTGGAGATGGGAGGGCACCTGAGCTGTGAGTGTGCACTGCCGCCAAAGCTCTGGGACTGATTGCTTCCAGGTCCGGAAGGTCAATGGGCCAGGGGACATTGCGATGGTCAGCACCTGCAACACAACCTGTCTCTCCCTCGCTCTCTCTCTCTTATCCTCGCAGGAACCTGCTCGATATCGGGATGGAGCCAGTGGAGTTGGTTATCTGACTGCGCTGGAGGAACACAGACTCCAGCAGCAATGTGCAGCGGCACCGAGGGAAGACCCTGGAGAACAAGACCACGGGGCCGCAAGACAGGATCAGGGGCCAGAGGCCCCACCAGCCATGCAGCGGGTGCCAAAGGTGCCAAAGAAGATCAAGGGTCTACCGGACTCGTGTGTCCTTCAAGGAGCTGTCCGACACCATCTGCCATTGAAGACCCAGAGGGTCTCCCATATTGTTGTAGTCTGCTGTGCCTTTCACAACCCGGCTCTGCAGCGGGGCTGGGAGCTTCCTGAGGATGACATGGAGGAGAGGCACGTGTCCGCGGACAAGGAGGACGTGCTTGAGGATGCTAGGGAAGAGCCTGCAGAGGAGCCTGAGGATGGAAGCCAGGCAGAAACAAGGGTGCTCATGGACAGGAGGGCTGGAGGTGCCCCCATTGCTTCCTGCTTCATGGACGAAGACAGGCTTGCTGTCTGTGAGTGATCCACCTTCCTCCACCCCCCCCCCCCCCCCCCCCCAAGGGACATTGAGACCTTTCTGCGACCAGGGGATAAACATGGCCGAAGTATTAACCATCCGGCTGCTGAGGCTGAGGGTTCTCGAGTGCCTGCTGCCCGGTCGATGCGGGAGGCTGATGACGACTCACGGTGAGGAATGGTCTGTGATTTCCTCAACATTTGAAGCCTGTCTGTCTGCAGCCAGCTCGCTGACTCCCCGGCTCATCTCTGAGTGAGGTTCTGCTCTACATTCCTTTGTCCCTTTGCCCTGGAGGGGGATCGGGGCGAGAGTCTCAGGTTCACTGAATCCTGCCTGAGTCCGATCACTACGATTGAAACATTCGCTGTGAGAGGGTCTAACCGTCTGGCAGGCCGGGACGCCCACTGAGATCACCTGCGTTCAGATGGGGAGAAGCACCTTGTTGGGCCTCCCCTCCAGGCCGAATCCAAGAGATTCTAGGCCTAGATTCGGGTGGGACTGGTGTTGTAGCGTTATTATGTCCTTTCTGCCGTGACTGAGTGGCACCGATCTCAGGAAAAGGGGATTCAGATTGGCTGGGAACTCCCTGGATCTCCAGGGTGGAAGGCACCAGGATGTGCTCCAGTGGACCCTCCTCCCTCCGGGGGCTCGTGCATCTCTGATTTACTCCATGGAATGGAGGGGCAGCTGGAGTGAGCTCCAGAAGCCTCAATGTCATCTGGTGCTGCCAGCTCATTCGGCCGCCATTGTCAGAACCATAGAGTTGAGGCCCTCAGCCATGGACCTCAGGGACCTAGCCACACTGTGGAGTTGTCCCTGCACGTATCTGACCTCAAGCCCTAGGCTTTCCACTGCGGATGCCACCCTTGCAGTGTCAGCCTGGGTGCCACGCATTGTTGGTACCAACCCGTGTGACTGAAGACTTTGGGACTCCTCTATCCGGCCTTGCCTTCGCAGGAATGTCGCTGACACTCCCTCCTGGTATTCTCGATTCTGCCTTTGCATCTTAAGTGGCTGAGGGACAAACGTGTCCTGAAA
Source organism: Scyliorhinus canicula (assembly GCF_902713615.1). Classification (NCBI taxonomy): domain Eukaryota; kingdom Metazoa; phylum Chordata; class Chondrichthyes; order Carcharhiniformes; family Scyliorhinidae; genus Scyliorhinus; species Scyliorhinus canicula. Next base: position 12,420,866 of record NC_052156.1, on the reverse strand, counting down.
CATGCCACTTGGCAGGGGCACAGCTGAGTCCCGGGATCCAGCAGACCTCCGACTGTCCAATCCTTCGAGTGTTCCTGCCTCCAGCTGATGTGCATCAGAAGCAGTGCGATGTTCACCAGAAAGTGACCCAGAAGCCTGTCTGCTAAGGTTGCCCACCGAGGTGTGCAGCACGGTAGCACAAGTGGCTAGCATTGTGGCTTCACAGCGCCAGGATCACAGGTTCGATTCCCCGCTGGGTCACTGTATGTGCTGAGTCTGCACGTTCTCCCCATGTCCGCGTGGGATTCCTCCGGGTGCTCCGGTTTCCTCCCACAGTCCAAAGACGTGCAGGTTAGGTGGATTGGCCATGCTAAATTGCCCTTAGTGTCCAAAAAGGTTGACAGGGGTTATTGGGTTATGGGGCTATGGTGGAAGTGAGGGCTTAAGTGTGTCGGTGCAGACTCGATGGGCCAAATGGCCTCCTTCTGTACTGTATGTTCTATGTATGTTCTATGAGGTGTGTGTCTCTGTATTGGTGGATGGTGTGGGTGATAGCCATGACCGTTCTTCGCTGTCCTCCTCCAAGGTTATGTCAAGGGTGGGCAGTGGGACACTGCTGGCGGATAGGCCAGACTGATTGGGCGTTCTTCCTGGATCGCAGGATCTTCAACTCGAGCATCCCACCGCCCGTCTTCTCTCGCTTATGGCGGCTGTGGGCTAGATTTTCCTGCAGGGAAACAAATGGGAATGATGTGAAACGGGTCAGATATTGATGATACATCCAGAGTTAATTCAGAATTTGTACACCATGTGATATCTCAACCGTGACTCATTCAATAACACTCTCTGAGTTAAAGTTATTCCAGAGACTTGAGTGCAGAAATCTAGACAGATACTCCAGTGGAGTACTGAGTGGGTGCTGCACTGCTGGAGGTGCTGTCTACCTGGAGGTGCACGCAACCCCCACGCATGCGCAGAAAATGCCAGCTTGGCAGTGCCAGTCTGGCATCTTGGCAGTGCCCCTGCCAGTGCTACCTGGGTAGTGTCAGGTAGGCACTCAGGTGGCACTATCAGGATTGTCAGGTTGGCACTACCAAGGTACCCAGCTGGCACCAGCAGTACCAGCCCAAAGGGCATGCAGCTGGGGGCTTCTGATCCCCTTGGAGACCCCCCACGAATGCCGTTCCATCTGGTCCATCTGGGATCAGTGCTGAACGGTGCTCGCCCGCAGTCCCCGAAGCAAAGGGATTGAATCCCAAAGCCTCATGTTCCTCGGGATTCTGCAGATTGGAGTGAGATTGTGTTGAATCTCGCAAGGTGCTGTGAACCGGGTAGGTCCCGGGAGCGGGGTGTCCCGGCTTTCAGCAGCTACGCTGCACCGCGGTGAGCTGCTTTTCCGGCGCAGTGTGGCCGGAGGATCGCGCCCCAATGGCTTTTCACCGTCAAAAAGCATCCCCCGCCTCGGAATTGCACGTGTCTCCCGAGCCGGCACTTCACATTTTATATCGTGTGGGAGATGGGGCAAAACAAGAGAACAGAAACGGTGCCCACTTCCTCCTGCACTATCAGGACTGACATGCCATGGATAGAATTCTGCCCGATCAATCAAAGTTTGTCTTTCGTTCAAAATCTAAATGAAGAATATTAGAAACATACAGAGAAAATAGATGCTGGAGGAGGCCATTCGGCCCTTCGAGCCTGCTCCGCCATTCATTATGATCCTGGCTGATCATCAGTTCAATACCCCGATCCCGCCTTTCCCCCTTGATCCCTTTAACCCCAAGAGCGATATCTAATTCCTTCTTAAAATTACGCAATGTTTTGGCCTCCGCTACTTTCTGTGGTAGCGAATTTCAGAGATTCACCAGTCTCTGGGTGAAGAAATTTCTCCTCACCTCAGTCCTAAAAGGTTGACCCCTTATCCTCAAACTATGATCCATAGTTCTGGACTCCCCCACCATTGGGAACATTCTTTCTGAATCCACCCTGTCTAATCCTGTTAGAATTCGATACGTTCCTATGAGATCCCCTCTCACTCTTCTAAACTCCAGTGAATATCCTGACCGACTTAGTCTCTCTTCATATGACAGTCCCGCCATCCCAGCAACCAGCCTGGTAAACCTTCGCTGCACTCCCTCCATAGCAAGAATATCCTCCCTCAGATAAGGACACCAAAACTGCTCACAATACTCCAGTTGCCAATACCCTCACCAATACCCTCTACCAGTGTTCTTCAAAGTCGGGGGCGCGACCCGCAGGTGGGTCGCGGGCGGGTGCCGGGAGGGTCGTGGAGCCGTTGTCCGCGGCGCTCCCAATCACGCAAATCCCCGCGCAGCAGCCGGCCTTTCATAACGCCGGCTGCAAACGGCCGTGAACATGTTAAAAACAAATTTGGCCGCATTACGCATGCGCGAACGATGATCGGCGTGCATGCACAGTTCGGCCGCTATTTTTTTAAACGGTTGCAGCTTTTTGTTTCACAAGTTCTGTAGTGGTTTTTATTCTTTTATTCATTTAGTTTTTACTTTTTTTCATTTATTTTATTCATTTTATTTTTTTTACAAGTTCGGGGGGGGGGGGGGGGTTCGTTCATTTTTTTTCATTTATTTTACTCATTTTAGTATTTTTTTTACAAGTTCGGGGGGGGGATTTATTTGATAAAATTTGACTGGAAAAAAATTCAGAACTTTGGACAGATGGAGACTCCATTTTTTCCGACACCGGAAGGCTTCACCTTCATCCAACAGGTTCCATTGGAGGAGCGTGTACGAGAGCCAAAGGGACCCAAAACCATTTCCTCCATTTTTAGCAGCAGCAAACAAGGTAAGAGAAAATGGTGGGTCGCGAAGATCGGCCGGCATGGGTCACAAAGGTCAGCCGGCGTGGGTCGCGAAGGTCGGCTGGTTTGGGTCCCGAAGGTTGGCCGGCGTGGGTCACAAAGGTCGGCCGGTTTGGGTCCTGAAGGTCGGCCGGCGTGGGTCGCGAAGGTTGGCCGGCGTGGGTCGCGAAGGTCGGCCGGCGTGGGTCACAAAGGTCAGCCAGGTTGGGTCCCGAAGGTTGGCCGGTTGGTAAAAATGGGTCCCCAGAAAAAAAGTTTGAAGAACACTGCCCTATATAATTGCAGTAAAACATCTCTATTCCTACACTCAAATCCTCTCGCTCTGAATGCTTTAACTTTTCTCTGTGTGAAACAGTTTATTTATCGACACAATCTTTTCATTATTGGCAGAAGTGGAGGGTGGGTGGTGGTGGGGGGGGGCGGGGCGGTATTCTCAGGTGCAATCTCCCCAATTATAACGAGCCAATGCCAAGAGTTGTCTAGACACAGTGGAGAGCCAGAGTGAGACTGAGGGAAATCAATCTGGATTCCAGTGAAGGGAGTGGAGCTTTCTGTGGCTTTTTGCAACAAGCAGACAGACTGGGCAAGACCGTCAACTTTCAAGGAATCTTTCGGTAACTATCGGGTACAATTGAAATATTCTGCTGTGATGGCAAAATGCTGGGCACGTGCCTTGGAATTAGATCCACTGTATGACTAAGACAGGCAACGAGTGGAAATTATACCTGCGATACAAAACTGGAACAAGCAAAAAAAACAGAAAATGCTGGAAATGCTCCACGGGACAGGCTATCGAGAAGTTGCTATGTATTGCTGCTGGCAATGTGGATCAACAGCTATTAGGGAAGGGCAACTAAGCTGGCTTTGCTGCTGATTCCATGAACAGTTAAATAAAAGGGTACACCCACAGTGCTGATCGGGAGGGAATTCCAGTATTTTGACCCAGTGCTAGTGAAGGAACGTTGGTATATTTCCAAGTCAGGATGATGCAAGGCTTGGAGGGGAACTTGCAGGTGGTGGTGTTCCCACGTATCTGCTACTCTTGTCCTGGGTGGTAGACATCACGAGGTTTGGAAGATGCTGCCTAAGGTGCCTCGTTGAGTTCCTGCAGTGCGTTTTGAAGATGGAACACACGGCAGCTATGGTGTGGAGGGAGTGAATGTTTATGGTAATGGATCAGGTGAGCTGCTTTGTTCTGGATGAAGCTCAGGTTCTTGATTCTTGATGGAGATGTATACATCCAGGCAGATGGAGAGTATTCCACTCCACTGCTGACTTATAGATGGTGGGCAGAATTTGGGGAGTCAGAAGGTGAATTACTCGCCTCTGAATTCCCAGCCTTGAATGGGCGCGATACTCCCAGAGGGGGAGAAATCGTAAGGCTGGCGTCAAATCCGGGCGGGTTTGACGCCAGCCCCCCCCTCCCCGACCGGGAACCGATTCTGGTCCCCGGTCGGGGCTAGCATCCCGCCGCCGTAAACTCCGGCATCGCGGGCTTAATGAATTTCGTTAAGCTCGCTTGCCAGAGTTAGCACCGGCTGACGCGTCATATGACGTCAGCCGCGCATGCGCGGATTGGAAGACTCCAACCCGCGCATGCGCGGATGACGTCATCATGCATTTGCGCGAAACCCGCGCATGCGCGGGCCGGGATGCCCCTCAGCCGCCCCGCGAAGTGATACAGCGGAGCGGCGGAGGGACAAAGAGTGCGCGGGCATCGGACCCGCTGCCCGCGATCGGTGCCCACCGATCGTGGGCCCATGGCACCCTTGGCACGGCCGTGGTACTGCCGTGCCAATCGGTGCCACGGTTTTAAAAATCGGCACTTTACGGCCGTTTTTACGAACGGCCAGACCAGGTGTGTTTGCCGTTCGTAAAAACAGCCGTAAAGGGCTGGGAACTCGGCCCATCGGACAGCTGAGAATCGCTGCTGGCCGTAAAAAAACGGCGGCAGCGATTCGTATCGGGAGTTGGGCGTGGGGGGGGGGGAGAATAGCGGGAGGGCGTCGGATGAGCGTGGCCGTAAAATTTTACGAGCCACGCTATTCTCCGCACCGTCGTGAGTGTGGAGAATTGCGCCCCATGGCATTGATGTGGTTGTTCCAGTACAGTTTCAGGTCAACCCCAGGATGTTGATAGTGGGGGATTCAGCAATGGTAATGTTGCTGAATGTCACGGGAAGATGGGTAAATTCTCTTTTGTGAGAGATGGTCGTTGCCTGGTGTGAACCAAATGTCACCCAACACAGGAGTAACCCTTTCCATAATATTCTTATAAAATGATCACTAGAGCAAAATACATTGAAGAAGAGTGGTATAGACTCAAAACATTAACTCTATTTTCTCTCTCCACAGACGCTGTCAGACCTGCTGGGTTTTTGCAGCATTTTCTGTTTATGTTTCGGAGTACAGCATCCGCAGTGTTTCGCTTTAATTTTTGCCACCGTAAAGTACTCCTGGGAGCAAAGGGGCAAAAACTACAGACAGCGGTACAGCAACATGAAAATAATGACGAACCTTGACGAACAATTCTCAATAGGACAAAGGGCGTCTGCCTGAGATGCAAAGGTTACGTACGTATTTTCACACAGTAAGTGCCTTCGAGCGTGGCGTGGATATGGAACCAAAGGTGATTGACTGTGGTGAGATTGCCTGAAACGTTGTGCAACTGGGACACTTAGGAGGTAATTGGGGCGGAAGCGCGCTCATTTTCTACCATTCGATGAAGGCGGGACCTTGCATCAAACCAATTAGTCATTCAATACCCGAGACTTGGAGGGGGCTATATATGAAATATATTCACAATAGTGAAGATTGTAGCGACTGAACAACAATACCACCGCTGTGCGTTCAGGAGTTCTTAATTTTTCTAATCAAACCGTTACAGCAAGCTGCAGCCTTGCCATCTGCAGCAGAGCTGGGCGCTGCCTGCTGACTGCCATGCCCTGTTGGCTTTGGTGGGCATCCTCTGGAGGCCTGAGGCCTCAAGGGCCCTGGCCTGCTAAGGGTTCTCTGCTCTGGTGCAGGTGAAGTGCGTCATCACTCCAGCCCCAAATGGAGACTGCCCACTTCCTCAACAATCGGCCTCACCTGAGCTCAAGGCAGCAACTTCACACAGATTGGGTCTGAGAAAGTGAACCAGGTCTCCCCCGAGGAGGACGACTATTAAGAGATATTGGCCGGGATTCGCTGTTTTGGAGACTATGGGCGGGATTCACTGTTCTCGATTTTGAATCGGCGATCGGGCGGAGAATCCCTTCTGACCCCAAAATCGGGGGCGGCGCCTGTTTGACGCAGGTTTTCTATCCTCCACCCTCTCCAAAATGGCGTCAGCACATTGCGCTCCTCATGGCACTAGAATGGTGTCAGAGCATCACCTGTAGGCCCTCCCCCGATGCTCTGCCCCCAATGGGCCGAGTTACTGACTGCGCGGTTGACGTGTGGTCTCAGGGGTCGGGAACCCGGTGTGGCGGCTGAGGACTGTGTCCAGCACCGCCACAGTCGGGCGGGAGCCGTGCTGCTGGCCTGGGGGGGGGGGGCTGAGGCGACGGCTGAGGCGACTGGTGGGGGGTGGCCAGGGGGGTACTATCTGGCAGGACGGGTCCGCGCACGGCCGGCACCATGTTTTATGGCGCGACCGCTGCAGGTCGTCGGCGTGCGCATGCGCGGCCACAGACCCGGTCATTCTCCGACCGTTTATATCGTGGGAGCCGGGGGCTTTACGTGGAGTGGCTGCTAGCCCCACACCGGTCGCAGGATTGGTGAGGGGTCGGCGCCGATTTGTCGGCGAAAAACACCACAGATCCTCCGCACTTAGTCTCAAAAACGGAGAATCCAGCCCTATGTTCTCCCACCAGAGCTGAATCCCACTTGATTTGCACTCACGCTGGGTGACAACCACCTCCCCTGAATGACTCCCTCGGCACCCTGGAGGTTGGTTAGAGAGGGTACTCACCCTTTGTCCTCCCTCGGTGTCTCTGTTGCCTGGTACACTCCCCTTTCGGGACCAGTAGTGATTTGTGCCCACAAGACCTCCAGCTTGGGGGGGGGGGGGGGGGGGGGGGGAAGCACCCTGGGAGGCCCGCAATGGCTTTCACACCCAGGTGCCACCATGCCGCCCTGGACACCCTGGAGGTAACTCCTCAAGGCGACACCGTTGAACCATGGTGCTGAGGGTTTTGTCCGTTTTGGTGCCGTGGTGAAGCAGAAGCTCACACCACACCTGAGCTGCAGTGAATGAAAGTCAGCTCGGGACTGTTTAAATATGGCATCAGAACCTGTGACCCCATGAGGTAATGGCAGGGCAGACAAACCCCTGCTCGCCCCACCACTAGATTCAGCAAGCTCTTCGTCGATGCCTAATTAATGAACTGAAAAGCAGAAAGTTGGACGGACAAATCTGAATCGCCACCCAGCAGAAATCACACCATCTTCAACCTCTCTTTGCAACAATCTGAGGTCCCTATCTGCTTCAAGAAGATGACCATCATACCTGTACCAAACAGTTGCCTTCATGACTGTTGTCCAGTGGCTCTGACATCCATCATCATGAAGTGCTTCGATAGGTTAGTCATGGCACGAATCAACTCCAGCCTCCTGGATTGCCTTGATCCACTACAGTTCGCCTACCGCTGCAACAGGTCCACAGCAGACACCATCTCCATGGCCCTGCACTCTACCCTGGAACACCTAGATAACAAAGGCACCAATGTCAGACTCCTATTTATTGACTGCAGCTCAGCCTTCAACACTATTATTCCTACGAAACCCATCTCCAAACTCCGTGGCCTGAGCCTCGGCTCCTCCCACTGAGACTGGATCCTGAACTTTCAAACCCACAGGCCACAATCAATAAAGATAGGCAACAGCAGTTCCCCCACGATCATCCTCAACACAGGTGCCCCTCAAGGCTGTGTATTCAGCCCCCTACTATACTCCTTGTACACCTATGACTGTGTGGCAAATTACCCTCCAACTCGATTTTCAAATTTGCGGATGACCCCACCGTAGTGGATCGGATCTCAAACAATGACATGACAGAGTACAGGAATGAGATTGAGAATCTGATGAACTGGTGCGACTGCAATAATCTCTCTCTCAATGTCAACAAAACGAAGGAGATTGTCATCGCCTTCAGGAAGAGTAGGAGAGAATATGCCCCTGTCGACATCAATGGGAACTAAGTAGAAAGGGTCGAGAGCTTCAAGTTTTTAGGTGTCCAGATCACCAACAACCTGTCCTGGTCCCCCCATGCCGACACTATAGTTAAGAAAGCCCACCAACGACTACTTTCTCAGAAGACTAAGGAAATGTGGCACGTTAGCTACGACTCTCACCAACTTTTACAAATGCACCATAGAAAGCATTCTTTCTGGTTGTATCACAGCTTGGTATGGTTCCTGCTCTGCCAACGACTGGAGGAAACTACAACATGTCGGAATGTAGCCCAGTCCATCACGCAAACCAGCCTCCCATCCATTGGCCCTGTCTACAATTCCCGCTGCCTCAGAAAGGCAGCTAGCATAATTAAGGACCCCACGCACCCCGGACATACTCTCTTCCACCTTCTTCCATCAGGAAAAAGGCACAAAAGTTTGAAGTCACGTACCAACCGACTCAAGAACAGCTTCTTCCCTACTGCCATCAGACTTTTGAATGGACCTACCTTGTATTAAGTTGATCTTTTCTCTACACCCCAGCTATGACTGTAACATTATATTCTGCAGTCTCTCCTTCCTTCCCTATGTACGGTATGCATTGTCTGTACAGCATGCAAGATACAATACTTTTCACTGTATACTAATACATGTGACAATAATAAATCAAATCAAATAATTTTTCCTGCCTTGAATCACACCATCTTTCCCGCCTGGAATCACACCATCTTTCCCGCCTGGAATCACACCATCTTTCCCGCCTGCCACTGTACTTAGTCTTCAGAATGGAAAATTCCAACCTCTGTTTCTATTTTCTATCTGAAGCTGACAGGACGCTCAAAACTATGCGGCCCGGTTGTCCAGCTTTTACCCTTAGAATCATGAACAGTCGAGTCTGCAGTGAATCCACTTGTATTCAGATTCTATTTGGCTGCCAGTATTCAGATTTTAATGTGTTTATCGCTTATTGTGTTACATGGATTTAACAACTGGTAGAACTTTCTGGAACCCGTATCATGTTGACCGCAGGGCCTTAAACACTGGTTCAACGTTTTCACTCACCGCCAAGCAAATGTCAGTCAAGACGAGCAAAGCATTAGGGTGGGAAAAGTACCGATTTAATCTAGGACATTCATTTCTTTGCACTTTTGTACAGACCGCAAATTCTTCCAGGGAAGGGTTTTGTTTGTTTCACTTTTATTATGTGTTGAATTTTATCCTGTCACATCGAACCTCGTGAGCATTGGGAATGGTGCAACACGTTCAATAGCTGGCGCCAGAACCAAACGCTTCGAGATCAGGGTAGGGTTGCCAACTCTGGTCAGGCCCATACCTGGAGGTTTGATGGGTTTAAAAAAAATGTAAATTTGGAGTATCCAATTCTTTTGTTTTCCAATTAGGGGGCAATTTAGCGTGGACAAGCCACCTACCCTGCACATCTTTGGGTTGTGGGGGTGGGACCCAGGCAGACATGGGGAGAACGTGCACACTCCACACAGACAGTGACCCGGGGGCGGATTGAATCCAGGTCCACAGCACCGTGAGGCAGCAGTGCTAACCACTGTGCCACTGTGTCGCCCAGAGGTTTGATGTTCTGTCCTCCTGTCTCTTAACTTCTGTACTTCTGAGGCTTTATAAAGCACTAGTTAGGCCCCATTTAGAATACTGTGAGCAATTTTGGGCCCCATACCTCAGGAAGGACATACTGGCACTGGAGCGGGTCCAGCGGAGATTCACACGGATGATCCCAGGAATGGTAGGCCTAACATACGATGAACGTCTGAGGATCGTGGGATTATATTCATTGGAATTTAGGAGGTTGAGGGGAGATCTAATAGAAACGTACAAGATAATGAATGGCTTGGATAGGATGGACGTAGGGAAGTTGTTTCCATTAGCAGGGGAGACTAGGACGCGGGGGCACAGCCTTAGAATAAAAGGGAGTCACTTTAGAACAGAGATGAGGAGAAATTTCTTCAGCAAGAGAGTGGTAGGTCTGTGGAATTCATTGCCACAGAGGGCGGTGGAGGCCGGGACATTGAGTGTCTTTAAGACAGAAATTGATAAATTCTTGATTTCTCGAGGAATTAAGGGCTATGGGGAGAGAGCGGGTAAATGGAGTTGAAATCAACCATGATTGACTCGATGGGCCGAATGGCCTTACTTCCACTCCTATGTCTTATGGTCTTAACTGCTCATCTGATCAAATAGCATCTTCCATCACCTTCAGCATGGTTGTAGCTAACGAACAGAAAAGCACAAAGAAACTGTACGGTGAAATCGCTATTAACATTCCTGAGATTTTTTTATTTCCTTGGTGTTGTGCGCAGATTGATGTTTAATTCCTGGAGACATCAGGGCAATCCTGGAGGGCTGGCAACCCAGATCGGGTACAGCTTGGGTTCGGTGCAGGGTAAGTAGTGCCCACATCTCTGAAACGGAGATCATCCCACCAAATCTGCACACCCTGATGGCGTTGCTACGTCTCTGATGTGACATTAACTTGAGGTCTGTTCAGACGGATGTTAAAGATCCCCTGGAGGCATTTGAAGAAGACCCAAACTGGCTGGCAATTGTAGTACAAGGGCCTGGCACATAAATACTTAACGTGGAACTGAGTACAGTACCTTCAATAGCATCTCCCAAATCATGACCTCTACCACTTGGAAGAACAAGCATGGCAGTTACATGAGAAAGCTCCAAGTCCCAGGAGGCCCTTCGAGGTGAATAAACATGAGTTTATTGCAGTCAGAGAAAATGGCCGCCATGGCAGGGTCCACACAATAATCCCCGTCAGAACTACCAGAATGCCGGCCCCTGTCCGGGTTGGCATTTCCATAGCCTGGTAACGAGCCCCAGCTGAGCGGGCCTCCACAGGGGAGGGGAAGCTCGTATTCCAGGAGTTCCCCGGGGAGATGGATTAGGGGGCCACATGGGCCTTGTGAGGGTTACTACATCCCTCCCTCCCCTAGCCCGAATGATCCCCTCCAGTGGCCAGCTGAGGGGACCTTCTTCGCCGCTTCACATGGGTTAGCGCTACTGCCAGCGGTGGGACTGGGTCGGGGGAGTGCGTATCGAGTGGTTAATCACCTTTTTCATGATGAATGGTGGAGAGTCGCTGCCGGGGTCTCAGCTCCGGTTGCAGGGTCATCCGCAAGTGCTGATGCTTCCATGTCCGAGGCCGAGTCGTCGTCCCATCAGTCTGGATCCTGCTCTATGGTTGTGCCTCTTGACCGTATGGTGGTACGAGGGGGCGGTGGCGGTACTAATGTGCTTGGCGTGGTTTACTCTGAATCGGGATACTTGTCCCTGTGGTGGTCCACGTGTTTCTGTATGGTCTTCTCTTGGGTTCTGACCTTGTACAAAATGGGCCCGTTCTCTCCAACACAACCCCAGGGACCCACTGGGCTCCGCCACCAGAAATTGCAGACATGCACGCTTTTAAAGCAGACCAAGGCAGGCCAGCAGCAGGTTCGATTCCTGTTCCAGCCTCCCCAAACAGGCGCCGGAATGTGGCGACTAGGGGCTTTCCACAGTAACTTCATTTGAAGCCGACTTGTGACAATAAGCGATTTTCATTTCATTTCATTTCAGTGGTTCTGAAACTTCCTTTGCAGGTTCTGCTTTGACTCTATTCGTTTTTTAAAATAAATTCAGATTATCCAATTATTTTTTTTCCAATTAAGGGGCAATTTAGCGTGGCCTATCCACCTACCCTGCACATCTTTGGGTTGTGGGGGTGAAACCCACGCAGACACGGGGAGAATGTGCAAACTCCACACGGACAGTGACCCAGGGCCAGGATTCTAACCCGGGTCCTCAGCGCCGCAGTCCTAGTGCTAACCACTGCGCCATGTGCCACCCTTTGACTCTACTTTCCTGCCTAGACTTGGAAATGCCAGGCTCAGGTGGGTAAACGGCCCATTACAAGCTCCGCCAGTGGTGTTGTGATGTGAGACACGGTCCGGTCATGGAATAGGAACCTTTCCTGCTTTGAATCAAGGAAGCCCGTATTCTGTTTCCTCACGCCTTGTTTGACTGTTTCAGCTGCTCGCTCGCCAAATCATTCAAAAACAGGTGGTCTGGAGCAGTCAGGATGTGCCTTACCCCATTGGCACACATAAATGATTGGAACTCCTCACTAGTGAACGGGATCCCAATGCCCATGACCAGTACCTTCAGTATCCTGTGGGTGCTAAGGCATAATTTCTCCATGGTAGTTCTCACGGTGGTGGGGAACATTCAATGCACGTCTGTGGCGGCCCTTGACTATTGAGTCCAGGTGTGACGTTGTGCATTTGGTTGCTCCTTGGTGGTCTGATCATGCGAGCACTGGCCTAAGAGGGCATTGCACTCCTGGAAGAACGTCGCCCAACACTATGGACATTGTAGCCAATGGAACCCTGGAGCTCCTGAACCCGCTTCTCAGCAGCCTCACGCGACAGGGCTAGCTCGATTGCCCTTTTTAGATCCAATGTTAGTTCTGCGTTGTTAATCCCACACACCAAACGGTCCCTTAACATCTCGGTGAGGGATGGACCGAGCTCACAGTGTTCTGCCAGTCTTTTGTGTCAGAAAGTCTGTTACCGATACCCCCGGAGCCCGTACAGCCATGCTAAATCGATACTTCTGCATTAGAGCAGACAGTTTTGGGTCGTAATAATTCGCCACTTACTTTACTAGTTCACCAAAGGCTTCAAGTCCGAGGCTGGCAGGTAAGTGAGGCTTTTGTTTTTTCCAAGATTGGGGCCACACAGGAGGTCAGGAAGGTTAACCGTCGTCTGTCCTCTCCACTGATGCCATTTGCCTGGAAGCAATACCGCATTCGCTCGGCCTATTGGGCCCAATCCTCCAGGCCTGCATCTAAAGCCTCTAATTTCCCAAAGAGCGGCATTATCAAAACTTCCCCAATCTCGTTCCCGATGCTGCTGGGATGTCCAGAATGGCAATTGCTGCTTTTGCCTCGTCGCCAATATGAAGACCCAGGAGGTCCTTGTAGATGAATAAACACAAGTTTATTGTAGACATAGAAAACGGCCGCTAAGGTGGCGTACAGATAATCTGTCCCCCTCGAGACAACCCGGAATGCCAGTCCCTGTCCAGGCCGGATTTTACATAGCCCGTCAACGAGCCCCAGCTGGGCAGGCTTCCGCCCATTAGCGGGGAAGCTCGCATTCCACGGATCGCATAGGGAGATTGATTAAGGCATCCTTGTGGCCCACGTGAGGGATATTACACCCTCCAAGCCACTCACCACCCTGATTGTGAAATATATCGCCATTCCTTCACTGTCGCTGGGGCAACATCCTGGAACTCCCTCCCTAACAGCACTGTGGGTGTACCTACACCACAGCGCCTGCAGCGGTTCAAGAGGCAGCTGATCGCCACTTTCTCAAAGGCAACAAGGGATGGGCAATAAATGCTGGCTTAGCCAACGACTCCCACATCCTGTGAAAGAATAGAAGGAAAGTACCACCCAAACAATGATGGAAGAGAGCACATGACCCCCACCTATAGGCCAGTATAGTGTTGGACAGAGCAGTGTGTAGAGGCAAGCATGGACCTTTACCGTACCTTAGTACGTGGTTTCCAGTAGTTAATAGGTATTTACTGTTGAACTATCTAAGACTACAAATACTTTACTGAGACCAACCAAACTGCACTCAATATCTTACAGCAGCAATGAACTCATTCTGATTTGTGGAATCTTGTGTGCACAATAGTTTCAGAGTAAGGCCTGAGTCTGCTCAGCCTCATGCTACTGCTAACGGCTTACACAAGCAGCTGGGTAACGTGACCAAGGTGCTCATGATTTTCCAGTCTGTTACCGAAAATAGGACCGTGTCAACTTTACCTTAGGATACAGCGTAGGCCCAACTGGTCCATGCAGGAATTTATGCTCCACGTGAACCTCCTCCCATCACATTTTATCGTACCCTATCAACATAGCCTTCTATTCCTTGTCCCATGTGGGCCCATCCAGATTTCCCTCAATTGCTTCTATGCGACTGGGCTCAACCCATTCCCGTGGTACCAGGTGCCACCTTCTTGCCACCCTCTGGGCGTGGCGATATCCCTTCAAGAGATTATGCAAATTTGTGTACACGTGTCACTGTGGAAGCAGGATGTGAAGCAGCGTGTGGTGACAGGTTGTGTCGGTGGTGTTTGTTGTTGTGGGTGTTGAACCGCTGGAACACACATTTTGTTGGGCTCTCCTGTGACGTCAGGGGGGCATGAAGCAAATGGTAAGAGAGGAGACTTGTGTGCAGCGTAAACACCAATATAGACCAGTTGGGCCGACTGGCCTGATTCAATGCTGTAAAATTCACTCTAATTCTGTGTAATCGTTTGCTGGTATTTTAGCGCCAATCAAGGCTGAAATGTGAGCTTTGTGCTTTTCTGGGCTGGTGCCAACTGAGAGTCAATCCCTAATTCATTTCATCTTGGATGCAAACAGCTGGCAATGATTCAGGTCTGTCGTCCCATCAGCCTGGACTGCATTCAAATTCCGAGCTGATTCGAACCAAGCGATGAATGAGACTAATGTTTTCGCCCATTGTGCCCTGGGTTTTTCCCACCCCTCCCCCGACTCACCAATAGAAGCTTGCTGCTGCTCACCCGCCCCCCCCCCCCCTCCCCCCCCCCCGGCCCCCGGCCATCCGATATGTGGCTATCACTTTCAACAATATTGTCAGAGTATCTGGCAGATTGTAAAGAATGAGCGGCAACTCACTTAGGACCAATCACAGAATTGGGGGATAAGCCAGTTATTTTGAACACATGCCCATTTTCTGGGCATTTTCATCCCGTGTTGTCGGTCTGTATGTATTCCGTCATCAGAAGCTCACTGCCTGATACCCCAAAGCCTTTTTAAAAATAAATTTAGAGTATCCAATTTTTTTTTCCAATTAAGGGGCAATTTAGCGTGGTCAATCCACCTACCCAGCGCATCTTTTGGGTTGAGGGGGTGAGGCCCACGCAGACACGGGGAGAATGTGCAAACTCCACACGGACAGTGACCCAGGGCCGGGATTCGAACCCCGGTTCTCATCGCCGCAGTCCCAGTGCTAACCACTGCGCCACTTGCCCCTCCAAAAGCCTTTTTAACATCGACAAGGCACAAGTCTAGAGTGTGCTGGAATACTCGCTATTTGCCTCGACAAGTGCAGCTCCAACAATATTCCTTAAGCTCGACACCATCCAGGGCAAAGCACCCCACTTGATCCCAACCACCACCTTTCACATTCCCTCCCTCCACCTCCGACGCACTGTGGCCAAAGTGTGTACCATCTGCAAGATGCCCTGCAGCTCCCCGCCATGGATCCTTGGTGGCGCCTTGCAAACCTCTGACTGCGACCAGCTAGAAAGACAAGGGGCAGCAGGCAGAGTGGAACTCCATTCCCTGGAAGCCTCCCTCCACACCGTACACCATCCTGACTTGGAACTACATCGCTGTTCCTTCACTGCCCGGAATTTCCTTCCCAACAGCACCCGTGGGTGAGACTGCAGCCCACTGACTGCAGTGACTTTCTATCACCGTCTCAAGGGCTATTAGGGATGGGCAATAAATTTAATCTCACCAGAAGTTGGCTTCATCAATCTCCTCTCCTCTCCCTGTGATGATATGCATAAGGTTAATTTGTATATAGTGTTATGCATGACCTCTGACCACTAGGTGGCATTTTAAATCCATCCCGTCACCATGTGGTCTGGCAGCTGGGAGTTGGTCGTGCTGGGAGATAGACCTATTTGCAGTAGTTCCACAATAGTTGTTAATTGTTAGTTGTTTATTTATTTATCCTAGTTATCTTACCATGTAGTTGCTTTACAGTAAATTATTTTAATCTACATGTTCGGTAGTTCATCATTCATTTCGGCCAGTTTACAGAACATGACTCTCCCCTCCTTCAGATACTCCCGGCTACATTTCAGCTTACTCCAGTGAGCATCTGTGACCCACTACACTGAGAGCTCGCATATTCACCGTGCTCATGTTCGGTGACCCACATTGACATCATGCCCGGGGAAAACCTTGATGTTGAAATCCTCGTCCTTGTTTCCCCCTCCATGTTCTAAAGTGGAGGGATAAGGAGGTATAGTGTTGGACATGGACTCTGATTCACTGTAGCATGTTCGTCTTCAAGGAAGGCACAAGAGCCAATTTATAACTCCTGATGATGGCTATCTATTCTCTAATTGTGAAAGATCAACCAGGCATGTCTCACTCTCATAATATAAAAGCAAATTACTGTGGATGCTGGAATCTGAAATAAAATCGGAAAATGCTGGCCAATCTCAGCAGATCTGGCAGCATGTGCGGAGAGGAAGGGAGTTAACGTTTCGAGTCTGGATGTCTCTGTCAAAGCTGGAGAGATTGGAAATGGGGGTCAGATTAATACTGTTGTTGGGGGGTGTGGAGCAAGAGGCTGGATTGGGGGGCTGTATGTTCTGTTTGAATCTCAACATCAAGCGCTCTGATTAAGTTCAGGATTATGTTTACTCATTTAATTATAGAATGATACAGCATGGAAGGAGGTTATTTAGTTGATTTTTCCCATGCCAGCTCCAATCAGTCCCAGTCTCATAGAACATAGAAAATACAGCACAGAACAGGCCCTTCGGCCAACGATGTTGTGCCGAACCTTTGTCCGAGATTAATCATAGATTATCATAGAATTTACAGTGCAGAAGGAGGCCATTCGGCCCATCGAGTCTGCACCGGCTCTTGGAAAGAGCACTCTACCCAAGATCAACACCTCCACCCTATCCCCATAACCCAGTAACCGCACCCAACACTAAGGGCAATTTTGGACACTATAAGCAATTTATCATGGCCAATCCACCTAACCTGCACATCTTTGCACTGTGGGAGGAAACCGGAGCACCCGGAGGAAACCCACGCACACACGGGGAGGATGTGCAGACTCCGCACAGACAGTGACCCAAGCCAGAATCGAACCTGGGACCCTGGAGCTGTGAAGCAATTGTGCTATCCACAATGCTACCGTGCTGCCCTTAAGAACAAATTAATCTACACTCCATTATTCTACCATAATCCATGTATCTATCCAATAGCCGCTTGAAGGTCCCTAATGTTTCCGACTCAACTACTTCCACAGGCAGTGCATTCCATGCCCCCACTACCATCTGGGTAAAGAACCGCCCTCTGACATCCCCTCTATATCTTCCACCATTCACCTTAAATTTATGTCCCCATGTAATGGTTTGTTCCACCCTTCCTCTCCTCCCTTTTATTCTTTTTCCCTCTTATTCTTTATCCTCAATTCCTTTTGGAGTGCCACTATTGAATCTGCTTGCGGGCAGCGCCTTCCCGATCACAACAGCTCACCGCATTGCTCCTGACATTTTCCTCAGCGGGGTAGGATGAGTTGCTCTTGCAAAGGAGCCCACAGAAACGATGGACTGAATGGCCTCCCTTTTTGCTGTAACCATTCTATGATTCACAGTGCCTCCAGCTCTTTTTGCCATATACCTTAAACCTGCCCATCTGCCGCTAGGAACAGTTTACACTCATCAAAATTACAGAAAACGCTTTCCCGCCGATGAAACATTCTTGCAGTGGAGTCACTCCAGTGATGTGTTGCAGCTCACTCAAGCTGGTGAGCTCACGGCACAACGGTAGCCCAACTGACTGCCCATCGGAAGATTGCGTGTTCAAATCATGGGCGAAATTCTCCGACCCCCAGCAGGATCGGAGAATCACCTGGGGGCGCCTAAAATCCCGCCCCCGCCGTGGCAGAGATTCTCCGCCACCCGGGAAGTGGCAGGGGCAGGAATCTCGCCCCGCCGATCGGAGAGACCTCTGCGGTGATTCTCCGGCCCGGATGGGCCGAGGTCCCGCCGCTGGGAGGCCTCTCCCGCCGCCGAGGTTTAGACCACCTCTGGAACGGCGGGCACAGCGGCGCGAGCGGGCCCCGGGGTCCTGGGGGGGCGGGGGGCGATCGGACCCCGGGGGGTGCCCCCATGGTGGCCTGGCCCGCGATCGAAGCCCCCGGCTCAGACTCCGGGCCAGTGCCCTGGGTGCACTATGTTCCTCCGCGACCTCCATGGCCTCCAACATGGCGGAAGCGGAAGGGAACACCACATCGCGCATGCGCCGGCAGTGACGTCAGCGGCCAGCTGCCGCAGACGTCACTGCCGGCGCATGCACCGACCGGCGAAAGCCTTTCGGCCAGCCCTGCTGCCGGCGGCACCGGGTGTTTGCGCCAGTCTTCTGGTCGCAACTGCTCCGGCGCGGGGCTGGCCCCCAAAGGTGGGGAGAATTCCCCACCTTTGGGGAGGCGCGACCCCTGAGTGGTTGGCGGCACTCCCCTACTCCGGCACCCTCCGTCACGCCGGGTAGGGGAGAATGCCGCCCCATGTTCGGCTCATGGGCTTTCTCTGCAGTTCCAGTTCCAGAAATGCAAATCAGTTGCAGTAAACTCAGGAGGTTTGGTGCGGCAACACGCACATTTCAGTCTGGAGCGATAGTGGAGGCTTCAACGCTCTTTCCATCACACAGCTAAACAGGTTTCACTCCTGCCCTAATCGCCTGCCGTTGGTGTTATTGGAAGGATTTGCAGCTTGATGCTCAATCTGATTGGCCATGTTCTGATCACACCTTCCTCGATCGTCAAGTCTGGATCATGGCTCAAACCCAGAGCTGCTGCCTCAGAGAGAGGCACCCACCCAGCGTGCGACCAGGCCATCACAGTCACTGGTGGGATGTCAGATAAATAGCAACCAACTGGCGCACAGCAAGTTTGGCACACAACAGTGACCAGGTCATTCACGGATCAACGTGTTTTTGGTGATGCTGGTTGAGGGATTGACCAAGGCATCATGCCTTTCTTCAAAATAGTGTCATGCAATCTTTTACACCCAGCTCAGAGAGGCTGACAGTACGGCAGCCCCTCAGTACCCACCCTCTGACAGTACGGCAGCCCCTCAGTACTGACCTTGTCACAGTGCCATACTCCCTCAGTACTGACCCTCTGACAGTGCAGCACTCCCTCAGTACTGACCCTCTGACAGTGCAGCACTCCCTCAGTACTGACCCTCTGACAGTGCAGCACTCCCTCAGCACTGACCCTCTGACAGTGCAGCACTCCCTCAGTACTGACCCTCTGACAGTGCAGCACTCCCTCAGTACTGACCCTCTGACAGTGCGGCACTCCCTCAGTACTGACCCTCTGTCAGTGCGGCACTCTCTCAGTACTGACCCTCTGACAGTGCGGCACTCTCTCAGTACTGACCCTCTGACAGTGCGGCACTCTCTCAGTACTGACCCTCTGTCAGTGCGGCACTCTCTCAGTACTGACCCTCTGACAGTGCGGCGCTCCCTCAGTACTGACCCTCTGACAGTGCAGCACTCCCTCAGTACTGACCCTCTGACAGTGCAGCAGACCCTCAGTACTGACCCTCTGAGAGTGCAGCACTCCCTCAGTACTGACCCTCTGACAGTGCAGCACTCCCTCAGTACTGACCCTCTGACAGTGCAGCACTCCCTCAGTACTGACCCTCTGACAGTGCAGCGCTCCCTCAGTACTGACCCTCTGACAGTGCAGCACTCCCTCAGTACTGACCCTCTGACAGTGCACCACTCCCTCAGTACTGACCCTCTGACAGAGCGGCACTCCCTCAGTACCCACCTTCTCACAGTGCAGCACTCCCTCAGTACTGACCCTCTGACAGTGCAGCACTCCCTCAGTACTGACCCTCTGACAGTGCAGCACTCCCTCAGCACTGACCCTCTGACAGTGCAGCACTCCCTCAGTACTGACCCTCTGACAGTGCAGCACTCTCTCAGTACTGACCCTCTGACAGTGCAGCACTCTCTCAGTACTGACCCTCTGACAGTGCAGCGCTCCCTCAGTACTGACCCTCTGACAGTGCGGCACTCCCTCAGTACTGACCCTCTGACAGTGCAGCGCTCCCTCAGTACTGACCCTCTGACAGTGCAGCACTCCCTCAGTACTGACCCTCTGACAGTGCAGCACTCCCTCAGTACTGACCCTCTGACAGTGCAGCACTCCCTCAGTACTGACCCTCTGACAGTGCAGCACTCCCTCAGTACTGACCCTCCGACAGTGCGGCACTCCCTCAGTACTGACCCTCTGACAGTGCAGCACTCCCTCAGTACTGACCCTCTGTCAGTGCGGCACTCTCTCAGTACTGACCCTCTGACAGTGCGGCGCTCCCTCAGTACTGACCCTCTGACAGTGCAGCACTCCCTCAGTACTGGCCCTCTGACAGTGCAGCACTCACTCAGTACTGACCCTCTGACAGTGCAGCATTCCCTCAGTACTGACCCTCTGACAGTGCAGCATTCCCTCAGTACTGACCCTCTGACAGTGCAGCACTCCCTCAGTACTGACCCTCTGACAGTGCATCACTCCCTCAGTACCCACCCTCTGACAGTGCAGCATTCCCTCAGTACTGACCCTCTGACAGTGCAGCACTCCTTCAGTACTGACCCTCTGACAGTGCAGCACTCCCTCAGTACTGACCGTCTGACAGTGCAGCACTCCCTCAGTACCCACCCTCTGACAGTGCAGTACTCCCTCAGTACTGACCCTCTGACAGTGCGGCACTCCCTCAGTACTGACCCTCTGACAGTGCAGCACTCCCTCAGTACTGACCCTCTGACAGAGCAGCACTCCCTCAGGACCCACCCTCTGACAGTGCAGCATTCCTTCAGTACTGACCCTCTGACAGTGCGGCACTCCCTCAGTACTGACCCTCTGACAGTGCAGCACTCCCTCAGTACTGACCCTCTGACAGAGCAGCGCTCCCTCAGTACCCACCCTCTGACAGTGCAGCACTCACTCAGTACTGACCCTCTGACAGTGCAGCACTCCCTCAGTACTGACCCTCTGTCAGTGCGGCACTCTCTCAGTACTGACCCTCTGACAGTGCGGCGCTCCCTCAGTACTGACCCTCTGACAGTGCAGCACTCCCTCAGTACTGGCCCTCTGACAGTGCAGCACTCACTCAGTACTGACCCTCTGACAGTGCAGCACTCCCTCAGTACTGACCCTCTGACAGTGCATCACTCCCTCAGTACCCACCCTCTCACAGTGCAGCACTCCTTCAGTACTGACCCTCTGACAGTGCAGCACTCCCTCAGTACTGACCGTCTGACAGTGCAGCACTCCCTCAGTACCCACCCTCTGACAGTGCAGTACTCCCTCAGTACTGACCCTCTGACAGTGCGGCACTCCCTCAGTACTGACCCTCTGACAGTGCGGCGCTCCCTCAGTACTGACCCTCTGACAGTGCGGCACTCCCTCAGTACTGACCCTCTGACAGTGCAGCACTCCCTCAGTACTGACCCTCTGACAGTGCAGCACTCCCTCAGTCCTGACCCTCTGACAGTGTTTAATACTGAGAACTGGAAATTGGGCAATTTTCCACTTTCATGCTTCCAGTGACAGAACTTTGCCCCTGAGTTACTGCCCAATCCTCAGCCACACTTCAGAAAAGTACCCACGTGGGTGACATTGATCCAATTCCCGCATCAACCTCTTCACCTCCAAGTGGCATTGCTTATGGAGAATTATACCATCGTCACAGCCAAATCTAACTGTGCTCAATTCAACTTGGACCCATTCATCTTCATGGTTGGGTGAGCAGTTACATTTTGAAACTTTACGTCCATCTTCCAGCTCCACATAATTATTAACAACGGTTTAGGCTATTGATAAGGGTCTCAAACATGCTCTCATTACGTTACTATATGACAAGAGCAGGGATATCTTGCTGCAATTATACAGGGCTTGGTTTGGCCACATCTGGAGTATTGTGGGCACTTTTGGTCTCCTTATCTGAGGAAGGATGTTCTTGCTATGGAGGGAGTGCAGCGAAGGTTTACCAGACTGATTCCAGGGATGGCGGGACTGACATATGAAGAGAGGTTGAATCGGTTAGGATTATATTCGCGGGAGTTCAGAAGAAGGAGGGGGATCGCATAGAAACTTATAAATTTCCAACATGATTGGACAGAGTAGATGCTGGAAGGATGTTCCCAGTGGTGGGTGTGCCCAGAACCAGGGGACACAGTCTGTGGATATGGGGCGGACCACTTCGGACAGAGATGAGGAGACATTTCTTCACCCAGAGACTGGTCGGCCTGTGGAATTCATTGCCAGGAAGTAGTTGAGGCCAAATCATTGCATGTTTTCAAGAAGCATTTACATATAGCACTTGGGGCAAAGGGGATATGGGGGGAAAGCAGGATTAATCTATTGAGTTGGATGACCAGCCATGAAATTAATGAATGGCGAAGCAGATTAGAAGGGCTGAATGGCCTCCTCTTGCTCCTATTTTCTGTTTCTATGTTTAAACGACACCTTTATCTTAGTTTCATTGGCGTTCGTGTTTAATTATGGTTGGGGACTCAGTCTGAAGGTGGGGTTGCAGTTGCCTTTCCATTGGTGACACCGAGGCCAGCACTGCCTCTGTATTATTGGCTTCTTTCAAGATCAGGAGAAACAAATCCTGTCCTCGACTCAAAGACTGGTTGCAACACAGATGGAGGCCATTCAGCCAGTCATGCCTCTACCAGCTCTCTGCCGGAGCAACTCAGCTAGTCCCACTCTCCTGCCTCTTCCCAGCTGCCCTGCAATCCCTCCCATGCCAGCTAATTATTCTGAAACCCTCACTTGAACCGCCGCACAAATAGGTTTCTCCTCCCGTTGCGGTTAGTCCGTTGCCAGCCGCCGTAAGTGGGTGCCGTGCGGTGCTCAACCTTCACCAATGGAGTGGTTTCTCTCAATCAAATCTGTCCAGGCCCCTCATGATTTTCAACACTTCTAGCAAATATAATTGGGATGGCTTAATTTGGGCAAAAGTTAACCTCTGTCCCTCTGTCCCCAAAGTTACATCTGTCCCTCTGTCCCCAAAGTTACCTCTGTCCCTTCTGTCCCCAAAGTTAACCTCTGTCCCTCTGTCCCCAAAGTTAACCTCTGTCCCTCTGTCCCCAAAGTTAACCCCTGTCCCTCTGTCCCAAAGTTAACCTCTGTCCCTCTGTCCCCAAAGTTAACCTCTGTCCCTCTGTCCCCAAAGTTAACCTCTGTCCCTCTGTCCCCAAAGTTAACCTCTGTCCCTCTGGCCCCAAAGTTAACCCCTGTCCCTCTGTCCCAAAGTTAACCTCTGTCCCTCTGGCCCCAAAGTTACCTCTGTCCCTCTGTCCCCAAAGTTACCTCTGTCCCTTCTGTCCCCAAAGTTAACCTCTGTCCCCAAAGTTAACCCCTGTCCCTCTGTCCCAAAGTTAACCCCTGTGCCTTCTGGCCCCAAAGTTAACCTCTGTCCCTTCTGTCCCCAAAGTTAACCTCTGTCCCTTCTGTCCCCAAAGTTAACCCCTGTCCCTCTGTCCCAAAGTTAACCTCTGTCCCTCTGTCCCAAAGTTAACCCCTGTCCCTCTGTCCCAAAGTTAACCTCTGTCCCTCTGTCCCAAAGTTAACCCCTGTCCCTCTGTCCCCAAAGTTAACCCCTGTCCCTCTGTCCCAAAGTTAACCTCTGTCCCTTCTGGCCCCAAAGTTAACCTCTGTCCCTCTGTCCCAAAGTTAACCTCTGTCCCTTCTGTCCCCAAAGTTAACCCCTGTCCCTTCTGGCCCCAAAGTTAACCCCTGTCCCTCTGTCCCAAAGTTAACCTCTGTCCCTTCTGGCCCCAAAGTTAACCTCTGTCCCTCTGTCCCAAAGTTAACCTCTGTCCCTTCTGTCCCCAAAGGTAACCCCTGTCCCTCTGTCCCCAACGTTAACCTCTGTCCCTCTGTCCCCAAAGGTAACCCCTGTGCCTTCTGTCCCCAAAGTTAACCCCTGTCCCTCTGTCCCCAAAGTTAACCCCTGTCCCTCTGTCCCCAAAGTTAACCTCTGTCCCTCTGTCCCAAAGTTAACCTCTGTCCCTTCTGTCCCCAAAGTTAACCTCTGTCCCTTCTGTCCCCAAAGTTAACCTCTGCCCTATGTTTTTCATGTATGGAACGATCTGCCTGGACTGAATACTTTTCATTGTACCTCGGTACACGTGACAACAAATATAAATATAAACACACACGGAAGCGTCACAGCACAGAAGGAGGCCATTGCTTCTCTTATTTTCTTCTTCACTTCCTCTCTGAACCTTTTATATTCCGCCTGGTTCTCAATGACATTTGCCCCCTGACATCTGTCAAGAGCAGACTTGTCCTCCTTCACCTTCAACTTTGGGCGGGATTCTCGGTCCCCCAGCCGCGTGCTTCTCAGACGTGCGCTCTTCGCTGACGCGACGTTCTATCTTCCCACCGGTTATCGATTGGATTTCTCACGCCGCCCGGAAAATTGAATCCCGACGACCGGAGAATTCCGGCCTCCATCTCTTTTGTCTCCCAGGATGCTCTGGATTTGTTTGCCTTCCCCTTTCGTGGGAATATAGCTCGAAACCTTCCCAAAACATCCCTCCTTTGAAGGCAAGTGGGGATCGGTTAGTTCCGTTGGCTCGGCGTTTTGAGTGCGTTGCGGAAGAATGCCAACAGCAGGGGTTAGGTCGCTGGACCAACCGAGGGGCCTGCCCACCTTGCCACAGAGTGGTGCATGGCATGAGTGGCAACCCACAGAGAATGAGTACTTGTGGTAGTATGACTAGAGGCATTACGGTAACTAGCAATGCTGAGAGACCATTGGTGGAGAAGGCTCGCTGCTCATTGGCCCAATGGTATGTAACACTAGTCACCCATTGGTTAGAGCTGTAAGGTAGCTCCGCCCTGTAAGGCGGGGTATAAGAGCCCGTGTGTTCCCCACAGCTTCCTTTCCGTACCTGAGCTGCTGGGGAAACATCGTGTCTATTAAAGCCTTCAGTTTCGGCCTACAACTTCGCTTCTGTGGTCAATTGATAGTGCATCAGTACTATAAACAGAGAGAGAAAAACGGCAAGTGGTGTGGAAATTCTGGTGCAAAATGCACCCAGTTCACATACTATCCATGTTGAAGAATCACCCATTCAAGATCCAAAGAATAGCTTCAGTTAATTTACATCATCAGGGAGTGATAGTCAACAAGGAACCCAGAGAGCCAAGATTCATAACACATGGATCCCGCATAGTGACCGACACATTCCAATCTCTACGGTTTGAGATACACAGCTCCATCGTCTAACTCCAAGGCTAGTCACAGAGCCAAAGGGGGAAAGGTCAGGGGTTATGAATCTCGGCCAATTGCTTGCTCAAAGGGAGACACAAGTTTAGCAAAGCGATTCCACAACATCAGGAAGGAGGTCAGGTTTATTTAAATACCATCCCTTAACGGAGTATTTTCACAATGGCTTGCAGACCCTGTTTGTGTTCAGTCAGAAGTCTTACAACACCAGGTTAAAGTCCAATAGGTTTGTTTCAAATCACTCGCTTTCGGAGCACTGCTCCTTCCTCAGGTGAATGAAGAGGTGGGTTCCACAACAACATATATAGACAAAGTCAATGATGCAGATGATACTTTGAATGCGAGTATTTGCAGGTCCAGACGGTGTGACTGGAGAGAGGGATAAAAACTAGCAGGGCTGGTTTAGCACACTGGGCTAAATCGCTGGCTTTGAAAGCAGACCAAGGCAGGCCAGCAGCACGGTTCAATTCCCGTACCAGCCTCCCCGAACAGGCGCCGGAATGTGGCGACTAGGGGCTTTTCACAGTAACTTCATTTGAAGCCTCCTTGTGACAATAAGCAGTTAAAAAAAAAGAGGTGTGAATTGTCTCAAGCCAGGACAGTTGGTCGGATTTCGCATGCTTAGGCCAGATGGTGGGGGGGTGAATGTTTGTGTTAGTAGATAAGCGCAGTTATTTTGTGCACATAAGCTTCCTGTTTAGTTTGCTTTTAACCAATTAGACAAGACTTCAGAGCTTAAAAACATGTTCTCTTTATAGCGGAGTTGTTTTCAGCTAATTACATGGGAGCTGTCAACAGTACAAATGCTTCCAGGTCACAACTAGGTCATAGGGAACTTCCTGCGCTTGACTGTGGATGAAAAGTTAGATCAATGGTGTTGCATTGTCCTGCTCAACAGAAAACAAACTTTAAAATAAAGCCTCTACATTCCCAGTGCTCATGATTCAAAGTCAGGAATAGCTGAACACTAATCTCTGACGTTCCCTGTTGCTTGGGTTGCAAAATTGCGACTCATTCTGTTGATGAAGTTCTTTTCCTGCTCTATTCTGAGGCCCCAGTTGCTTGGTTGACTCACTGAGTGATTGATTATTGCCCAAGGTCTTTTATTCTCAAAAGCACTCTCTTTGGCTGTAGTTTATCCTCTGTGGACTGACTGCAAAGTTCTCCTCATCTTACGGAGTGTTATAGAAGAATGATGTTGGACTATTGGCGGCCATTCAGCCCATCTTTCAAAGCACAATCCGACTATTCCCATTCCGTTGCCCTTTCCCCAAATGTTTTTCCCCTTCACAAACCCCTAAACCCCCTTTTGAAATGATTGAATCTGCTTCTGCCCCCCCCCCCCACCCCCCCCCCCCCCACCCCCTGTCAGGCACTTTCTTTCAAAGTGGGCAGCACGGTAGCACAAGTGGCTCGCACCGTGTCTTCACAGCGCCAGGGTCCCAGGTTCAATTCCCCGCCAGGGATTCACTGTCTGTGCGGAGTCTGCACGTTCTCCCCGTGTCTGCATGGGTTTCCTACGGGTGCTCCGGTTTCCTCCCACAGTCCAAAGATGTGCAGGTTAGGTGAATTGGCCACGCTAAATTGCCCCTTAGTGTCCAAAAAGCTGAGGAGGGGTTATTGGGTTACGGGGACAGGGTGGAAGTGAGAGCTTAAATGGGTTGGTGCAGACTCGATGGGGCGAATGGCTTCCTTCTGCACTGTATGTTCTATGTTCAACAGTTTAGTATAGCTTCATTGCTTACGTATTCTGTGCCTCTGTATATAAAGTCAAGGATCCCTTCAGCATTTTTAACAACATTTCTCCACAAATTAATAATAATGATCTTTATTAATGTCACAAGTAGGCTTACATTAACACCGCAGTGAAGTTACTGTGAAAAGCCCCTCGTCGCCACATTTTGGCGCCTGTTCGGATACACAGAGGGCGAATTCAGAATGTCCAAGTCATCAAACAGCACGTTTCGGGACTTGTGGGAGGAAACCGGAGCACCCGGAGGAAACCCACGCAGACACGGAGAGAACGTGCAGACAGTGACCCGAGCCGAGAATCGAACCTGGGACCCTGGCGCTGTGAAGAAGCAGTGCTAACCACCGTGAAAATATCTTTCTGTTTTGCACCCATATCACTGGTTCTCCAAAAAAAAAAACTCATCAGGGAACATCAGATCTGACCAGGTCGGTTTGATATCCACCCAATATTGCCGATGTATTTACCATTAAATGTATCCGTTAAATTTTTACCGATCTGGATTATGGCAACAACCTCCTTTCGAAGCTTATCAAGCGTTGTCATTATTATTGTCGATCTGAACCCACTGTGTGAGGGAAAAGGGTCGTGGTCGGATTTTCTCTTTGGACCATTCTGGTATTTGGCAGCTCAGGAGTGATTCCTCTCCCTCTTAGTGTGAAGCAGCTGGCTTACCTTACACTTTCATCTGTTACGTCTCCAACTGTTTGTTCATCAGAGGCAGGTTATGGCAGGAACTGTACGTTTTCTGTCCCAACGTCAATTTGTACTTTTGATGATGCAGCAACTTTTCGTCTCACTAATTAAACCCTTACAAAATACTTCCTTGTGATCACGTTCCAGAATAATTTTCATTCCAACAAAATACCGTCGGAACCTGGCCAAACCACAAACAATGGCTGTGGGTTCTCAGCTTTGAATCTCTGCACCATTTACCTCTCCTTCCATTCGAGATGAAGGCCGAATGTGCAAACTGAACACAGGCAATGACCCCCCGGGCCGGGACTGAACCCGGGTCCTCGGTGCCCTGAAGCAGCAGAGCTAACCACTGCGTCGCCGTGCTCTCACCTCCCATCCCCCGCCCCCCCTCCCCTTGGGGCTTGAGTACAAAATCCAGCCCGACGTTCCATGTGCAATATGGAGGGAGTGCTGCACTGCTGGAGGTGTTTCGGTTGAGACCTTAAAATCAAGGCCCCGTCCTCCCTCTCAAGTGGATGTAAAGGATCCCAGGATACTAGTTCAAAGTAGTTTCTTTTCAGTGGATGGGGGGGGGGGGGTGGGGGGGGAGAGGGGGGGGGGGGGGTAGGATGCAAGGCGCCAGGGGCGGGAGATGACAGGCTAGCTGGGCAGGCTAGTTCACGGAAGCAGAGTGGGGGATGAGCTGAAGCTAAGCAAGGGGGGGGGGGGGGGTGGTGGATGGGGGGGTAGTACTGCTGTCGGGTGAGGCCTTTGAAATGGGGGAGGAGGTGAGTTGATGAGGGTGGGCGCCTGAGGGTGGGCTAAGGGAGCTGCTGGGATACGGGCTGGTGGCTGGCCCAAGAGGGACTATGGCTAATCAGCCGGGGGTGCGGGGGGTGTGGGGTGGGGGGTCAACTAGGCTAGTCACATGGAACATTCAAGGTTTGAATCGGCCAGTCGAGGGCCCATGTGTTTGCACATTTGAGGCGACTGAAGGTGGATATGGCAAGAAACACATCTGAAGGTGGGGGACCAGTTCAGTTTGAGGAAGGGATGGGTGGGGCAAGTACTCCACTCGGGATTAGACTTTAAAAGGAAGGGGGTGGAGAATTTGGTCAATAAGCGGGTGGCGCTTGAGGCGGGGAATATAGAGACGGATCTGGGGGTGGGGGAGGTATGTCACGGTGAGTGGGAAACTGGAGGGAATGCCAATAGTACTGTTGAATATTTATACCCCGAACTGGGATGATGTAGAATTCATGAGGCGGGTGCTGGGGAGGATTCTGGACCTGGATTCTCATCGGTTGATTATGGGGGGAGACTTCGACACGGGGGGGTAGGATGCAAGGCGCCGGGGCGGGAGATGACAGGCTAGCTGGGCAGGCTAGAGAGGTGAAAAGAATTTTCGTTCTACTCTCATGCGGACAAGGTTTACTCCCGAATAGATTTCTTTGTGCTGGATAAAATGTTGCTAACAGAGATGATAGATGCTGAATATTCAGCAATAGTGGTGTCAGACCATGCCTCGCAGTGAGCAAAGACAGAGTCCAGTGCCCACAATAGAGGATGTGGGGCTGTTAGTGGAGGAGGTGTGTGAATGGGTGAATGAGCCATCCGGGGGTATATACAGGGGAGGGGTCGGCAGGTATGGTCTGGGAGGCACTGAAGGCAGTAATCGGGGGGGGGGGGGGGGGGGGGGGGGGGGGGGGGGGGGGGGGGGGGGTGGGGGGGGGGGGGGGGGTGGAATTTATTTTCGAGCACACAAGGAGAAGGCGGAGCGAGTGGAGATAGAGAGGCTGGTGGGAGAAATTTTACAAGCAGACAGGAGGTACGCAGAGACCCCAGAAGAAGGGCTTTTGAAGGAACGCTGGACGTTACAATTGGAATTTGATCTCCTATCCACGGGCAAGGCGGTGGGACAGCTGAGGAGGGTGAGAGGGGTGGTGTATGAGTGGTGGTGTATGAGTATGGTGGAATTTTGTAAGAAGTTTCAGGGCTGCTGGGATGGACCGCTGTTGGTAAGGGCCTTCAACGAAGCAAAGGAGTTGGGAGTGCTCCCCCAATGTTGTCGCAGGCATCGATGACTCTCATTTTGAAGTGGGACAAAGACCTGGAAAACTGTGGATCATTTAGACCAATCTCCCGATTGAATGTGGATGCCAAACTGCTGGCAAAGATCCTGGGAACATGGATCGAGGATTGTGTCCCAGGGGTAATAGGAGAAGATCAAACGGGGTTTGTTCAGGGGCGGCACCTAGCGACCAATATTAGGAGGCTCTTGAACGTGATCAGGGTGCCTACAGAGGGGGACAAAGTTGAGATGGTGGTGGCTATGGATGCAGAGAAGGCCTTTGATTGGTGGGAGTGGGGTTACTTATGGGAGGTGCTGGGACGGTTCCAGTTTGGGCAGGGATTTGTTGACTGGGTCCGGTTGCTATATCAGGCACCGCTGGCAAACGTGCGCACGAATCAGGTGAGGTCGGAATATTTTAGGTTGTACCGGGGGACGAGGCAGGGATGGTCACTCTCCCCACTGCTGTTTGCCCTGTCCATAGAGCTGCTGGCAATGGTGCTGGGAGCTCCTGAGGTCTGGCAGGGGATAAGATGAGGGGGGTGGAGCACAGGTTCTCGCTGTATGCGGACGATTTGCTCTTATATATCAGACTCGTTGGGAGGGATCGGAGGGATTATGGGCATACTAGAGGAATTTGACCGGTTCTCGGGGTATAAAGTGAGGTTTTTGCGATCCAGGCAAGAGGGCAGGAGCGGAGATTGGGGGATTTACCATTCAGGGTGGTGGGAGGGAGCTTTAGGTACTTGGGTATCCAGGTGACACGGGAATGGGGACAGTTCAACAAACTGAATCTGGATGGGCTAGAGGAGCAGATGAAGGGGGGCTTTCGCAGGTAAGACGGGCTCCCGCTGTCTCTGGCGGGGATGGTGCAGACCGTGAAAATGACAGTCCTCCCAAGGTTGCTGTTTGTTTCTCAGTGTCTCCCAATTTTTCTCGCCAAGGCGTTTTTGGGAAGATGATGATGGAAATGGTAATTTTGGGATTTGTTTGGGGCGGTAAAACCCCGCAGGTGAGGAAGGTGCTGCTGGAGCGGGGGCGTGGGGAGGGGGGATTGGCCCTTCCGAACTTTATTAACTATTACTGGGCGGCAAATATATCGATGGTCAGGAGGCTGGTAGTAGGGGAGGGGTCGATGTGGGAGCCGGTGGATGTGGCATCCTGTAAGGGCACGAGTTTGAGGCCATTGTTCACGGCACCCCTGCCGTTCTCGCCGGCTCGGTACTCCACAAGCCCGGTAGTAGTGGCAGCCCTGAGGATGTGGGGACAGTGGCGCCAGCACAGGGGTTTGAAGGGGCCACCATTGTGGGCACCGATATGCGATAATCGGTTCGCTCTGGGGGGAGGGCTGGACGGAGTTTCGGAGGTGGCTCGGGAGATTTGGGGGTCTCTTTCTTGATGAGGGTTTTCCAAGTTTGGAGGAGGGGTTTGAGTTGCCAGATGGGAGCGGGTTCCGGTACCTGCAAGCGAGGGATTTTGTATGGTGGCAGGTCCCGAGCTTCCCACAAAGGGGGATACAGGATAAGGTGATGTCGCGAGCAGGAGTTGGGGAGTGGAAGGACTCGGAGATCTTTAAAGAGCTGATGGAGTGGGAGGGAGCCCCAATGGGGGAGGTGAAGAGAAAGTGGGAAGAAGAGGTGGTGGGGGGGGGGGGGGGGGGGGGGCTTGGGGGGGTGGGGGGGTTGGAAGCTGGGCTATGGGAGAGGCCTTTGCCTTTGCTTCCCTGGTAGCCTTGGAGACGGATTTTACTGGGATGGAGGGTCTCGGAGCCCCCGAAGTCGGGGGTTTGGGTTAACGACGTGGCCGGGGTTCTCAGGCTGGAGAAACTTAAATTTGCCTTGAAGGGTTTGTTACAGGAGTTCGCTCGGAGGTGGCAGCCGTTCATCAGCTGCTTCGATAAAAATTAGACTGTCAGCGGGGGGGTGGTGGGGGGGTGGAAGCATGGAAGTGACATATAAGGGTAGGAAAACTAATGGCGGAAAGGCCGGGAAGGGCTGGCAGTGTGTTTTTATAAACCATGTTGGTTGAGGTTTGGGGATAAATGATGGCTACTTCGTTGCGGGTTCTGTTGGATGTTATTGTTGAAAAATGTTTAAATTATAATTGCCTCAATAAAATACTTTATTAAAAAAAACAAGACAGTATCTCATTCTTCATCCATACTGGGGTTGTTTCAATGGAGCAGACACTTTTCGAATCAGATTCATGCGAAAATGAGCAATTTTATTACGATCAGAGAATCTAAGAGCAGAAATCAAAGTCTTAAAGACCCTGGGCTGGATTCTCCGTAGCCCCCCACCCACCGAAATTGCATTTGGCGCGGGAGGGGCGGAGAATTGAATTTCACGCCAAAGTCGGACCTGCGATTCTCCGGGACCCGAGAATCGGCGTGTTCGCGGGGTACTCCGCACGGCTGGGGGGGCCATTGTCAGAGGCCAGCCCAGCAATCCTCCGCTGCCGACTGGCCGAGTTCCCGAGGACGTGGTTCGACCCACCTATCACCGTTTGGGAAGCTTGCGTGGTGGCTGCAGTGGGATCGGATACCGCGTGGGGCCTTAGGGGCGGCCAGGGGACAGAAAGGGGCGGTCGAATCTTCGGGCACGCGGCCAATCGGGGGGGGGGGGGCTACATTCTTCATCTGCCTCCGCTGTCCATGGCCCTTGGCGCGGCCGCTGGAGGCTGCCGCCGTGCACATGCACGGACTCAATACCTTAAGTGTGGGGGCCCTTATCCGCAGCTAAAGCTGCGTGACATCCCTGATAGCCCCCTGCAGCTGAGTGAATTGGCTGATCTTTTTTATAGGAAACTCCAGAGTGAAACGTCAGCATCCCATAGTCCCATTTTGGGACAATCCAGCCCCCTCGTTCCATATCCAATGCCTTTTCCCCAGAGCGTTAAATATTTTTCTTTTTTAAATATTCAGTCAGAATTGGCTGACTTGGAGTAGTATGCATCGCAAAGGAAGTTTGAAACGTCCTTGTACTGTTGCAATTCCTTCCAACATCGTTTTACTGAGCCAAAATTGCACCAACTTCTCAACCTTCTTTTCAAATACCTCCGAACCCTTGCCCCTCCCTATCTCTGTAATCTTCTCCAGCCCCATAATCCACTGAGATATCTGCGCTCCTCAAATACGGCCCTTTTGGCCTTCCCCGATTTTAATCGTTCCACCATCGGTGGCTGTGCTGTCAGTTGCCTGGACCACATGCTCTGGAATTCCGCTCTCTGCACATCTCCGTCTGCACGTCCAAACTGAGCATTTAAAAAGAATAATCCTCCTCCTTTCTTCCACTGGCAATGCAGTGAGAAGCAAAGAGAACCACAAAGTTATACAGCACAGGAGAGCATCCTTCGGCCTATTGTGCTCTTTGAGAATTAGTCCCAATTAGTCGCACTCCCCTGGCCGGGGTGGTGGAAACAGAAACAGAAAATCAATGGGTTCCAAAGGAAATTGGATGGACACTTTTTTTTATTAATGTTTTTTGTTGGTTTTTTGAGCAAGGTATAATTACCGTTATGTACACAGAATAAGAAACATATATATATATACACATATCTAGAAGAGAAGGGCGCACCCCAACATAAAATACAATAAAATATGAAATAGAATAACTGGTAGGGTATTGTACACCAGCTCGACAGCGGCAGCTCTGTACACCCGGCAAAATTATTTACACCACGTAAGTAGGCGACTGTTTGCGGGGGTGGAGGGGGGGGGGGATTGGGGAGGCAAATATACATTTGGGTGCCGGGGAGATAATTACAGTGTGCGATACTTGGCTGTGTTTTGTGTTGTTGTCGCCTGCTTCTCCCGGATGGGTCTCGCTGCTGTCCCGCGCTCGCCTCCGCTTCTGCTGCTCCTCCAGTCCTCCATCTTTATTTTCCTCATTCCCCGCTCCTGGAGATGTCATGCACGTTTTGGCATCCCGTGCCTTCCTTCCGGCTCCTGTTTCCCCGCTTCGCCTTTCTTTCCTCAGGCTTAGCAGTCCCCCCCTCCCTCCCTCCCGGTCTATCTCTCCCTTTCATGACTTGGCTACCTTCCCCTGATTCTGGACTAATTTCCCCTGATTCCTGGCTACCTGCCTATTCTTCCTCTTGTTCATTGGCCACAAACAGGTCCCGGAACATTCGCGTGAATGGCTCCCACGTTCTGTGGAAGCCGTCGTCCGACCCTCGGATGGCGAATTTGATTTTCTCCATTTGGAGAGATTCTGAGAGGTCGGACAGCCAGTCCGCAGCTCTGGGCGGTGCTGCTGACCGCCAGCCAAACAGGATTCTACGGCAGGCGATCAGGGAGGCAAAGGCAAGGGCGTCCGCCCTCCTCCCCAGGAATAGATCTGGCTGGTCTGAAACCCTGAAGACCGCCACTGTCGGGCATGGCTCCGCCCTCACCCCCACCACTTTGGACATTGCCTCGAAGAAGGCTGTCCAGTACCCCGCAAGTCTGGGGCAAGACCAGAACCTGTGGGCGTGGTTGGCCGGGCCTCCTTGGCACCGTTCACATCTAACCTCCACCTCCGGGAAGAACCTACTCATACGGGTTCTTGTTAAGTGGGCTCTATGTACTACTTTTAACTGCGTCAGGCTGAGCCTTGCGCACGTGGTGGTGGAGTTGACCCTATGCAGTGCTTCGCTCCAGAGTCCCCACCCTATCTCAATCCCCAGGACCTCCTCCCATTTCTTTCTTGTTGCGTCCAGTACGGTGTCGGCCCTTTCTACCAGTCGGTCATACATGCCACTACAGTTTCCTTTCTCTAGTATGCTTGCGTCCAGTAGTTCTTCCAGTAGTGTCTGTCGTGGCGGTTGTGGGTACGTCCTTGTCTCCTTTCGTAGGAAGTTTTTAAGCTGCAGATACCGTAGCTCGTTCCCCCTGGCTAGCTGAAATTTCTCTGTCAGTTCGTCCAGTGTTGCGACCGTGTCGTCCGTGTATAGGTCCCTGACTGTCAGTGTCCCCCCGTCCTGCCTCCACCTTTTGAAGGTGGCGTCAGTCAGTGCTGGTGTGAACCTATGGTTGTTGCAGATGGGAGCTTTGTCCGACATTTTGGGAGGGCCAAATTGCTGCCGCAGTTGGTTCCAGGATTGGAGGGTGGCTATTACCACCGGGCTGCGTCCAGGGAGACGATCACCTCTTGTGTTCTCTCCCCGGAGGGGGTCATTATCACGTTCAGCAGGCGCCTGATGTTCGCGGTCAGCTGTCTACCTTTGACGAAGCCCGTCTGGGCTTCTGTGACCACCTCAGGTACACAGTCTTCTAGCCTTTTGGCTAGGATTTTGGCCAGTATTTTGGCGTCTGCGTTCAGCAGTGAGATGGGTCTGTATGACCCACATTCCGTTGGGTCTTTGTCTTTCTTAGGTATCAGCGAGATTGAGGTCTGTGCTAGCGTGGGTGGCAGTGTGCCCCTAGCTAGCGAGTCTGTGAACATCTCCCGCATGTACGGGGCCAGCGCTGTCGCAAATTGTTTGCAGAAGTCCGCCGGGAATCCGTCCGGTCCCGGCGCCTTCCCCGTCTGCATGGAGCTAATGCTGTCCATGATCTTTCCCAGTGCTAGTGGTGCTTCCAGATCCCGTCTTCTGCCCTCTCCCATGACTGGAATGTCCAGTCCATCAAGGAACAGTTTCATCCCGGACTCCCCCATTGGGGGCTCTGAGGTGTACAGCCCTTGGTAGAAGGCCTTGAAGGTTTTGTTAATCTTTTCTGGTTCTGTTTCCAACGCGCCTCCGGTACCCCTGATTTGTGCAATTTCTCTGGTGGCTGCCTGCTTTCTCAGCTGGTGTACCAACAGGCGGCTGGCTTTGTCTCCGTGTTCGTACAGGGTCCTGTCCGCCTGGCAGAGTTGGTGCACTGCTTTCCTGGTGGAGAGCAGGTCAAAGTTCCTTTGTAGCTCTTTCCTCTCCGCCAGGAGCTCCACGGTCGGGGCCTCGGAGTATTTACGGTCTGCCTCCAGTATGGAGTCGACCAGCTGCTGCCCAGCCACCCTTTCCGCCCTATCTCTTTGCGCTTTGAAAGCGATGATTTCCCCTCTTAGTACGGCCTTTAGCGCTTCCCAGAACGTGGAGGGTGAGACCTCCCCGTTTTGGTTGTTCTCCGTGTACTCTGCTATGGCCCGCGCTATCCTTTCGCTGAAGGCCTTGTCAGCTAGTAAGGCACCGTCCAACCTCCATGTGGGGCATTGGGTCCTGCCCGTTTCCAGCCTCACGTCCATGTGGTGTGGAGCGTGGTCTGATATCACAATTACTGAGTATTCCACTTTGTCTATCCCTGGAAGCACCATTTTCCCCACCACAAAGAAGTCAATTCTGGTGTATACGTCGTGTATGGGGAGAAGAAGGAGAATTCCTTCTCCCCCGGGTGGACGAACCTCCAGGAGTCCACAGCTCCCATCTGCTCCATAAAGTGACTGAGTTCCCTTGCCATGCTTGAGGTTTTCCCCGTTTTGGGGTTTGATCTGTCCGTCTTTGGGTCCTGTACACAGTTGAAGTCCCCTCCCCCCCATGATTAGTTGATGCGTCGCTATGTCCGGCATTTCTGCCATGGTCTTTTTGATGAAGCTCGTGTCGCTCCAGTTGGGCGCGTACACATTGACTAGTACCACCGGTGCCCCATCCAGGGCCCCGCTAACCATGACGTACCGCCCCCCTGGGTCTGTAACCGTCTTTGTTGCCCTAAACATTGTCCTCTTGCCGATCAGGATCACCACCCCCCTGGCCCTTGTCCCATAGCAGGAATGGTAGGTCTGTCCCACCCATCCCTTTCTTACCCACAGTCGGTCCTGCTCCCTCAGGTGTGTCTCCTGGAGGAAGATTATGTCGGCCCTCATTTTTCTGAGGTGGGTGAGGACTCTAGATCTCTTCACTGGGCCATGGAGTCCCCTTACGTTCCAGGTGACTATCCTGGTGGGGGGCTTCTGCCCCCTCGCTCCTGTGGGATTAACCATACTTATCTGGTGGACGCACCCTTTCCCTCCGGGGTTTCCCTTTGTTAGGGGGCCATCCAGGATGGCCGCTGTCGCTGCTCTCTCCATGCGGTCGGGTCTCTGCGCTCCCGGGGGCACCCGCCATGGCTGTCCACTGTGTGTCCACCACACAGGTAGTCCCCTGCACTCCGGGGGCCCCCTTCGCCCACAGACCGTACTGGGTGGGTGCTTGCAGCAGTTCCTTGTTTCGAGCCCTTGGTTGTGGCACTTTGTAGCCCTGTTCCTTTTGTAGCCTCTTTTGTCCATTCCTCCCTGCATCCCCCTTCCCCGGTCTCTCGCTCCCTGTGTGCCCCCCCCCCCCCCCCGCCCCCCCCGGTCTCTCCCTTTTCCCTCCTCCCCTGTATACCCCTCCTTTGCCCCTCTTTCCCCTGCTCCTGTTCCCGTTTGCTCTCCCGACTCTGATGGGTGTCTCTCCCCCTCCCCCCCCGGGTTTTCTGCCCGCTCTTCTACCCTGCACCTCTCTCGCCTGCTCTCCCTTCTCCAATACTCTCGTTCCCTCGTGCTGGGGCCTGGCCTCCCACCTGGAGCGGTCCCTCGGGCAGTGGTTTGCTCTTTGTTCAGGGTGGTCTTGCCGTGGCAGGGGCGGGGGGGCCCTGCCCACCCCCCCCATCGGTGTGACGTTGCCCCTTGCCAGGGGCCCCTCGTCCCTACCCTCGCTGGTGGTTTTCCAGCCCGTGCTCCTCAACAAACTTGTTTGCCTCAGCGGGGGCTGTAAAGAAGTATTCTCTGTCTTGGTATGTGACCCAGAGTTTCGCTGGGTACAGCATACCAAAGCACACGTTGCTCCTGTGAAGAGCTGCTTTTGCTCTATTGAACTCTGCCCGTCTCCTGGCTATATCTGCCCCAATATCCTCATAAATTCGGATGGCGTGTCCTTCCCGTTTGCAGGCTCTATTTTTCCTGGCCCAGTGCAGGATTGTCTCCCTATCCCGGTACCGGTGCAGTTTAGCTATGACTGCTCTCGGGTGCCTTGGGCTTTGGGTGCAGTGACCGATGAGCTCTGTCCATTTCCGGTGGGTTGGGGAAAGTTTCCCTCCCCACTAAGTTGCCCAGCATCTCAGCCACGTATGCTGTGGGGTTTCTACCCTCGATCCCCTCTGGCAGGCCCACTATCCTGACATTTTGCCTCCTTGAGCGGTTTTCCTGGTCGTCCACTTTGCCCTTCAGGCTCCCCTGTGTTGCGTCCAATCTCGCCACTTCCCTCTCCAGGGCCATGACCCGGTCGCTCACGTCAGTCGCTGCTTTCTCCAGCTCCTTAATGGTCGCATCCTGGGCTTCCAGTTTCTCCCCTTGGGTATCCAATTTCTCCTCTAGTCTGGTCAGGGCCTGCTGCACCCCTGACATGGCCCTGGCCACTGCTGCCTGCACTGCGGCCTCTATGTCTGCCTTCGCCTCTGCCTTGTTTACCTGCTGATGCTCCCTCAGCGCCTCAGTAAAGGCTGCCTCCCAGTCCCATCTCCCCCCTGGCCCCGGGGGAGAGGGCTCCTGTCTGTCCAGCTCTTTTTGATGCAGCGATACTTCCGTTCTGCCGCTTCGTGTGCTGATTTGCCCGCCTGAGCTGGCTCGCCCATTGCCCCGTCTGCCTTTGGTGCCCCTTCTCCTTCTGCTTTGGCTCCCTTCTGCCATTTTTTTCTCCCCCTTCCCTTTCTTCTTCTCTTCTCCCCTTGTTCCCCCCCCCCCCCCCCCCCTTTTCCGCAACCTATTTTTTTTTTGTTTCTTCCCTTTTTCTTCCCTCCTCCCTTCTTTCCTTCACCACTTCATTTTTTCTCTTTTATAGAACTCCTCCCAGGTGGGCTTGCTTTGGGTGAGAAAAGAGATTGCAAAAAGAGAGAAAATAATATATCTCCCCCCCCCCCCCCCCTCTTTTCCCTCACTCACCCAGGGTAGAGAGAGAGAGCGAGGTTTCTGGTCCGGAGTCCCCTTGTTCCTGCCTCGTGGTGGTCACTGCCGGTCGGGGGGGGGGGGGGGGGGTTGGGTCG
This sequence comes from Scyliorhinus canicula, assembly GCF_902713615.1. Lineage (NCBI taxonomy): Eukaryota > Metazoa > Chordata > Chondrichthyes > Carcharhiniformes > Scyliorhinidae > Scyliorhinus > Scyliorhinus canicula. The sequence goes on along the minus strand of NC_052156.1, from coordinate 12,382,311 downwards.
GTCCCCGCTGCTCTGTCAGGGCCGCCGCTCGTCGCACCCCGCGCTCTCCCGGTGGGGTTGGTTGGGTCGCTGGTCGCTCCTCCGCTCCCTCCTCTCCGCAGGCTCAGCCCCACTTCGGTCCGGGCCGCTGCCGCTCCACTCCTGGCCTGCGCTCTGGTGCCGTGGGGGGAGGGGGGGGGGTGGACATGCTGCCGCCGCTGGATCGCTGGCGAGGTTCCCCTGCCACCAATTTTGCGGGGGGGGTTGTATCTTCCCCTTCCCTGCGGAGAAAAAGCCCCTGACCTCGTTGCCCTGCGGGAGCCCCTTTCTGTGCGACCGCTCCGCTCGCCGACCAGAAGTCGTATCCAATTGGATGGACACTTGAGGGAAATGAGCATGCAGCGTTATGGGGGATCGAGCAGGGGAATGCGCCTGACTGGATTGCTCCACAGTGAGTCAGCACGGATTCATTGGGCCGAATGGCCTCCTTCTGAATCACTGTGACGTTATGGGCTGGATTCTCTGGTTCCCCCATGCCACGGGTGGGATTCTCCGAGCCCCCCCCCGCCGGGTCAGAGAATCGCCGGGGGGGGGGGGGGGGGGGGGGGGCGGCGGCGTGAAACCCGCCCCCGCCGGCTGCCGAATTCTCCGGCACCAGGGATCTGGCAGGGGCCTGAATCGCGCCGCGCGGTCGGCGGCTGCTGGCAGCAGCTCGGCGATTCTCCGGCCCGTAATGGGCCGAGTGGCCGCCCGTTTACGGCGGGCCCCACCGGTGTATGTCACGACAGGTATTTGCGGGCGGGACCTGTCTCCGCGGGCAGCCTCCGGGGTCCTCGGGGGGGGGGGGGGGGGGGGGGGGGGGCGCGGGGGGGTCTGGTCCCGGGAGTGCCCCCATGGTGCCCTGGCCCGCGATCGGGGCCCACTGTGCCTTGGGGGCACTCTGTTCCTCCGCACTGGCTGGTGTACCGATCCGCGATGGCCAGCGCGGAGATGAACCCCCCTGCTCATGCGCTGGGATGACGCCAGTACATGCTGGTGCTCCCGTCCATGCGCCAACTCGCACCGGCCGGCGGAGTCCCTTCGGCGGCAGTTAGCGTGGTGCCAAGCCCCTTCCGCGCCGACCAGTGCGGTGCAAACCATTCCGCCGCCGGCCTAGCCCCTGAAGGTGCGGAGGATTGCGCTCTTCCGGGGCGGCCCGACGCCGGAGTGGTTCACGCCACCCCTTTGCGCAGGAGTTGCCCGTCAGTTTCCAATGAATCCGCCCCATGTGTTTCGCGGCGGTGCGCCGTTCACTGTGGGTGGGATTCTCTATTCCTGCCACTCGTCAATGGGATTTCCATTGAAACCCCCCCATTCCCCCCAGGAAACCCGTGGGGGGGGGGGGGGCAGGTGGAGACTTCCAGCCCGTTTCAAGTCTTCAAAATGTGGTCCGTAATTATTATTCAGCGTGAAATGAGACCGCCCCTTGAAGGAGAAATGTCCAGAGAGGCACTGGGCACGGTAGCATGGTGGTTAGCATAAATGCTTCACAGCTCCAGGGTCCCAGGTTCGGTTCCCGGCTGTGTCACTGTCTGTGTGGAGTCTGCACATCCTCCCCGTGTGTGCGTGGGTTTCCTCCGGGTGCTCCGGTTTCCTCCCACAGTCCAAAGATGTGCGGGTTAGGTGGATTGGCCATGCTAAATTGCCCGTAGTGTCCTAAAAAGTAAGGTTAAGGGGTGGGGGGTTGTTGGGTTACGGGTATAGGGTGGATACGTAGGTTTGAGTAGGGTGATCATGGCTCGGCACAACATCGAGGGCTGAAGGGCCTGTTCTGTGCTGTACTGTTCTATGTTCTATGTTAGTTGGGTCAATGAAGGTGCCTTTGGCCAGTTGTTGGCCCAGTAGCCGGTTGAGCTGTACGGTGAAGTACGCATAATGTTGCTGAATTTACAACCTCAGCCAGAGCTCAGCGGGCACTAACCTCACCTCTCTGAAAGGAGGTTGTGGCGTAAAGTCCAACGCCAGGCATCAATGACCGGGATTCTCCCTTCTGGGGACTAAGTCCCCACGCCGGCGGGAGAACCGGCGCCAACCACTCCGACGTCAACAGCCCCCGAAAGTGCGGAATTGTCCGCATTTTCGGGGGCTAGGTGGAAGCCGCAGGGGTTGGCGCTGCTCCAGCCAGCGCTGAAGGGCGAGTTCTCATATGCGCCAAAGGGCCGGCGTGATCTCGTGCATGCGCAGACCGGCCGGTGTATTTTGCCACATGCACAGGTTCTCTTCACTGCGCCGGCCCCCGGGCAATATGGCGGAGCTCTACAGAGGTCGGCGCGGAAGAAAGGAGTGCCCCATGGAACAAGTCCGCCTGCAGATTGGTAGGCCCCGAACTCGGGCCAGGCCACCGTGGGCCCCCCCCCCCTCAAGTCTGGATCTCCCCCCCCCCCCCCCCCCCCCCCCCCCCCCCCCCCCCCCGAGGACCGCCCACGCATACTCACCTGCCAGATCCCGTCGGTGCGTGAGTTGAGCAATTCACGCCGGTGGGACTGGCCAGAAACGGACAGCCGCTCGCCCCATCAGGGCCCGGAGAATTGCCGGGGTGGTGCTGCCAACAGCCTCCGACCGGCGTGGCATGAATCCCACCCCCGCCCGAGAAAGTGATCCAAAAATACAAGCCTTCTTCTCAAAGTGAGAAATTTTGATTGGCCTCCCCAAAGTGCGTAGGAGTTTGCGAGCGGAGTTGTGAAATTATGAAACAGAGCGGGTGGTGCCTGAGATCGGCAGATCAAGGGCGGGGGTGATTTAAAAATCAGAAGGCAAGGGATTGATGTCTCACAGCGGACGCACTTCATTATAACATAAGTACAATTTAATTATCGGGGAAAGCGCAAACATTTCATCAGACTGCATCCTCAGGCTGTGTTACTCCACAGAACCTTGGAATCAAAGTTTTGAGTCCTGCGTGTCACCTGAGGAGATTTTTCTGACATTATAAGAGACGAAATGGAAATTAAATTCCTGCAGCGAAAGATCAACCAAACAATTTCATAGGGATACATTCCCACAAGATGAGTGTTGCTAGTCATTGTTGAATCGTACTTGCCCTGTTTGGTTATAATAATATAATAACCTTGATTGTCACAAGTAGGCTTACATTAACACTGCAATGAAGTTACTGTCAAAAAATACTGTCAAAAAATACTGTGAAAAAAGGGACTGGTTTAGAACAGTGGGCTAAACAGCTGACTTGTAATACAGAACAAGGCCAGCAGCGCGGGTTCAAATCCCATACCAGCCTCCCTGAACAGGCGCTGGAATGTGGCGACTAGGGACTTTTTTTTAGGGGCTGGTTTAGCACACTGGGCTAAATCACTGGCTTTTAAAGCAGACCAAGGCAGGCCAGCAGCACGGTTCAATTCCCATACCAGACTCCCCGAACAGGCGCTGGAATGTGGTGACTAGGGGCTTTTCACAGTAACTTCATTGAAGCCTACCTGTGACAATAAGTGATTTTCAGTTCAAGGGACTGGTTTAGCACACTAAGGGGCTGGTTTAGCACACTGGGCTAAATAGCTGGATTTTCAAGCAGACCAAGGCAGGCCAGCAGCACGGTTCAATTCCCATACCAGCCTCCCAGAACAGGTGCCTGAATGTGGCAACTAGGGGCTTTTCGCAGTAACTTCATTGAAGCCTACTTGTGACAATAAGCGATTTTCATTTCATTTCATTTCATTTTCATTTCATTTTTCAAATCCCCTAGTCGCCACATTCCGGTGCCTGTTCGGGTACACAGAGGGAGAATTCAGAATGTCAAATTCACCTGACAGCACGTCTTTCGGGACTAGTGGGAGGAAACCGGAGCACCCGGAGGAAACCCACACAGACACGGGGAGAACGTGCAGACTCCGCAAAGACAGTCACTCAAGCCGGGAATCGAACCTGGGTCCCTGGAGCTGTGAAGCAACAGTGCTAACCACTGTGCCACCGTGCTGCAGGGCACGGCTCTCCACTCCAGGGTCCAAGTGTTCCCATCAGCGTAGAATCTGGACTGTGTCCTGATTTGACTAGGAGCATCACCGTGGTGGTTTTCTCATAGATTTGATATTCAGAAACATGTATAGTGGCAACCGCGCCGGCTTCCTGCCACTCATTGGTCACAGGCTGCCATTTTGAATGGGCAGCCCAATCCCTCCCACCCCCCCACAATACAAAGGTTGACCCCCCCCCCCCCCCCCCAACCACTCTGCCCCACCGGCTGACAAGGGGAGCAACCCAACCCCTCACCAAGAAAGGGCATCCTCCACCCCCCACACCATGGGAATAATGGGTCGACCCCCACATCACGCACATATGAGGGTGACCCAGACTCCCCAGCCCCCTCTTCAACCAGCCCCACTTCAGCCGCCCCCCTCTCCAGGCACCCTCCTCCCAAAATCCCCTGCCCCCAGGGCCACTTCAGACCATGCCCCTGGCATTTCCAACGATACACCGCCCCAGTTACCATGGTACTGACACCCTGGCATTGACACCATAGCCTGGCACACTAAATCCCGGGGGGGCGTCAAGGGGGTTAGGCCATTGCTCCCGTGCCCCTCTTCCATTGCTAGGCTGCAGACACAAGGGCCGGGATTCTCTGATCCCGCGCCAGGTGGGAGAATCGGTGGGAAGCGAGAATCGAGCCATGCCTCTCCGACGCCGGGCCGCCGATTCTCCGGCCGCCAGAGAATCGCCGCCAATCACTCCTGTGGGGTCGCCACCGTGCCGGTCGGGGGCCTTTGAAAGCGCCCCCCTCCCGGCGATTCTCTGCGCGTCGGTGGGCCGAGTGCCCGCCGTGTTCAGCCAAGTCCCACCAGCATGGGTTACGTTAGGTCCTACCCGGCGGGACCTTGAAGTCCTGGCTGCGGGTGCTGTCCTGGTGGGGGGGAGGATCCGACTCTGGGGGAGGGTGCTGTTCTGGTGGGGAGGAGGATCCGACTCCGGCGGGGCCTCCATGGTGGCCTGGCCCGCCATCGGTGCGTACCAATCAGCGGGCGGGCTAATTCCGGGGGTGTGGCTATGTTACTCCGCGCCAGGCCCCTGTTGGGCTCCGCCATATTGCCCGGGAGCTGGTGCAGAAACGGCAACCCACACCCATGCGTGGACCCGCCTGGCCGTGCCACGCATGCGCGGACCCATGCCGGCCGTGGCGCACCGGCTTTCGAGCGCCGGAGCAGCGGACATCACTCCGGCACCGTATTAGCCCCCTAGGAAGGGGTGAATGCCTTGACCTGGAGGCCCGTTGGCGCCGGAGCCGCTCGTCCCGCTTTTGACGCCGGCATCAGAACTTGGCTGCAGGATCGGAGAATCCCGGCCAAGGTCCCCCAAGAGTCTTGGGGGTTTGGTGGGCTCACGCTTTGGGTAAGGGTTTGGACCCGCGACCCTCTCCCAGGATGGGGGAGGGTCTGGTCAGTGTTACCTCAGGCAGACCTCTGTACAATTTCATTATCCTCATCTGAACTGTTCAAACTCTAAAGTGAACTTCTGACTCTGAACTGCTCGGCCTGACATCTGATAAGCAGATCAGACAGTTCTGGAATCAGAAGATTCAAGGCAAGAGGACTTTCCCTTTCCTCACATCCGTCTCCCTCAGCCCAATGATTTGGAAACTGCTCCCCAGTGTCAGACCCTTCCCAGAAAGCCCACAGCACTTGAAAAGCCCACAGCACAGAGACCCTTCGAACCACCCAGCATTCATTCAATTTCACAATACAGTGCCCGTCACTAACCTTTGATTAACAACTTAATGGTTTAAACACAGCTGCCAGGAGGTTTGTTTATTTATCTTTCCCTTCATGCTTGAATGCATCTGAAATACCCTACATTGATCCTAATTGCAATGTTTATAAACATTCTTGTTCTCCAAGACAGATGCTGGCCACTTCAGCAATGCGAAGATCTTTCTGCAGTTAGGAAAGAGGAAGTGAAAGCACTTATCATTGAACAGCGTTTGTCCGTACTTGCCCCAAAGCTGGGCCGGGGGAGTTCCGGCTGGGAGGGGTGGAGCACTACGGGGGAGGGGGGAGATTCAGGGTAATAGTCCATTAATTGCTTCCTAATGAATGCCATACAGCTGCTTGTATGTCCCCGCCAGTACGGGGAGGGAAGCTCGCTATGGTCAGTGGGGCGGGACTGCAGATAGAACTGCCACCCGGCATCGATCTTGTTTTTCAGCCAAAATGGGATTCCCGATCATAGCTGCAGGTAGTAGGGAATCCCCCCCATAATTCCCGGCGAAACCCGAGCTATACATCAGGTGCAAAATTCTGTTGAATTAGCAAGCACCTTTCATTTGTTAACTTGAAAACAAATGTTAGCTAATCATTAGATCATAGGTAATGATAGTTGTTTTCCTAACTACTCACTGTAAGTTAGATAATAATCTTGGTGTTGTCAATGGAGGCAGAGTCCATGAGAGGCCAGGCTGAAAGGGTACAACTCACTTTATTCTACTAGTCACAATAATTCTCCACACTCCACACCTCACAGGGTCTCCTTCCTCAAACTGCTTCCAGGTCAAAGTTTATATTCTGTGGGGAGTTCCTCCAATTAGGGGGGAGCTTTGCCCCTCCTAGTCACCTGAGTAGCTCATTCTCAGGTGTGTCGGAGGGAAAGCAGATGTTAAACAGCTCTGTCCTTGTACGGGGTCATAGCACCCGGAACCATCTATAAGGTGCAAGCCAGGAGTGAGATGAAATACACTCCACTTGCCTGGATGCGTGCAGCTCCAGCAACACTCAAGAAGCTCGACGCCTGGATCCAGGAGCCAGAAGCTGAGTGGGTGCGTGCGGAGGAGGCCTCCTGCATGGGAACCTCCCTCCGGGCCCTCGCCACGGCAGCACTCCCATCCCCACCCAAAAAACACTCCAGCAGCCCAGTGGTGACAGCCACCCTCCAATCCTGGAACCAACTGCGGCAGCAACTTGGCCTGACCAAAATGTCGAACAGGGCTCCCATCTGCAACAACCATAGGTTCACACCAGCACTGACTGACGCCACCTTCAAAAGGTGGAGGCAGGACGGGGGGACACTGACAGTCAGGGACCTATACACGGACGACATCGCAACACTGGACGAACTGACAGAGAAATTTCAGCTAGCTGGGGGGAACGAGCTACGGTACCTGCAGCTCAAAAACTTCCAACGAAAGGAGACAAGGACGTACCCACAACCGCCACGACAGACACTACTGGAAGACCTACTGGACGCAAGTATCCTAGAGAAAGGGAACTGTAGTGACATGTATGACCGACTGGTAGATAGGGACGACACCGTACTGGACGCAACAGGGAGGAAATGGGAGGACGACCTGGGGATGGAGATAGGGTGGGGACTCTGGAGCGAAGCACTGCATAGGGTCAACTCCACCTCCACGTGCGCAAGGCTCAGCCTGACGCAACTAAAAGTGGTACATAGAGCCCACTTAACAAGAACCCGTATGAGTAGGTTCTTCCCGGAGGTGGAAGACAGATGTGAACGGTGCCAAAGAGGCCCGGCCAACCACGCCCACATGTTCTGGTCTTGCCCCAGACTCGTGGAGTACTGGACAGCCTTCTTCGAGGTTATGTCCAAAGTGGTGGGAGTGAGGGTGGAGCCATGCCCGATAGTGGCGGTCTTCGGGGTATCAGACCAGCCAGATCTATTCCTGGGGAGGAGGGCGGACGCCCTTGCCTTTGCCTCCCTGATCGCCCGCCGTAGAATCCTGTTTGGCTGGCGGTCAGCAGCACCGCCCAGAGCTGCAGACTGGCTGTCCGACCTCTCGGAATCTCTCCAAATGGAGAAAATCAAATTCGCCATCAGAGGGTCAGACGACGGCTTCCACAGAACGTGGGAGCCATTCATGCAATTGTTCCGGGACCTGTTTGTGGCCAATGTACAAGAGGAAGAATAGTCGGGGGAAGGTAGCGGGAGGGGGGGGGGGGCTACAGGTTCGTTACGGGGGTTCGATGGCTAGCTAAGGCCCAAAACCAACTAAATAACATGTTGGGGGGGGGGGGGGGGGGGGGGGCGCAGTTACTACTACGAAGATGCTTACCCGTAAATATGTATGTTAATTTTTGCGTGTTTGTTTTTTTTTTCTCTCCTAACAATTTGTAATTTGTTCAATATAAAATATGAAAACTGAATAAAAACATTTATTAAAAAAAGAAGCTCGACGCCATTCAGGAAAAAGCAGCCAGTTTGATCAACATCTCAACCACCACTATCACCATTCACTCCCTCCACCGCCAACACACAATGGCAGCCGTGTGTACCATCTACAAGATGCACTGCAGCAACTCGACAAGGTCCCTTTGACAACCTTCCAAACTCATGGCCACTACCATCCAACAGGACAAAGATGACAGGTGCATGGGAACACCACCACCTGTAAATTCGGCTCCAAGCCACTCACCATCCTCACTTAGAAATGTATCGCCATTCCTTCTCTTGCCGCTTGGCCAAAATCCTCTTCCGGTCAGCACAGTGGGTGACCCTACACCACACGGACTGTAGCGACTCAAGAAGGGGAATCACCACCACTTTCTCAAGGACAATTAGAGATGGGAAACAAATGGTGGCTTTGTCAGTGACACTCAAACCCCAGGAACAAAGAAAAATGTCATGGGCTAGATTCTCCGCTCCCCGGTGCCGAAACCGCGGGCGACGGGGCGGAGAATCCGTTTTGATGCCAATATCAGGAGTGGCGCCGGTTTTTGTATTCTTCGCTCCCTGAAAGGCGGCGTACTCGAACAGCACACCATGCCGATTATCCACGGCCTCAGGCTGTTGCCCGTGAGGCCCCGTCCCCGACCGGCCGAGTTCCCGACTGCGTGGGTTACGTATGCTCACACCGTCCAGGAACCTCGCGTGGCGGCTCTTTTATTACGCTCTTGTATTATCTTTCATTACACCTCTCTGTGTGTTTCGATATACTACAGAGTGTAATATGTGCTACTCAAACCTCGGTTACTGACGAGGTCTTCTGAATCTCGATGGAGAAGACTTGAACTCGTCCAGTAGTAACAGAGGTTTATTGAGTAACTATAACAATAATTGTGTGAGTTTTTTACTATAACATTGATAAGGTCAACAAGATCTGACTACAGTAACTATGCTTAACTAAACTAACAATCTGAGCTAATCTGATACTCCTGCCCTGGTCACAGTCCATCCAAAAGAGAGCGAGTGAGACCCAATGTGATTTATTTTGTACCCCTGTTGGTCCGGCCCTCTAGTGATCATCTGGTGTTACTGAATACATATTAACCCCTTATGTAAATGCACTTACAGAGATCACTACAGCAGCTTCGGACTCTGTCCAGGACCGATCCACGGGCGGAGGGGGGGGGGGGAGGCTACATTCAGGGCTGGGAGCGCTGTGGGCGGGCTGTCCGGGGTACGCGAGTGGCTGAAGGGGGGCACGACTTTTGTGGTCCATGTCCGCCGGCTGAGTGCGCCATGGAGCACGCCGTGAGCGCTGAAGGTTGCCGCCGTGCACACGCGCGGCCTCGGAACCGGAAGTGCTCAGGGCCGTATCAGCAGCTGGAGCTCTACGCTGCCTCCCTGCCAGCCCCCAACAAAACGGGGAATCAGTGGCTGTTTTGCGCCAGTTTTCCTGCCGTGAAAGACCACCATTTTCACGCCGGCGTGGAGACGTAGTCTCCAAAACGAAGAATCCAGCCCCATGGTTTCATAAAGGCAGCAGGATTATACCTGGTGACTCACACAGCATTGTATTGCTGCTAAAGTGACTGTCCCTTTAAGACTAAGACCATGCGATCTGCTTTCTGTTACACTGTAAGATAACTGGAAGTTGGATCATCTCCAGAGCCATGAGCACAACAGCCTGGGCCGTCGCTCCAGTTCAGTACTGAGGTCGTGCCAGCCATCAGCAGCACACGACCCTTTCTCCAGGTGCTCCAGGGCAAGGATTCCACCTGCCAAGGCTCTGTTGCAGCATAAAATTTAATCCAATGTACAAGGTGCACTGATGCAACACAGACTGCGCAACAAGTCACATTACAATCGACATGCTCACAGCCATAGCCCCCGAGCATTAGGTCAGACAGTCTGAATCCAAACCACATGTGGCCTTGACCGGTTGGCAGTGATATCGAGGCCTCGCTTCCCAATAGCTATGTGGTAGCTTCCAACGGCAATCACTTCGGACACAATCGCCGCCACCTTTTGCGAGTGGCAAAGTCATTACTGACGACTGATGCTGCCGCTCAACGGTTTTGCCTTGACCACAGGCCCTCCCCACCCAGACCCCATCGGAGTCTGATGCAGTGGGTCCCACGTCTGCACAGCATTCGCACAATGTGTGTTGTGAGCCGAGAAGAATGGACACAAGCCACAGCACAGTGTCCCCGCCATCTGTTGGTTACAACACACATTCTGGGCATCGGAATAGGCCGACACGCGATACCGGGATTTCATCACCACATAGACAGTTTGGAAGGCGAATGTTGCCTCCTTTGCCGTTGTCTTTGTGATGTTCCATGCTAAAGGGGCAGAAGTACCCACAATGGGCCATGAACCACATTGTAAGAGCCTAATTTGTGTTTCATTGTTCACACAAACCATTGTACGTTGTTGTACAGCAAATTGCTTTTGTACACACGTTAGTATATAGGCCGCACAGCGTACACTGTTACACCTCCCAGGAGTCCAAACTAAGCGGGGAGGATGTAGCCCAGGTCATCGCGTGACGACACCTGATCACGTGACAGGAGCGTGTCAGAATTCCCCGGGGCTATGCCCTTTTGGCACCAGGAGTGTAACCGGGGTGGTAGTCACATAGCTGCAGAGTTAGTTCAATAAATGTACCGTTGCCGCAGTCCATGTTGCAGTCAGTGTTTCAGTGAACCACAGAAAACAACATATTTCTTCGGGGGAGGGGGGGGGGGGGTGGAGGTGAGCTGTCGAACCCCCCCCCCCTCCCTCCCCCCCCCCCCCCCCCCCCCCCCCCCCCACCCACCCTTTGAGAAGCACTTCAAGTAAAGTCCACCGAATTTTAATTTGTGGCATCAACAGGTACATGATAGATGTTCCAGTGTTGCAAACCTTTCTCGCCGCCCAGGCTTTAGGTTGGATCAATCATCAATTCAGCTTCCGTCTGGGCCCAATGTGTTCTCCAAACGGCGGCAGACAATTGAGTGGGAAACGGTTCGTCTGTCAAGTAAATCTTCACCGACTGTCACGGGAAATCATTGCATCGTGACCTCCCTGGTGTGGAATGCTTCCATCAGCGAACACACGAGGAACCTAATAACAGACAGATGTTGGTGTGATGAAGAAGACAAATGATTGTAAATTATTCGGTATGTTATACAAGCGAAAGGTGTTGATTTGACTCGTGTCACCCAGTCATAGGTTCAGTATACTGTCGGCCGCTGATGTGTTCTGGTGGTTTGGATGGATGCCTGACCTATTGGCTGGGAGCGGGCTTACGTCATTAAAGAAGCATCCTTCAAAGTGTGAAGGGTGCTATATCCCAAATCTGCTGTTTTCATATTTAAACCATCAGTCTGGAAGTCATGGGGATTAAAACCTTTGCCTCGAAAGTTGGCACATCCTTTCCGTTGTGAGGGAAGGAGTCAGGGGAACTGTTCACGGGTTTGGTGGCCATATGCATATTCAGAAGAACCCTCCAATGTGAAAAATGTTGTTATTGCATAGAATTACAATGGCGGACCTTAATCCAGCCTCTCCTGGCCAGAAACATACGGCCAGGCCGATTCAATTTTGGGTGAGGATGTGCGTCAGTCTGCTCGTGATTGGAAAGCTTCCAGCGATTACCGCATAGAGAGGTGGGAAGTCACCAATGCAAGGGACTGATGTCAACTAGGATCATTACTGAGTGGATTGGCACCAATTTATCCCTGAGCCCATTTCAATTTAGTGATGGCTCGGGCTGAAATGGGATTAGCATGGCTCTCCTGTGCCTCCCAAAAGCTGCCCAACAAATCTCATCGGGTTTGCCAGAGGCCTACTGGTGGGGTCTGTCGTCGCCGGGCACTCTTTGTCCGATCAAGGGGCCTGTCGTTAGGGAGGAGGGGCATGGGGGGGAGGGGACATGCTGAAAATCACTCCCTGACCTTTGCCTCCAGCCCTCTTTCCAACCCTCCCTGTCCACCTTTACCTGTGGGCCCTTCCTCACGTGCCCTTCCCGTCCGCACTCACCTGTGTCCAGGAATCCAGCCACGAATCTCTGGTGAAGTTTTTGGAACAACAGCCACTGGGAGCTGTAAAGCTGACCAGTAATGGAGAAGCTACAAGCCTCTGATTGGCTGGTATCTCTCAGGGATGGGGTTTCTGCCACAGGGGCTCTTAAGTGCAAAGAAGGCCAGTTAAGTGCCTGACGGGCATTTAATTGAGTCGGACCTCCCCCTCAGAAGCGACGCTGGGGTTTTACTCTGGAGATCGCTGCAAAAAAATGAGCTTATTCAATGAACTGCAGGAGGTTAGCACAGACCCAAAGTAAATCACGCAGTTTAGCTGCGGATACGAACCCCCGCACTTCCGGTTTTGAGTCCGCACATCAGCACGGCGGCAGCCTCGAGCGGCTGCGCAGAGCGCCAAGGTGGACTCAGACCGTGGAGCCACACATAAAAACTAGAACCCCCCCCCGGATTGGCAGCGCACCCGAGCATCTGACCGCGCGGATCTGACCCCGGCCGACAATAAGGCCCCCACAGTGTCCGATCGCACCACCCCCCACCAGGGCAGCCGCGGACAGAGTCCGCAGCCAACACGCCAGCATCCCGACTCGCAATAGGTGGTTAGTTCCACACCGTCGGGAACTCGGCCAGTCGGGAGTGGACAATCGCTGGGTTGGCCTCTGTCAATGAGCCCCCAGCCGCACGGAGTACTCCGCGATCACACCGATTCTCGGGGCCCGGGGAATCGCCAGTCCAGCACCGGGTCCGATTTCGGCGTGTAATTGGATTCTCCTCCTCCGCGCCGAACGTGATTTCGGTGCGGGGCTGCGGAGAATCCAGCCTCAGCGCCAAATTCTCCGTCCTCGCTCGCAGCGGTAGCGGGATGGGCTCGCAACGGAGAATCCCGGCCCCGATCTCTTTTTCCAGCAACACTCGAGTTTGTTCTATTCTTTTCACGGGATGTGAGCTTTGCTGAGCTGGTATTTGTTGCCCGTCCTTCAATGGGCTATGGCAAGTCATCTCCTTGAACCCCCGCAACCCATTGCAGAAGGAGGAGGGAGAGGCGGAGAGGTCTCGGGAAGGAATTTCAGAGATTCTGGCCGCTGCAGGAACAATGCTGGAATGATGGGAGTGGGGGTGAACCGTGATATCTTTCACGCTCATCTGGTCAGAGACTCACTTCAATGTTTTCTCCACAGGATTTCACTTCTGACAGTCCACCGGCCACACCCCCCACCACACTGAAGCATCTGCTTCATTTCCTGAAATCTCGGAAGACACTTTCACTCCCGACCTCTGACTCTGAGCCCAGAACTGACTGCAGCACCAAGGTGACACATGGTTCAATCAACGAGCTCCCACAGCTCATGCTTTTCCATGATTTAACATTGCTCAGCACTCACACTCGGAGGATGACTAAACAATGTAGTAATTATGTGTTTTACCAAGGTGACTAGCAAGCCTGGTTTCAATCCCCATCCAAAGCGTTGGAGATATGTGTGCACGTTCCCCATGGAACTCAGCCCATAATTTTTGCAGTGGAGATATCTATCCCAGATGTTCAGGAATGAAGCCAAATACAACACTGATTCTTACAGGTACAATGCACGGTGTGAAAGAACAAATCACTGCCCCATCTGGCAGGCTTTACCTTGTGCTCGGTCTGTCTGCCAGCTCTCGGCCATCGGGGGTGCAAGCCTGATCGCGTTGTCGGTCTGAGGGAGTGCAGAACTGCCAGAGGTGCATCCTTTCTGTGAAAGAATCTGCACAAAAACATGCAGTCAAAGTGAGGGGTGATGAGATTAAAAGAGTTATTTTCCTATCAATGAAAGCTTAAAGAATGAAAAGGGTTTCTTTTTTCTTTAAAGGGTAAATAAATCTCACAGTGCCTGGCCGCCAGTTCCTTCATGAAGCGAGTTGTCCATCCTGGACAAGGGAATTGAACCGTGCTGCTGGCCTGCCTTGGTCTGCTTTAAAAGCCAGCGATTTAGCCCAGTGTGCTAAACCAGGGACTGGTTTAGCACACTGGGCTAAATCTCTGGCTTTTAAAGCAGACCAAGCAGGCCAGCAGCACGGTTCAATTCCCATACCAGCCTCCCCGAACAGGCGCCGGAATGTGGCAACTAGGGGCTTTTCACAGTAACTTCATTGAAGCCTACTCATGACAATAAGCGATTTTCATTTCATTTCATCCTTCCACAAATGAGAGAATCACTGATAAGGGAGATACACACCCGAAGTCATAGGGTAACACTTTTTCTTCCAAACTGTCAGGATGGGTACCAGTGTAGTGTTTGGCGAGTTGATTTCTAATGATTTGGGCAGCACGGTAGCATGGTGGTTAGCATCAATGCTTCACAGCTCCAGGGTCCCAGGTTCGATTCCCGGCTGGGTCACTGTCTGTGTGGAGTCTGCACGTCCTCCCCGTGTGTGCGTGGGTTTCCTCCGGGTGCTCCGGTTTCCTCCCACAGTCCAAAGATGTGCGGGTTAGGTGGATTGGCCATGCTAAATTGCCTGTAGTGTCCTAAAAATGTAAGGTTAAGGGGGTGGGGGTTGTTGGGTTACGGGTATAGGGTGGATACGTGGGTTTGAGTAGGGTGATCATGGCTCGGCACAACATCGAGGGCCGAAGGGCCTGTTCTGTGCTGTACTGTTCTATGTTCTATGTGCTATGACACTCTCAGACCAATAAATTGAGATTTTTACAAGCGAGTACAACATTTGAACTACAAAGGGATCTGCGTGTCCTGGTACATGAATCATTTAAATATAGCATGTAGCTACAGCAAGTGATTAGGAAGGTAAACGGAATGCTGACCTTTATTGCAAGAGGAATGGAATTTGGGTTGTGGGGGTGAGGCCCACGCAGACACAGGAAGGATGTCAAACTCCGCATTGACAGTGATCCTGGACCGGGATCGAGCCTGGGTCCTCGGTGCTGTGAGGCAGCAGTGCTAACCACTGCGCCACCGTGCCGCCTCCCAAGAGGTCCACCTTTTAAGACAGAAGTGAGGCGAAACGTTCTTTTCCCAAAGGGTCGTCGGTCCGTGGAATTCACTTCCCCAGGGAGCAGTGGAGTCTGGCTCATTGATTTTACTCCAGGCTGAGTTAGACATGTTTTTGTTCATCCAGGGAGTGAAGGATTATGGATGGCAGACATCAAAGTGGAGATATGAACAATGTTATTTTAATAATTGATGGATGTCCTGTTTCAAATTTACTGCAACAATAATTGAATTTAAAACTGGATTCTCTGCAAGAAATAAGCGGCTGGATTCTCTGTTTTTGGGACTATGTCCCCAAGCCGTCGTCAAAACAGGTGGAGTTTCACGCCAGAAAAACTGGCGTGAAAGGGCCACATATTCCTCGCCCTGCAGGGGGCTAGCAGAGAACCAGTTTAATCTGGCAGCTTTTGCTGCAGATCCGAGCCCGCGCACTTCCGGGTCGGAGCCCGTACCATGCTCCATGGCGGACTCAGACTGCATAGTGCCCCCGATCAGCCGCTCCTCCGACCCTGACCGCCCGCCCAAACATTGCCCGTCCGCGTATCAGGCCCCCGCCTGCCCTCCAATCAGCCCGCCCCCCCGGCCAGTGCGGCCAAGGACTGAGTCCGCAGTTGCCACACCAGTAGCCCGATGGCAGGACCATGTCAGATCCACACCCTCGGGATTTCAGCCGGAGAATGTGAGGCGGGCCTCCAGCAATGGCCGCAGGTAGCTGGTATGCAGCACGGCGTCTGAGTACGCCGCTTCTCAGGGCCCGCAGAATCGGGGAACCGGCCGCGATTCCGGCTCAGGGTGAGGGTTTCCTGGCGGTGAGGGGTGCAGTCAGCGTCAGGAACAGTACCGGCTCAGGGTGAGGGTTTCCTGGCGGGGAGGGGTGCAGTCAGCGTCAGGAACAGTACCGGCTCAGGGTGAGGGTTTCCTGGCGGTGAGGGGTGCAGTCAGCGTCAGGAACAGTACCGGCTCAGGGTGAGGGTTTCCTGGCGGTGAGGGGTGCAGTCAGCATTGAGAACAGTACCGGCTCAGGGTGAGGGTTTCCCGGCGGTGAGGGGTGCAGTCAGCGTCGAGAACAGTACCGGCTCAGGGTTAGGGTTTCCTGGCGGTGAGGGGTGCAGTCAGCATTGAGAACAGTACCGGCTCATGGTGAGGGTTTCCCGGCGGTGAGGGGTGCAGTCAGCATTGAGAACAGTACCGGCTCAGGGTGAGGGTTTCCCGGCGGTGAGGGGTGCAGTCAGCGTCGAGAACAGTACCGGCTCAGGGTGAGGGTTTCCCGGCGGTGAGGGGTGCAGTCAGCATTGAGCACAGTACCGGCTCAGGGTGAGGGTTTCCCGGCGGTGAGGGGTGCAGTCAGCATTGAGAACAGTACCGGCTCAGGGTGAGGGTTTCCCGGCGGTGAGGGGTGCAGTCAGCGTCAGGAACAGTACCGGCTCAGGGTGAGGGTTTCCCGGCGGTGAGGGGTGCAGTCAGCATCGAGAACAGTACCGGCTCAGGGTGAGGGTTTCCCGGCGGTGAGGGGTGCAGTCAGCGTCAGGAACAGTACCGGCTCAGGGTGAGGGTTTCCCGGCGGTGAGGGGTGCAGTCAGCATTGAGAACAGTACCGGCTCAGGGTGAGGGTTTCCTGGCGGTGAGGGGTGCAGTCAGCATTGAGAACAGTACCGGCTCAGGGTGAGGGTTTCCTGGCGGTGAGGGGTGCAGTCAGCATTGAGAACGGTACCGGCTCAGGGTGAGGGTTTCCCGGCGGTGAGGGGTGCAGTCAGCATTGAGAACAGTACCGGCTCAGGGTGAGGGTTTCCCGGCGGTGAGGGGTGCAGTCAGCGTCAGGAACAGTACCGGCTCAGGGTGAGGGTTTCCCGGCGGTGAGGGGTGCAGTCAGCATGGAGAACAGTACCGAATCAGGGTGAGGGTTTCCTGGCGGTGAGGGGTGCAGTCAGCATTGAGAACAGTACCGGCTCAGGGTGAGGGTTTCCCGGCGGTGAGGGGTGCAGTCAGCATTGAGAACAGTACCGGCTCAGGGTGAGGGTTTCCTGGCGGTGAGGGGTGCAGTCAGCGTCAGGAACAGTACCGGCTCAGGGTGAGGGTTTCCCGGCAGTGAGGGGTGCAGTCAGCATTGAGAACAGTACCGGCTCAGGGCGAGGGTTTCCCGGCGGTGAGGGGTGCAGTCAGCATTGAGAACAGTACCGGCTCAGGGTGAGGGTTTCCCGGCGGTGAGGGGTGCAGTCAGCGTCAGGAACAGTACCGGCTCAGGGTGAGGGTTTCCTGGCGGTGAGGGGTGCAGTCAGCGTCAGGAACAGTACCGGCTCAGGGTGAGGGTTTCCCGGCGGTGAGGGGTGCAGTCAGCATTGAGAACAGTACCGGCTCAGGGTGAGGGTTTCCCGGCGGTGAGGGGTGCAGTCAGCGTCAGGAACAGTACCGGCTCAGGGCGAGGGTTTCCTGGCGGTGAGGGGTGCAGTCAGCGTCAGGAACAGTACCGGCTCAGGGTGAGGGTTTCCCGGCGGTGAGGGGTGCAGTCAGCGTCAGGAACAGTACCGGCTCAGGGCGAGGGTTTCCTGGCGGTGAGGGGTGCAGTCAGCGTCAGGAACAGTACCGGCTCAGGGTGAGGGTTTCCCGGCGGTGAGGGGTGCAGTCAGCATTGAGAACAGTACCGGCTCAGGGCGAGGGTTTCCCGGCGGTGAGGGGTGCAGTCAGCATTGATAACAGTACCGGCTCAGGGCGAGGGTTTCCCGGCGGTGAGGGGTGCAGTCAGCGTCAGGAACAGTACCGGCTCAGGGTGAGGGTTTCCCGGCGGTGAGGGGTGCAGTCAGCATCGAGAACGTTACCCGCTCAGGGTGAGGGTTTCCTGGCGGTGAGGGGTGCAGTCAGCATTGAGAACAGTACCGGCTCAGGGCGAGGGTTCCCGGCGGTGAGGGGTGCAGTCAGCATTGATAACAGTACCGGCTCAGCGCGAGGGTTTCCCGGCGGTGAGGGGTGCAGTCAGCGTCAGGAACAGTACCGGCTCAGGGTGAGGGTTTCCCGGCGGTGAGGGGTGCAGTCAGCATCGAGAACGTTACCGGCTCAGGGTGAGGGTTTCCTGGCGGTGAGGGGTGCAGTCAGCGTCGAGAACAGTACCGGCTCAGGGCGAGGGTTTCCCGGCGGTGAGGGGTGCAGTCAACATTGAGAACAGTACCGGCTCAGGGTGAGGGTTTCCCGGCGGGGAGGGGTGCAGTCAGCGTCAGGAACAGTACTGGCTCAGGGTGAGGGTTTCCCGGCGGTGAGGGGTGCAGTCAGCATTGAGAACAGTACCGGCTCAGGGCGAGGGTTTCCCGGCGGTGAGGGGTGCAGTCAGCGTCAGGAACAGTACTGGCTCAGGGTGAGGGTTTCCGGCGGTGAGGGGTGCAGTCAGCATTGAGAACAGTACCGGCTCAGGGTGAGGGTTTCCCGGCGGTGAGGGGTGCAGTCAGCATTGAGAACAGTACCGGCTCAGGGTGAGGGTTTCCCGGCGGTGAGGGGTGCAGTCAGCATTGAGAACAGTACCGGCTCAGGGTGAGGGTTTCCCGGCGGTGAGGGGTGCAGTCAGCATTGAGAACAGTACCGGCTCAGGGTGAGGGTTTCCCGGCGGTGAGGGGTGCAGTCAGCATTGAGAACAGTACCGGCTCAGGGTGAGGGTTTCCCAGCGGTGAGGGGTGCAGTCAGCGTCAGGAACAGTACCGGCTCAGGGTGAGGGTTTCCCGGCGGTGAGGGGTGCAGTCAGCATTGAGAACAGTACTGGCTCAGGGTGAGGGTTTCCGGCGGTGAGGAGTGCAGTCAGCATTGAGAACAGTACCGGCTCAGGGTGAGGGTTTCCCGGCGGTGAGGGGTGCAGTCAGCATTGAGAACAGTACCGGCTCAGGGTGAGGGTTTCCCGGCGGAGAGGGGTGCAGTCAGAATGGAGAACAGTACCGGCTCAGGGTGAGGGTTTCCCGGCGGTGAGGGGTGCAGTCAGCGTCAGGAACAGTACCGGCTCAGGGTGAGGGTTTCCCGGCGGTGAGGGGTGCAGTCAGCATTGAGAACAGTACCGGCTCAGGGTGAGGGTTTCCCGGCGGTGAGGGGTGCAGTCAGCATTGAGAACAGTACCGGCTCAGGGTGAGTGTTTCCCGGCGGTGAGGGGTGCAGTCAGCGTCAGGAACAGTACCGGCTCAGGGCGAGGGTTTCCCAGCGGTGAGGGGTGCAGTCAGCGTCAGGAACAGTACCGGCTCAGGGTGAGGGTTTCCCGGCGGTGAGGGGTGCAGTCAGCATTGAGAACAGTACCGGCTCAGGGCGAGGGTTTCCCGGCGGTGAGGGGTGCAGTCAGCATTGAGAACAGTACCGGCTCAGGGTGAGGGTTTCCCGGCGGTGAGGGGTGCAGTTAGCGTCAGGAACAGTACCGGCTCAGGGTGGGGGTTTCCCGGCGGTGAGGGGTGCAGTCAGCATTGAGAACAGTACCGGCTCAGGGTGAGGGTTTCCCGGCGGTGAGGGGTGCAGTCAGCGTCGAGAACAGTACCGGCTCAGGGTGAGGGTTTCCCGGCGGTGAGGGGTGCAGTCAGCATTGAGAACAGTACCGGCTCAGGGTGAGGGTTTCCCGGCGGTGAGGGGTGCAGTCAGCATTGAGAACAGTACCGGCTCAGGGTGAGGGTTTCCTGGCGGTGAGGGGTGCAGTCAGCGTCAGGAACAGTACCGGCTCAGGGTGAGGGTTTCCCGGCGGTGAGGGGTGCAGTCAGCATTGAGAACAGTACCGGCTCAGGGTGAGGGTTTCCCGGCGGTGAGGGGTGCAGTCAGCATTGAGAACAGTACCGGCTCAGGGTGAGGGTTTCCCGGCGGTGAGGGGTGCAGTCAGCGTCAGGAACAGTACCGGCTCAGGGTGAGGGTTTCCTGGCGGTGAGGGGTGCAGTCAGCGTCAGGAACAGTACCGGCTCAGGGCGAGGGTTTCCTGGCGGTGAGGGGTGCAGTCAGCGTCAGGAACAGTACCGGCTCAGGGCGAGGGTTTCCTGGTGGTGAGGGGTGCAGTCAGCGTCAGGAACAGTACCGGCTCAGGGTGAGGGTTTCCTGGCGGTGAGGGGTGCAGTCAGCATTGAGAACAGTACCGGCTCAGGGTGAGGGTTTCCCGGCGGTGAGGGGTGCAGTCAGCGTCAGGAACAGTACCGGCTCAGGGCGAGGGTTTCCTGGCGGTGAGGGGTGCAGTCAGCGTCAGGAACAGTACCGGCTCAGGGCGAGGGTTTCCTGGCGGTGAGGGGTGCAGTCAGCGTCAGGAACAGTACCGGCTCAGGGTGAGGGTTTCCCGGCGGTGAGGGGTGCAGTCAGCGTCAGGAACAGTACCGGCTCAGGGCGAGGGTTTCCTGGCGGTGAGGGGTGCAGTCAGCGTCAGGAACAGTACCGGCTCAGGGCGAGGGTTTCCTGGCGGTGAGGGGTGCAGTCAGCGTCAGGAACAGTACCGGCTCAGGGTGAGGGTTTCCCGGCGGTGAGGGGTGCAGTCAGCATTGAGAACAGTACCGGCTCAGGGCGAGGGTTTCCCGGCGGTGAGGGGTGCAGTCAGCGTCAGGAACAGTACCGGCTCAGGGTGAGGGTTTCCCGGCGGTGAGGGGTGCAGTCAGCATCGAGAACGTTACCCGCTCAGGGTGAGGGTTTCCTGGCGGTGAGGGGTGCAGTCAGCATTGAGAACAGTACCGGCTCAGGGCGAGGGTTTCCCGGCGGTGAGGGGTGCAGTCAGCATTGATAACAGTACCGGCTCAGCGCGAGGGTTTCCCGGCGGTGAGGGGTGCAGTCAGCGTCAGGAACAGTACCGGCTCAGGGTGAGGGTTTCCCGGCGGTGAGGGGTGCAGTCAGCATCGAGAACGTTACCGGCTCAGGGTGAGGGTTTCCTGGCGGTGAGGGGTGCAGTCAGCGTCGAGAACAGTACCGGCTCAGGGCGAGGGTTTCCCGGCGGTGAGGGGTGCAGTCAACATTGAGAACAGTACCGGCTCAGGGTGAGGGTTTCCCGGCGGGGAGGGGTGCAGTCAGCGTCAGGAACAGTACTGGCTCAGGGTGAGGGTTTCCCGGCGGTGAGGGGTGCAGTCAGCGTCAGGAACAGTACCGGCTCAGGGCGAGGGTTTCCCGGCGGTGAGGGGTGCAGTCAGCATTGAGAACAGTACCGGCTCAGGGCGAGGGTTTCCCGGCGGTGAGGGGTGCAGTCAGCGTCAGGAACAGTACTGGCTCAGGGTGAGGGTTTCCGGCGGTGAGGGGTGCAGTCAGCATTGAGAACAGTACCGGCTCAGGGTGAGGGTTTCCCGGCGGTGAGGGGTGCAGTCAGCGTCAGGAACAGTACCGGCTCAGGGTGAGGGTTTTCCCGGCGGTGAGGGGTGCAGTCAGCGTCAGGAACAGTACCGGCTCAGGGCGAGGGTTTCCCGGCGGTGAGGGGTGCAGTCAGCATTGAGAACAGTACCGGCTCAGGGCGAGGGTTTCCCGGCGGTGAGGGGTGCAGTCAGCGTCAGGAACAGTACTGGCTCAGGGTGAGGGTTTCCGGCGGTGAGGGGTGCAGTCAGCATTGAGAACAGTACCGGCTCAGGGTGAGGGTTTCCCGGCGGTGAGGGGTGCAGTCAGCATTGAGAACAGTACCGGCTCAGGGTGAGGGTTTCCCGGCGGTGAGGGGTGCAGTCAGCATTGAGAACAGTACCGGCTCAGGGTGAGGGTTTCCTGGCGGTGAGGGGTGCAGTCAGCATTGAGAACAGTACCGGCTCAGGGTGAGGGTTTCCCGGCGGAGAGGGGTGCAGTCAGAATGGAGAACAGTACCGGCTCAGGGTGAGGGTTTCCCGGCGGTGAGGGGTGCAGTCAGCGTCAGGAACAGTACCGGCTCAGGGTGAGGGTTTCCCGGCGGTGAGGGGTGCAGTCAGCATTGAGAACAGTACCGGCTCAGGGTGAGGGTTTCCCGGCGGTGAGGGGTGCAGTCAGCATCGAGAACAGTACCGGCTCAGGGTGAGGGTTTCCCGGCGGGGAGGGGTGCAGTCAGCATTGAGAACAGTAGACCCCGTTGGTGGGCCGCCTCCCTCGTTGACAAACATGCGGCAGATTGGTCGGTAAATCCCACCCTAAGTGTCATTTTGGTGAATTTTCCGGGATGTTTCCCATCAGCTTTTTTGGGAGAACCAGGTCTGTATTCATCCACGTTTAGTCATCGTCTTGGAGCTTCGGGATAAAGTCCACACTTTGAAATGTTTCTGCAGTGGGGAAAATAAACTTGCCAATCAGACCGGCTCCGCAGAAATTGCGGCACCATTTTGAAAGGGTGCCCTGATCTCAAAGTGAACTTGGGGGTCCCCAACCACCCCTACACCCATAAACAATACAACCCCCCATAGGCATGGACAACATCCCCAACCCACAACCCCGGAGGGGGGGTGGGGGAACCTCCACCCTATTAATGAAAGCTATTGTGAGACCTCCCCCCCACCACCCAGGCATGAGGGTGACCCTGTCCTATACCTCTCCATCCTTATGGGAATCGGGGCATAGCACCACCCCCACCAAATTTGCAGAAGCCAACCATGATGCAACAAATGTGGCTGTTGATGCTTTCCCCCAGCAGCATCCAAAGTGGTACATCTCTTTTGCAGGGGAATGGCCACAGGGGATTCCTGCACTGCTTACCTAGTCCTCTCACTCTGCCTGGTGGTCACGCATTCCCTCCCTTCCTGTGGAGTCTTAGCCTGCAGTGTGACCAGCTCTCTATACATGCTGTCCAAAATACTCCCTGCCTCGTGGAAAGCTCCACAGTGTCTCCAGTTGCTGCTCCAGCTCTGAAATCCGGCCTTCCAGGAACTGCAGCTGAAGACACTTCCTACACACGTGCTGTTCCTGAGCATTGGTAATGTTCCAGGCTTCCCACAGAGAGCAGGAGGAGCAAACCACACTTATGAGCTCCCCAGCCATGTTTTACCCATTTGAATTAAACCTTTAAAGGATTCTTAAAATCAAATAATATCAATTACTTTAAGGCCCTTCTTCCCTTGATGTCGTTACTACAGAATATAGGGCATGATTCTCCGCAAATCCGGCGTGCCGTGAAGGCTGGCGTGAAACTGGCCGTCTTTCACGCCAGCCTCGGAGCTCCGTCCCGGGACCCGATTCTCCCCTCCGGGCGGGGCTAGTATCGGGGCCGGGGGAATCACGGCGACGCGGAGTTAGCGAACGTCGCTACCTCTGCCCGCCAAGAGTCACGGCGGCTGACGCGCACGATGACGCAGCTGCACATGCGCGGGTTGGAGCCGTCCAACCCGCGCATGCGCGGATGACATCATCACGCAGATGCGTCAAACCCGCCCATGCGCGGGCCATCATGCCCCTCAGCCGCCCCGCGGACTGATCCTGCGGGGCGGTGGAAGAACAAATAGCGCGCGTGTATCGGACCCGCTGCCTGCAATCGGTGCCCACCGATCGCAGGCCCATGCCACCCTTGGCACGGCCATGGTGCGGCCGTGCCAATCAGTGCCATGGTTGTCCAGGACGGGCACTTTGTGGCCGTTTTCACGAACGCTGAAAGCAGGTGTGAACGGCGAGCAGCGATTCATGCCGGGGGGCGGTCCGGAGGGGGGGAGAATAGCGAGAGGCCGTGAAAATTGTCGGGAAGGCCCTCCCGCTATTCTCCGACCCGTCGTGGGCAGCGGAGAATCGCGCCCATAGTCTTTACAAGCTAAAAACTACAAAATAATGTCTTTACAAACTATAAGCAATGATTGTGGTATAAATACTCACCATATGTACTCACCCAATCTGCAACTTTTACTTGCCCCAAGTTACACTCAAATTCTGGTGTCACCTCAGGAGCTCCGCCTCTGGATTGGTTGAAGGTATGCTGGGCTGCTATTGCTGGATTGCGTGTAACTAAGTTGGGCTGCTTCTCTGTATTGAGTGGGGGTACTCTGGGCTGCTCATTTTAAAGGTTTCTAACTTCTTTTCCCAGCTGTTCCTCACCAGATTCACTCTCTCTCTGACCTCCGGTGCTCTGTACTGTAAGAGTTACTTAAAAGCCCCTCTTTCCCGTATGATCCAAATTCCTCCAAGACCTTACTTTTACTTAAAAGAGCAGAAGTACTCACTGATCCTCCTCACCAATCACAGAAAAGAAGGAATGACCGCCTCCTCCCTTTTTCATCTAACTCCCTGTTTCACCAAACTCCAGCTGCACTCTGATGCAACAAAGCCGCAAACTTCAATTTGCAGACTGTCTGTCTTATCTGGTCTCGATCTCAAAGCTCGCCTGATTCTAACATTCACACAATGTGATTATTATGAATGTTTTCTTATTGTTTCTCTTCCCACACCCGTGGTACATAAGGCAGGATTTCATCTGTTTCCCTGCACCAAAAAAAAGTCAAGCAGCGTGCCTTAATGACTATCGTCCAGTGGCTCTGACATCCA
The DNA here is from genome assembly GCF_902713615.1 of Scyliorhinus canicula. Classification (NCBI taxonomy): domain Eukaryota; kingdom Metazoa; phylum Chordata; class Chondrichthyes; order Carcharhiniformes; family Scyliorhinidae; genus Scyliorhinus; species Scyliorhinus canicula. The sequence goes on along the minus strand of NC_052156.1, from coordinate 12,357,791 downwards.
TCATCATGAAGTGCTTCGAAAGGTTAGTCATGGCACGAATCAACTCCAGCCTCCCGGATTGCCTTGATCCACTACAGTTCGCCGACCGCTGCAACAGGTCCACAGCAGACACCATATCCATGGCCCTGCACTCTACCCTGGAACACCTAGATAACAAAGACACCTATGTCAGACTCCTAGTTATCGACTGCAGCTCAGCCTTCAACACCATCATTCCAACGAAACTCATCTCCAAACACCGTGGCCTTGGCCTCAGCTCCTCCCTCTGCGACTGGATCCTGAACTTTCTAATCCACAGGCCACAATCAGTAAAGATAGGCAACAACACCTCCTCCACGATCATCCTCAACACCGGTGCCCCACAAGGCTGTGTCCTCAGCCCCCAACTATACTCCTTATACACCTATGACTGTGTGGCCAAATTACCCTCCAACTCGATTTTCAAATTTGCTGATGACACCACTGTAGTGGGTCGGATTTCAAACAATGACGAGACAGAGTATAGGAATGAGATAGAGAATCTGGTGAACTGGTGCGACGACAATAATCTCTCCCTCAATGTCAACAAAACGAAGGAGATTATCATCGACTTCAGGAAGCGTAGTGAAGAACATGCCCCTGTCTACATCAATGGGAACGAAGTAGAAAGGGTCAAGAGCTTCATGTTTTTAGGTGTACAGATCACCATCAACCTATCCTGGTCCCCCCATGCCGACACTATAGTTAAGAAAGCCCACCAACGACTCTACTTTCTCAGAAGACTGAGGAAATTTGGCATGTCAGCTACGACCCTCACCAACTTCTACAGATGCACCAGAGAAATCATTCTTTCTGGTTGTATCACAGCTTGGTGTGGAGCCTGCTCTGCCAACGACTGGAGGAAACTACAACATGTCGGAATGTAGCCCAGTCCATCACGCAAACCAGCCTCCCATCCATCTATAATTCCCGCTGCCTCAGAAAGGCAGCCAGCATAATTAAGGACCCCATGCACCCCGGACATACTCTCTTCCACCTTCTTCCATCGGGAAACAGATACCAAAGTTTGAGGTCACGTACCAACCGACTCAGGAACAGCTTCTTCCCTACTGCCATCAGACTTTTGAATGGACCTACCTCGTATTAAGTTGATCTTTTCTCTGTGCCTTGCTATAACTGTAACATTATATTCTGCAGTCTCTCCTTCCCCCGGTATGCATTGTCTGTACAGCATGCAAGAAACGATACTTTTCACTGTATACTAATACATGTGACAATAATAAATCAAATCAAACCTTTAAAACCAGCTTATATGCAAGTGGAAGTTGCCTCGAGGTTGTGCCTGAACACTAGACACCACTACAACCTACAGCCTGTTGCTGACACCATAGACACGGAGCAGTGGAGTTGTTAATGGGGAAGGGGATTCTTTCTGTTCATTTAGATGGTTATTCAAAGTGTAAAGTGAAAGCAGCTGTGGGGGAGGACGATGCCAAGGGCAAAGCTGTCACTGAGCGATAAACATCCCAATAGCACCTTGCAGGAGAACTCTCAGCAAACCCGCATCAGCTCATCAGTTGCTGAATTGTTTATCCGTGCCTTTCACACCTCCAGACAGACATTCCAATGCTCTCCTGACCAAGCACTTATCCTCTTGAAACTTCAGCTGAGCAAAATTTCACTGCCCTCTGTCCTATCCTGTCTCACATCAATGTCCCCCCTCAACTTTCACCCATGTGCTTGCTGCTCTATGTGGGCCCCAGGGTGGCCAGCTTCAGGCTCAGCTGGCTATGTTACCTCACCTCAATTCCTGAAACATTCACAGCCAGGGTGTGGTGAATGTAATATATGAATGTATATATACTAATTCACACTGTTATTGTAAGCACTGTAGCGCCATCCTACCACTAGGGGGAGTAGCGCTGGGAGCACTTAGGAACTTGTACTGGGCTCCACCCTTGGTTCCGCCCACAACTCCTGCCCCTAGTGCAGCTGTATAAGTATCCGTGTCCAGAGTGAGCCTGGGTCACTTCGAGTTCATCAACGGGTAACAGGCTGGTTCTGAAGTAAGTCGATTAAAGCCTAGATTCACATCGGAAACACGTGTCTGGTGCATTGATGGTTCCATCACAGGGGCAGATTTCTAGGTCATAGGGCGCAGTACACAGCTTCATTATCAACCCTCCTACCCCGGGATCTGAAGACCGAAGCTATCCCCCCCCCCCCCCCCCCCCCCCCCACTCACACACACTCTCTGGTTGCCCCTCGACAACCGCCACGGTCCCCAAATGTCAGTAAAATTATGCATTTTATGTGACGGCAAGGTAGCACAGTGGTTAGCACGGTTTTTTCATAGCTCCAGGGTCCCGGGTTCGATTCCCGGCTCGGGTCACTGTCTGTGCGGAGTCTGCACCTTCTCCCCGTCTCTGCGTGAGTTTCCTCCGGGTGCTCCGGTTTCCTCCCACAGTCCAAAGATGTGCAGGTTAGGTGGATTGGCCATGATAAATTGCCCTTAGTGTCCAAAATGTTTAGGTGGGGTTACTGGCTTACGGGAATAGGGTGGAGGTGTGGGCTTTATTAGGGTGCCCTTTCTAACGGCCGGTGCAGACTCGATGACCTGAATGGCCTCATTCTGCACTGTAAATTCTATGATTCTAGGGTCCCAGGTTCAATTCCAGCCTTGGGTAACTGTGTGGAGTCTGCACGTTCTCCCTGTGTTTGCGTGGGTCCCCTCCGGGTGCTCCGGTTTCCTCCCACAGTCCAAAGATGTGCAAGTAGGTGAATTGGTCAGGCTAAAATTGCCCTGAGTGTCCTAAAAGGTCAGATGGAGTTACTGGGTTCGGGGGATAGGGTGGAGGTGTGAGATTAGGTAGAGTGCTGTTTCCAAGGGCCGGTGCAGACTCGATGGGCCGAATGGCCTCCTTCTCCACTGTAAATTCTATGAATATTAAAGTCGGTTAACATTTTACTTTGAAGAATGAATCATTGAATCATTAGTCTTTTGCATGTCTAGAAATCCATCATTGAATTATGTAATTTAATCTATTAAAACATGAATTTACTAACAAGGAACAAAACTGGGTCAATAGAGTTCAAATACATGTCAGCTATGATGGCAGAACAAGCTCAAGGAGGTGAATGACCGACACGTGTTCCGGTTTCCCGATCTCAATACAGTATCAATGACAGGGGCTTGGCACATGTGTGCAAGTATTCAGACATTAAACTCTTTGTCTAGTCAATGCCAAGTAGTTCATATCTCAAAGACCTAGTCGTCAGCTAAATTAATGGCTCGTATCTTACCTCTCCAATTTTCTACAACATTCGAGGTTAAATATTATCAGGTACAGCAACCTGATCAATCTTCAGTGCCTCAAACCAAGCTAAGGCCGTTTACGCGTTTACATTCAAGGAGTCAATTGCTAAAGCATTTGTACCTATGGCTGTATCATCTTCAATGGTGGAAATGAATACAAAACATACATATTTACATTTTAGCATGCCAGAAACAGTGGAAGGAAGAGAATCCATCACATATTTATTGCCTGAGATTTTAAAAAGTAGAGACGTATAGGAAATAGGATGATGTGGCTAGTTCTTTCTGAGAGCTGTGCAGTTATGAAGAATGAAATGAAAATCGCTTATTGTCACAAGTAGGCTTCAAACGAAGCCACTGTGAAAAGCCCCTAGTCGCCACATTCCGGCGCCTGTTCGGGGAGGCTGATACGGGAATTGAACCCGCGCTGCTGGCCTGCCTTGGTCTGCTTTCAAAGCCAGCGATTTAGCCCAGTGTGCTGAACCAGCCCCAATGATGGGCCAAGAAGCTTCCTTCTGTGCTGTGAATTTCTACAGTTCCCACAGGGAAATCAGCTCTCATCAGGGGCGGGATTCTCCCCTACCCGGCGTGACGGGGGGTCCCGGCGTAGGGGAGTGGCGCCAACCACTCCGGGGTCGGGCCTCCCAAAAGGTGGGGAATTCTCCGCACCTTTGGGGGCCAGCAACGCGCCGGAGCGGTTGGCACCAGAAGACTGGCGCAAAAAACGGCGCCCCCGGCAGAGGGGCTGGCCGAAAGGCTTTCGCCGGTCAGCGCATGCGCCGGCGGTGACATCAGCGGCAGCTGGCCGCTGACGTCACCACCGGCGCATGCGCGATGTGGGTTTCTCTTCCGCTTCCGCCATGGCGGAGGCCGTGGTGGCCACGGAAGAGAAAGAATGCACCCAGGGCACTGGCCCGAAGTCTGAGCGGGGGGCCCCGATCGCGGGCCTGGCCACCGTGGGGGCACCCCCCAGGGTCCGATCGCCCCCCGCCCCCCCAGGACCCCGGGGGCCCGCTCGCACCGCCAATCCCGCTGCCACCAAAGGTGGTTCAAACCTCGGCGGCGGGAGAGGCTTCCCAGCGGCGGGACTTCGGGCCCTCGCGGGCCGGAGAATCGCCGCAGGGGCCTCGCCGATCGGAGTGGCGTGATTCCCGCCGCCACCACTTCCCGGGTGGCGGAGAATCTCTGCCACGGCGGGGGCCGGATTTTCGCCCCTCATGTGTACGACTACTGATTAAATCCATTGCTTCCCAACCCTTGGAGTAAGGAAGAAATTCTTGCCTGCATCCTCAGCTGTCTTTTCCACATTGAATAGGGTAACGCACCCTAACGCCTGACCAACGATCATTGTTTCAAAGTTAATTCTAGATGTTGTGGTTATACTTCAAATAGGATCAAAGAAAGCGATCGACAACACTTCTGGGGTTTTGTTTTTCTTATTATCCATTTTCCAGACCATGAACATCACTGATTGGGCCAGCACGTATTGTCTGTCCCTAACTACCCTCCTTTTCGGACGGTATTTAAGAGTCAATCCCATTGCTGTGGATCTGGAGTCACATGTCTTTCCGTGCAGGACGTTAGTGAACCTGATGGGTTTCTAACACAATGGTTTCATGGTCGTCATTAGATTTTTCATTCCAGATTTTTATTGAATTCAAATTTTCACCACCTGCCTTGGTTGCCAGTTCTTGCTCGAGGTATCTAGATTACTGATCCATTGACAGTACTACCTCCCCTCTCTAGAAACCTCCATATTCCGAGAGAATGTCGCTTTAAATGGCACAAGTCTTGATCCTTTCAAAATATTTATAAGGTTGAGAAGCCTAAAGAGTTCACAGCCCTGGTGCTGAGTGTCATGGTATGCAAACATGCAACCAATGAACACTCAGAATAGGACCCAACCAATGGGCAGTCAGGACACTCAGAGGTGGCATCACCACAAGGGGGCATGACATAAACACTCTAAAAGGGATGAGGCACTCACAACCTGCCTCTTTCCACAGACAGACATCTAGAGAGTTAGACAGGGTTGATCAGCAGCATCACACCCAGCACATGGCTTAGAGCAAGCTGGTACAGTTAGACTGAGTTACTACAGTTAGATTAGCAGAGAGCCGAACTCATTTGAGAACTGTGTTAATAGTTCAATAAACACGTTGAACTCATTTCAGAGTCTGGAGCATCCTTTAGTTAAGACTGCATCAAGTAGCAGCCTGTGTTATCCTGAGCAGCAGAACACAACACTGAGATTCCATCATGGGCTGGATTCTCCAACTTTGAGGCTATGTCCGGAGAAGGTGTCTAGTTTTACGTTGAAAAAGTCGGCACTGCCCCCTCACCGATGCTCCGCCCGATGGGGGCTAGCAGCCACACCACGTAAACCCCCCGGCGTTACCGACAGAAACGGCCGGAGAATTGCCGGGTTTGAGAATTGCCATGGCCGCGCATGCGCACCCGGCCTGCCAGATAATGCCCCCTATTAAACCCCACGCCACTCCCGGACCACCCCCCACCAGTCTCCCCAACCCCGGCCGAATCCCCCCCCCTCCCCCGGCCAGCGGAATGGCTTCCCCCCTCCCCCCCCCCCCCACCCCCCACCCCCCGGACCGTGGCAGCGCTGGACACAGTCCGCACACCGCGCGAGGTTGACGAAAACTCAGAGCACAAGTGATCCACTCCGTCGGGAGGTCGGCCATTGGGGCGGAGAATTGGGGGAGGGCCTTCAGGTGATGTCTTGTGGCCGTCCCAATGGCGTACGGCGTACTCACCGATGACGCAGATTTGGACACGCCGGAGCTTCAGAAAACAGGCGCCACCCCCGATTTCGGCGTCGAAAGGGATTCTCCGCCCATTCGCCAAATGCCGTTTTGCCGTTGGCAAGCGGAGAATCCCGCCCCTTGTTCTTTCTGAGGGAATGCTGGCTTAAAGTGCCCTCGCCTCGGTGCCAGGGTGAGGGATTGACCTGCAGGATGTGCTCATCTCACCTGGTGAGCTGGTGGCACACTCTTGTCCGCCACATCCTACAGCGATGGTGGTTGCCCCTTGAACACTGCCAGTAGCCACACAGCCAGGGGGCACCTCCACAAGGGGAGGCTGCTGTCAGGATTGGCTCGCTGCTGAAGGAACCTGGGTTGGAAACTGGCTCCCCACACACACACACACACACGCATACGCACTCACTCCCACAGAACCAACATTTTCCCAACGGGGGATGGGGGAGTGAGGTGAAGCAAGGGGCAATGAGGTCGAGAAACCGAGAACTACAGCAGGTCAGCTCAGCCTCGACCCCTCACCTGTGATTGACTGGCAATAGTGATTTACTTTTCAATTGTGGATGGGTTTACAATGTATGTCTACACCTGACTGGATGCGAGTGACATGAATCAGAGAACCTGCATTTTGCTAACCCCCCCCCCCCCCCCCACTGCTTTGGGGGCCCTGTGCCAGCGCACAGGGTGTTTTATTCTAAATCTGCTCCTGCCCCCAGCCTTACGGCCGTCATCCATAACCACAAACTCTCCGCTCCTCCAGCTGTTTGTCGCCCTCCTTCTCTTTGCTCCGCGATTGGTGGCTGTGATTTCAGCCATCCAGGCCTTGTGCTGCGGAATCCCCTTCCTACATTCCCTCCCCCTCCTAATGTCTATCGCCTTATTGCCCTCCCCCTTCCTGACCCTCCTCGAGAACCACTGCTTCCAGCTTTCTGAAGAACCCCGACCTCGCGGTGTCAGAGACTAATTCTATCTGACTGGCTGCACTCTTGCCCTGCGGTATATACCCTGTCCATTAGTGCTACCTGTACATGGACCCTTAGTAAATCTTGCCTCCTTCATTATCTCTCACTTCCCACAATTTAGGAAAATAAACCGTCAATCAAATAAATGGCCTCATTAAACTCCATCTGCCACAGTTTCAATGTCTGAGTTTCCGATATGCATTCTCTGGGTGGGGTCCGCACGGGGGTGAATTGCCCCTCATTGCCTGCCTGTAATAAGGTTGCTCGGGAAACCAGACAGACTGGCACAGGACTCAGAGATGAGGAATCACTGCCCCCTGGTGTCCAAAATCATTGCACCTAATACTCTCGAGCTCACAAGTTTTGTTTTATTCGTTCATGGGATGTGGGCCTTGCTGGCTGGGCCGGCCTTTATTGCCCATCCCGAGGGCACTTAAGAGTCAACCACATTGCTGGGGGCCTGGAGTCACATGTAGGCCAGACCAGGTAAGGATGGCAGATTTCCTTCCCTAATGGACATTAGTGAACCAGATGGGTTTTTAACGACCATCGACAATGGTTTCATGGTCACCTTTAGACTTTTAATTCCTGATTTTTATTGAATTAAACTTTGACCAAACCCGGGACCCCAGAGCATGACTCTGGGTCTCTGGGTTAATAGTCCAGTGACAATGCCATTACTTCACTGCCTCCCTAGTGACAGGGCCATTACTTCACTGCCTCCCTCCCTAGTGACAGGGCCATTACTTCACTGCCTCCCTAGTGACAGGGCCATTACTTCACTGCCTCCCTAGTGACAGGGCCATTACTTCACTGCCTCCCTAGTGACAGGGCCATTTTAGATTCAGTAAAGATCGATGAGCCTGATAGAGGTCCTGTGACGTAGTGCACAGCGGTCCCGGCCCCTGAACTCCAAGCTCCCGATTTGATGCCCAGGAAGGTGCGTCAATAATGTGGCCAAACAGTGTCAATCTGCAAAATCCTTCCCGCACAGGCTAATGGCAGACGGTAAGAGTGAGAGAGACTCCTGGTCAGCTCCAGGATGGTGCCCGTCAGGCCACTTGCGGCCACCTTCAAGCGAAACAAGCAGCAGGAAACAGGGGTAAGCAGGAGCCTTGCCTGGCGCATGTGTCTCTCGATGCGTTTGTGTCTCCCAAGTCGAGGGAATGAGCCTGAATTAATCAACAAACCAGAGGCACGTGAACACCTGGGTAGTAGTGACCATAGTTCAATATCGGTTTCGAGACGGCGAGTGGTGAATCACAAATTAAGGTTTTCAATTTAATTAAAGCTGACTCTGCAACGTTGAGGCAGGAATTTGCCACGGGAGAGACTGGGAGAGGCTAATCATAGAATTTACAGTGCAGAAGGAGTCCCACTGAGCCCACACCAACCCCTGAAAAAGCACCGCAGCTCACACCTCCACCCATCCCCGCAATCCAGTCACCCCATCTAACCTTTGGACACTACGGGCAATTTATCACGGCCAATCCACCGAACCCGCACATCTTTGGACTGTGGGAGGAAACCGGAGCACCCGGAGGAAACCCATGCAGACACGGGGAGAACGTGCAGACTCCACACAGACAGTGACCCAAGCCGGGAATCGAACCTGGGACCCTGGAGCTGTGGAGCAACAGTGCTAACCACTGTGCTACAGTGCCGCCAGAATGAAGGATAAAGCTGCAGACAAACTGTGAGGGGCGCCCCAAGTATTTGGTCACAATATATAAACAATTTTGATGGCCAGGGTGGAGAAGTAGGAAGGAGCATCGAAACGACAAGTGCCCCACGATCAGGGTCACCATCATGGAGTGAGCAGAACTTTTCCACACAAAGCTGTCACCCAAGCTGTGTTTGATCTCCCCAATGTGGCCGTCACTGGGCTGGGCCGCCATTTGTTGACCATCCCTAATTGCCCCTTGTGTTCAGTGGTTTTCAGGGCTATTTAATGGGGCAGTTTAGCAACAACCACATTGCTGAGGGTCTGGAGTCCCTGACCAGGTAAGGACGGCAGATTTCCTTCCCTGAAGGACACGAGTGAACCAGCTGGGCTTTCATGACTATTGATGAGAGAAGACCAGACCGTTTTATAATTCCAGATTGATTAATGACTTCAGTTTTAAATTTCGCCAGCTGCTGTGGATGGGATTTGAACCCATGCCCCCAGCACATGACCCTCTGGATTACTCGCTTAGTGACAATCCCTCAGCAATCACTCCTTAGACGGTCAGAACCAGCATACAAGATGGTGGCAACTGTGAAGGACTCACCGTTCCCGACAGCCCCAACCAGGTTTGCACCCAGACCTGGCGGGAACATGCAAGTAGACGATGATTTATAACTTGAATATCATTATCAGACAGGAAGCCTGATTCACCTGCCTCCTTGGTTTCCCCTTCTCCCCACCTCCCCCAGCTGGGAATCTCACTGATGTGAACTGGTGCAAGTCCTGTCAAACGGGGACCTGCCGGGTTTCATACTGAGGGGTGACAAGGGGGGGTGAGTAGTCTCCCTACAATTACCTCCAGGGTCCGGAGAGGGATCTTTTCACGGGAGGTGAGGAGATTGTGCTGGGCTGGAGGGGCTCAGACTGGAGGTCCTTTCTGGGATGGGGATCACGTGGCTGCATCTGGAGCCTTTGAACCCTTCAAACTGGCTGTCAGCAAGTTCAAAGATCTGTGAGATGAAGGTAAAAGTATTCCCTTCAATTTGGTGGAAAACTTTGAACTTTTTTAATTGTTCGTTAATGTGGCGGAGCTTTTCTGCAAGCATAGAAGCCTAAAAGCTTTGAACTGTATTGTTTACATTCAATTCAGAGACCATTGCCTTTACAAGCCTTTTCATTGACACGCCCAGGCAGTTTCAAAGGAAGGATCACTGTTGTTTGGCAATATAGCTTTACAGGGTGCATTAGCTTGGAGGAGCAGCTGTTCTGCTCACCACAGTATTTTTTTAAGTGATGCCGCTTTGTTCTGAACACCTGGAAGCACCTCGAGATACTTCTCTTGAAAGCCACCACCTCCTGCTGCAGTAGACCTGGGTCAAGTCCTGGCAAGTGGGGAGTGGCATCTCCTGTGGGGTTGTCATCATTTCCCCCCCTGCTGGCTCTGAGCACCCTGTGCCTGGACCTCCAGTCTGAGGTGATGCCTGCGACCGTCCTCCTCTCTCTCTCTTTGTCCACTGCCCTCCTCAGAGGTGGAGGAGTTGCTCCCTGCTGAGTACACTGAGTACACACAAATCTCAGAGAACAGCAATGTGCTGAAAGCTCCAGACGAGATGCTGAACCCTCCACAGAACACAGAAGGTGCTCAAAATGCTCCAAGCCAAACTATCATCGAAATCCCCAAAACTCCTAACCCCTCAGCTTTACTCCAGCCCCCTATTCATCCCGGCCTTGGACGAGAAAAATGGCAGCCTAAAAATCGCACAGACAACCTAACATTGTGGTCAATTAATCCTCTTGAGCGGCTCCTCAATTGTTGGCGGCTGTGTTACCGACCCATGCCGTTATCCACTGATTGAAATACTGCGCGATGAGCGATGAAGCCGAACTGAACGCCTGTTGTCTCGATCTATTCCACGCAATTCCCAGTCGAGCACGGCCCACCTGAATTGCACAAAATTCTACCCTGAGTTCCTCTCTCCCCCTCACCCCACCGATTTACAGCGATTACTGAAATCTTTCTTATCTCCTCTCTCGTGAAAACAGAAGCAAAATATTTGTTTTCTTCATCCGCCATTTCTTTGTTATTTACTATTAACTCCTCATCCGCACTGTCCAGGACCCAAAAAACACACACTTTTCTTTTTCAATGCGGCACGGTGGCGCAGTGGTTAGCATTGCTGCCTCACGGCGAGGAGGTCCCGGGTTCGATCCTGGTCACTGTCCCGTGTGGAGCCTGCACGCTCTCCCCGTGTCTGCGTGGGTCTCAGCCCCACAACCCAAAGATGTGCAGGTTAGGTGTATTGGCCACGCTAAATCGCCCCTTAATTGGAAAACCTTTTAAAAAGAAACTCTTGCTGTCTGTTTTCACATTTCTAGCCAGTTCCCTCTCGTACTCTAATTTCTTTCTCCTGATCAACCTTTTTGTCATTCTCTGAGGTCCTTTATATTCTGACCAATTGCCTGACCTGCCATTCATCTTTGCAGTTATATACTTTCTCCTCAAGTTTGATGCTTTCCTCAACTTCTTCAGTTAATCACAGGTGATGGGTCCTCCCCTTAGAATCTGTTTTTTTATAATGGGCATATATTTATTCTGAGTATTCTGAAATACCCCCCCCCCCCCCCCAAACCCACAAATGTCGTCCACTGCATCTCTCCTGATTTGGGTGCGGTTGATGTGGTGTAGGTAGGAAGGGAGAGATGGCAGTGGATATCTGAGGATGGGCCTGGCGGGGCGCGTGAGGCGATTGGGAGCTGGCCCAAGAAGGGGTATGACTGATCGGCCGGGGGGGGGGGGGGGGGGGGGGGGGAGTCCCCCCCTCCCAACCAGGCTGGTCATGTAGAACGTGCGAGGGTTGGATGGGCCGGTTCAATGGTCCCGTGTATTCGTGCATTTGAAGCGTCTGAAGGCGGACGTGGCGTTTTTACAGGAGACACACCTGATGTTGGGAGATCAGGCGAGACTGAGGAGGGGTTGGATGGGTCGAGCCACAAGCCGCCCCGGGGGTAGGCAGTGGCTCGGGAGCTGAGGACGTTCATGGAGCATATGGGGGGAGGGGAGCTTTCCTGGAGGTTTGGGGGGCCGAGGGCGAAGGAGATTTCATACTTTGCCCATGTGCTCCGGGGGTATTCCCGGAGCGATTGTTCCGTAATGGACAAGGCGTTGCTGGCGGGGGTGGCCGATTTGGAGTGTTTGGTGATTGTGGTTTCTGACCACGCGGCACAATGGGTGGGTTTGTGGGTGGTTCAAGGGGAGGCCCAATGGCCGCAGTGGGGGGTTAGATGTGCGGCTGTTGGCGGATGAGGGGGTGTGTGAGGGGGTGAGGGCTGCCATTGAGGGCTCTGTGGAGTTGAATGACACGGGGGGGGGGGGGGTCAGTGCCGCCACTCTGTGGGAGGCACTCAAGCCGGTAATCAGAGGGGGGTTTATTTGATTCGGGCGCACAGGGAGAGGGTGAAGCGGGAGGAGAGGGCAAGGTTGGGTGATGAGATCTTGAGGGTGGATAGGAGGTATTCAGTGGCACCGGAGGAGGGGTTGTTGAAGGAGGGACAGAGGCTCCAGATGGAGTTTGGGTTAGTGCCTACGGGGTCAGGGGTAGGGCAGTTGCGGAGGGCCAGCGGGACAGTTTACAAACGGGGGGAAGGCGAGTAGGATGATGGCCAATCAGTGAGCAAACAAGCAGCGTCAAGGGAGATCGATAGGGCGAGGGATGAAGGGGGTAAGGTGGCGATGGACCCGGAGGGGGTGAATGGGGCATTTGAGGCCTTCTATAGGAGGCTTCATGAGCCATGTCCCCGATGTGGGAAAAGGGGATGAGGCAGTTCCTGGAGGGGTTGGAGATTCCTAAGGTGGAGGAGGGGTGGGTTCAGGGGTCTGGGGGCTCTGATTGGTCTGAGTGAGGCAATGGATGACATGAGGGCGATGTAGGCAGGAGAAGGCCCTGGGCCAAACGGGTTCCCAATAGAGTTTTATAAAACGTTTAGGGTGGAGCTGTGTTCACTGTAGGTGAGGGTGTGTAATGAGGTGAGGGATAGGGGGACTCCTCCCCCAATTTATCGCAGGCTTCTATCTCCCTGATTCAGAAAAGGATAAGGACCCGGATCAGTGTGGGTCGTATCGTTCGATATCATCGTTGAATGTCGATGCCAGGCTCTTGACGGAGGTCCTTGCGTCACGGATTGAGGACCGTGTGCCCGGGGGTGATTGCGGAGGATCAGATGGGTTGTGTGAAAGGAAGGCAGTTGCCGGCGAATGTCTGGAGATTACTCAACATGATTATGATGCCCTCGGGGTGGGGGGGGGGGGGCAGGAGGTTGAGGTGGTGGTGGAGATGGTTGCGGCGAAGGCTTTCGATTGGGTGGAGTTTGTTCGAAGTGTTGGGGGGGGGGGGGGTCGGGTTCGAGCCGGGGTTTGTGATTGGGTCCGGTTGTTGGACAAGGCGCCGGTGGTGAGTGTGCAGATGGACCAAGTGAGTTTGGGGTACTTTGAGCTGCAACGTGTGACGAGACAGGGCTGCCCGCTTTCCCCATTGCATTTCACCTTGGAGGTAGATCCACTGGCAGTGACGCTCAGGGCATCGAGGGATTGAGCAAGGTGGGGTGGGGGAGGGGGGTCGAGGCATCGAGGGATTGAGCGAGGTGGGGTGGGAGGGTCGAGGCATCGAGGGATTGAGCGAGGTGGGGTGGGGGGGTCGAGGCATCGAGGGATTGAGCGAGGTGGGGTGGGGGGGTCGAGGCCTCGAGGGATTGAGCGAGGTGGGGTGGGGGGGTCGAGGCATCGAGGGATTGAGCGAGGTGGGGTGGGGGGGGTCGAGGCATCGAGGGATTGAGCGAGGTGGGGTGGGGGGGTCGAGGCATCGAGGGATTGAGCGAGGTGGGGTGGGGGGGTCGAGGCATCGAGGGATTGAGCGAGGTGGGGTGGGGGGGTCGAGGCATCGAGGGATTGAGCGAGGTGGGGTGGGGGGGTCGAGGCATCGAGGGATTGAGCGAGGTGGGGTGGGGGGGTCGAGGCATCGAGGGATTGAGCGAGGTGGGGTGGGGGGGTCGAGGCATCGAGGGATTGAGCGAGGCGGGGTGGGGGGGGTCGAGGCATCGAGGGATTGAGCGAGGTGGGGTGGGGGGGTCGAGGCATCGAGGGATTGAGCGAGGTGGGGTGGGGGGGTCGAGGCCTCGAGGGATTGAGCGAGGTGGGGTGGGGGGGTCGAGGCATCGAGGGATTGAGCGAGGTGGGGTGGGGGGGTCGAGGCATCGAGGGATTGAGCGAGGTGGGGTGGGGGGTCGAGGCATCGAGGGATTGAGCGAGGTGGGGTGAGGGGGTCGAGGCATCGAGGGATTGAGCGAGGTGGGGTGGGGGGGTCGAGGCATCGAGGGATTGAGCGAGGTGGGGTGGGGGGTCGAGGCATCGAGGGATTGAGGGAGGTGGGGTGGGGGGGGGGGGGTGTGCCAAGGTGTCTGTCCATGTTTCAGCAATTCCCCATCTTTGTCCCAAAGTCGCTTTTCAGGAAAGTCAATGGGTTGATCTCGGGGTTTGTGTGGGCGGGGAAGGCCCCACGGGGCCTTTCTGGAATTCGAGGGGGGTGGGGCTGGCATTGCCGAATTTGATCAATTATTATTGAGCTGCAAACATTGCAATGGTGAGGAAATGGGCTGTGGAGGAGAGGTCAGATTGGGGATGGGTGGAG